>NC_141140.1:20017964-20656298 GCF_053477565.2 Lygodium microphyllum | reverse complement strand
AGGAAGCCTTCTCTTGTGAAGGTTGATGCCATAGAGAAGATTGTGGAGACTTGCTCTTCTACTTCAGAGGTTCGCAAGTTTCTTGGAGCTTGTGTGTTTTATCTTATTTGGATTCCTCATTTTTCTCATATTGCAGATGATCTCTACTAGATCTTGAGAAAATGGTAATGTTTTTCTTAGGAGATGAAACATACTAAAGCCATGCAAAAACTGAAGAAATTATTGAGAGCTGCTCCAACTCTTCGAAAGGTAGATTATGAGTGTGAGAGACCTGTTATTCTTACTATTGATACTAGTCCTATCGGCATTGGATGGGCTATTGGCCAAGACGATGCAGATGGGAATAGATATGCTGTTTGGTTTGGGGTGAAAGTCCTAAACGAGCGGCAACATAGGTATTCATAGGTTAAGAGAGAGCTCATGGGAGTTGTCACGGCTCTCAAGAATGACAAAGAGTACTCTATTAGTGCTGCTGTGGTGGTCGAGACTGATTGTTTGCCTCTTCTAGGTAATGATCACGAGTTGTTCTACTCCAGATATTGCCATGCTTAGGTGGATTGGGTACATAAAATCCATGAATCCTGAGTTCAGGCACATAGCAGGTAAAGACAACCCAGTAGCTGATATGCTTTCACGAGCGAGGTATGATGGTATGGATTTTTCTTACATTGACGATGCTGATGATGGGGCTGATCCTTCAACCATGCATGCTAATCATATTTGTCATGTGTCTACCTTGGAAAGCTTTGATGAGACTTTGTATATAGGAGAGTATTTATAGATTGGACGTTATTTGAGTACCATGTCTAGACAGGATGGATGGTCTGAAGTAGACTTCAAGAAAATCAGAAGAAAATATTATGGGTTCTTCTTGCAAAGTGGGCTACTTTGGAAGCATCCACGAAAGCGAGGAGGACATCCATTGAGAGTTGTTTGTGATAGATCTTCACAGGTACGGATCATGAAAGAGTTTCATGAAAGTCTTTGGGCTGGGCATCGAGTGTTTGGGTGACCTATGAGAAGATCAAAGAGCGCTATTGGTGGAGAGGCATATATAGAGATATCTCATAGTTTTTTGAGACATGCCTTGATTGTCAGTTGTTCTCTTTAGTAAGGCATAAAGATGAGCTTCACCCCTACCTACCCGCTATGTATTCATTACAAGTGCATCTTGATTTGATTACTATGCCTATTGGTTTATGGTAGATGTGCTACATTGTTTTAGCACGAGAAGATCTCACAAATCAAGTGGAAGGAAGAACATTACGGACGAAGTCCACTTTAGTGGTTTGTAACTTTTTGTTGGAAGATGTTATTTGCATGTATGGATGTATTGAAAAAGTTACTACAGATAGAGGTGAGTTGGATGTTGATCAGGATAGGGAGTTTTTCTCTCGCCTTGGCATTAAACTTGCTTTGACTTCGGCATATAATCCAGAAGGCAATGGAAAGAGAGAAAGAGGCCATCCACCAATTGTGAAAGCCTTGGCCAAGGCATGTGGTGGATGGGTTCAAGAGTGGCCTAGATTGTTGCCTTATGCCTTATGGACTAATTGCACTACTCACAGTGTGACTACAGGTTATATGCCAGCTAAGTTGATGTATGGGTAGAAGCCAGTCATGCCTATAGAGACTTGTACACTTTCTTGGAGTGCTTTACCGTGGCAGCAAGAAGAGATGACTAGAGAATATCTTTTGGCTCTTCGTATTCATTGGTTGGAAAGAAGACCTGAAGATATTGAGAGAGCAATTCAAAAGCTTAAAGAGGCCAGGATTCGTAACAAAGACCACTTTGATAGTAGACACAGATTGAGGCCTAAAGAGACTAACGAGGGAGATTGGGTGTTGGTCTATGACAGTAGTCTAGACAACCAGTATAATGCTATCCGCAAGGTTTCCAAATGATGGTTTGGGCCCTATCTAGTGCAGCATGTCCATGGCAATGCTACATATTCCTTGGAAGAGCTTGATGGTACGGTCTTGCGGATTCCAATTGCAAGGAAGAGAATCAAATTATTCAAGAAAAGAGATGAAGCAGCCTATGCAATCGAGGAGTTGGATGATGTGATTTATGATGGACTTGAGCCAAGAGATGATGAAGATGAAGATGTGGACATTGTAGATGCTTTTACAGAAGATGAAGAGATTGCATTGACCGTCGAGCTCGACGGTGATCAAGATGGGTAGTTGTGGCCCATCTGGAGGATTTGCAGGTTTGGAGGGGGTGGATGTTGTGACGCTGCACGTCCACCACTACAAATCTGAGGGCAGAGTTTTCTGCCAAGAAATTGATCACATTACTTAGTGTCATTAGGAATTTATTTTTTGTTGTGTGTGTCTTTTTGTTTGCATTTGCATGACGCACGAGCACCTGTAGTCAAGCTAGGCACAATTTCTTCAATACATTAAATTTTGTAAGCATCGTTCGATTGATTGCATAGCATGGATTTTTTAATTACAAACCTCAAGAATGATTGGGCACGAAGTTCTATTCCAAAATGTATTTTGGCAAAGGCACATTACATGGAAGAACATGTTCATATGAAGAGAATGTTCATTTTGAAGACTCCGAGGGTTAGTTTACCATAATGGAGCTTATGATGGAGAGAAGTTGAAGGAATTATCAAGGACAAGTAGTCACAGTATGGACATTGTTGCAATCATCTATTCTCATACCGAGGAAAAGATTGGACTATAGGAAAAAGAAAGAGATATAAATTGTGGACACTCATTCAAGGACAACATTAGAAGGATTAATAGACTCAATCTCATGACATTTCCAGGAACTACACACCTTCACAAGCCTTTAAGACACTCGTGATACTCAACTTGACTAACTTAAAGAACTCATAGATGCTGACATCCAAGAATATGTTTGCGGTGTTCCTTGTCCCAAAGGAAAAACTACTGGCTAGTTGATGCCTACATGATCCAATGAAAGTATGATGTGGAGATTCTCGTTGGGTTTCCCATTTCCAAATGATCAATCGATTTAACAGAATTTGGCTACCACATTAGTTTTTGGAAATGCATATTTCTAATAGCATATACACTTTAAAGTTCATGTCTATCTAAGAAGCTATCAAGAACATCATCACTTGGTAGAATGCAAGATTCTGATTTACCAAACTAGTCATATCGCCTCACAACCATAAAATCATATTCAACATCTCTCAAAGGATATGGAATAACCAAAAATGCACCCAATACTGGATATGGAAAGGGCAAGATAAATGCCACACGAAGGGTAGCTATAGAACCTTGTGGGACCCTCAACAAATAATAAAAGGTTAAGCACATCTTCCATGTTAGCCCACATACTAAAAGGTTAAGCACATCTTCCATGTTAGCCCACATACTAAAAGGTTGTTGCAAGACCTGCAATTCAAAAATCCGCAGATCATCCTAAAGAAAGCAGAGACGATCAGGGAGCGTTCAAAACTCTGCGACACAAAACAAGGGTTTTTGTCCCCATTTTCACCAGGATAGAGCTTCTTCCAAGATTTTTGTCGTCGTAGCAATTGTGCTTCGAAAGAAAGCTCAGGTTAATAGCTAATTGCATGGATAGTCCACTTTTATGATAATATCCTTGACATAAACATTTATATCGACAATAATAAAGCTTTCTCGAGCTTTTTTTGAGAAAAAGCTCTAGCATGACATGACAAAAATTAGCGGAAAGTGGTAGAAACTTCCTATAAAGTGTAGAGCTTTGATCATGAGGAGGATCGACAAGGAGGAGATGAAGATAAAGCTGTAGCGAAGATGACGAAGGTCGAGTGTTGGGACGAAGAAGATCAAGTCGATGAAGCCTGCAGAAGACTGCGATGATGACGAAGTAAGGAAGTTGACAACAACAAACTGAGATGAAGAAGACGTGCTGAAATAGAGCTCTGAGGTCGCAGTGAAGTCGAAGATGAAGAGAGGTGACAACTGAGGCCGTCTGGAGCTGCATATGTGACGAAGAGGACCATTAGCAAACAGGAGAGATAGGCGGATGGAAAGGAAGCAGCAGAAGGTGACGAAGGTGGCACCCATCGATACGGACGCAGAAGACGAAGCTATAGGAGAAGAATCGACTGCCCCTATGCTCTGTCGCCATCATAGCATATAGAACTAGAGTAGTGTTGCCATCACTCATGTAGCCCTAGACTCGTGTGACCATTCTCTCCATCACAGTGTGCGGTCTTGTGGCCACAACACTCGTGTTTGCGCCATCTCTCCCACCATGATATCCTGCTTGTTTTGGCTCCACTTTGTGCGAGGATACTTGTCCTAATCTTCACCTCCCGATCCACGAGAGTGAGGGAGAGCAGTATTGAAAGATGAGGCTTCATTGTATTTCTAGAGTCAAGGCTGTTGCCATGACAAACCTCGTGGTTAGAGCTACTAGCGACATGCTCATGGGGCCCCATTGGTCATGAACATGGAGCTCTCGTGACCTAATCATTGCGGACCCAAGGCATACTTTTCCATGTGCAGATGTAGAAGACGGAAGAGTAGACGACTAAGTCACCGACTACTGTGACATGGCTTCCCATGGTCCCATGGTCACTCATCCAAGGCAATGCTTACAACCAACAATTGAAGTGACCGACATATGTTGCCAATGAGATCATCTACAACTCACATTTCAGATCCCCTTTCTTCCTATGGGATTTACTGGACTTGCAAGACAAATAAAATCTCTGAAGGTGACCTTGTCATGGTGAAGAACAATACAGCTTTGTCCAAATCAATACAAACCTAGATCATGAGCTAAAAGTTGTTGATGTTGCTTATTCATAGCTTTTACTATGTTTTGTGAATCCAAACTTTAAATATTTTGTGAAAAAGAAATCCTTTGAGTGTATCATTCATCAATTCTGTGTTTTAGTTCTCATGTTTTGTTGTTAACATTGAAATCCAATTATTCCCATCTCAAAAAGCGTCCCTATGGCGAGTGACTTTCACAAACCCCCGCACGAATCCCATGTGACATCATTGCACTCTTCATTTCTTTCCATAAAACACCTCAATCCAATGTTGTACACATTTTACAAATTATGGCCAAAATAAGAAAGTGTTGTCAAGATGCCATAACTATCCACGACTTTTGTAGCATGTTTTATATCCACTCAAAAAGGATAAAAGGGCTACTCCTAAGCTCAATAAGCACTTAACAAGGCTCAACTAAGCCTTGGGAAGCTCGTTGATAAGACGGGAGCAAGTTGGAACAAGCTGGGAGAAGGAAATAGTCAATGCATACCTCGGGGAAGAAGATAGAATGGCTGCCATGAACCCTTAAGTTGAAGCTTTGAATTCAGGCTAAAGGAAAGAATGAAGAAGCTCCTCAAATGGTTGGCTCTGATACCATTTGAAAGGTAGAGACCGAGTGAAAGTACATAAGTAGAAGCAAGAGCAAAGCAAGAGCTATTACCGATGGAGCAAGAGAGTAAGAAAGAGAGCCACAGTATGTGGAAATTCCAATAGTCACAATGTATGACCAACATTTCCTTATTCAATAGTCATTGAAAAACTAAAGAATAGAGTGACGATGATGGATACGCGCCATCTATAGTGTACAAGTGTGTAGTCATGGTGTATGAAGTAAATACAAGGAGGCATAAGCACAAGTGCCTTTACTCTTAACATGGCAATGCTAGTTGATTGCACCAATGTAAGCACTTCAATCCTAGGTTGCCCCCCTTTTGGGTGCCACCTAATATGTCCATAGTAGCAACTCCAGTTCTTGCGTGTGTCCATTGCGAGTGGCTAGTTGTAGTACCGTCTGGTCCTCTCTCTCATGCCTTGCATATGGTTTACGTGTGTGTAATGAGGGATCATGCTGAATGCTTCGATTGATGAGCATATGAACTAATTTTCTTAGGGAAAAAATATTGGGGTGGAGCGAAGTTGAGCAAGATATGAATAGAATTATGAGGAGAGCAATATATTCTCTCTCTCTCTCTCTCTCTCTCTCTGTGCATCTATTACATATACACATTGCACCACTTTATCACAGCCGACAGTTGTTCCCCTATCACAGCCGACATTTGTTCCCCTTTTGTAGCCATTATCTGGAGTACCAGAGCTACATACGCACATACACATACACGACACTTATCACACTCACAGCACCGTATTTTCAGTTTCCAATTTTTAGCTTTTCATTCAGCACTTTTATTTTGGATAGCTGGACCTCATCAGTTGTATCACACTTTGTCTCATAGGCCAGTTTTGGTCTTTAGAAGACGTTAATATAACTTTCTTTCTTTCTTTCTTTCTCTCTCTCTCTCTCTCTATCACACCTATGCAAAAGGCTAATTCCTTGTTGCTGAAACAAGCAAAACCAAAATGTAATTAGGGAGGTCATATTGATGTTAATTATATCGAAGCATGGAGGAAGAGAGGACCAAACCATGGGAGATAAGAATATATAAATATAATTTAATTATGACTGATGAGTAATTTGTCACCTACAACGATGGAGACATCAAAAGGGATCCAAGGGCCACATGAAGAGGATGCTAGCGACTATGTAATTCTCAACCTAAGAAGAGGTGAGCTATGGGGTGACACATTGTCAATTGCTGCAATCTGAGGTGTTGGAATTGAGGCCATAAATGTCTTAGGAGGGTGGGTGAGGTCTAAGGAGAGCCATCCTTTAGAGTCAAGGTGGGAACCAATGTAGGATTGGAGGAAGATGGAGGTGGTGTAGGCATTCCAAGGATGGCCATAAGAATAAACATCATAAGGGGAGGAGGTGAGGCCCTAGCCATGGATGAGATTGTAGAGTAGGACACCTTGTATGCATTCATTGTTAGGTTAGTAGTTTTATGTTATCGAGATCCAACTAAACCATCAGTGGTAGTAGGCACATTAGTGACTTGGGCTAGCAGTAACTCCACGGTGAGGAACAATTCGAGGGTGTAGTCTTGGGAGACTAGCTTCAACAATGTGGGGATGACCTTGACACAGGGGAAGCAACCCATGGGTTGCATTTGCTCAATGATGAAGAAGGTGGCCAAGATAATGGCTTGGTTGATGATGATGGTGGTTGCGTTTGCTCAATGATGGAGAAGGTGGCCAAGATCATGGCATGGTGCTGGTGATGATGGTGGCTAGGATAGCCTACTACTACCCCCTGCATCGCCGAACTCCACTGTCAAGTGCTACATGAGCTCTTGTTGGGGGTGCACATGAGGGAGTCTCCTGCTCCGATGAGGGCCACCTCATGTCGAGGGTCAAGGAACACTTGGTAGGCATCGCCCCTAATCTATTTGAGATGGCAATCTCTTTAGCCTCCACATCTTGCTTGCCTTGATTGAAGGAGAAGAGGAATGCATGGGGAGGGTGGCCAAGAGTGTAGGCTCGCAGGAGCTCAAGGTTGAGGTGAAAAACTTGTTGTTGGTCTCGTATAATGGTTAGTGCATGTTGTACCCCATGGTGCATCATCTCCTCCATCTAGTAGGAGGAGGAGGGACATCAACAATTCAATAGGCCAAAGGAAGAGGAAAGAGATAGAGAGGGGTCTATAAATTTTGCAATGATTTAATGCATGCCAATTGTATGAGATGCAGTGAGAGAGAGAGAGACAGGGGGGAGGAGAAAGAAAATATCTCCTTGTCAAGCAAGAGGAGGAGAGGGTTTAACAACTCAGCAGGTTGAAGAAAGAGATGGTAAAATGAAAGTCACAACCTAGTATCTCCTCCATCAAGCAAGGAGGAGGGACATCAATAATTTAGCAGGTTGAAGAAAGAGCAAAGACAAAGAAGGGTCTAGTAACTTTACAGAGATTTGGTGCATGCCACTTGCGTGAGATGGTGAGAGAGAGAGGGGGGGGGGGGGGGAGAGAGTATCTCCTCATCAAGTAAGAGGAGGAGGGGGGTCAGCAACTCAACATGCCAAAGAAAGATGTGGTAAGACAAAAGACATAGCCTAGTATCTCTGTGTTGATTCAATGCACGCCATGAGAGAAGAAAATCTCTGCAATGATTCAATGCACGCCACTTGTGTGTGTGTGTGAGAGAGAGAGAGAGAGAGAGAGAGAGAGAGAGAGAGAGAGAGAGAGAGAGAGAGAGAGAGAGAGAGAGAGAGAGAGAGAGAGAGAGAGAGAGTCATGCAAAGATATAGAAGATAAAGAGTGCTTGGGATGAGTGCCATGTAAGCTTGTTTAAGGTTTGGTAATTATCTTGATAGACGTGAAAATAACGAGTAATATAGACATAGAAGAAAAGCAAGTCATGTAGAGATATAGAAGAGAGAGAATGCTTGGGATGAGTGCCATGTAAGCTTGTGTCAGGTTTGGAAATTGGCTTGGTAAATATGAAAATAAAGAGTAGTATAGATATAGATGCTATAGCTCCCTTGAGATGGGCCAATATGTCAATATGCAAAGCACAAGACACACTACAAGCTATTTTGCTTTTTTTTAAAGTTTTAAAAAATAATTTCGATACTGAAAAATCTTCAATCGTGATAACAAAATGCTAATGCCTCCCCTCGAGGGGGCATACCAAAAAGGAATCAGTTTCAAGTTTTATACATGTAAAACATACAAGAACATCAATAGTAAAAAGTTGGCCTTAAATTACAGGTGTAAAAAAAGAGAGAAGAAAAACTGCCTAGACCCTAAAGTCCTCACTATGACATAGGACAGGACAGCCTGCAGGATAAAAAAGAGAGGATTTTATTAGTTTAACTTCAAAATCGGAATTTTCACATGGAACATGACGACAAAAACAGGATTCTGATTACGTATTGCCATTGGTCTGGACGCAGGTCTGATCAGCCTTGATGAAGGCTTGAATCCATCACGCCTTTGCATGAAAGCCTGATGGAGGTCAGAGGTTGGAGGTTGATCTTGGCAGCAGTTGCAGCTGGGACTTGCATTTCTCTTGCAGTTTACCGTGTCTACACCTTCAAAAAGAAGAAAGAGGTGCGCCAGGTATCGAAAGGCAATGGCAGGGCTGATTACCTTCGATTGGAGATGCATGAATGGTCACTGTTTTTGTGCTTCTTCTTCTTCTTCTTCCTTTTGTGTAATTTCAGATATCTCATGGTGCGGACTTAAAGAAAGTAGAGGTCGAATTGACCCTTGATCAAGGACACCTCGAATGGCTTCAGAACTGCACAGAAACTTACTCCCTGGCAAGCGTCGGTAAGTTGGCCTTTCTTATCTCATGAATTTCAAATAGACGTGCCGGAATCTTGGCTGGAATTTGTTTCAGTTGGCAGTGTCTCCTGAATTGGCCATAGCTGATCAAGCAAGTTCTTTGGTACCTTAACCGAAAATTTTGTTTACGTTTAATTGTTCCATGTTACCTATTTGCATCTTCGAGCTTGGTGGTCAAGCTTCCAGTGAGGCAAACTGCTTTACTTGACATCCTGTTATCGAAATGTGCAGATAAAGCTCTACGCATTCTGCTGACGTATGCACAGCAATGTGTAGATGAGATGTCGATCTTTGAGGAGGTTTGCCAGTGTCAAGATTCATCTTATATGTTATGATTTTGGAAGCTTTCTACTATGCTGCTATATTGACTGTGGTCTTTCCTTTTTAACAAGTGTGTTTTGTTATATTTGAAAACATGAAATCAGATCGCTTGGATAATGTGAAACTATTGATGCCAATTTGATATATGCTTTTCCAGATAAGGTGTACTTTTTGTAACGATAAGCAAAAGGTTACTACTAAGCATGTGATTGACAATGTGGTAAGTAACTTTACTTTGGAGGCATCCATGTCTTATCTCTTCCCATTTTCTAGTTTTCGTGTTGCCTTTTTGGAGTGTATGTCCCTTCACAGTTGTGCGTTTATCTTGTCAGCATCTCAAATATCTTGAGGAGATGGTTACCCAGCACAAATTAGCCAGCAAAGATAAGGTATGTTATCTACATATGTTATTGTACTAGCCATATTCATTCCTTGTCAAACAAAATTTCTAACTGATGTTTTTAGTGTGTGAAAATGGTGCATATTTATGGTAGCCATTTTGCAACTTTTGGTTGGATTAAGATTGGAAGTGACAAGAATCTTGGGTTTTCTGTCCTGGGTTCCATCATCGACTTATATACTTTCAGCTCTCATAGTGCAGGACTTGTCTATGGAAATTTGCATGAGAAATATAACATTCCAAACTTCTACCATTGACAGCCTGGCCAGTGGCAATAGCTTCTGCAAGTTAGAGAGGACAGAGAAGAAGCAATCCCTGATGCTGATGCAGAAAACAAGCTGTTGAGGATGGTGGCAGTAGGTACAAGGCTGGCAATGATAGGTAGAATCCATACACCAGCTGGGCGGCAACAACTGTAGGGTGAGGATAGCAGGGCGGTAGCCAGAAAGGAGATAGATGATGGTGATGATAGAGATAGGGAGAGAATGTTGGTGTGTATGCACACACACACACACACACACACACACACACACATAGAGGCTTTGACACAAGATACTTGGATTTGTGCCATCCAGGATGAGCTTGATCCCATTGAGTGGAATCATACTTGGTATTTAGTTAGCTTACCTCTTTGGAGGAAGGTGATTGGGATCAAATGGGCCTACAAGACCAAGTATTGGGCTGATGGGATCTTGGACAAGCACAAAGCCAAGTTTGTAACCAAGGGTTTTTCTCAAAAGCTTGGCTTGGACTCGAGAGACCTTTGCCTCGACAACTCATACGACAACCATCAAGACAGTCCACCATGCTGGCCAGTCTTTTAGATGGATGTAGAGTTAACTTTCCTAAATAATGATCTTCAGGAGGAGATTTATGTTGAATAGGCTCTATGTTTTCGTGTTTAGGATCAAGGATCACGTTAACCACTCTCAAAAGGCTCTTTACTGATTTAAACAGGCACCAGGAGCTTGGCCATTTCTTTCTTGACCATGGCTTTCCAAGTTCTGATTATGACCCCAACCTATATCTTAGATTGTTTGCTGGTCTGATGACATATATGTTATTCTTTAGGTAGATTATTTGATCATTGCTGGGGGTCATCGTGAGCACATTGCATACACGAGAGAGATCCTGAGCACAAAATTTGACATGATAGACCTTGGCTGCCTTCATTTCCTCCTTGGGCTAGAGGTGTTTTAGATACCCATTAGTATTTTCATTTCACGGCACTATGTGGCTGAGCTGTTGACAGCCTTTTGCCTGATTGCTTGTAGGCCGATTTCGTACCCCATGGACCAAGGGTCCAAGTGTTTGCATTGTGCATATCTTGGGTTAGAGAGCTTTGGCAAAAGGCGTTGCTTATTTGACTGTAGTGCATTTAATGTAGCTGGCCTGATTTTTGCAGCATTTAATGAAGCCAACCTGATCATTCATGTGTGTGTATTTTACCTATTTATTGGTTGCTCCTTGTTAGGAGTATAGTTAGCTCATGAGTGAGTTTGGGATTTGCCTTAGTGGGATAGGCATTATTGAGTATTTAAGGTATTTTAAAGTTTTCATTATGGTGATCATTTTAACATTTATTCCTGGCCGACCAACATTAACTGTTGGCCGACTTGATCACTTTATTGGCATTATTTTGTCCTATATATTTGGGTTCCTCCTCCACATTTAGTCATTCATCACTTGTAGATTCCAGTGCATGCCTTGTTGGAGAGAGGGAGCCAGTGCTAGTCCCATGTAGCTAGTGACTCATTGTTGTATGTGACTGCCTTGTGCTTGGTATACGGATTCCGTTTCTTGAGCACATTTGTGAGTTCTTCTTTGCAATGTTCATGTGTTGAATCTTTCCTCTCTCTTTTATCTTGTGTTCATCACTCTATTTCAGTGTTCTTTCATGCTTCCATTGCTGCATCCACTTTTGACATGGTATCAGATTTCAGGATCTACACTTGTGTTGCTGTTTTTTTGCTGATTACTAATCATCTTTGTTTGATGTAGTTGGATGACCAATTTCTAGGACTTTTCAGCCCTCAAATATTTGCGTTTGGTTGCTACGATTCTCCTCCAAACATTGTTGCTGTCTGTGTTTACTACTTTTTTGTCTTATTTTCATGTTGGCGATAGCATGTATTGCTTCTTTGTTTGCGTTTACTCCCTACAACATTTGTGTTTGCAGCCTCTTGGGCTCTTGAAGGTTGGACGATAGGGTTTTTAGCCTGTGTCCATCTTATCTTGGCTGATTCTTCCCGGTTCTTGCAGATTTTGTGATCTGTTATCCCCCCACAATGCATGTGAATTGCATTTAATGTAGTATGTGTTGTGCTTTGGCTGTACTCTCTCTCTTCTCCTCTTCTTTTCTTTATTTGCTCTTCCTATCCTCTCTAGATAGCTCCCCCTTGTTGTTCTACTGATGGCAAACTATGTGACATTAGGGACTAGCATTAATTAATTAATTAACTAATGCCATCCTAATGGTCAACATCCTCTTCTTTCCTTTATTTTCTCTTCCTATCCTCTCTAGATGGCTCCCCCTTCTGTTCTACTGATGATAAACTTTGCGACCCTAATTACCTAACATGGAGTGTCATGGGGACGTGAAATTTTAAGATGCTTTAACCTTATCGAGAACATTTGATTAAGCTATTGTTTAGCACATGTGATGTACATGGCAGTTATTTCGTAGTAATAAACCAAGGACCTCGAGGATGTAGTGGGTGTCAAAGGTAAAAGTTGTGATAAGTTATGCTAGCTGGGCTTTGAGGATCAGTTGGTGTCAATTTTGACCCTAGGATAGTTGCTTGGCCAATAAGTGTCAATGGTGATACTAGAAACTAGCATTAATTAATTAATTAATGCCAGTCTAAGGGTCAATAGAGGTTGGGGACCACTCTAGCTTACAAATGGCCTAGCCAATTTAATTATGGATGGGCACATTTAATTTTAGGTAGGGTCAGAAGGGTTTAAAATTAATTTTCTGGATTATTTAATTTGGAAAATTAATTAAAGGGCTAGATAATGCTGAAAAATGGGTTCAGAAGGTTGCCACTTGGCAAAAATATCCATATAAACTGAGACGTTTTTGGGAACTGGGTCTCAGCCATTTAGTCAATTTACAACTTGAGAGAGAGAGAGAGAGAGAGGGAGAGAGAGAGAGAGAGGAGGAGGGGGAGTTGCTAGTCCTTTTTCTGATTAAAGAACATGAATTTGCCGCAGAAGATAGCCATCTAGGGTCTTAGCAGGTAGGGGACAGTAGGGAGATACCTTCTAGGGGCTGACAATAGCATTGCTGATCAAGCGAAAACATTTTGGAGGTGCCTGGCAGTATAGGTGATTGCATTAAATGCAGGCTAGAGCAAGCAATAGGCAGATTTTAGGGTTTTCTTGCAAAGAAAATCAGATTTCTCTCTCATCTTGACTTTCTCCCACCTTCTCTAGTTAATTCTCAAAAGATCTTAGCATTTCTTATTCATTCTTAGCAGATCTCAACTAGATTTGGTGGATAGTAGGAGGATTTCTATTGTAAACCCTAAAATTTTGCAAAAATTAGGGTTTCGTGGCTACCTTGAGACTCGTGCTAAGAGGACAAGGCATTATGCACTAAAATTAGCACTTGCAATTTGTTGTATTAACAAGCATTTCAGATACTAGTCTATCAATTATGAATTGGGGTAGTATTTGGTCTGTTGGTGATTCCATTTGTGCAAGTCCTGGGTAAAAATCAAGGGTCAATTGGCCAAAATTGCTTACTGATTGTTTGTACAACAAGGGGCTTTTGGATTAGCTAGGGAGATCGGAGAATCCTGGCTTGTAATTGATCCATTGGCAATTGAAGTTAAAGAAATATCGAAAGGGGTGCCAATTTTGGACCCACCACGTGTCTATTATCCAAGATTGTTAAGGTAATGTGTGCATTTCAGTTTATGCTCAGTTATTAATTGTTGTAATTAAGTGCTTGATTAGGTTTTACCACCCTATCTGAAGAGGAAGGCTAGTTTCATGGTTCCATTGTCAGGATTCCACTTAATTCCTTGATTTGGTGGGACCTGAGGCACTTGATTGCAAGGTAAATCTTTGTGCTAGTGCTGATTTTTGCTCTCAGCTGAGAAATTACAGCAATATGTCTTCATACAGTGAGATGCAATCAAGTAGTGATGATGCCTCTTAGTATGGACACTCACATAGGGAAGAAGGGAATGCAATGCCTAATCTTGACAAGGCTCAAGACCATGGACAATAAGCTGAAAATGTGGCTGTTGGGCAAGATGTAGGGCATTCAAGGCATATTGAAGCTGATGACTAGCAAGAAGAAGAGGAATTCGATGACCAATGTAAAGATCTCGGCTAAGGACAATAGTTAAAACGTTAATGCAATTGGCAAATGATCCTTAGTTCATACGCTTTTTGAACTCCTTAAAGGAGGGCAGCAAAGGCAAGAAGAGGAAATCGTCTTTGAGAGCTTCAGGACAATAAGATGCATCAAAGGAAGAGCCAATACAATAGCATGATGTTCTAAATGTGGGTAGTGGGCATAAACAAATGATGCCAATGGGGCAATTGATGCATATGCAAGGCCAACTTGGAATTACCAATCCAATGCTTTTTGGATAGTAGGGCATACATGCAATGATAGGGCAGTCAGTTTACTTTGGTGGTGGCACTAGTTTTCATGCTATAGTGGGTGAGGGACGGCATACATGGATATATGACACAAAGTTTACTTTGGTGGTGGCACTAGTTTTCATGCTATAGTGGGTGAGGGACGGCATACATGGATATATGACACAACTCCTTATCATATGTAACAACCAATGCGTAGTATGCAAGGCCCAATGTATCTGAGTATAGCTGGCAATATGCATAATCCCATGTATGACAATGTTGGCATGATGCTAGGGCACAAAGTGGCAAGTTTGGCAATGTATATATGCAGCCCACTATGTTTGGGACTCACGATATTAATGCTAGTCATACAAATGCTCTGTATAGTGCTGGTTATGAGGAAAAATGTAGCTAGTAATGTATGCAATGTATGGGAAAATGTACCTCGGTATGGTTGGTAGTATGCGAATTCCCATGCACAATCACATTGCAATGGTCCAAAGTATGCAAACAAGAATGTTTGCTTATGCATCTAGTGCTCCTAGCATGTCAGGTATATACGAGGGGCTAGTCAATTGGATGCAATGTTGCATATTAGTTAAGTTGAAATTGCAACAATGTGAAAGTATAAAGCATCGCAATGCTTAAGGGGAAGAAATGCCTACAACCTAGTGGAGGTTTTGAGACAAGTAAAGTTAAAGATAAAGTTTCTACATGCTTCTTGGTGAAGCTTCAATATTGTTTCATCAATAGATGCAAAGTGGATGGAAGAGGATGTCTTAGTAGATCATCCTAGTTGTTGCAGCTTTACCTAGATGCCTTTTAGTTAGAGTTGACTTTAGTTTGGGCTTAGTCAGGTTCGACCAAGTAGGGGTTCAGAGTATTACTGGATGCTCGAGGGGGAGGTAACATTTCCACTCCAATTGTGATAACTCTCGTATGTAGTGCATCTTGAATGTATTCAGCATGTATCCAAGGTACTATGTTGACAATATGTTTGCCATGGGGTCACTACTTAGTGTATTAGTCATCGTGAGATGTATACATATGAGTATGGTTGTTACCGCGGCTCTAAGACTATACTTATGCATTAGTTTGAGATCAGTTTATGATAAGTTGGGCATGAGCTTTTGCCTTAGTCTTGAGAACAAATTCTGATTAGTTGCAGCTCATTTTTGATCAGCTTGAGAATTGTTTATGGTCACTTTTGAAATTAGTTTTGCATCATTTTTTGATCAAATTTTGCAATGAGTTTGTGATCAGTTAAGGGTCACATTTGCAGCAGTTTGTGACCAGTTCTTAGATCAGCAAATGATTAGTTTATGTGTAGATTATGCTTAGTTTTCAATGGTTTACAGCTGGTTCCATGGACAACAGCATATTAGTAAATGCCATTGACAGTTTCAGCCATGGTTTATGCTGAGAATATGCTTTACTATGGTTGTGAAGTTAGAACAGTTGAGAAACATGAGTTATGGATGCATCCAATGGGTTTCTAGCAATAGTTCTGGTCCCTGGATTGTATTTCAGATTTATATCATGTTTATATTGATTGGAAATTTTCAACAGGTTTGGGACATATGGTATGGTTAGACAATAGTGGCCAATGTTATGACTGTGATGCCTTGTGGAAATTCCAATTTAGTATGCTTTTTCTTTGGTACAATGTATTATAATTGAGGACGATTGCAAGGATTTCAAGGGGGAGGTTTGTCATAGGGATGTGAAATTTTAAGATGCTTTAATCTTGTCGATAACATTTGATTAAGTTATTAATCAAATGTGCAAGGTTGTTTAGCATGTACATGCCAGTTATTTCATAGTAACAGGCTAAGGACCTCGAGGATGCAGGGAAAATTAAAGACAAAGTTGAGATAAGTTATGCCAATTGGGCTTTGAGGGTTAGTTGGCGTCACTTTTGACCCTAGGACACTTGTTTGGCCAATAAGTGTCAATGGTGACACTAAGGGACTGGTATTAATTAATTAATTAATGCCAGTCTAAGGGTCAACAAAGTCTGGGGACCACTATAGCTTGCAAATGGTCTAGCCAATTTAATTATGGATGGGCATATCTAATTTTGGACAGTGTTAGAAGAGTTGAAATTAATTTTCAAGATTATTTAATTTTAACAATTAATTAAATGACTAGATAATACTAAAAAATGAGTTTAGAAAGTTGCCACTTGGTAAAAATGTCCATGCAAACCAAGAAAACAATTTTCAGTATGGAAGAGAGAGAGGGGGAGCCGCCGGTACATTTTCTAATGAAGGAACAACAATTTGTTACAAAAGATAGCCATTTGGGGCTTTAGTACCCAAGAGACAGCAGGGATACACCTTTCATGGGCTAGCAATAGCATTGTTTAGGTGACATCATTTTTGAGGTGCTTGACAGTAGGTGATTGTATTAAATGCGGGCTAGAGCAGACAACCGACAGATTTTAGGGTTTTCTCATGAAGAAAATCAGATTTCTCTCTCATCTTGACTTTCTCTCACCTTCTCCAATTAATTTTCAAAATATCTCAGCATTTCTCAACCATTCTCAGCAAATCTCAACAAGATTTGGTGGACAACAGGCTATCCATTGTGAATTGGGGCAGTATTTGGCTTGTTGGTGGTTCCATTTGTGCAAGTCTTGGGTAAAATCAAGGGGTAATTGGCCCAAATTGTGTTGATTGTTTGTATAACAAGGGGCTTTTGGATTAGCTAAGGAGATTGGAGGATCTTAGCTTGTAATTGATCCATTGGAAATTGAAGTTAAAGAAATATCGAAAGGGGCGGCAGTTTTGGGGCCACTAGGTGTCTATTGTGAAGAAATGCCCTAATACAGATACATAAACAGAAACCATAAGACAAAGCACAGACTGATAAAAGAACATAGTTAGGGTTAGGGTAACTTAGAGACAATGGACACAGTGAATGAATGACGTGATATGACTATTGAAAATACAATGCTCATGCAACAAACACACTATGTAGTGAATGAATACTGAACCTTGAACTCTTGTATCTCAAGGATCAGGGCAAGGGTAATGAGTTGGAGAGTATGTCATACTCTGAACGGATCTCGAATCGCAGCAAGACAGCCTTCGGATGTTGAACACCTTTCATATCATCAAAGATCGTGCCTACTGGTCTACTTTTCGCTCATGATGTTTCCACAAATTCTTCCGCACTGTTAGGATGACATGATTGTAAAAGAGCACTTGGACAAGTGAACAATTCCCTTGCAAGGGCACTGTCCAAGTGAACAAGTCCCCTTCGAGGGCACTGTCCAAGTGGCACTGCTGCATAGCATATTGCATGAGCATGCCCTTTTACAATCATGTCATCCTAATAGTGCAGAAGTAAAGGAGATGCAAGATATCATGCTCATGCAATATGCTATGCAACGGTGCTACTTGGACAGTGCTCTTGCAGGGGAATTGTTCACTTGTCCAAGTGCCCTTTTACAATCGTGTCATCCTAACAATGTAGAAGTATTTGCGGAAATGTCAGGAGCGGGAAGTAGAGCAGGCTCAGTAGGCACGATCTTTGATCATGTGGAAGAAGGAATTGGATTGGAATCTGGTGCAGAGGACTGCACGATATCCCTCTCGTTAAAGACGACATTTCACCTAATGATCACCTTGTTTGTCTGAGGATCAAACAAACGATAGGCTTTCGCTTCAGAGGAATATCCCACAAAAATAAGGAGAGAACCTTGGGGAGTGAGCTTTCTTATCTTGTCATTAGGCGTGTGTGTGTACGCACGACACCTGAAGACTCTGAAGTGGGAAATAACAGGCCGAGAGCCAAAAAATGTCTCATACGAGGTCTTTTGAGGAAGAGCCGCAGTTAGGCACCGGTTGAGGTTGTACACCGAAGTGTAACCTCGACTCAAAGGCGGTCAGGGGACTCTGTTGCGAATAGCATAGAGCGTGCCATTTCCATGACTGTCCGGTTCCTATGCTCTATGACTCCATTCTGAGAAGGGGAGTTGGTAGAGCTGGCGTGAGATGCAATCCTTTTGTAGAAACTCAGAAAACTCGTGGGAGATGAACTCACCACCGCTATCACTCCTCATGCAATCGACACGACGATTAGTCTGATTATGAACCAACAGCACCCAAGCAAAAAAATATGTGAAAGCATCTGACTAATGCTTGAGAAAGTACACCCACATGTATCTGGAATGATCATCCATAATAAAAAAGAAAAGCAATACATCGTTCAAGGCGGCAATGGATATCAGCCCACAAAGATCAACATGAATCAATCTAAGAGGCATCTCAGTACGATGTGAGGTTGGTTGAGGGAATGAGGTACGGTATCGCTTCTCGAGCTGACATGCTTGACAGACATCTCAAGCTAGCTTTAGGCGTGGAAGGCCCTTAACTAGCTCACGGCGTGACAACTCATAAAGAGAGCCATAACCAAGATGCTCTAAGCGAAAATGCCAAAGGTGCTCATTGTTCGTAGGCTCCCGAGATGTGGCTAAGGCGTGGAAGCTATGAAACACGGAACCCTCAGGTGTTGGCTCAGTTAGAAAATGTGTCATGTGGTATAGGCCATTAGGCTTTGCCTCATGGCAAGTAATCACAAACCAGTCTGAGAGTCAAGGATCTCGACTGTGGTCACTGTAAAGAAGACTGCTCTCCCCAACCGGACAGGCTGCTGAATAGATAACAAGTTCACCCCAAGCTGAGGGACATGATATACATTGTCCAACGAAGCTAGATCCGGACCCTTGTTAGTGACAAAATTGACGCAACCTTGAGCCTGAATCTTGACCGAGGAGTTGTTTCCTACGCAGACCCGCCCGGTTGTAGGGGCTCAGGAACGGAAAATGTCTGCTATAGGAGTTATATGATGTGTAGCTCCATTGTCCACAATCCAAACAGGAGCTGAAGTGCTTGGCTGTGACAAGTGGGTCTCTGCGGTAATCTTGTCAGGAAGCAACTCACAGATGTGGATGAGACTCGCATCTGATGTCTCTATGGAGATAATGTGGACCTCTACAGACCAGTCAGACAAGCCCTTTGGAGTTGAAAACGTTGTCGACTGAGATGGCTGAGCGGTGGCAGTATGCGTTTGCTGACCTTTAAATTGCCCCTTGCCATCACCTTGCCTCCCTTATTGGGGGTTTCCCGACTGAGGGGTGGGGGTTTGTGACTTAGGTTTTGGTGTTGTGTCTCTTGCCTTTGATCGACACTCCTCGTCAAAATGGGCAGCCTTTTGATAATGTTGACAATATCTATTCTTTTTAGGTACATTTTGCCACCCAGGTTTGAGAGATTGGGATGTTCCTTGTGATTCCTCGGATTGATTTTGATTTTGATTTTTGATTTTGATTTTGATTTTGAGTGGAGGTTTGGTTTTGTTTTGCCTTTCCTTGTTGCCCATTTTGAGAATGAGCAACAAGAGCCTCCTCTGAAGAGGAATTCATATGAAATTGATCGAACAACTGTGCGTAACACAACAACTGACACTCAAATTCATAGAATGTAGGCATGGTAGGCTTTGAAACTATATCTTTCACAAAATTGAAGTATTTCCTGGGAAGTTTATTTAGGAACAATGTGATCCAATCGTCAAAGGACTTGGGAGTCCCCGTAGTGGAGAATTCAGCGAGAAGACGCGGATACTCAGCCAACCTGACTTTCAAGTCATCCCGGTCAGTGATTTTGAAAAGCTGGAGCTCATGTTCAAGATTGATACAAGTCCTATCCCGAGCTGCATAGCGGTCAGTCAAGTGTGCCCATCGCTCAGACGCTAAGTCAAAATGTTGAAGCTGAGAATTAAATCAGGCAATAAACCTTGCATCAGCTCAATAATAGCGGAGGCATTCCTAGCCTTCCATGAGCAGACAACCTCGTATGGGACAAGTGTGGGATCGGGTTGGGGTTCCAAACCTTGCACAAGATCCCATAGGTTCTAGGAGTCAAGGACATATCTCGTTAAAACGAGTCTTGTCATTAAATGTATGCTTGGCAGAAGATGAGCTAGAACCATGAGGTGTCGGGTAGGTGGAGTAAGATGGATGTGGGGGATAAGATTGTGGAGGGTAAGATGGTGGAGATGGATATGTCTGATAGGTAGAAGGAGGGGGTAGAGGTGGGTAGGCAGAAGTAGGCTATGAGTGTCGATTGAGGCGGAGACACTGGAACATGAATGTTTCCATAAGGTGCGAGTGTAGGTGGAGGCATTGGGACATGAAAGCCCTGTCCAAAGTGAGGTTGGGGCACAATAGTATGACCAGAAGGTCTACTAGGTAAACCCATGGAGGCAAACTGTGGAGTCAACTGATCCACACTCGGGAGAGACTGGGGGGGATACCGAGGCTGCAATGATCCCGAAAATGTGTGTAAAGTAGGTGGAACACCACCCGGCTAAGAGAAGGATGAGGTCCTAAAGGATGTGTCTATGTTTCCATAACCCCTCAATGTGATGTGCGGTGCGACATGAGGTATCTGAAATGGAAATGTAAATGTAAATGGTATGAATGGAAGTGGAGAAGCAACGGAATAATGTGGTGGGATGGGTGAGTTTTGAAAATGTGGTGTGTGAGGTGCTGATGCATTTTGTTCATTTTTAACATTTAATGATTGGAAATAAAAGTGTGAAGATGATGATGCACCATGCAATGAAGAAAAAGAAACACCAAATTCATTCTGATTTTGTGAAGTAGATTGAAAAGAAGGAAGGGTAGAAAAAGAGGTACCTAGCTTTTTCTTATAATTCCTACGACGTGTGTTAATATACAAGAATTGGTCCTCAAGAGGACCTTTTCCGTAGTCAACAAACTAGACTTTTTCTTCCACATGATCTCTTCTAGAATATTGCAAAGCAGAAGAGGTAAAGGAAGGAACAAAAGATGAATCTAAAGTACCTTGCACCGGAGTGGACGGAAGAGGATGAAAGAAAGGAACATACTGTGGGTCTTTTTCTCCAAGAGGGGGGCCCATCCCTGATGGAGGTCTCGACGGCCCTGCAACATCATCAGATTTACGCGCAACATGTGAAGAGAGAAATTCATGCATACTTTCATTTAGAAGCTTTTCTTGAAGGACAATCCTTCAATCGAGCTCCTCAATCTTCTTTTGTCTATAAGCTATGATCAGTTTGTATTCTTCAGAGGTTAGCTTGCTTAGCTTTTCTTCCATGTAATCAGAAGTGTCTTCCACCATGTCGGAACTTTGTGGAGCAAGCTGATCAGCCCACTCTCGCTCGGTTCTCGGCATAGTTGGTTTTGGACAGTGAATCGGTGTTGTTGTGTTCGATGTCATTTGCATCTACTGTTGTTCTTGCTTCTGGTGTAGAGCTTTTAGATCAAAAGCCTAGGTCTCTTAGAGAGAACCAAGCTTTGATACCATGTGAATAAATACCCTAATATAGAAATATAAACAGAAATCATACGACAAAGCACAGACTAAGAAAAGAACACGGTTAGGGTTAGGGTAACTCAGAGACAATGGACACAGTGAATGAATGAAGTGATACGACTACTAAAAATACAATGCTCATGTAGCAAACACACTATGTAATGAATAAATACTGAACCTCGAACTTCTATATCTCAAGGATCAGGGCAGGGGTAATGAGCTGGAGAGTGTGTAGTACTCTGAATGGATCCCGAATCGTAGCAAGGCAGTCTTCGGATGTCGAACACCAGCAAATGTAGTAGTGAGAAGCTAGATGTGATGTAAACAGCAGTGAGGAGAGAGAAAGACTAAAAACGTAGACTGTCGGAGAGAGACAAAATGTAAGCAGGACAGATTGCAGGAGAGAGAAAGACTAAAAATGCAGGCAAGATAGCCTGCAGGAGAGAGAACTGCCAGACGCAGGCAGAACAGCCTGGCTTGTAAGAGCTGGCGACTGTTGGAGGAGAGTGAAAACTGCTAGTCGACACTTGCAGCAGCTGGGCGACAGCCTGCAGGAAACAAATGTAGGGTTGTGATGATGTGGCAGGCTGTACGACAGTAGGTTTGCACAGGAACAGCAGTCGCTTGGCTGGAATTAGCTCCAAACTGTGTGAAGAGGGCTGGAAATTAGGTGCCAACTGATGGAGATAGCAGTGGATAGCTTTAGCTGAGATGTCCTCCGCGAATGGGGTGTGGGCAGCAAGCTAAAACACCTAAAATCTGCAAAAACGAGATTGAGGGCTGAATGGAGGGCAACATACCTATTTATAGAAAGTTTGGGCCCTCCCAAAAGGGTTTGTGCATGTGGAACACAAAAACTCTCTAGGATTGCGTTTCTTTTAAATAAACAAGGTTTCTTCATTAATTAAGCATGTTTGGGGCTGTTTAAGTAAAGCTAATGCATTTTTAGCCCAACATCTATTGTCCAAGATTGTTAAGGTAATGTGTGCATTTCAGTTTGTTTATGCTCAGTTATTAATTGTTGTAATTAAGTGCTTGATCAAGTTTTATCACCCTATCTGAAGTGGAAGGCTGGTTTCATGGAGTGCTGTTATGAAAGCATGGTTTATGCAGAATTGGTTATGGCACGTTGTTTCTAGAGCTATTGAGCGTCTTGAGCAACTCCTCTTTGAGCTGATTTCGACAAGGACAACCATGAGGAAGCTATGTTCACATGGGATTCCGATGATACCCATGCATATTCTACTTTTCTTTGGTGTATCTCTAAAGAGATTTTTCCAGTGGTCACCTCTTGCAAGATTGCTTTAGTGAGATATGGTTTAAGCTTTAGATGTTGTTCAAGGCTCCCTTGACTATGCATGTGGTTACCCTCTATGGACAGCTCTTGTAGATGAAGAACCAAAGGATACTATTTAGTGATTCTTGCTTCATGTTAGATATGCATAGGATCAGCTTCATCACATGTAGTCCGCCCTTCTAGAGGCTCGCCTTGTGGGGACTACGCTTCACAAGCTCCCTCTGGAGTTTGATGGAGTAGCCAATGCTTTGCGGACCCAGACATCATTGATGCTAGTGAGCCATAGAAGCGGAAAACGCCCCAAAACATCCCTTTTAGGACCCAAAACGCTGAAACATGTGGAGGACCCAAAATGTGTTTCCCTGTCCGAAATGTTTACCCTTAGGGGAAACGGCTGCTATGTGGTGGAAAATGTTTGGGTTAGCACCATTTTCCAATAAACCCGAGACATTTTTATCAAAACATAGTATATTCTTTATGCTTTAAATGTAGCATTATTAATCGGCATATTCTTTATGTTTTAACGTTTAATGTTTTAACGTAGCATTTTCTTTAAAAATCATAATGTTGAATAGTCGTGGTTGCCCACAACCCATGTCTTTATACATGTTCTTGAGCCTTGGTATATGGATTCCATTTCTTGAGTCTATTCTCTTTGAGTTCATTGTGTTGTTGCTGTTCTTTTTGTTCTTTGTGTTTACAATAATTTTATCAGCTCTATCTCTTTGCTTTTGTTCTAACACCAAGTTGTTCTAGTATTCTTCACATGCAGTGGCAGACATCTTGATAGGTTCATGCATACTTGACTAGATATTTCTTAAGCAATTACCATCTTGATTTCTTTCATGAAGAGATCTTTTTAGCCTCATTGGCAGGTTGCTTTTCTGGTTTTGCGGTACTTGTGGGGCACCTTGTGTCATGAGATTGAGAAATTTTGACTTATTTCTTTTGGAACAGTTAAGTTGTGCACATGTGTGGAGCACATGTGAGATTAAGTTGAATGTTAGTCACAATGACATACAACCCTAGCTTGGGTAGGGGGGGACTTCAGTAGAAATTCCTGTGGATAGGTGCTACTGGGTGTGCATGGTGATAGATCACGGTCAAAGACATTGAATGGCCCCTTGGGAATTTTTAGTAGCAGGGGGGTAGGGAATTAGATCATTTACTGTCTTGGAATAAAGTTTAAGGAAAGTTTCGAAACTTCAGGTTCAAAGAGGTTAGGGATTCTAAATCGGTGCTGGGGCCAAAGTTTGGGCAAGGCCATGAATATTAAAATTGGCCGGAAATTTAGTCTAGAGGCTGAGTTTTGCATGAGCAGTTTTGCCACTCGGCAAATTGACAGCAGATGAAGCTGAATGTAACTGGTTTGGCAGCAGGAAAACCCTAATCACAGCAGGTGACTGATTGGGAGCATTATCAGCAGTGGTTGATAGCATCTGGAGTGCAAATTAGGGGTTGGTGACATCATGGGAAAGCCATTTCTGATTAGATGACAGTTGCTGGGTGCTTTTCAGCAGCAGATGGCAGTGTTTAATGCATTTTGGGATCATTTATTGCAGGAAATATTTTTTTGGCATGCTTCTAGGCTGGAAATTGCTGCTGGTCATTGTTTTGGGGCAGCAAATCAGACAATTCTCTCCCCTACTACTTCCTTCTCCTCTATACATGTTGCATGTGCAAACTGGTGTAGAAAATTGGTGATCAAGGCCTTGATTTTGAATCTAAAGTGTTATTGGAATTTTCTGATCCCAAGTTTGCAACCAGCAAGGATTAGGGTTGGCACAGCTGCATTGGGACGTGTCCATGCATGCCTCCGTGATTTGTGAAGGTGGTTGTAAGGTTAGTGGATAGCAGATTGAGTGAGATTTGGTGGTCTAGAAGAGGGCCAATTTGCATGCAACTGGAGACGACTCAATTTGGTCTCCTTGGGTACTCAAATCAAGGGGCAAACTGAGTTTTAGGGTTGCGGGTTACAGAGAACAGCAAGTTGTTCCAAAACTACTAGAGATTGTGCCTTAATTTGCTGGGAATTTGGGGAAGTTCAGTTAAAGGAACTTGGCAGATTTTGGGTTAGCTTGTTTCTCTAACCTCTTGAAGCTTTGGCTGCTCTTAATTGTACAATCATTATTAAGAATTAGTGTGAAAAGAAATACTGCAATGTGTGCCAAGGTTTTTGGGATCAACTAGTGTCTGCTTATCTCTTTTATTGGTAGTTCAAAGTGCTAGAATGTGTAAATCAGGGTTCCACTGCCCTTTCTTGAAATGGAGGCCTTGTTTCACCCTGATTCATGGGATTTTATATGGAGAGGTCTCTCTGACAGGCTGGACAGATTCAGATTGGGTAGGTGACTTAGAATCCTGGATATCTATTACAAGTTTTTGTTTGACTTTGGGACTAGATGCCCTCTCTTGGAGTAGCAGCGACAGCCAATTGTTACTCTTTCTTCACAAATGTAGAGTAAAGAGCTGCTTGTGCGGCTGCCCATGCAAAGGATTTTGTTTGGTTGAGGCAGATGCTAGTTAAGACTGGATTTTCTTAGCCCCTGCCAACAATTATTCGTGGTGACAGTCAATGCTGCTTGGCCATAGCAAGGAATCTTGTGTTTCATTCTTGCATGAAGCACATTGAGATCCATTACCACTATCTTGAGGAGCACATCCAACATGGGAGTTGGAGTTGGTTTACTGTCCCACAATGGTTTACTGTCCCACAATAGACAATGTGGTGGACATCTTCATGAAGGCTCTTTTTCATCATATGTGCCCCTTGGGAGTTCAGGCGCACCCAAGCTCTGAGAGGGGGTGTTAGTGGTCATGGTCATCTTTTTGTTCTGAGCCCTATGCTAAGTCATGGAGGGACATTAAGAGCTTTGGCAGGTCTAGTTATTGTGATCACTTTTGGTCATTTTGTTCTTTGTCCCTAATTTTGGGCCTTGTCCATCTTTTCGGGTTCTGAACACTATCCTAGAGTTTTTTAGGTCAGTCTTGCCTATTAAAGACTCACCTGTTAGTTGCTCTGTACTATCATCAGTCACAGCCTTCTTCTGCACGACATCTCATTTCCAAAAGGGTGCGGAGGGTGAAGGAGAAAGGGAAACATGGAGGGAGGCTGTGTGAGAGTTTGCAACGGATTAAAAATATGGGGCATGCCAGAATCCCTGAATCAGTGGAAACAGTAGAGATGCATTAAGAAAGGTAAGTGTAAGTAGTGCCAACAGGTAGGCAACTTAGATGATTGTAAGATATGCATTGCACTAGACAAGAATTCTTACAGTTGGATATCTGAAAAGACAAAGAAAGAGCTTCCTGCAAATTATACACTACAGTTGTGCGACTGTTAAATGCTCATGCCTTTGGTGCTTTAGGTACACAGCAAATTGGTGGGCAATGTTCTTGTATCCTAGGGTTGCACGAAGTGCAAAAGCAGTCTGAAACGTCTGGAGGTAGGCTGTAGAACCTTCAGCTGGTCATTTCCTGGAAACGACTAGCTGTATGGTGACCGGTCAAGGACCATCATCTGTCACCCATAGTTTTTGACATTTCTGCAGGAAAAGCTCTGTTCAAGCTGAGGCTTGCTATCAGAATCAATTTTGGTTGTATGCATGTAATGTGGAGAATGCTAAGCTATGTTGAATTTAGTTTGTTGCACTTGCATGAGTCATGCTGGAGGTATGTTGTTTGATGTTTTGCCTCATGCCTTAGAGCAACTAATGCCATGAGCAGCATGGGTTCAATCTCCTGTGGCTGAGATCTCCTTGAGTAGCTCAAATAATATTGAGTATTATGTAGACTAGATGGATGACCACCAGGAGGCAGGACAGTGGATCTTGTGATCCTGCTCAAGGCTATGAGTATTGGGTTCCATTTTGTTCATTTTGGGTCACTTGTTTTTATTAACCCACAGACCTGTTCAATTCTCCCTTTAACACCTATACTAGATGACCGTGTGAAATGTGGGAGTTGAACCGAAGACCTTCTGGTCACCACCCTCCTGTTCAACTTAACCAACCGACCTACACTTGTTTGGTCTGGGCCTCATATCTTGTTCTCTGGTCCAAAAATTTGACTTTATGATCTGGGTACAAGTCATAGATTAATGGTTGCAGGCAAGTGCACAAAATACAAAATACAATCTTAGCACTGCAATTGCTGGTTTGAATCTGTTTTCAAAGTTTGATTATTGTGACGGATTGTAAATTCATTGGCTGAAGAAATAAGAGAGTGGGCTTAATTTACAAGTAGGCAGTTGAATGAGCTCTCTTAGAACTAGCACTTTGAAGATGGAGTTTTGTCTGTGATATAAGTTAGAAAAATGTTTTTTTCTGATAACATCAATTTGGTTTTGTCCAGGCTGCCAGGATAATTATTGAATATGCCATGTCTTCTGAGGATAAGGCACATATTTTTGAAGTGAAGCGCTGTAGGCATGGGGACACTTGCAAAAACTGCTGATTTTGTAGTGCTGTTCAGTCATCAGAGAGATGATCGTTAAATAAGGGTTTCTCTTTGTGATAATATGAATTGTCTTATTCCACACTACTAAGATTTTATCTTTTAGAAGCAGAAAAGGGGGAGAACTGGTTAAATACACTTAAAAATCAAAAGATTGGGTAGCAGGATTGACTTTTCAGGCACTTTGAACAGTGATCAAGGAGCTGTGCCTGCAATCATGGACTATGTTTACATGCAGAAAAGGGGCGAAGAAGTAGCTAATTGCTTTCAACTCTTGTGGAGTACTAGGATGGTCTTCTTTCTTTAGATAATTTGAACTGTGACTGCAGTTGTGTGGAAATGCAACCACATTGATCTGCAATGCTCTCCACAGCACCCATCTTTTTCATTTTCATACAAGTCTATTTTATTTATAGGCAGCATATGATTTCCAATTGTATTGCTGCACTAATGGTACTTCTAAGCTAGGGACATCATGTTTTAAATTTATTGTTGTGCTACTTGTATTCCAAGCAAGGCATGTTATGCTACATATTGTAGTGGAGTGATCCTCTGTGTATGGTGTAAGGTACAACTTAATAGTGTAGGCCAAGTAGTCATGGCCCATTTATATAGACAATCAGAAGGGGGTGTCCTAAAGGCTAAATTGAAGATGCAAGGTCAGGAACTGGAGAGGAGCCGCATGGAACGGAGGCATTGTTAAAGGATCCATACCCATATAACAGGTAGCCAGGGACAAGAAGAACAAGGCTCTTTTGTGATTGGAGAGGATGCTCATCCAGATGGACTATGGAAAAAGGCTGGTGTCCATACAAAAGTGTGCCCCATGGAAAGAGAGGGTGAAGGGACACCCTTTGGGCATAGGCCAGTGACAGGCAGAAGAGCAATGCAGCAGCCAGGACAGTGGGCAAAGCAGTTGATGCAATACTAGTGCAGGTCCTATGTTCTCATGTCAAGTTATGTGGCTGATTGGTGGCAGGTTGGACTGCAGGCTAGCTGATCTTGTCAGCCTACGACTGCTCCTCCACTTTCTCCTTCCCTATTTAAGGCAACCATCCTCTCCATCATGATCTGTACTGGATTTATTCTGTCCTGCTACTTTTTCTATAGCTTTGTAGGCAGTCCCTGAAACCAGCCTTGCTGAAAGGGATGGTAAATCCCTGATTTTCAAGTTAGTACAGCGAAGAATTATTAAATGAATTACTACTCAAATGGGACAAGCCAACACCGATTGTCCCCAAAGCCTGGCTCCCCAAAACCTGGTGCTCCTTGTAGTATTTCTTTGATCTTTATTCCAGAAATCGATTGTACAATGCAGAAAGGCCAAAGCACCGGGAGATTAGAGGACTAGACAGAGAACTCCGAATCAGTTCAAGCTCCTTCAACTGAATTTTTCCTCAATCCCAGCAAATGAAGACATAATCCCTACCAATTTTGGAACTTCTTGCTATCTACAGCACTCAGCGACACAAATCCTCAATTCACCCCTTGTTTTTGGATGCTTGAGGGGCCAAATTGAGTCTCCAATTGTGGCATGCAAGTCATCCTTGCTAGATCATTAAATCTCTTCAAACATGTTAATTCTCTTATTTACAGCAGCAATGCCTCATGCGTATCTGAATTTCATGTGCATGCATCTTAAGAGCCAAACCCTAATTCTTACTATTTGCAGGTTTGTGGTCATCAAATTCATTGCTAAAAGGCTTTAGATTCATGATAGAGGCTTTGATTAACAAGAGGGGGAGAGATGAGCAGTATAGGAAACATAAGCCAACCTTCCTAGGCTGTGAGGAGTCAACTACAGAAGTCGTCAGTTTCAGGTAGTGTAAAAAATCAGGTCACCTGTTGCCCAGGGTGTATCTGCTTGCTGTCCCTAGTGCCTGCAGCAAGTGGCTCTCCTCCCTGCTGTCCATTGCCCAGAATTTCCTAGAACAGTCTTCCCTAGCTTTGCATGGAGTTTGTTCCCCCTGCATGCGAAAAAGCAAACCTGTCCATGCATAACTAAGCCTCTAGAAATGTATTTTAAGAAAATATCAATTGCGAAAATCAAAATATACTTGGCCCTCCCTAAGTAATAGGCCATTGCTTAGTCTCAATATTAAATTCCTAAGCTTAATGAACTTGAAAATGTTAAACTTTCACGAACCTTAGTCCAAGGCATTAAATGTTATAATTTTCTAACTCTCATGATAACAGAAGCCATTCTCTAGGGCATATTCAATGTCTTTGACCAAGATCTGCCCCCAGGCTCCTACTAGCACTTGTCCACAACTTCTATCAATGGCCCCCATTGCCCAAGCTAGTGTGAGTGGATTTTAGGAGCACCATACAAGCATTTATGCAATGATTTGAATGCTTTTTTGAAGATCCACAACATGTTCGAGTTTCAAAATGCAAGGAAAAGTCATGGAGATGACATGTTTTAAAAGACATAAAAGCACATTTTATAGCGCATTTAATAGATTGAAGTGGTATGTGGCACTCATTGGAGTTGTGGGCAATAGTATAGAGTTGAAATGTGATAGTGTGAGGCTTGATAGAGCTCATAGTGTGAGTCATTATCAAGCTTGTTGTAGGTCTTGACAAGTGGTGCATTTGTTAGGAGTCTGTTAGGATTTCCATTAGTGGTTTGCAACCCAAGCTTTACGTGAATGCCTCTTTGTGTTGAATTGGAGAGGGAACTGTTGAAGTTAGAGGGATTGTATGGGTGAGATCTCTCGTATTCAATGAGAGGAAAGAAGAAAGATAAAGGAAGTGTATGGAGCTATTTTAGGAGTATTCCTTAGAAAGGATTAGCTTGATTGTCTTCTTCCAAAGCAAGAAGCAAATAAATCGAGTGATTTTTTGAATACGAGGAAATCATTGGCACCATAATAGTCCGAGCAACCTTCAAGCATATATGGAAAGGCTAGGCTTGTGATTTCTAGTATACAAACTTATCTATAATGCATGTGGAAATATAATCAAGGAACTACCTAGCCAAGAAAGGATAGCCCGAATGTCTGTAAACCATGCCTATTGGATCCATCTCACATTGCCAATGCAAGAGATCACTAATTGTGCAACTAATACACTTGAAAGTTAGGGGTTTAATAGGCTCTCATCTTAAGAGAAGTCCAAGAGTCAAACGAGCAATAGCCTTTCACTTTCACTAAAAGTGAGTTGTATTGCCTCACCAAGTCTACGATTTTGTGGTGGATCAATCCCACTTAGTGGTACTTGTAGCCTTGTTAAATTTAATCCCCATCTTATTAGTGATGGTCCAGTCTCCCCTATTGATTCTTGCTCAAGCAATCCAAATCCTAGTAGAAACATTGGTCCTACTAGCTTTAGGGTATTTGTTGCCAATCCTTAATGGTGGGCCTAATAAAAAGGATGAAATGTGTATTGTGATCTTCTAGAAAAGTGCATCATATGATCATTTTTAGCATGACACTAAAGGAAAATGTAGCCAAGTGGTATTATCACCTTGTGCCATATTTAATCATTAATACAAGGCTTTTATGCCTCTTTTTGTAGGGAGTTTTCCCTCAATAAGGGTAGTCAATATTGGCTATGTGTCCTAAATGAGGCTCGTTAAGAGTTCAATGAAGGTGTGAGAGCTTATGTGGGGAACTCTAGGAAGTCTTTTGTTGTTTAGATGCTTCCATTCTATTGTAGCAAAGTTGTAATTTTTTTTAAGAGGGTTGAATTTTACAATCCAACTTCATCTTAGCAACTCTAACCTTCTAGATTTAGAGAATGCCATTATTGTTGCAGAAGGAGGAGAATCTTGTATATTCAAGTAGATAATGTGACAAGAGGTCAAATCCTCTTCATTTTTGGGGTGATACCCAATGTGCTATTGATGGTATATAACCCATCGCAAGTGTTACCTAGGACAAGTTGTGGGACCCTAAGACTCAAGGGTTTCTCGAATCATCCATTGCTAGGATGCCTAATGTAATTTGGCCTATCTCAACATCCACAAGTAATGGACAAGCTCCTAGTGTGAGTCAACGAGCTACACAATTAGCTACCCCTCTCCAAGTCATAACCTAGTCTAGGGTTAGCAAATGAAGTGATTGTTAAGAACATGATGAAACATTGTATTGATATGATACTAGAGTAGTATCGACAAATTGTGCTAGATGCAAACTTTTTGAATGATAACAAAACTTGTTGAGGGACAAGAAGGCTTGATGAAGGGACCCTCACCAGATTTAGTTGTAAGTGGTGTGGAGGCCAATAGATCTAGTGTAATTGTCCTCCTGTCAAGTGTGATATATTTGGAAAGTTGTGACATATGGCCAACACTTGTTGGAATAAGATTAGTTTGCTTTAGCAAGGTAGATAGTAGCACGTGCTTATAAATCATTAGGTTATCGAGAGCAATAGAAGGGAAGAGGGCCCTAAGTAGATTTGTCAAAGGGGTAAGATACTCTAGAAGAGATGCCCATTGGAGTAAGCTTAGTAAAGACACTTCTTGTGAGTTGAGGTGTTACTAATGGTGTTCAAGTTCTGACAAGGGGATAGAAAGCAAAGGGCCAAAAGGCCACCCATCAACTTGATCCTAATGTGGCATTTTTTAACTTTATGCAAGGTTCTCTTGAAAAGAAATCTAGTGAATATAATACTGAAATAGGGCCTTTGAAATCCATGCTTGAGGTGTCTAGGCTTGTAGTTAAAAGGAAGCCTAAAGCTAAAGCTAAAGAGGCAACTAAGGCTCCATGAAGAGACTAATATGGAAAGAGAAAAAGGTTATGGTGGCTAACTTCCATAAGTTTAACTTGACAATGGTCTTTGTGAGGCTAAGGTCGATGTAAATCTCTTGCAATTGATTTGATTTTTGCCAAGCGTTTGTAAAGAGTTTAAGAAAATCTTATAGACCGTCTCCTACCACTAAATGGGAGGCATTGTAAGATAATTCTATGAGTGAGACTTCTAGCTTAGGTGAACCATAAGAAGGCTCTACCATGGAAGATGTGTAGAAGTAAGTTAAATGAGCCCATTGAGTCGAAAAATCGTATTTGTGATATTGATCTAGTAGAAATGAACCTTGGGAATATCAATGACATTCATTCAACTTGGTACTATGTTCATGGATGAATTGTTGAGTTTGTACTATCTTCTTTATTTTGTAAGGCCAAGAGGTTCATCTTGTTTTCATTTTGAGTGTAGGTATTTCTAATCTGTATGATGTTGTTTCAATTGTATATGTAGGACTTTTTGTTGGTTTGGTTTAGGTTTACTAGATATAGAGGGGAATTGTAGTGTGTCATTCCCTTGGTTGATTACCATCCCTAGCTTCAAGGTCTTGCCTATTTTCCATGTGTATGGGGTAGAGTGCTTTTGACATTTCTAGTTGATCTCATTATGCTCTATTAGTGTACTTTCATGGTGTGTTAGTTTTGATAGGCATAGCTTGTGGATTTGGCGAGCTAGGACACTTGTTACCTTTTGAGATTTAGTTTTAATATTCCTATTTCTAGATCTTTTATTTGTTAGAATATCTACATTTTTTTCATCATCAGACTTGATGAGATACATAAAGTATGTGCAACATGTCAACTTTGGAAAGTAAGCAAGCCATGCATTTCCACATGAAAAGCACATATGCAAGAATCCACTAAAGTTGATATATTTTGATATGTGGGCTCCTACAAAGATATCAACTATGAGTGGTTGCAAGTATTATGTCTCCTTCATTGAAGATTATACTCGAAAAGTATGGGTTTATATTATGCATGAGAATTCACTCACTTTTAAAGCTTGAAAGCTTTAGTTGAGAAGGAGATAGGGTTACACATTAAATGCCTAAGGTTGGATACAGAGAGAGAGAGAGAGAGAGAGAGAGAGAGAGAGAGAGAGAGAGAGAGAGAGAGAGAGAGTACTTCTCCAATGAGTTTTTTGATTTTTATTACAAAAATGGTATTCAAAGCAATTTACATGTAGGTACATAGCAACACATATAGGTACACAAAAAAATTGAGTTGAGTACAAAAACATACATATTGTAGACACTTACCTCATTACTATTGGGCTAAAGTAATTGCTACAGCTATATACATTATGAATAGGACACTACGACTGCATATGATATGATAGGTACTTGAGAAAAGGTACATATTAAAAATCCAAAATTTTTCTATCTAAAAGTATTTGGATGTATTACTTATGTGCCTATTCTTAATTCATTGCATAATAAATGAGATTCTAAAGCATAAAAATACGTATTTATTGGATATCCTCTCAACAAAAAGGACACGGATACTATCACCTTATTACACGTTAGTTGAGAGTTAGCAGGGATATTATATTTGATGAAATGAGTAGTTGTATGGCAATGTGTAAGATGGAATTGGGGCTGATTTGTGCGAGAGTATGTTTGTACAGAAAACAAGTCAATAGTCATAGATATTGAGTGAGCCATACTCCTACTCATGGGTTTATTGATAAACCTTGGAATGATAGATGACAATGAAGGTCACTCCACCAACTATATCACATGTGTTAAGAAAATATAAGAAAAGTTTGGGGATTGTCATGAATTGTGTGGTGGGGGGACTTGCTTGAGCTAGTGCACCGAATATACACAAAACACATAAGAGGAAGCTCACTCAAGAATACAAAGAGAGAGATGGAGGTCAAAACATTTTCTTGTTGGTTTTTCTTTTCTCTTTCTCACACAAAACAATGTACACAAAGTATTGATAAGATACAAAACAAATCAAATATAATAAGTGATAAGTCAGTGGCCATGTAAAGATCATAATGATTACTAACGTGCTAAGTGTAGATGTGCAAACCCATCTAGCTAGATAGTCCATCATCAATATATGCATGTGTTGAGCTTGCTATCTCAATACTTGCCCTTAAGCTCAACTACATCTCTACAACTCTAAGTAGGCTTTGAAAATTTTGAAGCTTCTTTGCATCCAATGACTTTGTGAAAATATTAGCTATTTGGTTATATGTGCTCACATATACTAAGCTGATCTCTTTTACAAGTACATTCTCTCTCATAAAATGATAATGCACCTCAATGTGTTTTATCCTAGCATGGGACATTGGGTTTCTAGCTAATTAGATACTATGATGGTGCCATAATAGCATCCCCATACTTAGCCTTTGTACTTGATAAAGTAGCTGCTGGTTGCTTTTTGTTGCTCCAAGTAATTGCTACAGCACTAAGGGAAAACATACTGGTAGATCTTCTATCAGATTTGCTACCACCTCAATTTGTATTTGTGTATCCAAAGACCTACACATCCTTACTTGCCTCATTAAAAAGTCCATAATGCAAGGTGGACTTCACATACCTCAATATACATTGGATTATATCCAAATGAGGTATTCTAGGTACTTACATTAACTGACTCACAAGTCCGATAACATAGTTGGCCTTGTGATAGTCATATAAATCAAACTCCCTACTATCTTTATAAACATAGTGGAGTCTTCTATCCCATTTCCAACATCAATACTAAACTTACATTTTGATCCAATGGCACTAAAAGAGGCTTATATGCCATCATACCATACTTGGATAACATATCCAAGCCATACTATCTTTAGGACAACCATATACCATCAGCACATCTGATCACCTCAATGCCAAGGAAGTATCTCAAAATACCCAAATCCTTCATCTCAAACTTTTGCTTCAAAAGACCCTTGACATTAGCAACCCCATATAAAGTGAGTAATCTACATCTGAAATATAAAAGCCAATGTTGACAAGATACTCTTCGATCTCTTATTAGATCATTTTCTAGGTGATTATTTTAGCCCATAGAGCACATTCTTTAACCTGCACACACGTGGGATGCTCTAAATTCTTATAACTTGTTGGCTTCTCTATATACACCTCTTCTTGCAAATCACCATACAAGAAGCTGTTCTTCATATCCATTTGTTGCAAACTCCAACCTTTGGATGTTGCCAAAGTAATCACACATATGATACTTGTCATCTTAGTACTTAGACTAAATATCTCTTCATAATGAATGCCATATGTCTATGTATAGCCTTTTGTAACCAACCTAGCCTTATATTTGCTAATAGAACCATTTACATTATGCTTTATTTTATAAAACCGCTTACAACCAATAACTTTCTTGTCCTTAGACAATGATACTAGATCCCAAGTCTTGTTGATCTCTAATATAGCCATCTCCTCATCCATTGTTGCATCCCAATGAGCATGACCAATAGCCTCTTCAAAACAAGTGGGCTCAACATACTCAACTATGTTTACCATATAAACATAATGGTGAAATATATAACCCTCAAAATCAAATCTTTTAATAGGATATCTCACCTTGCTAGATTTGCGTACCACTAGATCATTCAATTTACATTACCATGTACTCTTTGTATACATGGTGTCTTAATTGAAGCAATACTAAGCTCATCATCCAAGCTCTCTAAGCCATTAGAGTCTCCATTAGGAAATGCATGACTAGTAGATACATTATTTTCATCAAATAATTTCTTCTTCTGTTTGTCATTATTTGCAACACTAGATGCACCTGAATATGTAGGGTTGCTCAGTCTCTCAGACCAAGGATTGATTGTAGATCTACTACTAGCTGATATGTCTGGTCCACTAAAAGTCCATGATTCCTGCTTTTCTCTCTGTCCATAACTATCATGATCATCAACATCATCCAATGTATATCCACTAGATGCATACCAACTGCTCGTTTCATAAAAAATAATATCCCTTCTTACTCGAAACTCATTGCTAATAGAGTTATAATGATGATATTATTTCTTCTCATAATGTATCCAATGGAAATACATTTTTCAGCATTGGGGTCCAATTTTTTCTTGAGCTCATTAGGCACATGAACATATGCCGTATAACTAAACACTTTCAAATGTGATACATCAAGATTCTTGCTTGTAAAACATTCTTCAAGAGTCATACCATGAACTTCTATGGGGGACCTATTCATAATGTAGACAATAGTATAAATAGCCTTAAACAAAAAATACATGTGTATATTTTTTAAATCTAATCAATGCATGTGTAGCTTTTTCAATGTGTCTATTTTTTCTTTCTGTAACTCCATTGTATTGGGGGGTACACCTGCATATAAGAGATACATTTTGGGTAGGCCCCCAAACATCTATATGCACAACATCAAGTATATTCTTACTTACATCTTTGCTATGTGAAAATGGTTGCCTTGCTTGCTTTCCAAAATAACATGCTTCACAAACTTGATGTAATTCTACAACTTTGAATGTAGGAAAATCTATAACCAATCCTTTGGATTGCATTAATTTTAGCCTTTGTAGGTTTGCATGTCCAATATCTTTGTGCCATATTTCAATATCTGCAAACCAAATAAAACATACAGCCAACTTGCTTCCTTTTGCAACCAACTTATACTTATTGTTGAAGTTTAAAAAAAAATAGCCATATGTAGTAAATCTAACCTACAACCCTTGCTCTACCATTTGACCAATAGATACCAATTTTTCTGTGATGGATGACACATGTAAAACATTTGACAAACACTTTGTTTGACAATCATGCAAGGACAATGGAACTTTTCTAGTATGTAAGATCGGATGATATCAATCATCACCCACCTCTACATAACTTGGACTTTGTAAATCTTCCATCTCTTTAAACCATTTAGCATGGCTAGTCATATGATTAGATGCACTCGAATGAACATACCATACATCATCATATACCCCTTTCCTATAATAACATTAATCATATATTGCATGACAAACAAACACTCATTTTTTTCATCACTTTGTCTTAAAGACGATGCATAATTTTCTTGCTACAACTTGCCATTGTGAATGCCATCATTCTTATCAAAACAATGGGTTGTAATATGACCTATTCTTCCACAGTAATGGTAGATAATACTAGAATTGCTAAAACCTTTGTTTTGTGATTTATCTCTTTCTCTAGATCTCCCCTTGTCTCTAGACTATCTCTAGACTTACTATGGCCTCCCAAAATCTGCATGTCACTAAACCATTGATTTAACCTTTTTTGCTAATTACAACTAGTATGTCCCACACCATGACCTCTTAAAGAGGATCTACCATGTCTCCTTTTCTTGAACTTGAGTAAAAAGCTTGAACCTGTTTACCGCTTCTTTCATATGATTTATCCTACATGTTGATCTTTTTAGTGATCATGAGAGAGACCGACTCGTTAAAATTTGAAAATGGCTTTTCTACATATATAGGAGTAACAAAAGTTTTCTAGGCCTTCTCATTATTAAGACCACCCAAAGTAAATGAAACCAAACCATCATCATCAGGTATTGCATTGATAGCTACTAAGGCACCTGCAATATTCCTCATCTTCAAATTATATCATTCACAAAAATCTTCTCTTCCTTCAAAGTATTCGACTCTTACTTGAGTTGAATCTTCCATATCTCTATGTTTACTAAAAAAAATATTCTCAAAGTTTATCCAAGGTGTATGTAAACTTTTTACATTTCTGATACGTCCTGGCATAATGTTATCAATGACTGCAGATAGCTAATGCATTACCTTTTTATCTTTTGTATTCCATTATTTCCACACCTTTAATTCTTTTGTAGCATGATCACTTAGCTTTGGTCTATTTTTTTCATTTGAAATAAACCTAGAGAGGCCATTTTCTTAAAAAATTTTGTCATATAAAACTTCTATGATGGGTAGTTATTCTTGTTTAGCTTCTTAATAATTGGATTTTCACTACTCTTAGCCACTATGACATAACTAAGTACCAAATAGTAAGCAAAAATTTTGTAATCCTTCACAAAATGTGTATAGTAAAATAAATTGGACAGTTTTTTTCATTGATTGCTTAGTAATACATACAAGATGCAACTTATTTGCTGATAAACCTTGTGTTTGCTTCTTCACAAATACCTTAGAACTTATAGATTTGAAATTTATAATCTATGCACTTGGAAACAGTCGACATAGCCGAAATTATTGTATGCCCTAAAATTGTTGTCCTGTAGAACTATAATGGGACCCAAAATGGCCTCATGTAGCAAAAAACACAATAGATAAGCCCTTAAGGGCTTATTTGCAAAATATACATTGTCCTTCTTGCACACCAAATCTCACAACAATATGGGATTTTTGTTTCATCTTACTTTCGATGCCTCCATAGCACTATCTGAGAGAATTAGAGAAGGAATGTGAGAGCTTCCTATTGATTGATTGCTTACTTGAATCCTTGCTCCTTATCCCTCAATTCAACATTCAAATGTAGCATCTCTCAGTCATGCTACTCTGATACCATGTTACGAATTACATGGTAAAGAGACTTGCTTGAGGTACTACAATCAAACATACACAATACACACAAGAAGAAGCTCACTCAAGCACATAAGGAGAGAGATGGATACCAAAATATTTCATTGCTAGTTTTTTTTTCTTCCTTACACAATACAATGTACACAAAGTATATACAAGATACAATATAAAGGAAAGTGGTATACTAACTTAAAGAGTACATAATTGACTATACTAATTGACCGGTGATATAACCATACCAGCTATACATAGGTGTAATAAACCAAATATAATTAGTGATAACTACTGTACTAAGTGTAGACATGTGGATCCATCTAACTAGGTGGTCCATCATCAATGTCCACACATGTTGAGCTTGCTATCTCAATAGGGACCATCTTTTTATGAATGATGCGACATTATGTTTCTCTCATGTTGATGTGGATTCAAATATAGTTTTGAGCAAAGCTTGGATGAAGAGTTTGGGATTCTATCTATTAAGACACGTGGTGCGAGGAAGGCACAACAGGATATTGAGGTACTTGATAGTGATCTAGGTCATGTAGATAAACCAAAGCAAAAAAGCCCATGTAACATACAATAACTATGTAGCACATCACTATGCATACATAGCTAAGGTTATGTAAGATGTAGAGCCCACTAGTTTTGAGGATGGAGTGTGTGCGAAAAGCGAGCTTTTGGAGTGAGTTTTTGGGAGAGCTTTTTTTGACAACCTCAAGTTTTATTCCACATAGTCCACTTGGTCCTCTTTTTCTTTTGGGCATATATCAAGTACCAATGCTCCTCCTCCATTGCCACCACTACCACCACCACCACTACCACTACCATTACCACCCCTACCACCAACACCACCACTAGCACCGCCACCATCACTGCAATATTTTACTCTCCCCCTCCTCATTAGAACCACAACCAATTCTCCTCTCTCTCTCCTCACATGTTAGGGACAAACCACTGACATCTCACTCCCCTCAATAACATTACTACCACTAGCACCACTACACCACCACCACCACATCTTACTCTCCTCCTCCTCATCAAAACCACAATCGATTCTCCTCTCTCTCTCTCCTCATATATTGGAGACCAACCACCAATATCTCACTCCCCTCAATAACATCTCTCTCTCTCTCTCTCTCTCTCTCTCTCTCATATCTTGGAGACCCACAACATGCATCTCCCTCTCCTCCTCCCCCTCAATAACATCCTCTTTCTCTCTCTCTCTCTCTCTTTGTATTTTTCACCCCCAGCTCTGTCATTTATCATCTCTCTCTCTCTCTCTCTCTCTCTCTAACAATGCATTAGTACTTCTTTCTCATTTATCATCTCTCTCTCTCTCTCTCTAACAATGCATTAGTACTTCTTTCTCATTTATCATCTCTCTCTCTCTCTCTCTCTTTGTATTTTTCACCCCCAGCTCTATCATTTATCATCTCTCTCTCTCTCTCTCTCTAACAATGCATTAGTATTTCTTTCTCCTTAACTTATTTACATCACTAGATTAAGCTTATCTACTTATCTTTGAGAATATTATCACAATGTTAATGGTTCAATTACGCATACGTATGAGATATCACACTACATATACATTCACATCCCTTCTCTCTCTTTTTTTTGCACGTACTTTATAATGAAATATTGACGTGTTAGTATTTTAATTATGCGCACACGAGCAAACTACAGACACATCCATTATACTTGCACATTGTTCTCTCTTCCTCTTTTGATTAGGCCTACACATGGATTGAAGTTGTGCATTCATTTACAATAGACACTTGCAAGCAATTGATTCACAATCTTCGTAAAATATAACTCCATATTGCTTTATTACTTGTAGCTGTTATCCCTTTCAAGAATTCTTCATTCTAAACTCCAAACTTCAATAATCAAATATTTTAATGTACTGATATATTTTACATTGTACTACTTGATTTTACTACAAAAACTACAAAAAAAATACTAAATCCACAAATGCATTTGCAAGTTAATGAACTACTATGTGCAAATAAAATGAATATATTTATTGCAAACATTAAATATCAATTAAGTTGTCCATTGTTAGAGGGTGAAATGTGTGTTCTCTAATAAACTCCTAGACTCCCCTGTGAGAACTTGCTAGCTTAGTCAAGTATGGAAGCATGTATTCCAAGAAGATAGTATTGAAGGGATTTTTCTTAATCAAATAGGGAAACATGTGTTTGGAGAGGATGGTATCCATAAGATTTTCTTGAAATGTAAATGGATATGTAAAGGAATTAGGTGGGTTACATTGCATCTTCTTTATGCTATCATCCACAAATAGTATAATTGTAGGGCTAAAGGATGGACAATCAATATTTGTAATGTGCTCGCTATCCAGGCATGTTTTTAGCGATCCATTGAGAGATGAATCTAAGTGTCGCCGCCCGACACTCCCATGAAATGTTATAGGGTTTGTCGCCTAAGGTTTCTCGAGTCCGCCTCGCAATGGAACGTTTGCGGCCATCGACTAGGATCGACCTGAAACTTGGGTCCCTAGTAGTCAAGGTCTCCTAACAACATTCTAGTATTAGGTCCTAGACATCCTACCTTACGCAGAGATACCCAAGCTGAAGCAAACCCATACCGCACTTGGTTCAAAGAGAATGGGAAAGGAGAGGGATGCGTTGCTCAACCTCTACCCGTAGGGCATAGTCCCATTTCGGTCCCCTAAAACGGCATGAATCGGGTTCTAACTTAACAATACCTAAATGCCGAATGATGGTAAAACCTTGTGAAAAGCCTCCCAGTTCTTTGGGACCACCCTACCTTAGGACACCCGTCGGGGGTTCTGCCTACCCGCTTCCCTTGATATCTTTAGTTTTCTAATTAGGTCCTATCACATTTATATATAACATTTAAAATCAACTTCCTTAATTAAGCCTTTTAAGGAACATGGTTCGTTCGCGTAACTATAGCACTTACATGAAAATAGAGTAAGAAAACCTTTGACAAACAAGTTCAAGCATATTCCTTATCTTATCTTCATGCTAATATTTGTCTCTTGCCCATATAGCAGAATTTATATTTCCCTTTTGTCCTATAGAAGTAATGGCCCAAATCACATGGCACCATAATTTCCATCCTTTATCTAGAATAGGATTTTCCAATGCCAAAGACATTAGGTCCACGGCCGTCTTCAACTCCGTTCTGGAGTGGCAAGGGGTGTCCAAAGCTCCAGCTGACCCACAAGCGCACTAGGAGTGGAACATCATTTCCATGGTTGGCATTTTCACCACTCGACCTTCAGCCCGTGAATCGAGCGGTGCCCTTCTTGGGTTGAAGCGTGGTGTGACCTTGGAGATGATCCACCTGCGCAAAATATCATTTCCTTAATTAATCTAGTTAAGGATCAAACACAGTCAAGGCAATCGGCCCAAATATCATTATCCAAGAAAACATTTCTTTACCCTCATGGCAATTTATCATCACAAAACCTCCACCATTAATTTACCATCAAACACAAGCACTTGGAATAATTATCCAAATGACAATCCAACAATTAGTTAAATGTGAAAGCATTTAGAATGTTTTTTGATCAACTAACAAAACCCAATTGTATTTTTCCAAACAATGTAAGAATAAATGCGATAACATTTTCATTGCCTATTCGCTCTCCCCCTTGGGATCGAAGAGCGATTCTATGTAAAATTACTTAACACTCCCTCCCTTTGGCTAGGGCATATGTCAAGGTTTCAAACATTCTACAAGACATAAGTTCTAATAATCACTTACATTGATCGAACCGAACCTTCTTCCCAACAAGTATAAAAGCATCGGTCTTTCCTTTGACTTAGGGTTTCCTAATCCTTGAGCTCTTCATTTGCCCTGGCATTGTTGTTTGCATCTATCCCAACCTCAAATATGATTGACAAACATAGTAGCTATTGGACAGTTCTCAAGGCATCTTAATTTTAATCATTATGATCATTATTTGTATTAACTATGGACAACATCAAGATCCCAATGAACTAACAGTTCAAGATATTAGTGAGAGCTTGGGAAAAGATCTTAGAGTTTCGAGATTGAATTTCCTGTAGGCTAGATTACTTACCATGCAATCCATCAAGCGTGCTAGTTACAACATACTTTCAGTGTGGTGAAATACATATCTATTATTTTCAAGAAAAGGAGAGTCGACAATACCTTGGGATCTTATATGCTATTTATGCTATGTATGAATTTGTCGCATAGCACCTAGATGCAATTTACTTCTCTTGATACCTGCACTTTGCAATCCAGAATAAGGATCACTGAGTGAATAGATAGCACTTCCAGCAAAAGCTTCAGCAAACTCATCCATAATAGATCCTACACCAACATTTCGAATAGTGACATTATTTACTGGCTGTAGGTCTTGTATGAATCTGAGTGTCCCATTCTTCTTAGGAACTGTGAACCATATGTTGGAATATGGAGATGAAGATGGCTCTAAAATCCCCATCCTAATCCGCTCATTCAAAAGCTCTACCAATTTGGGCAAGTGAACCCTTGGTACATGAATGGGCCATAGATTCCAAGGGACAAGCAGAATGGTAAAAATAACTATATGCATCACAACCTAGGATCAACACATCCAATCTCATGTGGAAAGAAAGTAAAAGCTTTTTCACGTCTGCATAACATCTCTTCAAAACATCTTACCTCTTTAGGAAGCAGAAAATCTTCGGTCCCAATCTTTATCTCTTTCAATGTCTCAACTGAAAACTTATGTCCAACACCTGTAGGATCTCGCAAAGGAGGTTGCATAGCAGCTCTCCTAATCATCTCATCACTGTCCAAAGGTAGTAGTCCTCCAACTGGTCTAACCTTCTTGTCAACTGTCTTATATTTTTTCTGAACTCTGGCTTCATTGCTACAATCTGCAAATTTCAACCCTCGATGAAAATACCCTGGTAAACACAAATTTGGATGTGTGTAAACAGCAACATCCAACTCTTTTTACTGAAATATGTCAGCAAGGAATAATTTTTGCTAAGAATCCTGAGGAGAATCCCTCAAAGAATTTTTATTCTATTGGTGATTAATGCAAATGGTCATGAACTGGACAACTCTCTTCCCATCCTTGCTTCGGATCTGTGCATAGGTAGATCCATTATCCAAAACTTTAGTCTCCATTCGAGACAACAATAAATGGTTGCCCCAAAATAATAGGATAAGAACAAGAGTTTTGTACAAAGAAATGATAAGACTCATCCACATCTCCAATAGAAATCTTCAAATTCAGACAAGTAGCATACAAATCTCCTACAGTGTTGTTGACCGCACACATGCGCCAACCATGATCCACATCAACTGGCCATCTACCAGTATCATGTAAACCTCATACTATAACATTAATCTCAAAGCCATGATCCAAAAGAGCAACACAAGGAGTCTCAATCTCTCCAAGCTTGACTATAGTTTCTATAGTTGCACGAGCCTAGTGACTTTGAGAAAAATGGCTACGAGGCACCAATCTAGGTGCATCTTCGCTCTCATCATACTGTACGGACTGAAGTAAAGGATCAAGAGACTTCTTGGACTGCATACATAGAGCTCCATCTGTAGACTCCTCAATAGTCTCCTCATTAGAATCAATCTCCTCAATTTGCAACCCATAGAAAATAGCCTCGGCAACATCTAAAGCCTCTCAATAGATCATATCATACGTTGGCTCTTCAATAACTTGTCATTTTCTTTTTATGATGTTGATGATAACATCATGAAATTATCTTTTCGTGATCCCTAAGACTTCACCAAGAGCAAATTTAATTTTGCAATTAAGAATCTGTTCCTCAAGTACCTTTTTCAAATCCGTGGTCGTCTCAATGTTGGATAATAGCTTGAATCCAGGTTGCTTTTTCGGCTTCGGATCCTTTGTCTTTTGGGCCTTCTGATCTTCTTGTACTTTTGCCTTCTGTACATTAGCCATACTCTGCTCTAGTCTTGAAGAAGAAGGTTGAAGAACAAGTTCACTCCTTCTAGTTGCTCTTTTTGATCCTTCAGGTTGATCATTATCTCTTTTCCACTTTTCTTCAACAAGTGCTTCAAACCCTTTCTTTTCTACATGCAGTGCATAGGACCATAAAGGAGATTTGTCCTTCGGCAACAACTGCTCCAATTGAAGACTAGACAACAACTTCTCTTGCCACCTCTCGCTTCACATAAGAAGAGCACATAAGAGACTCCTTCGATAATTTCTTCATACCTCATTTGCCAAAATTTGGTTTAATTTGTTGCTCTGTATCTCCGAAACATATCATCCTGTCCTTCCAGACCACCAACTTCGGCCTTTTCACCTCTTCAAAGTCTTGATAGCCCTTATGCTCATGGTCTAGATTATCGCACCACATGCAACGGCAAACACAATCATTTCTGGATGAATTTATAGGAGTAGAAGAGGTTGGGGCAGAAACTAGGGTTGGGTTAACTAGTTGTTGTTCTCTTTTGGTCATCTTAATTTGAAGATCTTTCAAGTTCTTTGAAATTTCCTCCACATGTCTTCGACAGTTGGTTTGGCAAATGGTCTGACAATTGCAAGAATAGGCATAGGCATCAAAGTAGGCATAGACACATGATGAGAAATAGGAGAAGAAGTGGAAGGAGCAACATGAGAAGTAGGAGAATTCGAGGAAGGAGAAGACATCGCTAGAGGTGTTTGCATGCCATTTTGCAAGCAAGCCTTCCATCTCTGCTTCTTTGTCAATGTGGAAACCGCATCAACAACGTCTTGCCAATCCGTCTACAATTCCATAGGGTGTGTACGGTCTTCAAAAAGCTCTCCCAACTCGTCCTAAAGTGTAAGATCAGCCTCCTGTAAGAATAACGCCACTTTCTCCGAGTTTAAGGCTCTTTGCTCACGTAAATCCAATTGGTTGTAATATTCTTCAAAATCTTGCAATAACTTGGGAGCAACAAGTCCTTTCTTGGGTTGATAGACCCATTCTCTGAATGTCTTCCACATAGTAATACCATAATCTTCCAAAAAATATTCGTCTTTGAGCACTTTCTTGAAAACATTCCAGTTTGAGTCTTGCATAAATAAATCAATCACTCTGACCCACGAAGTAGGCATAACAAATCATAGGAAATAGTTGCTCCAGTTGGTAGGAACTCCGAAGAAGTGCATTTGGATCTCAAAGGCTATAAGATAGGTTGAAACATTCCGGTCATCAAATAATTTGCACTCACTTACCACAGCCTTGATTGCTTTGGTTACACCATGAGTATGCTCTTGTTCTTGATGCAGCATTCATTGTTGATCCAATTTTTGCTGATGTAACTGCTACTACTACTGCATTGATAATTGCATCTACTGATTCTACATCATAATGGCTAAAGAAACAGTTTGCAATAAATTCTGTTGAGAATCTGCCAATCACACCCTATGTATGCCCCTTTGTATGGAACAACTAGGCTAGGAAGATGCAGTTCATTCTAGGAAGAGAGACAGATCCCATAGGCATAGTGATGTAGTGTGCTACCAAGCAATCCTATATAATGATGTACTTGACTATCACTTTCATATGATGATAATGCAATAGTACTTGTCTCTTTCTGTCAAGTCCCTGTGTCATTGTCAGTCCTACACAAGATTGTGTTTATGAGTTCAAGTCTCAATCTTGAAACCTAATTCACTTGTGTAATAGTTGTCTTCTTTGTCAATGTCAACATGAGTAGTATCTTCATCTTCCATCCTCCATAGCTTCCGCCTCTGCCATGCTCTAGATCCCGCATCTCTAACATGGTATCAGAGCTCAGCTGAGCATGGCTTAGCTCTTTTCTGCTCTCTCTCCGTTCCTCTTCAACTCTGGTCACCACAGTTCTAGCCCATGACTTCATCTCTCAACTCTACCTTCACTTGAGATTTCATGGCAGCCATAGCCAGCATCACCCTGTCAGCTTGAAGCTCTTATATCTCACTCTACAGGTCAAACCTCCTGGAGCTTCCTTCTGGGAAAGTGTTCCCCTGCTTCCAAAGCTTCTTCTTGACACATCAATCACTGACTTTGGGCAAGCATAGCTTCAGGATTGACAATTTTCTTAATCTCTGCCCTGTGTCTGCCATAGCCAAACTGGACCTGCAGTACTTGGAGCCTCCATATCTTCCTCTACAGTCCTTATCTCCTCACGCTTTCTTCTGAGAATATCCTCTACATTTCTAGGCGCAACTTCCTAGCATGAAAAACGTCAACATTATGTGCCGCACGGCTTGCCATTGCTGATCTTCCCAAACTGGCGCAGTTTTTCGCAGCTGCCTGAATGACCTGCTGTAGCTCAGCATAGGGGCAGCCATTGAAGGCGCTTTTATGGGGCTTTAGTAGGCCATATAGTGGGCCAACTCCAGCTAAGAGGGCTCTTAAAAATTTTACTCCTACGTGCTGCTACAGTGAAAAGAACAGTCGGATCTAGGAACCCTAAACTCAGGCAGCCATAGCTTTGAGCTTCAAGCTAAAAAATTCATCAGTTTCACTCTCCTCAGGACTGAAACAAAGCTCTTGCCACTCAGATGTGACTAAACACTGAAGATTCTAACAAGGATTACTCATCAAATCACATCAAGGAGGGGAGATTTGTGCTTGGAAGATTTGAAAGAGTTGAAGAAATCAAGCAGCTCAAGCAACAACCACATCAAGCTCCTCTTCCAACTCATACTTCTCACTCTTCTCACTCAATTGAAGGTTTTGCTACTCTGATCTACTCCAAAACTCAGTCTTCAGCAAGAAATCAAAACATCAAAATCAACAAGAAGAAGGTTCAAGAAGATCCAGCATCAACATCAGGCTCATCAAGAACAGTATCTATTGATACTTATCAAGTGTTATTTGACACTATTCTTCTTGTATCCCTTGATACACTTAAGTACAACACTCTTACTGATTTATCTCAGATTTGAAGCTGATTCTTGGTCATATCAATGACAATCAGGAAGATTTCTATGTGGATACACTTCATGAAGAGTAACATGACTTGTGTTGCTTATTTACATGACATAGAAGATGTTCTTACTCTACATGCAGAAGGAAATGGAGCTACCTACACCAAAGAGAAATCAATGAATCCATTTGAAGATTCTGAAGACATGTCTACCACTTTGCTTGAGGGGGACAACTGGAAGAGCAAACTCAAAAATGCTGCAAGCAAAGTCAATAAAGGAGCAGACCAAGAAGATCATGAAGAAGAGAAGAAAGATAAGAAGATTTTCCATGATGTTGACAAAGAAATAGCACATGCTGAAAAAGACCACAAGGGCCTATCGGTCCTTGTCTCTCATTTTCTGTTTTAAAAGCATTGTACCTGCCTTAATGTTCCTTTCATAAGCTTGTAAAAACTCCTCATGTAGCCTTGTACTACAGCCTCTGTACACTTTGTGAGGCCCCTGTTACAGCCTCTGGATGTCCACCATGTTTATGGTACCCACACTTAGCCTTTTCTGCGACAGCCTCTGGTGTTTTGCCATGTTTGTGGTATGCCCACACTTTACAGGTGCTACTCTCACTAAAGCCTCTACACACTTTGTACTTTCAGGTTGTGATTGAGGAGGGGTGTTGAGAATCTGCCAATCACACCCTATGTATGCCCCTTTGTATGGAACAACTAGGCTAGGAAGATGTAGTTCATTCTAGGAAGAGAGACAGATCCCATAGGCATAGTGATGTAGTGTGCTACCAAGCAATCCTATATAATGATGTACTTGACTATCACTTTCATATGATGATAATGCAATAGTACTTGTCTCTTTCTGTCAAGTCCCTGTGTCATTGTCAGTCCTACACAAGATTGTGTTTATGAGTTCAAGTCTCAATCTTGAAACCTAATTCACTTGTGTAATAGTTGTCTTCTTTGTCAATGTCAACATGAGTAGTATCTTCATCTTCCATCCTCCATAGCTTCCGCCTCTGCCATGCTCTAGATCCCACATCTCTAACAAATTTTTCATCTCATCGGTCGAAAAGGAAAAGGCACTCAATGATGAATTGGGTGCAGTGTTCGCAGAGCGATAGTTTTTCTTCATGTGTTTATGATGTATCCACTGAAAGTACTTTGAGTTTTCAACACGTTTCTAATATGCCTAGAGTTGCCAGGCAATATGTAAAAAGAAAAGAAAAAGAATTGATGCTTGCAGGTGTTTTGCAAGAAGAGGATCGGATAGATGGTCTCTATGATGGCCTTTCATGCTCAAATAGCATGGAAGAACTTTCGGTATTGCTAAATGCTAACAATCAAGAGTTGTCATATGTCTTACAGGTCCATTCTCTAGTGATGTATTGAATATTAATCTCTTCGATCTTAACACTGGACTTGCTAGGGACAATGGTATGATCATTATTTTTGTCTTATACTTTACTCTTTCTCTTTTCCTTGCACTTGTCTTCGTGCATTTTATGGCACTGTGGCTGAATATATCTTGCTTTACCATAGTAATGACAAGTCAATGAGGACTAATGGTCACAGGACTTACCGTGAGACTGTCCACATGACTGAGAGTGAGACTATTAAGAGTCTCTCCCACAGTGGTCATTACTGCTCCTACCATTATTGCCTCTAACTGTCAAAGCATGAGAGGTGAGGGAAGAATCAAATTTCTTTTTGTCAACCTCTTCAATCAAGAGTGCATCCTCTACATCATCTTGCAACTATAACCCATCAAAAGGCATGTTGGCACACATAGCAGTACAAAATGTATCCCATGATTCAAGTAGTGTAACTAAGAGAAAGAAGGGAAGAAGAGTACCCTTAAATTCAATCCCATGTGAAGAAAAATGGCTAATAATGGAATGAAACTCATTTAAGTGAGTTGATATACAAGTGCCCTCCTTCACGCGAAGGTCCATGAGTTGCTTCAGCTAATATATCTGAGTGTAATAAAGCATAAATGCCTTAGTCTATGGTAAGTATAAAAGGTGGAGGTGTAACATGTGAATCATCTTTTTGCCATTTTACAAACATTACTTGTTTGAGGTCTCAACCTCCCACCATATAAGAGGGTAAATACTCTTGGCCACCATAGCTTAGGGTGCATACCTTGCTGCAACCACTAATCATTTGATTCTCAGCCAACATTGGTAATATCATTTCATGCCTAGCCACTTTGGCTATGGTTTCTTGGCATTTTATGTTTATTTCTTGTATTTTCAGTTTAATGGCTTGCTATGAGAATTAGCTTCTTTACATTGGTATCAAAGCATGGACTTTGATCCATGGAAAGAGTCATTTTCATGGAGAATTTAGTCACAGCGACTAGTACTAGTTAATTGGAGCATCGAGATTTAGTCACATGGTTTAGTACAGTTCAAACCGTGACTAGTCAGAGTTCTCTGCAACAAGTCACGACTAATTTTGAAGGCTTCTTGAAGAAGATCTTAAGCAAGATGGAGGTTCTTGGCCGAAATAGGGACGTGGTCAAATGGAGGTCCATTTTGAAGGCTTTTGACCGTAACTAAAGTCTAAGTCAGATTACAGAGGTTAAACTGAGATTACTTTTTGGGACCAGCTTCTCTCTCTTCCTTCTCTCAAGATTTCTTCAAGCTTTCCTGGCGGATCTTGGCTTTGCTCTTCTCTCAGGCCCTTCAATGGTTCAAGTGACCTCCAGGGCTATAATCTTCATGCTTTAAGCTCTTCGTAGAGTGGCTATATGCCTCTTGATCATGGAAACTATCTTCAGAAGGACAACAGGCTGAATTTGCACATTTTGCGCTGATTTTCCTGTTTCTCTTCCCCACGAATTCAGCAACAAGTGGCATTAGCTATGGCTTGTGCAATCTATGACAATCATTCTCTAAGTCTCCGAACAAGCGTACTCAACTAAATCCCATCCTCTTGAGCATTCTTGATCTCTCAAACCCTAGCTATGGCAGATTCAAGATAGTAGTGATTTTTTTTGAAATTTCTTCAAAGATCAAAGGGCTTTTGCTCTAACAAGTATCCTGGAGCTACTTCTTGGACGTGAAGCTTCAAAATATGGTGGCTATGGAGTTAAAACATGGCAGCAAGCTTCAAGAATCCAATTCTTGGACTATTTCCTTCAATTTCATGGGGATTTTGTTGTCTACAACCCTGGGAAGATTCAATTTAAGGTATTCTTCAATGATTTGGCTTACATTGAAGAAATTCTTCAAGTTTGAAAGCATTTTCAGCCTCTTGAACATGGCAATATCTGAAAATTCATGGAATCCATGATTCTAATGAGAATTTACATGCATCAAAGCTCAAAGGATCTTCTCCAACAAGCTATTGTGGACTTCTATCAAACCATTGACTTCTTTTGATTGCATTGGAGAAATCTTATTGATAGGGAGTTGAAGATTACATGGGAGCAATCATATTGGACAAAGTCTTCTTGAAGCCGGTCTTATATGTTCTAAAAATCTTGGTCTATTGATGGTGGCTTATGCTAAAGGTTGATTGATTGGATTAATCTACTAATTTCCATCAGTATTAAAGAGGTAATTCTATTGCTTTCAGTTTAATCTCTCTTTTTATCCAATTATTGAACATGTCCTATTGTTCATAAGAGATATTGAGTGTAATAGAATCTCTTAATTCCTATTGAAGGCATGTATAATTCAGCCGAGGACTGATTATGATTGCTTGATGAGTTCTTTTCTGCCCATTCAAATGTTGAAGCTTAATTGATTGCATAAATGCTACTCATTACCTACTTGACTTGGATGTTTGTTGGATGATTGAGCATTGATGCTATAGGACTGAAACAATGATGAAAATGGTAAGTGGGAACATTGTAAAAGCAGTGAGTCACTACAAAAGGGTAATGCCCTATCCGTAGCCCTTTCAATTCAGTCATTTCCCAATACCCCACTTGCATTTCATTAAAGAATTCAAAGGATTTTTCAGTCAATGCATAGCATCCTTGTTTGATTAGCCATTAGAATGTACTTCCCATGTTAGTTCCCCTGATGAAAAGCGGATGCCATGCAAGTTGGGAAGACAAAAGAAAGATGATCCTCCCTTCCCGATTAAGACCGTGAAGGGGTGCACAACCCAGCTTGAGGTGGAACTTTGCACACCCCTCTTGTCTCGGAGCCCACGCAATTCTCAAATTTAGGTACAGATATATTTCCCATTATTAGAGTTTGGCACTAGTACAACATTTATCAGCAATATTCAGGGTTCCATAAGTGGTTGAAGAACCATTGGAAGAGGTGCATGACATCTCCTATTTTCAAGGTACCTACAGGTGTTTGACATAGTTTTTACAAATACAACAATAGGTGTTACCAATCTATAGGTTATTCTTGAGCCCTACAAGTGCCCGGTAACCCTCTCTTGGTTGCTATAGTGGTTTACAAGGGTTCCCTTCACTCAAGGTATTCCTACAGGGTCAAATAGGGTACTTACAGGTGGTGGATAGGGTGCACGAATTTCCTGTTCAGACCTAAAGATTCAATTGTAGAAAATTCTATCCCATTGCAAATTAGGAACTTGATAGCTCTATTCAAAGAGGGGATCCTAAGCTTCAATTTGAATCAAAAAATTTGGTGATCCGACATCGGGAGCTCAAGTTATTGCAGATTTTCTTACACTAGGTATGTTGAGACAGCACCCAAACAGCATACTGGGGGACACTATTTGACATTATTTCATCCAAAGTGTCCAACCCAAGTCCATATATTTTGAAATCTGGTATATCCTCATATAATAAGCTTCCCATCTATAGTCTGAAAGAAACAGGGGATTAAGTGACAAACTGTCTACTACTACATCATTGTTTTCTAATGGCCAGGAATAAGAAGGAAGATCCTATTACTGAGGCATTGAATGATGGTGTCAGAGACTTCCAAGAGGATCAAAATTACACAACTAAAGCCCATAATGTTGATCAAATAGATGAAGAATTAAGCATTGGGATTGCTTATAGCACACATCAAGGACAGCATGACATACATGAAGAGCATGCAGGGAATGATTATCTCCTACGGTCAAAAAAAGTTGGGACATGTCAATGAAGGCCTTTCTAAGGATTTGAAGCTTTGAATGAAGGTTTAACCCATATGAATCAAGGTTTGTTGCAAGGGATGGCACAAGTAAACCAAGGAATCTCTGATTTGCAGCAAAGCAATAAATCCTTATTCCAAGAGCTCATCTCAGCTATAAAGGAAATTGGAAGTAAGCCACAAAGAGAACCTCAAACTATTGAAGACTCCCATGCAATTCCCTTTATTGGTAATCCTTCCCATCCAAGCAAAGCAAAGTCTCAGCCAATAATGCACACTTTTGAAAGTGGAGAACCATCTAGAGTGAGGGGCAACCATCATCCTTCACAAATGCATGGCATTCATACCCCAAGGCCTCAGTTTAGCAGTCCAAAGGATAATCATAGACATGAAGGGGAACAAGACAACACTCGATGGATAATGATTATCATGGATGTGATCCTTTCTACAAGAATTTTCATCATCAGCCCTCAAATGCACAAAAAGGAAACGCAGCCAACAATCAAGTTCATGAAGGTGGAAGCCATGATGAGCGAAGATCAGCTCATGACATCCCAAACCAAGAGCATATTTCAAATGGACAACCTTCATCTCATGGTCTTGGCCCACCTACTTTTAGACAAAATTCATGGAAAAAAGATTCATGGAGACAAAAATCTCATGGGTAGCCATCTTACAATGAAAAAAACATAAGGAGAATATCAATATCACTAATTTCAAAGGAGATAATGCTTCACCTTCGGAATGGGAGGAGTGGATCAATAAGCTTGAATTGTACTTCACCCTTTACCCTAGAAGTGAAGAGGCCAAAATTTATTTCACAGCTCCTCATCTTGAAGGTTACACCCATACCTGGTGGTGTTACATGCAAAAGATTGGGCAAAATTTTGACTCTTGGAAGGAGTTCAAGGAAGCAATGATTGATGTCTTTGTGTCTCCTTTGGAAAAAGAAAGGCTTCAAAGAAGATAGTATGCATGCGCTCAAAGAGGAATCTCCATTAGAGACTATTCTAATACCTACTTGAATCTTTCCATGTATGTTGAAGGTATTTCAGATTTTGCTAAGCTGAACAAATACATTTTTGTTCTTGACCCTGGCCTATCATCGGAGGTAGGAGCTCAACAACCAAAAACATTACATGAAGCCATACAATTGGCTAAAAGATACTCTTTGAAGTACAAAAGAGATACATGAAATTTTCAGCAAAGAAGTATGGGCAAGTTTTCAGCCAATCAAGAGACTCATTTAGGCAAGAAAACAGAGGTAATAATAGTCCAAATAATTAAAATAGCAAAGTAGCAACATTTCCCACTGTTTATGCCTCTAAATAGGGTGGAAATTTTGTACAAAACAGGGGAAAACTTTCAGAAATGTGGCTGAGCCAAGAGGTACTTTTTCAAGAGTTGAAAATGCTCCTAAACTACCCCAAAACAGTTCTAACATCGACTTCCTTCCTCACGACAAGCTTAGGGAAATGCATGCAAAAGGATTATGCTTCAAATGTGGGGAGAAGTGGTCACAAGATCATAAGCTAAAGTGTAAAGCTAAGAATTCAAAAATCAACATGGTGATCACTCAAGAAGTGGAAGTTGAAGAAGAAGAAGATCAAGAGGAAAATCTACTGCATATTAATGCATACCCAATGGTTGAAGAGATTCATGACGAAGAGAATGCCACCAACGAAGAATTCTATGATCCCATGGATGGATTTCCTTTTGATCCAAGTGGTAATCATGATTCTCATACTTCCTTGTATACCATCTCACATGATGCATGGACCGGTTGCAAAGGGGAAAATACACTTAGACTCAAAGGTTTCATTAATGCCAAGGTTGCACATATTCTAGTGGATACGGACAGCACTCATAGCTTCGTCAACACCAAATCTTTGAGTGGGCTGAAGTTGCTACCCATTGATATGGACTCTTCCTTGCGGATATAAGTTGCCAATGGTGCATATGAGTCCAGTAAAGAAGTGTGTCCATGTACTTCAATTGAGTTATCTCCCTCTTGCACAATAAAAGTAGACTTGATTACTTTGGATATGGAGCCTATTGACATTGTCATTGGGTGTAATTGGCTGAAAACACTTGGCAAATTCACCTTGGACTTGGAGCAAATGCAAATGTGATTTAATTGTGAAGGACAGCACATAGAGTTGAAAGGCATAGACCACAAACAAATAAAACTCATTTCCATGAAGAAATTGCGAAAAGAAATCAATGCCAAGTCATGCATCTTCACTCTTTTGCTTGCAAAGGATTGATTAAGCAATGACAGAAGTTTGAAATTTGGCATGTTGGTAGAGGAAGTAACACTCGATCTCATGAGCTGGCTAAAAATACTCTTTCACGTTTTGTTGCTGCCACCCATGAGGGTAGATAGTCCTAGATATGAGGGTGGAGAAAGTCTTTATTTGAGAGAAGAGTTTTAAAAAACTAGTGAGCTAAATTATTTATCTAATAAGTGTAAGAGGTATGCAATTTTTAGAAAGTAATGGACAACAATTAAACCAATAAATAGATTCCATTAAACTAGTGGGACAACCATTCCAAGGATTGGGATAAGTATTTACATTAGGCTTTATCGGCTTATAAGACCATTCAAAACAACCAATAGATTTAATGGAGCTAGTGGACAACCATTCCATCCAAAAATCTATTTATCTCGATCCTGATGTAAATTCAATGAAACTTTGCAATAGATTCTTATTAAACTAGTGGACAACCATTCCAAAGATCGGGATAAGTATTTACATTAGGCTTTATAGGCTTGTAAGTCCATTCAAAAAACCAATACATGATTTACTCCATTTTATCTTGTGTATGTTCAAGAGGCTATAGTGCCTATGAATGTCATGTTTTCCACCATAGAGTTCATAAGAACACCATCAATTGAATCAGCCAAAGTCAAAGATTGATAGAGGACTAAAATTGCAGAGATTCTAGCTTGATAGACAGCAATCAGTGACTTATTATGAAAAGAAGATTCCAAAAAGGAAAGTATGGTTTAATTCTTAGCTAAAAAGCAAGGATCTTGCTTAGGGAATATTGTTCATGCAATATGACAATAGTCTAGATTCTACTTTCCAAACTAAGTTTCAAGTCAATTGGGAAGGATCCTTTATGATCAAGTAATAGTTTGAAAATTCTACTTATCTCTTACAAGATCTCGATGGGATAATTCATAAAGGAGGATTAAAGGGTTCAATCTCAACAAATATATTTGCATGATCATGTAAATATGGGTGCTGCAAGCAATGTATATTCATGTCATAGAGTAGATTGCTATGGCTAATAGATTTGAGAAGCTCTCGAATTTTGAAATCTAGGAGTAATCATGAAGCTTATGATGGTGTAGAACATATCTAAAGTGTGCTTTGATACCTAACAAATAGCCCTACCAAGTTCAAGCAAGTACGTGGGAAATATGAGATCTAGAAGTTTAATGTCTATTGTAAACTACATGCAAAATTGTAGGACTACAAACTATGCATAGCTCTTTAGGGACTAAAGCTTTGAGAATTTGACTTTGATGCCTTTTGAGGAGTTGCAAGTTGGAACCAGAGCTACAATGTTCCTTCAGAAAGCTTGGTGGTCCGTGCTACAATTGGAAAGGTATGAATAGTTTTATGTAGTGGTATTGTAATTGACAAGATTTTGGAAGCAAAAGCATGCCTTTGTTAGGCATGGTTTGAATGTTTTAATAAAGTTTTTTTTACACTTTGTATTCCAAGCTAGGGGGTGGCTAATCATGTTGTGTGAAAATGCTTGGCCCCAAACATGTCATTGAGTGTGGGCAGACTAGATAAGAAATGTAAAAGTTAATTACTTGATTTTTCAATGCTTTCCCGTAGCAAAAGTCGTATTAATGGATGGAGTTTTACATGATAGTGTGCATGTTTGCCATACAGTTTTGCCACTTACCTTTGAAGTGCATGCATATAGTAGATTTGCACTCGAGAATAGGTTTTTAAGTGGTCAATGGCATGTTTACTACTTGGCATAGAAAGGGAGCTAATGGATAGCCTTGTAAATAAGGAAAAAGATAAAAAATGTTAAGGAAGGATTTTTTTAATATATTACAACTTGGAGAGAAGAGAATATCAATGGGCTAAAAGATTTTTGTTACTTTGGATACACGGTGGTGTCAATGGAAGTCGAGCCTCAGAATTGGGTGTGCTATTGCAATTCTTGTGTTCCTTGTGCATGATCAAGTGGGGGGATTAATTTCATATTCTTTTCCATTTCTACAACTTCAAGAAAACTAGTCATCGTGGAATTTTCTTTGACGTTGTCGTGCCACTACACGGGCACATTGTGAAAAACTCTAGAGTGCATCATCATCCGACTTCTTTATTGATCTAGAGAGTTAATGTGATCTGAGTCATTAGTACTAGTGTGAGTGGCATAGATGGTCCAAAAATATTAGATTTTTGGACAATTTCAGCCTATTATTTATTGTAAATATCCAAAAAAGCTAAGAAAGCTTCTAGATTAGGATGGCACGCAAAAAGCAAGTTGGTTTTTCACCCAGTTATGGGATTTTTCATAAAAAGACAGATGGGGCAAAATCCGGCGCATCGCGATCATTATTGACGAGCTAAAAACTGCACTTTGAATTGGAAGAAGAAGAAGAAGTGATTTGGGAGATCCCTTAGTAGGTGTCATGGAGTTTTAACCCCCTTCTGAAGCCAACGAAGCCATCAGGTTTGGGTTTCGAGCAGTAGAGAAGGAGCTGTTATTTGGATGCACATTTTTGGTTTACGAAGGAGCTCCAAGAGATCTAATGCCTGGAGATTGCTTTTGAATAGTGCCATACAAAGGATTTCAGGATCAGATTTGGATTCCGAGCAACAGAGAAGGAGTTGTTATTTGGATGCAAGTTTTTGGTCTAGGAAGGAGCTCTAGGAGATCTAATGCTTGGAGATTGCTTCTGATTAGTGCCAGACAAAGGATTTCAGGTTCTATCAATACATATTGATTCAATTCATTGTGCTTTGTCTTTATCGTGTTTACCTCTTGTCTATTCTTTTTCTTCTCTTCCATCTCCTATCTCTACTTCCTTCTACCTCTGATCCCCGGTGGATATGACCTTTCGACTAAAACCCCTCTGACATTGGTAAACCTGACGTGAAAGGTCGTTAGAAGAAGGAAAGACAAGGTAGGAGAACCTTTTGAACACAATCTCTAGTTATGTTTAGCAATAATTGGTGCAAAATATGAATATGCTTATGCAAGTACAACAACAACAATAGTTGATGCAGGCCTTTGCTCAAATAGAAAGTGTTGTGATGAATGCTCTGCAAGAAGTTGAGCGTGAGATGAAGTTATTCAATGGCAGGAATGTATTTGCATATGTACATACCTATGCTCAGAAGATGGAATTATTTAGGGTGGCTCAACTTGCATGGAGCCGATGTTTCGTACGTGTTATTGTACATGAATTGAAAGCGTGGATTATTGAATTATATATGCAGGATGTTGATTGGGTAGCTTTCAAGAAGACACTCAGGGAAGAATTTTACATTGAAGATACCAATTTAATTACGTGCAAGACTTTTCAAGAGTGGGTTTTACAACCCAATAAGGGTCTTGTGGCTATAGAATTGCTAAGAGAATTTGAAAGCCGATTTGAGCAGTTGGATCTTGCAGAACAACAAGCTCTTGCAAGCCAAAAAATTGAATTATTTCTACATATAGTTGATCCTAAGCTTCAAGAGAAGCTTGATGATTTGTTGGAGGATCAAACTATAGAGATAGGTTTGAAAACAAAGTGGAGACATGTCAAAAAAGCTATTATTGCACTTGTGAAAAAGCATAGAAGAAGAGAAAGATTGCATGTCTCTGACTTGCCCACTGTTACGGGCAAGACAATTGATGTATCCAGTAAGCCACCCACTTCTATGGCTAAACCTATGGCTATATGTGCTATTGTTCCCTCTGTTAGGGAAGATGTCTTGGATGAATTGGTCAAAGACGTGCAGGATTTTCAAGTGAAGGTTGAAAAATTGGATGAAAAAGGACAAGAGGAAAGGGGATGGGCAGCAGCCCCTAAGCCAAGAAAAAGATGTATGTGGTGTCATAGTTTGTAGCATGAGAGAATGGATTGTGCTGCCTATCAGGAGGCCTTGGCACAACATCTTGTCTTTTGGAAAGATGGCAAGATCCATGAACAAGAAATGGGATTGCCTCTTGCTTTGAATTTTGGAAAAGAAGGTATGCAAAAGTTGTTGGAAGACTTGGTTGTTCGAAATGCTTATGCGGCGATACATGCTTCTACTTTTGGTCTATAGTTGGATAGAATGCATGGCCAAGTGATGGTTGGTCCAAAGGCTAAAATATGGACACATGCTTTACATGCAGCTGAAAAGAGAAAGGTTACTGATAGTGAAATGTCTCATGCAGGGCAAGACATTTGTGACATAACTAGTTGGGAATCACCAGTAGATGGATATTCAATGTATGCATATTTAGCAAAGGTACAAAACATGGATGTACTTGTGGAAGAGAAACAAAAACGAGATGAAGATAATGCATGGACATCCAAAAGAGTGACAAGAAGAGGTGTGGATCAGCCTAAAGCTACAAATCAGTCACCTCCCAAGCATGTTATGGAAGAGGTCGGTCAGGAGCAAAAAAAAGATAGCAAACAAGAGGGCAAAAAGAAGGGCAAGCAGCCAGGGTATAAGTTGCAGTCTGACATTGAGACAGCCACAGATCTGAAGAAAATTCTTGAAGAACAGATCTTAAACAGTCAGGTGGAATTCACCTTGGGAGAGGTGCTTGGCATCGCCAAGCAAGAATTTCATGATGAGATCATTGACATAATTAAGAGAAAGCATCAATTTCTTGGTGATACCACTAGTGCATTGCTGCAATTTGAAGAGGAAACTGGTTTGTTGGGTATTCGAGTAGAATATGAGCATGAAGTAAGTACATGATTATCTATGCAGGATGCTACTAATCAGTGGTGGACAGTATGTGGAAAAAGAAGAAAGTGGCTGAAAATGCATTGTCTTGTAGCAATATGCATGGTGGAGTAAGGCAGATGCAACAATATGGGGAAGAGACTCTAGGATTTATTCCTCAAAGTCATTATACAAGAAATCATTAGGCTAGGGCTACCACTAAAACAATAGTGAAAATAGGGGAATGTGAAACTCCTTGTGTTGCTTTACTTGACCATGGGTCTAAGATAAATGTCATTGAGCATGGATTGTATGAAAATGGTGCATGGCCTGTAGACAATGATCATGGTTGGCATATGAGGGCTACAAATAATTCTTCGAGAGAGCTTTATGCTGCATGTCCTAGTGTAAAAGTGACGATTGGTGATGTACCAGAAGACCAACACTTCTTTGTGTAAGATAAATCCTCATATGCAGTGATTTTGGGATGGCCCTATATTACAGGAGTGCGTATGGAAACAAAGGTGCTTGATGATGGTTCTGCTTATGCAAGAGTCAGAAGCAAGGATGGGAGGAAAGCAATCCAATTTCTTACTGTTTGTGTTAATCATCCTAGAAATCGGGATACATTTCAAGAATCTCCTTTGGCTCCAAATGCAAGGGAATTCAAAGACTTGGATTTTCATTAAGCACTGCTATAATGTGGAGCTACACTAGTGCTGTTCAGAGGATGTACTCGCCTCTTGATGGAATGAAGCATGTATTTACTATTGGTTATTCTCAGTTTACAACAAACAGTTCATGTTGGTTTAAGCTTATGGAAGCTATGTGCAACGCTGAATGCATATCTATGAAATGGGCTACTAAGGAACTAAGAGCATTGGGGCTATTAGCTGAAAATGAAGGCATTTCAGGCATCTTTTATGGGCTGAATATTAATGACACTATGGCTGAAATTTCAGCAATTATACATGCAAGAAATGAGGCTAAAAATAGAGTGTTGTCAGTATGTTCTTTGGACATGTATGATGTCATAGCATTGTTTACTCAGCAGGAAGGATTACAATGGGTTGAAGCACTTGTGGAGACAAAGTATAAGACAGTTGACAAAAAGATGAAACCAATTGCTTTGCCACTTCCATGAGAGAGTGAGGGTTTGTATGACAAAGTGTCAAGGTAGGCAAGCTTATGGGATCCTAAAGATATAGGTCATCAGTTTACATCTGAAACATTACAAGAATTGAACGTTGGTGCATAAGGGTTTCTTTTGCTTGCTGAAAGAGATTGTTTTATGCAGATGTTGGCTAGGCATGGAAAGGCATTTGCATTTCAACCAATTGAAATAGGTTGTGTGGATCCAAATGTTGTCTCTCCTATGATAATATTTATTGTGCCACATGTACCATCGAACTTGAGGCCTATTCCAGTGCCTAAAGCCTACTTGCCAAAGCTGATGGATTTGCTAAATGAAAAGATTCACATGAAGATCTTGGAGCCCTCTTCAGTCCCGTACTCAAATTGTTGATTTACTGTGCCCAAAAAGAATGGGGCTTTGAGATTTATTCAAGACATGCAACCGGTCAATAAAGTGACCATAAGAAATGTGGGTGTAGGTCCTATGGTTGATGAATTTGTAGAGGCTTTTGTAGACAGAGCGATCTATTCTTTGGGTGATCTTTACTCGAGATATGATCAGTTTTAGCTTGTGATTGAGAGAAAGGATATCACAACCATGAAGACTCCCTTGGGGTTAGTACAAATGTGTACTCTCTCACAGGGTGCAACAAACTCAGTGGCACACATGACAAATGCTATGAATAGGGTACTCAGGGACTTTATACCACAATTGACAATGCCCTTCTTGGATGATATTCTAATCAAAGGGTGTGCAGTGGATGAAAAGAGTGAAGAGATGGATGCTCATGGATGCAAAAAATTTGTTGCAGACCATATTGTGGATTGTGAGAGGATTTTGACATGTCTAGAAGAGGTGCATTTAACTCTTTTTGACAAAAGTCTGTCTTTGGAGTTGAAGAGGTTTTGATTGTTGGGCATATGTGTGGGCCCTATGGGCGAAGGCCATCACCAACAAAAATAGATGGGATTGATAGAATGCAAGATGTATGCACGAATGTAACAGAGGTGCATAGATCCTTGGGTGCATGTGTGTTCTATTTGATATGGATTCCTCACTTTGCACATGTAGCCGATGCTCTATATCAGCTTCTGAGGAAAAATGTTAGAGATTTCATTGGGAAGGAAGCATCAGAAAGCAATGAAGAAATTGAAGCAAATCTTAAAATCTGCTCCTACATTGAGAAAGGTTCATTATTCACATGGACAGCCTATCATTATTACTATTGATACAAGCCCAATTGGAATTGGATGGGTAATTGGGCAAGATGATGAGGAAGGGCAAAGATATGCAATACACTTTGGTGCTAAATTATTGACTGAACGGCATAGAAGGTATCCACAGGTAAAAAGAGAATCATGGAGAATTGTGACAGCCCTTTAATGTGATAAGGAGTATTTTATGGGTGCTCGTGTAGTCATTGAGACCAATTGTTTGCTGGTATTGGGTATGATTACTAGTTGTGCTACCCCGGACATTGCTATGCTCTAGTGGATTGCGTACATCAAATCTTTGAACCCTGAATTTTAGCATATTTCAGGATATTGCATGAAGACATGTTATCTCAAGCACGCTATGAGAATGAAGCAAAGTGTTGCTACAGCATTAACAGAAGCTTGGACAACAAAGAGAAGACACTTTAGATGTTTTGTATCTTGTATAGAAGTGTTTCTGGAAGACAAATATGTAGGAGAGTGGTTGAGAATTGGTCAATACCTCAGTACATTAACAAAGAGAGATGAATAGTCAGATGAGGAGTTTAAGAAGATCAAGAGGAAAGCCTATGGGTTTTTCTTAAAAGATGGATACTTATGGAAACATGCTAAAAAGAAACACGGTATGCCATTGCGAGTTTTGGGTGATAGAGCTTCACAAGTAAATGTTATGCAAGAATTTCATGAAAGCTTGTCAGCTGGCCATTTTGGGGTGCTTTTGCAAAGATCAAAGAAAGATATTGATGGCAAGGTATGTATAAGGATTTTGATCACTTTGTGGAAACATGTATGACATGTTGAATGTATTCATCGGTGAGACATCAGGATGGATTGCAACCCACATATCCATTGTCTCTTTATTTTAAGTGGATGGTGGATTTGGTCACGATGCCTATAAGTCTTTGGCAAATGAGATATCTTGTGCTTGCCCGTGAAGACTTGATTAATCAAGTGGAAGGGAGAGTTCTATGTACTAAGACAACAAATGCAGTGTGTACTTTTCTCTTAGAAGAGATCTTTTGTCGATATGGCTATGTGGAAAAAATTATAGCAGATAGGGGTGAGCTGGATGCAGATGAAGCTCATGATTTCTTTGCATGATTGGGGAGAAAGCTTGCTTTAACTTCAGTCTATAACCGTGAAGGAAATGGAAAAAGTGAAAGAGTTCATCCACCTATTGTGAAGGCATTGGCAAAAGCATGTGGAGAGAAGGTGAAAGAGTGGCCACGGTTGCTCCCTTATGCTTTGTGGGCTGACAAAACAACTCATAGTGCTATTACGGGATATATGCCTGTTGAATTGATGTATGGTCAAAAACCTATCATGCTAATAGAAGAGATGACAATCACATGGAGTGTGCTACTTTGGGAAGAGCAGCTGAATTGAGAGGAGTTGTTGGCCTTGCGCATTAGACAATTGGAAAGAAAGTCAGAAGACATAGAGGTAGCAATTGCAAAATTAAGGGTAGCAAGGATACAACACAAGAAATGGTTTGACAAAAGACATAGACTGAGACTAAGAACCATACAAGATGGGGATTGGGTATTGGTTTATGATAGCAGTTTAGACAACCAGCATAGTGCTATGCATAAAGTTTCCAAAAGATGGTTTGGGCCCTATGTGGTAAGACAGGTGTTTGATAATGCTACTTATGCATTAAATGAACTAGATGGGACAACCATAAAGCTTCTGGTACAGGGAAAAGAATCAAAATATTCAAGAGGCGGAAATCTAATGCCTATGAGTTCTAGAATTGGAAGAAAATAGTGGCCATGATATAGGGGGTAGCCATGAAGATATGGAAGATGAAGAAGCAAAGGATATGGTTACAGAGGATGAGGAGGACTCAGAATCTGATGACAATTAGGATTTTGGCACATACCCGAGGATGCGCAGATTCAGAGGGGGTGGATGTCGTGCCACTACACGAGGACAGTGTGAAAAACTCTGGAATGCATCATCATCCGACTTCTTTATTGATCTACAGAGTTAATGTGATCTGAGTCATTAGTACTAGTGTGAGTGGCATAGATGGTCCAAAAATATTAGATTTTTGGACAATTTCAGCCTATTATTTATTGTAAATATCCAAAAAAGCTAAGAAAGCTTCTAGATTAGGATGGCATGCAAAAAGCAAGTTGCTTTTTTAGGGATTTTTCATGAAAAAGACAGATGGGGAAAAATCGACTGCATCGCGATCACTATTGATGGGCTAAAAATTGCACTTTGAACTAGAAGAAGAAGAAGAAGAAGTGATTTGGGAGATCCCTTAGTAGGTGTCCTGGAGTTTTACCCCCGGAGCCATCAAATTTGGTTTTCGAGCAATAGAGAACGAGCTGTTATTTGGATGCATGTTTTTGGTCTATGAAGGAGCTCCAGGAGATCTAATGCCTGGAGATTGCTTCTGAGTAGTGCCAGACAAATGATTTCAGGATCAGATTTGGATTTCGAGCAACAGAGAAGGAGCTATTATTTGGATGCACGTTTTTGGTCTACGAAGGAGCTCTAGGAGATCTAATGCCTGGAGATTGCTTCCGAGTAGTGCCATACAAAGGATTTCAAGTTCTGTCAATACATATTGATTCAATACATTGTGCTTTGTCTTTATCATGTTTACCTCTTGTCTATTCTTTTTCTTCTCTTCCATCTCCTATCTCTACTTCTTTCTACCTCTGATCCCTGGTGGATACGACCTTTCGACTAAAACCCCTTCGACAACGTGTTGCTTTTTGTGATGAGTGGAACAATAAGAAAGCTATTGTAGTTTTGAGTTGTAGATGGCGTATAGCTAATATCTAACAATTTTAATTAGTAACAAAAGGAAACAATTTTTTTAGCAGTTGTAGGTCTATTATCCTACAAAGATTGCATACTGCAACCATAAGGTGAATATAGAACTTGAGTTAATTGAAAATATGAGGAGGTTGCAAGAATGATAACTGAAAACCATAGGTTTCTTCAAAATTGAAAACCATAGGTTTCTTCAAAACTAGGTTGCAAGAATATGAGGAGGTTGCAAGAATGTTAACTGAAAACCATAGGTTTCTTCAAAACTAGGAAGATTTTCTTTTGTGGCTAGTTGCAAAATTTTTTGTCTCTTATTCGCGACAGTGTGGTTTTGTTAGAGAATAGTGTGCTAGAATACATACAATTTTATATGTACATATGGATCTAAATTTGAAAATAGTTTGCTATCTACAATTTTGTAGTCCACGTAATCTTGCAAGCATGTGGTCTTTGCAATCTTGTAATTTTGCAAATACTATAATTTCGAGAAATCTAAACTACTAAAACTTTTGGCAAATTTTTGAATGAAATGCAAGTGAAATTAGAGAAACTTGATTTGTTTGCTACAATCTCTACTCAAGTAATTTGTTAATAAGAGATCCTTAATATTGCTCTATAATGCTGGGTTTGAGGTTGATAGATGCCACCCAACAAATTCACCTACCAACGCAACAAATCTAACACCTCAAATCTTAGATACAAAAAACCTTAGAAACTATAACAGAAATTAAATAAGTTAACAAATTCAAAAGAACAAGAAAGAATACGCAATAGGGCCCAACCTCCCCTATTACAAAAGCCATGGTTTGACATCCTTTATTATGAAATATCAATTTGCATTGCTATTTACATTTATATATTTTACTTACTTGCAAATAAAATAGAAATATCAATCAAAATATAAAGTTTTATGTATCAAGAGGTCTCTTGAAGCTTGATGTAGTAGCTAGATAGATTTTTGCATGTTAAATCATCTATTATAAGAGTTCAACTTAAAAGCAACAATTTTACTTACAATTCCTTTGGTACATTTTGGATGCTATGGTGATGTCTCAAGGGCATCAACCAAATATTGAAGACCATGAGGCAAAATCACCTAGATCCTTGAACTAAACTAAGTTGACTCATTAAACTTACTAGAGAATACTTAACTTTCAAGCTAGATAACACCCCATCTTTCTTAAGGAAATTAAGAGATTGAATTGTTTAGGGACCCACTTATCCTATAGGGTTTTTTCCTAAAGGTTTCACCAAACTTGCAACAAGGTGGGATTGACTTTCTAACCTTGAACCTTGACATGAACTACAATAATCAACTAGAGTCATCTAGAGATTCTCAAAAGCTAGCTATAGAGATATTCTCATAGTCAAGCTAATGAATGTCAACCAAAAAGAAAATGAGGTAGTAAGTGATTGTATGCCTAGAGTCCTTAGTCCCACCAAAAGATCTTAATTTCAACTTTGGATAAGGAAGAAACAACAAAATTAAACTTTTATCCTATTCTGCGTAATTATATTGCTCTTATAAAGAGAGCTAGGAAAGCATTCTAAAAGTAGGTCACATAAAGAAAATAGTAAAGGATTCTATAAATAAAACTTATTTTTATTCAAAATGAAAGTATATCTAAAATCTAATACTCCAATGTTATTGTTATTAAAGAAATCTAACAAAATAAATTAATGGCATTAAAGATTAAATGCTCAATAAAATTATCACTAAAGAATATTAAACTTATAATTCACAAATAAGTCAATACCTTTTAGTAATAACAAATATCATACTTATGTATTATAGTATCATGTATACACATATTATTGTGACATTACACTTACTTTACAATCACCTATATATCATTCATACTCTAAGATTCTTCAACTAAAAAAAGTTAAAGTAAATACTCTAATAGATTTTTATTGTTAACTCTTTAATATAAGGATAATCACTAAACTAAAATACAATCATATACATTCTCTACACATTCTAATAATTAAATTTCTATATTTAAAAATATCTAAATAATTGCAACCTCACAAAAGATTGGTAGCCAAGGGATTCAAGCAAGAGAAGGGGATTGGCTAAGGAAGATATGGAGCTTGTATAGATGGATATCAAGATAGCTTTCTTGGCATGGGGATTTGCATGAGGATATAATTAAAGAGATATACTACGGAAGGCAAGGAATACTTGGTATGTAAGCTCTACAAGAGCTTTTATGGATTGAATGGATTGAAATAGGCTCCTAGGAAGTATTCTCATAAGTTAATACCATCATGGGGTCTCTAGGATGCCCTAAGAGTGAGATTGATTATTGCTTATACATATGAAAGACTATGGACGACAGTGTTATGTTCTTGATTCTTTATGTGGATGGATAACATGCTTATTTACTAGGAAGTCACTCGTAAACGTGGATGCATTGAATAAAAGGTTGCATGAAACCTTTGACTTGAAGGCATTGGGGAATGTTGTGATCACATTCTTAGCATGTAGATTATGTTGGATAGAGATAAGAATATTCTCTATGTGTCTTGAACGGAATACATTGGAAAGGTACTTAAGTGTTTTGATATGTAGAGGGGGAAGGCTATCAATGTTTCATTGCCTCCATATTTGAAAATTAGCCAAGAGGCCAACCTTAGCAAAAGGTCAAAATGGTCAAGATACCCTATGCATCTATAGTTGGTAGCTTGATATATGTTATCGTTACTTCATGTCGAGACATTCCTTATGTAATGGAAGTGATTAACGTGTATATGGTAAATCTTAGCAAAAAGCGTTGGGAGGTAGTGAAGAATATCATGAGATACTTGAATGGCACTAGATCTATGTGCAATATGCTTTGGAAGGAATAAGACATTTATCCTATGCCAATTTTGTAGGGAGTGTAGACTCTAGGAGGTCTACAAGTTTTGTCTCTACATTCATGGGTGGTGAAGAAAAAGATATCTCTTATTTGCAAGAAGCTGAATGAAGTGGACAATTCTACAGAAATCAAATTGTAACAACATTTCCATTGATAGATTGATTAATTATCAGTTGTATAAGGATGAAAAGAGGATGTTGGTTAATGCAATCTACCCAAGGGTTGGTTAGTTGTCTCCCTTCTCTAAATCATTAGTAAGATGATTGAGTTTAAGTGAACATCAATATGAGAAGGAAATAGAAACCACATTTCTTTTCTTTGTGTAGCTGGAGCACGTAGTCCTTAAAATTAGCAAGGTAACAATTCAAGATCCCCCCTTAATTATGTCATAAAATAAATTAGATATAGTAGAGCAAATCCAAACCAACATCACTTCAAGATAGGATCAATTCTATCATCTTCTTCTCCATCGTTGTCATATTCCCTCCAAGAGTGTTGTTTATGTAGAACATTCCAAATTGGCTGCGTGAATATACAAAAAGAGAAGATAGGGAAAACTTTATCTCGAGGACTTTATTTAGAAAGAATAGAAGTAATATGTTTTCAAATGTTCATTTTTTGAGATTTTTTCTCAATTTTTCTTTTTAGTAAAAAATATGTGAACCCTTCCTCAAAATAAACTAGTGCTCTGCAGAAGGACGTGCCTGAGCACAAGTAATTAGGGTAGTTGTAAAGTGATGGTATTTACTTCCCCCACCCCATGCATGTGTGTGATTTATATTTTATGAGATGCATACAATAGTTTAGGTGTGCAAGTGTGTCATAGCTTTAGTGCTTTAGGATGTTTAATTAGGGTGTGCCAATGTGGACTATAAAGGATATGCATGTGTACAAACATGCAAGTTAAGGTTCGTGAGGATTGGGGTTTGTTACTTTCTATAAATATGCATACATAGTATATGGTGCATGTGGTTTTCAATGTTTAAGCACGCATATGGAGGATAATATGTGCATGTTCGTGTGTTGATGTAGATGTATAGGTGTTTATGTGTGTGTTGTGTGGCTAGTTAAGGGTTTATGTAAGGGTACTAGTTTTGTGCAAATGTGGGTTTTGTGAGAGTCTTTGACATGCACATGAGACTACCTTTCTAATTTTATGTGCAGTGATAGGGGGATACACACACACAACCTCTAATTTATAAGCCAAGAGTTATATCTATACTATCTTCTTATTGTATGATCGCCCAAAGCAATTACCGAACATAATGATACTTTTCCACTCTTACATGGCAAGCATTTGATGTATCAAAAAACCTCACATCTCTCACACATTTTTCATCACACTAACTATGAATGCTTAGCATGTGCACTTTTCCAATGTATGTGCATGTTTGTGTATATGTGCACATTAGTCAAGGCTCTATTTATCTCTCGTGAAAAGAACTTTCCCTTTCTCATGCATTATTTTAAGTATCATTATACACTCTCTTGTAAATAAATACCAACTTTAAATTTCCTCTTTCCTTGCATTACCTTTCCATCGAAATTCAAATTCTGAGATAATATGAACGTATTACATGTATCATTAATCTCCTTCTAAGGAAACACCCCAAGTCTAAACACACATCCACCACATACACGAACCACCTTAAGTTTCAATTTAGGATAGAATCTAGTAAAATTCTCTCAAATCTCAAATCTGATTTATGGGTTGTACATCAAAACTAGATTTGAATGCTAATAGACATTGGTATGCAATAAATGAAGTGTTCAACTGTAATTCCAATTGTTGTAACATCTTGTTTATTGTAGAAATACAAAAATTCTCATTCTCTCTCTCTCTCTCTCTCTCTCTCTCTCTCTCTCTCTCTCTCTCTCATGCCAAATATAATCAAGTCTATCAAGTTATTGTTAATAAGGATTAAGGTATTGTGCTATAATTTTGATAAAGTGCTCCAACTTCTCTTTTATTTGTATAAATGCATCCTATTCACCCTGTGTCCAAATTGAGGGATTTGTTTGAGTTGCTTTCTATAAAGGATACATATATTTGGCCAAGATATGAAAAAAAATGACAAATAACTTAGCTTTTGAACGAAGCTTATTAGTTCTTCATGGTTTTTGGAAAATGTATAACAATCAAAGCCTCAAACTTATTTGGTTCAATTGAAATGCCATTAGTAGATACTTGATGACCCAAGAGTATCACTTGAGTCCTTGCTATCTTGCATTTTTAACGATTCAACTATCCCCCATCTTGATCCATTCTATAAAAGATCTCATCTAGCTTTTCAACATGTAAAGTTCTATGCAAAAATCATTGATAAATACTCTCAAAGATTTCCTAATGAAATAAGCAAACACCTAGTTGACCCATCTTTGAAAGCTCACATATGGATTCATAAAAGAAAAATGCATTACTCTATAAAACTCTAGATGTTGTATTCTCATTCTCTTTTTCTATTTTGATCTAGAAGTATCTAGGATATCCATTACATACGTTATAAACCTCATAACTAGCTACATGATTGAAAATCTCATATTGAAGCTGAAGAGCATAGTGATCCCTTTTGGTTGCAACATTAAGAGGCTTAATATATCAACACATACTCTTCATTTTTCATTTTTATTTGGTCTAATTACATCAAGAGATATCCATTGTGCATCATCAATAGGATAGATAAACCTTATATCTGAAAGCTTTTGAACTTTAGCTCTATATACATTTTCTTGGATTATATCGAGACTTCTTAGCTTTTGAGCTACTAGTATGTATCATTCTTTCAATTTGATATGATCCACAATGGTATTAGTACGTCTTTGCTAGTAATATTCAAAGGCAAATAGCTTAGGGCATTTCTAAAAATAGCTACATATTTAGCTCTCTCATCATCAATTAAGTCATTGCCTAATATGTTCATCAATTTAGACATTTTAACATTCATTTCTCACTAGTTATGTGCTTTTTGTGTAGAATTTATAATTTAATTCTATTTTTTTGGACATGTTAAAGTGTTCACTAGTTATGCATTTCTTGTGCACAATTTATAGTTTTATTCTTTTCTTTTGGATCTTGAATTGAAATCCAAAAAGGTCAAGATTTCTAGAAAGAAAACTAGCTTCCCATTCTCTATCTTCTTCATCAATGCTAGAGCTTTCTAAATCAACCGTTTTATCTCTTTTAGCATCACTTTCATGCCCACTTGAATGAAAGATCCTGTTTTCATATAAAAATCACTCTCTTATTCGTTGGTTTATCCATGCAGAGTTCCAATTGGTCTCAATGTCAATATTGTTTGGATCTCATACCAATTAGCCCTGGTCTACCGAAAATGAGAGAATATGCCCCTAGTTTTGCAAGCATAACATAAAAATCCAAGCATGCCCTTTGATCTCCAGTATTAATCTCTAGATTTTTGATAATTCCCAATCATCTTACCTTTGAGTTGTTGGCCATTTTAACCTTAAACATCAACTTTAAGATGCATTTACAACATTGTCTCTTCAATGATAACACAATCTTGTGCACCACTATAAAGATGCGGTCAACTTTCCTTCCATGTATCCATGATGTCTTATGTCTTTCACACCTTATAGGTATATGACCACCACATATTTAGCTCTAGTTCTTCCTTTTCTAATCCTAGCCATCCTATGCCATTGTCTCCTTAAGGATGAATTCATTTGTAGCATTGTCTATACGTAACATTAGCCTTTTTACCTTTAATCAAGCATGTTATAAGGGACTTGATCTCTCACAAATTGCTCCATGTCTTTACTCTCTCTCAATTTAGGGTTGTACATGCGATTTCCCCCTCTCACTCTACACACACACACACACACACACACACACACACTCTCTCTCTCTCTCTCTCTCTCTCTCCGTGTTTATCTCCCCCTCTCTCTCTTTCTCTCTCCCATGCATGCGATTAGTCCACACTGTATAATAATGACTCACATTGGATTATGTCATGTGTTGTAACAAACACTTCTCTTAAATCCCAAATACGCCTCTCTCTCTCTCTCTCTCTCTCTCTCTCTCTCTCTCTCTCTCTCTCTCTCTCTCTCTCTCTCTCTCTCTCTCTCTCTCTCTCTCTCTCTCTCTCTCTCTCTCTCTCTCTCTCTCATAATGTGAATGCTTGTGCAACCACTTTGTATTTTTAGAACTTTAATTGCAATGGATTGATAGCTCCCTCCCCTCCCCCCCTCTCCCTTCCCCCCCTCCCCCCAACGAATTTGATACATGACAATTCATACAAGCAATCCGAATATACATCTATATTGTGTTAACTTTGGAAATAGTGCTTTTGCTTGATAAATTAAGAGAGACAAGGTCACCAAAGGCTTTTCAAAATTTTGATATAAGCTATCCAATTGAATTGTATAATAGTACTTTCTCAGCAAAATAAAGTGTGGTTGTGCTAAGAGGTAGTGTTGGCATTGCATTGTAGGTCATAGTATAGGTGGTGTTGGAAAAGTTATTTTGCTTCCAAATACAATGTGCAAGTTTTCTTTAGTGAGTGTGGGTTGGTGTATAAACATGTTGGCATTTGTATCCATTCCAAACACTCGGAGGTACACATAGTATAGTTGCTTGCATGCCAAATACACTTTTTCTTACGACACGGTCCATGAAATCTTGGTAATTGCATGTTGGATTCTTTGCAATGTGCACATCATAACACTCTTACATGACACTTGAGTTAGGTGTCTCTAGTTTGAAAACCTCATGCTTCGACTTCACAACTGTGTGGCCCTTCACAGTTTCATCTAGATCCAACTATCCTTTTCCGTGTAGCTTGTGAAACACCTCTTTGATATCTACATGAGCCCTCATTAGCATCCACCTCTTGTGCCACCTTTTGTAAAACAAACCCACCACTCTCTAACATGTGGATTTCTTATGTTGTCAAATTTGTACCTCGTGCCACTGGTCATACTTGTGGAACCTTAGGCACTGAATGATTAATAGAACAACAAATGTTCCATGTATGGTCCACATTATCATTACAAAACCACATGAACTAGCTTTGCATTCCAGGTTGATTGCTAGCTTCTCCTCTTGAGATGGGACTACTCCATGATGTCCTAAAACAAAGGTATAGGTGCCCCATGTGTTGTATGTTTTATAGGTTTGCATTTTCCCTCTCTAGCTCCCAACCATCCTTGACATTGCACATGATTGTGAGCTGGAATCCTTCTTATAGCCCAAATAGTGTCATAAAGGACTGTCTCCACCACCATTTCCTTCGAAGAATTTGGTGATATTTCCCTTGATTGGTCGGAAGGCAAAGGGTCCTCAAAGTTTAGTTTTCTTGTGCCCTTTCTTCTAGGTATGTTTTCGGTCACATACTCAGTCCTGTGAGCGGCGTTGGCTTCCTCTGACCCTACTTTCCCATCAACCTTACATTTTCTTACTACAGTCACATTGTCCCCTCAGAAATCAGGATGTTGATGAAATTCAATTCCTCTTGCTACCTCTTCAACCATCCTTGTTGTTGCTCAAGGTGTGGGGCTAATTCCTTGTCGTAGTCAACTCAAAATATTCTTTGCATTGGGTCCTGCACCATGGAGCTTTCCACTAATGAATGCATATTGTTTTGTGCTTTGTAGTAGAGCATTGGCTAAATCACTGACACATGTATCGTACAAGCTGTTAGATTCCTTAAATCCCTCCCCTGCCAACCAACTTGCATGCATTGGCTCTACTAGGTTCATGGTTGACATATGAGTAATGTTCTCCACCACACAGTGGACAAAAATACAGCACAAGAGGGTATGGAGCGTGAGAAAACAATACACCACACATCACATTCTACTATTACGAATTAGTCTTATTCGGTGTTGCCTCCAACGTGGATATCTAATATGCCACCAACTAAGCCAACAATCCATTGTTGGTATATTGAAATCCGTAACTTTCCCTGAGGCGGCCCACCAAGCCCGAATGAATTGATATTGCATTGTTGCATCATCTTTCATGGCTGCACACCTCCACATGCAACACAAGCGCTTATGCTAATCTTGGAAAATCTTGTGCACATACTATGATGTGTGTATTTGGAGACATTGTTTCCAATGAAATAAGCAAGGTCTCTCCCTTCCTTGCATTACGTTGTCTGGACCACCATTGAACATTGTGTGGATGGTTAGGCAGTTGACTCTTGGCTCGTCTACCCCATGAATCCTCGAAAATCTACTCTTAGGTGTCCACACTTCTCCATCACTTCATTCATCTTTGTCTAGAAAAGAGCTTGTGCATATGTATCCGCTTCCTTCATCCCACATATTGCTAGAGTCATCAACTCTTGTACACTACAGAAACACAAGACATGAATGGAAGAGTAAGGAGAACTATGTTTGTTAAGTTCGTGTTGTGATGGTAGAATCATGTAAGAGAAACTACCTTGGGTCATACACATGTGTTGCCATGGTGGTCCAATTATTAATGTGATGGACGTGGTCGAAGCATATCCAACTATTGCGTAGGTCCCCATTACCATTCCTTTGCATACAATTCACTAAGTCAACCCCTGAGGTTGGCCTAATCATTAATATTTTGAATATAAAGCACCTGCTCTATCATTGTCAATAGCTTGCCCAGGAAATAGGCTACCATGGAAAAAACAATGTTGCTTTAACTTTAGAAGACAATATTCCATTCCTTGATTGCTCTCAACACATGCTATACTTATAGACCATGTGTTTGAACTTGCATGCACAGAATATTGATCTTATTTGTATGGCTTTTTAATGATATTTTGGGATGTGTTGTGAATGGAATAATATGTTACATGTTCCTCTGAATGAGTGTTTGGAGTTGCTTGAGCATCATCGAGAGTTCATTGTCAGACATGGGAACACCTTGCTCATGAACCAAGGCACTAGTCACTAGTCTTCTAGCCACAATCATTTGTAGGTGTCGAGGTCCAATTGCACTAAAGTATCTTACTATTTCCTCTATGGTCTTTCACACCTCTTTGACATCAGCTCTGCACGAGCCTCTTTGCATCTCATAGTTATGTGTGCCTTGATGGATGAACAGTCTTGATATTGGGCTCAATGACATCGCATAATACACTACACACTTGCACTTGGAGAGCAGGATGGGGGGATTTCTTACAATAGAAGCATCCAAGGCTTCCAAGACCAGATGCCTGGCAGCCACTCTCAAGCCGTTTCAAAATATTGGCTGTTGTCACTTCACAGCTGCCTCTTTACTATGTGGGATGTTAGGTCATCCCACCTTTTGGCCTAAAGAAGTAGGGGGTGTAGCCACACACGTACTTCTGGATTCTTGGTGTGTAGAAAGGGAACATAGGGGGTGCATGAATTTGTGCTCAACTGTCGTATTCTTGATTCTTTTAGTGGATTCCTGTTCCTGTCCTTTTGTTTTTGCATTTCTAGTTTATGTATGCTAACTCTTTCAGTTTTCATTCCATATCGCACCTCTTCCATAACCAAGAAAGATGCATTTTCTAGACTTAGGATCTAACTTATTACCCTTGTCCTTGGATACATGGCAGAAAGCCTCATAACCAAAGACATGCAAATGAGCATATGAGGAAGGATTTCCAGACTACACCTCCTCTATAACCTGATAGTCAAGAGTAATACATGGGGACCGATTTATCAAGTGTACAGCAGTAGTAACTGCCTCAGTCCAAAAATGCTACGGTAAGCTTACTTGGCTAAGTCAACTATGAACTCACTCACTCTTGAATTGTTCTATTTATGCTCTTCGCCATACCATTTCGGGCTGAAGTGTAGGGGTATTCAACGTAACCTTTCATCACAAAATTACCCAAAGGCTTTAGAGACATACTCACCCCATTATCTAACCTTAGGAATTTCAACCTATACCCATCATGGATCTCACCTACAGCAAGCCAACGCTGAAAGGTAGCCAAGACTTCTAATTTTTGCTTAATAAGATATGCCTAAACCTTAAGCGTATAGACATTGATGAAAAAAATGAAATACTTCGTGCCATCTAATGACTTGCAAGGTATGGGACCACATAAATCCGAACGAACAAGAGCCAAAGGCTCATCCATGTGTATGATACCAAAATTTTTATGTATATTACATGTCTACTTGCCATATAAACAATGATCACAAGACTCAAAGCATTTATAGTCAAGGGACGAAAGATACTACAAATGAGTAAGAAATTTCATTCATTTCAAGAACATGTCCAAGGCAATGATGCCAAAAAGATATGTGAAATTGCATCCACTACAAAAACATAATCGACTAACCCATATACAAGCAAGGGGTAGAGAGTATTGGACTTAGTGCCGTATACAATGACAAGATTCCCACAAATAATCTTCCCTGAGGAATCACCAAAAGAAACTACGTAACCTACATCATTCAAAGTGCCAACAGAGATAAGGCTCTTTGTGAGAGCCAGTAGTACATGACATACATCATGAAGAGTAAATATACAATCTAAACCAAACTAACCTGGATATCACCAATATCAACTATCTCTAGTACCATGTCACAAACAACAATAGGAGTGGAACCACTCTCTATGAGGGGTCACATAAAAGGAAGCCCTTGAATCTATCAGCCAACACTGAGTATATTCTAACAAAGCATTAGTCAATTGTAAAGTATCAAGTGAAGAAGTTGCAAGTATGAAATCATCATCAGAAACAATGTGGAAATCAAATTCAGCACCACGCCAGGTATTCGTCTACCATGGACAAACCCACATTGCTTCTCATGAATGGCCTTAGAAAACAGATGTTTGACTCACATGGCTATTGCTTTAGCAAGAACTTTGTAGGAGAAGTTAAGCATTGTCAATGGTCACTACCTAGAGACTTTGGTGCAGACTTGCAACTTTGGAACCAACTTGATAACACCCTGATTCATAACAGGAGGCATATACCTAGATTGCATGATATAATTGAGCAACCCAACCAAATCATTGCCACAACTAGCCCACAACTTTTGGAAGGTCTCAACAGGTAAACCATTCAGTCCTGGAGACTTCCCCAATTTCATGCTAAAGACAACTCCCCTAGTTTCCTCTAGACTAAAAGGCATGTCCAAAACCAACCATCCGACCTTAATATGTGACATAGTCTCTCTCAAAAAGACTTGTAGCCTGCAGTCATAATTAGGGAGAGTGGGTGGCTCCATGCCCACTATTGCAGCCAAATAGTCTTTGGGTATGGAGTACTCATCCAAGATCAATACTCCTTATTGATTTTTGATGCAGGTGATTGCTTCTTTTTTCTATTTAGCCTTAAGTTTAGAAAAATAGAACTCATTGGTTGTCCCCTAAGAGCTCCCACCAACCCTTCAATTGTACTTTAGTTGTGTTGACAGCTGCTTCTTGTTGTAGCTTAAGAAATGTCTCAATATCTTTGAGACAGCAGTGCATAATCTCATTGTGGGAGCTATTGGTAAGAGCAGCTAACACAACAATACGTGCCTTACAAGCATATTCTTGTTCCCACCTTTTGGCTGAAGCTCTCTACTTCTCCCATGGTCCTTCATAGTAGCTGTGATGGCTTCTTGATATTTTATCCATCTAAAATCAGGGTGAGCAGGGGGTCCCTAGCTTGTTCCCATACATTACTCAACTTCGAGAGAAAGAGTGTCTCTCAGAAAGGAGACATTTAGACGAAAGGGGGGAGGACCATTGTTGTTACCTGCCAACATAAGAACTCTGAATGCAGCCATCATTGGAGTATGATCGGAGACCATGATTTCATTAAGCATTTAGTATTTGGTATCTCCACCCAACCACCATGCTTTTGGGTGGCATAGATCCTATCTAGTCTGCCACCTCACCATGTGGAGCAAGCCTTCTTTTTGAAGGGTGTCATGCACGTCTTAGGTCCATATCACGTATTTTACTTTCGCATTTCTAACTTGCACATCACCTTTGAAGTGCATGTATTTTACAAGTGTCATTTTGATGGGTAGAGTTAAAAATGGCAAGTCAAATGTTAATATAAACCCATGTGGTATGGATCATTGGATGAATCATGATAGGCCATGGCCTAGCCCAAGGACAAGGAACAATGCCCATGGGCTAGTGACCACTACCCAGTGATCCACTGTCTAGTGCCCAATGCCCACTGCCCACGGGCCACTACCTTTTATCAAAATTTGGGTTTCTTGATTTTCGCAAAAGTTAGAGTACGCTGCACATTGTACTATCTTCAATCTTGACTTGTAGCCTAGATACTAGGGTTGAGGACCGGTCACCGAGGTAACTAGGATCATGGGATGCCTGCAGGCTGCCATTGAATGGATGGAGGAGGCAACCTAAGCGTACATAGATGACGTTGATGGGGTGGATGGGGCGGACCGCCATCCTCACAAGGACGTGCCGTGGCGATGGCAGACCATGCTTCTCCTTGATGGTGACCAGCTGGATCACCTCCTCGGGCTCTCCTTCTCTTGTATGAACCAGCACTCAAGCCATCGCTTCCTCTCTCTCTCTCTCTCTCTCTCTCTCTCTCTCTCTCTCTCTCTCTCATCAGCCGGTTGTTGCTACGTAGCCTACACCATACACATGCACAGGTTGAGAATTGAGATAGTGAACTGTGAGAGTGGACTGTGCATTATATTATGAATAATTCATAGATGTATTAATTCATACATGATAGTGAACTGTGAGAGTGGACTATGCACTGTGCAATGTATCATAGATTAGTGATTATTGATTTGCATAATTCATAGATGTATCATGTATTGTAGACTCTAAATTATTATATGCTATAAACATAAGTGTATCTAAATTTAATGTGGTCTTCATTTTATAGGACTTTCCATTGGATATTAAGGGTGAGGGCTTGAGAATAGTGACTTTGTGGAGTGGAGATGGTTCATAATCTCAAAGGGATTTGACTATACGATACTCTTGCTTTTGAGATCAAGGTACGAGCTCTAAGCTTTATCTCTTTGTTTTTTAAAGCACTATAATAATAGTTCATGCAAATTGATACTTTATCATGTATGTGTTTTAGTATAGATTCTCAATGGCACCCAAAAGAATGAAGAGGCAAAAGACTCTAAAAGCAATGTTTGGTTGGGTAGCTCCCTCTCAGGTTATTGAGGAAGCTGTTAATTGTCCTCTTGATTTTAATCTTAATGATGATTTGCAAGAAGATTTAGATATGCATGGTTTGGAAGGGTCAACTTCCACACAAAATGCTAGTAATATGCATGGCTTGGATGGGGAACAACCTTCTTTGGAAAATGCAAGTAATGCTTCAAATGCTCAAGGAGAGCAAAAGCAAGGGTCAGTAAGGAAATTCAGAGCCCAATGGAAAGCAAAGTTTCCTTGGCTCAAATATGATTTGCGGGATGGCGAAAAAGGAGTTATGAAATGTGAATGGTGTGAGATGTACAAAGTGTCAAGTCCATGGGGTATGGGAGATAGATGTATTACTATGCAACATGATGCTATCAAAGGTACTTATCTTGCAGGCAAAGGGGTGGGGGTTAAGCAGTCAAGTTTTATGGATATAATGACACTGATAGATGGAAAAGAAAAGACCATCTATGATGCTTTGATGCACTTTCTTAATGCAAGAGGCCTATGTAAGAAAATAATGATTAGCTTGGCAACTGATGGGGCATCATGTATGGTTGGACATGAGATAGGGATTGTTGGGCTTCTTAGAAAGGACTTGCAAAATTTAATTGTAGTGCACTACATTGCACATCGAGAAGCTTTGGCTATTAGAGATGCTTGCAAATTATTTCCGAAGCTTCTCTTTGTAGAAAAGCTAGCAAACAAAGTGTATTCATGGATCAATAACTCATCTAAAAGAAACAATGAATTGATATCTCTTTTAGAGATTATGCAGCTAGATGCACATCAACCATTACAAATTCATGCAGTTAGATGGCTTTCACGTGGACAAGTCATGGAAAGACTTATTGCCTTAATGCCTGCTATCTTGGCAACTTGGAAAAATGAAAAGTTGATGGATTGGTACAATAAAGCTAGACATTTTGTTGTGTAGTTTTGCATTCATATGATGGCTGATGTATTAAAAGAATTGAATTTCTTGAGTCTAAAGTTTCATGAAGAAATAGTGGATCTAACAACATTGGAAGTGCTATTGATGTGGTTATATCAAAGCTTAAGCATTGCTTTTTTAGACCCATGAATTTCGCAAAAGATACCACATACTTATCAAAGTTCTTGGGATGCTCTAAAAAATGATACTTAGAAATGGTTGATAAGGATGGCTATATACATAGACATGAATTGATATATAGACCGCTTCCTAAAGGTAAAGACAAAGATGATGCATCTACTAGGAAGAAAAAGGATATTGAAAAGCAAGATGCTCCAATGATAAGACCACACATTGACGGTACTTTGAAATCTTGCATGCAGCTTGCAATGGACTATATGCAATGTTTGATAGATAGTCTAAATACTCATTTTCCAGATCTTCCACTCTTTAATGTTGTAAAGCTTTTAGCCCATGCTTTTATGCTCAAGATGATGAAATTAGAGAGAAGAATGCTAAGAGATGGCTTGATAAGTTGGTACAACATCTTCAACCATGCAAGGAAGGAGAAGAACCGTTGCATCCCTTGGTTGATAGAAAAGCTTGTGAACAAGAGTTGTTTATGTTTATTGAGACTCTTCGCTTAAATTGTGAAGGGTTTACAATGAAAGAAGCATGGAGAGCATTTTCATTAATGAAAGAAAGGCAAGAAAGATTTCCTAATATGATGAAGTTATGGCAAGCTATTCTTGTTATTCCAGCAAGCACTGTGGCATGTGAAAGAGGTTTCTCACGCCAAAATATGATTAAGGATGCAAGAAGAACATCAATGTCTATCAAGACTTTGGATGCTCTCATGCATGTTTCACTTACAGGACCAAAGCTAGATGATGTGGAATGGAATAGAGTTTTTGAGATTTGGCAAGATGCTAAAGAACGCATGATATATGATGTTTGAGTAGTGCAAGATGTATGATGTTGGGTATCGTCATTCCTTAGTGAGTCGAGTCCTTTTCCTTTTGTGTTTTCCTAAAGGCATGTCAAAGTGGTTGATTACCCTAGATATTTTAAGCATCCAAACCTTAAGTACTACTTGGGTTTACCCATTGTCGTTTTAGAGCTTGGCTTTTTAAGTGATTCAAATGTCAAGATTCGTGTATACCTTTACATATATAATTGGAATTTGCATTGATTTATCCCAAAATTTTTACAAAAGGGAATTTTGAAGGGGAATTTTTTTCCCCCCATGTCATGATGGGTAAAATGAAGGGCAAATATGCTTTTAGGACATCTACTAAAATACTCATGAAGGGTATCCTTAAATGTCAAAAGGCAGCCTTGATGTGGAGCCCTCAGCCAACATGTTTATTATGCCAAGTGGATTTGAGCTCATCTCCATTGGCTGTTACCACAGCAAGATCTTCCAGCTCGCATAAAGTGACTAAGGACTGCCATGCTTCCCTTTCATCTGCAATCATCATACCACTTTTGTGTGACTGGTCTCATTCTCTGTAGGTCATATTCTAGTCACCAGTAGTGATTGCATTATTGCCATACAAGTGGAGTTTGATGAATTCCCACGGCCTTGCCTTGGTTGCTCGGTTGTTAGCTGCATAGATAGAGCATATTAGAAAATTCTCATTGCAATCATGACATGGACTCTTATGCAGTCGCAATAACCAGCAGAAAACACTAATGTAGGCTTGAGTTCATCCTTAACAAGCATCAGAGTCCCCCCTTGCCTCTAGGAGCAACATCAAAAAAGGTCATATAACCTTTAATCTAAAATTTTTTGCAGAAGTCCTCATCCAACTTGATTTCTTATAGTGCCTAAATCTGTGACTTGTACTTTCTGATGAGCCCATAAGCTAGCTACTTGCGGAGATCAAATGCAAAGCCACGTACATTCCATGAGCAAAACTTTATCTTGGACGAAAGGGCCACCCTCTTAGAGCATTGAAGCCGGCTCATCCAACATCTCATGGCTAACAAGAGATTGCAATCCACCAAAGGGGTACGGGCAAGCTTCTTGAGAGAAGATTTTCGATTATTCTTCTCAACTTTACCTTTGTTGTCTGCAAACTTGGGAGCAATATTCTCCTTGTTAGAGTGTACCAATGTTTCTTTTGCATACTAAGGGGCCACTTTAGAAGAAGAGGGTACAGAATCACCCTTAACATCTTTAGTGATTTGCTTGTGGGCCAGTAGTTGTTGAGTCCTTCTTGGTGGACTCACTAGCACTGGGTTGATTTGACTTTATCTTCACCATTCTGCTCCTTTGGCTCCTTAGGGCTACAGCTGAGACATCAGAGTTAGACTTACTGGGACAAGCACGAGTGAAATGACCGCTCCCCTTGCAATGATAACATGCATCGGGAAAGGTGGAGAACTTAACACTGAGGACCACTTCCATTCCCCTAGGGTCTTGTAGCTGTAAGAATTCAGGGGGCTCATTATGCCTATCCCAAAGAATTCATACCCGAGTGTTTGCCTTGAGGAGACCCCAAGAGGCAATAGGAGCAGGTGAGTATAGAACCTTGCCAAGAGTTGCAGCAATGGTAGATGCTTCGTCCACAAGCCAAGGAGGTAAATCTGTGAACTCAATCCATACTGGGCATTCATGGAGAAGAACTCTTTTGGGAGAGAAGGATGATGACCACGGTAAGGCATAGACAAGATTTCCTTTGTAACCAAGAGATGAGGCAAGAACCCAATCACGTTCGGCTTTGGAACCCAACAGTGCCAAGTAAAAGCCCTTCCCGATGAACTTGAACTGCACAAGATTGGCATTGCCTTGATAAGAAGCATCAAACCATTGGCAGAAGTCATCTTCCACTTGGGGTCGCCCCAGGAAGTACATCTAGACTTCTATGCATGCATGTTTATGCCTATTGGGGGTATGCTCTTTTGATGTAGGTGGCTATGTCAAACATGAGTACGCATGATGACATGCCTTGGCTAGTTGTTTGGTTTTTTTCTGACTTGTTTGCTAGTGGGAGCTTATGTCTCCTTGCTTGGTTGCCTATACTTGGTTATGTTGCAGTTGTGCTTACCTTACACGCTTATGGATTCCTATTAAGGGCTATGACTTGGATGTGGCAGTTTATTACCTACAGTTGGTATGCAACATCCCGCCTTGGTTGTTTTCCAGGCCTTCCTAAACTTGGTTGGCTAACCAAGAGAGGATTGGAAAAAGAACATTTTGATGGTGGCAGATGCGGGCTGGTTGGAGAGTGGATGTCTATTTGAAATGTGGCTCACTAGTAGAAGTATGGCACACTTTTGACAAACTGCTTTGAGATGTGGTCCTGTGGAATGCAGTCATTGTAGGATATACTGAACAAGGGAATGATACTAAAGCATGGAACTGCTTATGACAAATGCAACTTGAAGGTGTGTTTGTAGTTGTTGTTTCAAAGGCTTTGCTGAACATGGCTTTGATTTCAGGATATGTTGACCATGGCTTTGATTTGGAGACAAATCAAGAAGATGTTATGGTAGATATGTAATGCTAGTGGAGACAAATCAAGAAGATGCTTTTGCATACTTGTTTGCCGATGACAACCAAGGGTGTACCTTCAGGATAGTGGAAGTAAGGCATGCCATGTGTGGCAAGCCAATGTAACTAAAGGGTCCAACAACAATGTCTTGCTGCAGCAGTGATGAGGGCAATGAATACGATGCCTATTTGGAAACCGCACGCGACTTCTCCCTCTTTGGTGCTTGCATCTCAAAACACTGGTCACACCTACATGCTTGTTAGGTTGGCATAATGTGTCATCGATATCTTGTGCACTTGTATCTGTTGCTTTCTTTCCATGCCCTAGTCTTGTTTGTGTGACATTTGCCTATACTTGCCCTATGTCCCCTCTAATGGGCATGTCAATTTCCTTTGGAGCCATTTGATTCAAAAGATTATCCCTTGATACTTGCAGTTGTCGAAGGGTTGCCTCATTCACTTCTCTTGTACATGTTGGAAGGCCATCTTCAATCTTTCTAAGTATCCTATTCAATTCGACAATGCAAGTACTTATGTCCCCATCAATACAATCCTCTTGACATGGATCAATTGGATCATCACACTCCAACATAACATTGTCCTTTTGCATTATAGGCGCGCCTTCCATGGCATGCGCATTGTCTATGATGGGTAAAATGGAGTGAAGTTGTGGAAAGTACTCTTTCAGTATAAGGTGAATGCCATATAAATGCTTGCATTCTAAAGAACAATCTGGGCATTTACAATAGTTGGATTGCAAACTCACATTGTACCATTGAGAGGGAGTAGAAGTGCTTTGTATTTTGAATAACATTGAAAGCTCATTCATGACTTGAAGAGTTGATTGGTCTTTCTTATACCTTTGTAATATCATCTCCCTTGCAGCCAATCTAGATGTGTGGCTCTTGCTTGTACCGTACATACTAAAACGAGCCAAGTCCACTACAAAAGGAAAACTTGAAAAAATTAATTACATGGTCGTTGAACAATAAAAAAGAGGAATAAGTGGGGATTAACATTTACCTATTTCTTGCTTCTATTTGAAAAATTCAAGCATTGTTCCTCCCATATGAGTCCCTGTATGAGAGTCCCCCATAAAGGCACGAAGCAAGTCTAAAATGGACCTATTTATTCTTGCATCCAAGAGAGTATATTTCACATATTTCCATAGCCTCTCAACTAAATTTGTTGTATCCACATTTCCATGTTAGAAGAGACGACCAAACCAAGGCCATCTTCTTCGCCATATGCAAGTCTTTGCACACCATCCATTGGACATGTAGCATTGCACATTCAGATGGGAGGAGAATTGTTGCAAGAACCCTTGATATTTCACATCAAATTTTGCCTCTGTAGAAGCATGCATCAAACTCGTCATTGAGCTATATTTAACATCTCTCATGCCTTCTGGAATCCATACAAGCATGCCATAACAAAGATATCACTGCTTCGTTATGAGAGAGATCAATTCCATACCAAAAACAAAACTTTCATGATATTAAAATCACAAAGTCATACATGTGGAAGTAAGTTCTCCACCCATGCTTTTTTAACATGGAACCAACATAAGAGAACATGGCAAGAATTTTGCACTTGGCATCCTTGTTGATCTTTTTTGTTTCTAGGGATTCTATGGTGCCGCAAGCCTTCAAAGTGCAGACAACTTTCGCAGAATCAAGAGATATGCCTTCCAGCTACAGACATATCATACAATCAATGCATTCCATGAGCATACATATCCAATAGATGGTTTATTAAACACCTGGCATGCTTTTGCAATGTCAATCGTTTCAACCGTCGATCCCATCTTTAGGATTTGAAGCCTCTTCCACATCAAATGGCTCATATCCTTCGTTTGATTCCTCAGAATTTTTAGAGTTCCCAACCACCATCCTCGATGAATTTCTCTGCGTTGTTGACATATCCCCATGAGAGCATTCCTGCCCCCTAGCATTGCTGGCATACCCTACCCCTGTTCAAGCAACACAATCACCTGCAAACAATAGTATCCACAATCAAAATTTAGCCTGCATGAACAATACGAATGCTAGTCAAGCTTCAATATGAGCATAACCACAATTAGCAAATATAACAACAACAATGTGCACACACCCTCACCTCTCTAAGATGTTGCAGCCCTCAATCTAGATTGATTGAATGTCCTAGAATAAAATGTACCTACAAGACTTATACAAACTCTACTAAAACCAGATTAAAAAACCTAATGCAATTACGAAAGAAATATTTTCATTTTAATACTAGCCAAAACAGCTCATATGCTAACTCTAAATCAAAACAGCCCATGCAAAGGCAAAAGAGATCTTATCATTTTAATACTAGCCAAAATAGCCCATATGTACAAGGTATGTGGGATGAACATGAGAAAATAGGAAGGGGTCCTTAAAGGCACATGAGCATTAGCACGATCATACAAAATGGTATGAAAATCCACTACAGAAAATGGACTCTTCTAGCAACCATAACTAGTATTTGCTACACTACTACATTTGTGGCACACTGGTGCACCAATCTTGTAATCCTCTCTTTAAATCTTCTACGGTCGAATGAGTGAACCAAGATTTTGAAAGCGATATGATAAAAAAGACCACCAATCAAATTAACACATCAACAAATGTGTTATAATTACATAATGTGCTATAAAAAGACCACTTACCCAATGCCTTGACATCTTGTCTTGTAGTGCCCCATCAATCAAAAACTTCATGTAGGCCATAACATAGAACCCGCAATCAATGTTATTGGGTTGCTAATGGCAAGTAGGTACAAATAGATTTAACTCATGCGGCCTCTTCAAGACATCACTGAGCTGTATATCCATTGCAAACGGCGCAAGGCTCTCTAGCACACAGTGCACAGTCGGTAAACACTCGCGAGCCTCGATCAACCCAAGGGAGTCAAAATACAAAAGGCTTATGCCTTTGTCTTCTAAATGTGAAATCCTCTTAAATTTAGGGTTGTAAAGGGCATACCGAACCCAATGATTTCTACATTAACAAAAATGATATTTAAATGTCCAAGTCAAAGAGTATATTCAATAACAATGGTATTGATAAAATCGTAATTTAACCATGCAAATGTTTACTTCAAGATAACTAGCAAAAAAACAAACGTCAATCTTGATGCATCCACACTAGAAAAGAAATTCAGCAACACTCCTGATTTTGGACGTGCCCCACTCACAACAAAGTACCATAAGCTATCAATGAAGCACACCCTCTCAAGAATCTCCGATGATAAGGTTGGCTCCATCCACTTGGAAAAGAAGCTTCGATTACCAAACCAACAAATCCAAATGCATACATAATAATGTACTATGATATGCAAAAAATTTACTTACAATCCAGATAGATTGAGAGTTCGAGTGGACACCTCTAGCCAACAATGGACTATATCAGTGTAGTATCAACCTCAACCATTAGGGATGATCTCAAGGATTTGAACTCAATATATACACTTGTCTCTAGCCTGTACACAAAACCATGGTACTAAGAACACTACGAATCACACAATATTACATAAAAGATAAAAGATAGATGCCATTTGGCCCCTCATTTGCAAGGGACTCCCTCCTATGCATTGTGGCTCAATAGTGCCATTGGAGATCACAAATGTATACACACATACAGCCTCCTCAGATGATGACGGTGAAGAGATGCTAATAGTGGTCATATCATCCCCAACACATGGACCTCTAGATCTCAATCCTCTGTCGAGGGGCATGCTATCTCTGCTATGCATAAATCAATACACAGCTTTCAACAGATAAAATGAGCTCAGGAAAGAACTAAAATCTTAAAACTACCTCAAGACTCACCAGTGGGGGCGATGGGAGCTACAACTCAAGATTCAAACCTTTGAATGTTGACAGGAAGGCCGACGAAGCACTTCAAAACTGTGGAATAATGCACTCCTCAGTTGATGCAAGACCAGGTTCTTGAGGAGCCCATTTTGGGTCATAGTCTCCATCATGTACATTTCCATTGCCAGTAAGATCTCTGACACGAGGTCTAGCTATGTCATTATCACTGACTACACCATCATCACCATCTTCATAATTGTCAACACTCTCAGCAACACCCCCAGTTGCAAGTTTTGGGTCTCCATGAGGTACCTTTTTTTGTGCCTATATTGAGAAGCATTGAATAAAACAAACTCATTGTATATATATATATATATATATACAGGATGAAGACAACAATTAAAATAAGAAATATGGCTTATATATTTCTCGTATCCCTCATTTATTCTATCTTTAATTCTTTTCAACTTGATGGATTTTTCAACCATGTATTTGCTCATGGCTTTGTTCAGAAATCGTGAAATATAGGTAGCCATATCCATAGAATTCTTCTTAACTTCAGGAATCAAGTCCCATGCAAATTCATCCCTCTTAAGGGTAGCAGACTCAAACTTCTTCCTTGCCATTTTAAACTTTCTCTCCTTTTGGAAAAAGCGCTTCTGACTCTGCTACATATAGGTATCGGTAGAGTACTCCGCGACATTGGCATGGATAGTGCCATCTATACTAGGACAATCAACCTTATGTAGAGGAATGTCCACATCCAAGCCATGCTCTTTCTTCAAGTGTTGTATCATCCTTAATCTTTTGAACTCATTCACATGTCTCCTCGGACAGACAGGACAAGCACAACACTGATGTGCCACTCTTACCATTTGGGCACACAATCTCCTCATATAGAGGCTCCTAAAATGGAAAGAACACAAATGCAAGCACAGTGTTAAGTGTAATAACTATTTCATGTCCGCAATGAAAAAAATGCAATTCAATGTCAAGCAACAAACTTACGGTGCATGTATTTGTAGCAGCCTCATCATAACCCACATCAACATCATCGGATGCTCCGATATCGACATGGTTTGTTATCAATGCTCCTAAGTCTTCGTACTCAACCTTGAAGGCAACCTCATTTGATCTCTTTTGGGAGCGTGTATGTGTCATCGCTACCTGCGAGATATTCTCTTGTCATAACCAAGTCTTATTACAAATAAATAACTTCATAAAAAGTTTGTCATTTACAAATCCAGACATTTAATACATGAAGATTTGGTAGCAACTAGCAGAACCAAGCATAGTCCCTCATAGCTATAAAGGTTACTCTGTATTTAGCTTTATAGCTTGACTCGATGTCAAGACAAGGAAATTGCACAAGATTTTTTTGAAAGCAATCCTACAAAATTGTTAGACATCTCATACTATGGCTAGACGGTATGGTTTGATCCCTTAAACAGAACAAAAAAAGGTATGGCATGATCATGGCATGAGTATACCATGATCACAGCATGGCCACAACAAGTACTTTATCAATCATGATCGCATGACAAGCATGAAAGATTTCCATTATAGAACAAGCCGACTATAATACAAGCAGGAGGTTGAAAACTCTTCCATGCCATCAACGTACTACAATATGCATTATCATCATCACTGGACAATATCATTAAAAAACACTCTTTGCTATTCATAGGTAGAGACAACATTTAGAAGTTACAAAAATCTTACTAATCAAACAAAGCTTCGTTGCATACACAATGCAGAAAGGGAATCCATCCCTCCAGTTATAATTTGCCAGGAACATACCCCTAGAAAGAAACTCCAGTAGATGAATGCATTCGACATGAGAAACCAAGAGCTTAAAGTCAAGCACAAAAAGAAACTCCAATCAATACATACATTCGATGGCAAACAAGAAGAAGAGCTCAAAGTCAAGCATACCCCCCCCCCCTTCTCAACCTTCACTTTAATCCTCTATGATGGCCTGCGCCATGGCTTCATCATCATGGACTCTAATCATATCCAATTCTCCACAAGGGAGATATGCAAGAGACCCTATTGTTGCAATCTTATGTTCTAGCTTCCAATGATTATCTGAAAATATTATTGACTGCATTTAGCTTTATAGCCCAAGCAGAGGGACGTAGTGATTATGCAGATTGATGTATGTTTCTGAACTAGAGTCCACTCTGTGATGCACAATATACAACCTCGAAAATAGGTTTTGTTGAAACCGATGTAACTGTAACTTGTGACAACTTGATTAAGCATCCAAGTGCAACCAACAACTGATTATCGTCCATTCACAAGACTTGATGCAACCTGACAGTCCATATGTTGGTAACTGACGGTCTTTACCTTGGCGGCCAGACTGGCCCTCCTGCCATGAAGACTATGCCTCTTGGAAGGAGAAGGAGAGATTAGTGGGATTGGAGGTGGCACACATGTGCCCCTCCCCTCATTGCAATCATCGTCTTCAATCTCCTCTACCGACCACATCACACCTTCTCCCGTCATGATCTCCTCCTCCACCATTGTCGAGTGACAGTCGCCTCAGCTTCGTTTTCTCCTAGTTTTTCTCCCCCTCCCACTGCCAACCGACGGCGTTGCCAAGGGGGGGAGAGAGATGTAATTAAAAAAAGTATCTCATTAGTTTTAAATTAATTCATTTTAAAAAAAGGGAGGGGAATCTTGACGGCGCTGGCAAAACAATGACGTATTACAATCCACTCTTCACAATATTCATTCTAGGAGATAGTATATTCCTCACCAAATCAATCCCCAAGGAAATAATTATACCAAACCTATAGCACAGGGAGCCTCACACTCAGTGTGGATCAATAGTTTGAAACCAAATGCTATGCATTTAGGAGATAGTTCTCTTTATACCATATCGATGCAATGCAATGTAAAGTGGATGACTTTGAGTGCACAAATATTTTACTTAAACGAAATCAGCATTATGAATGTGCTAAAACATTTTGTCCATGATTTTCTTTCATTAACGACTTTGTTGTGATGATAAGCCAGTGTCAGACTACTCCGTGCCACTATACCTCTTAATACTTAAAATAAAATCAAAACCTGTATGAAAAGTGCAACAAAAAAATTGGATTTTGAACCATATTCAACACATAAAACCCCCCTATCCCCCTATTGTTTAGGGTTTTGCTTGTGATGGGTAGGTTAAGAGGTGTTTCCATGTATGTTTCTTCATAATGTAAGCAATGAATTTGTACTAAATATACAAATGGGAGTAAGATGAGGCAAATCTACATGCCCTATCTCCATTATACTTGCAAAAATATATGCCTTATTTTTCATAAATTTCCACACGTGATACCTACTTTTTCATAAATTAAAACTCATATTCTCTCTATTTTTCGCAATTATTTATAATTAGATTCTTGATTTTTTGCATTTTATTATTTGAAACACTTAAGACTACTAAGATTCATTATTACTCTCCATTTTTTCCATGGGAACAAATTTGCCATTATGAAACTCATAAATTTGACGATTTAACATAAAATCGCACTCTTGCATGTTTTATGTGTTTTGAATAAAGTGTATAAATAATTAATACTTGCTATTCATGTTGATATTTCTAATAGAAATAATTATTTTCAAACACTAGAAACCAATTTCAACCATGGAAAACCAATATGCATCATAAACCCTAAGAGGAAGTCCATTTACTTATAAAACCACATATACACACCTCGTAATTCGAAATGAGAAGCCGCTAACACTCATTTACAACCGCTAACGCTTCCTTGATCTGTGTCTAGCATTTCATCCACCCATTCCCCCTCATTCTCTCAACCCATATGAACCACGTTTATGGCGAGAGAAAGAGGAGAGAGAAATATTGATTTTTTATCTTGTTGAATACTACATCATCCCTCATGAGAATCCAAGTGTTGAAGAGTGAAAATTTGATGCAACCAATGCCCATGAGGGAGAAAAAAATCGTTGCAACCTAAAAATTACCATTTTTGGAGGATTTGAGGAGGCACTAAAAAAATAGTGTCCCCCCCCCCCCCCCCCCCATTCGTTTCATTTATTGAGTTTTCTCCTCTTAATTAAGCTTAAGCCATAACCCACAAAATAACTAGTTCCCTTTTGGCCTTTTTGCACTTGATCGAAAGTGGTTTCACTCGGTTGAGGGAGTAAACGATCTCGAAATTGCGATTTGATTAGATGGATAGCTTTCTAGCATCGAAATCTATCACATGCTTTTCAGCTACTTCATAATGCCAAACCTTACGGCCATTAAATAGGGGTTCAAACAGACTTCGATTGTTGATGAACAGATAAATGCATTAGATTCTTGGCACATCAAAATGCATCTTGAAAAACTTGAGGCATTGATCCGCAATTATTTCATTTTCCATGAAAAATTACTCTTTTATGTCTCAAATTGCTCTTTTATGCCTCCCAGTCCGCTTTTCCACTTTAAAACTGGCTCCAAAAGTCCACTCTCATTGGTGACTATGGGATAGGGTGACTCAGCCTGTCAAATCCACAAATTGATCTGCACATAAATAAACCATAAAGAGCATCAAGATGCTACAAGGAAAATACACGAAAATACACAATAGAGCACAAACACAGCTCACACCCTATCCCTTGACAAAATCAAGACATGAAGATCCACTAGGGATATGCCAAGCATAATTGGACAAAGATCCAGAGCTAGTCATTAATAACCAACTGCTCCAGCACAAACCAGCTAAAATGAACTATCAAAGGAGTCATCCTAAGTGGTGGTCTCTAATGACTTAAGACAACTAGACCAAGAACTCCTATTAGGCGAGGACTCCTGTACTAATAGGACTCCTGTAGCCCAGTCTTTGATTTTTAGATATTTTTCATTTATCACTTTTTTATACTTCAGGACTTGATACTCGTTCGTGTAAAAAGGAGGGAGCTAAGCATATTGTGACCCGAGGAAAACAAGGCATTGGTTTCAGGGCATCCTCTCTCGACACCCAAAAACCAAGCTCTCGCAAGGCGACACTAAATCCTTTTCTTCTCATTCACTTTTATTTTTGCTCCAACCATCCTTATCTATTTTTTCAACTAAGTGTCACCCCTAGAAAGAGTAAGGCATTGGCTCCGGGTGACTTGTCCCCACGAACCTACTAGCCCTTCACAAGGCAATGAACATCTACTCTTAGATTTTTTTCCTTTTTATTTTCTTATTTTAGGGGTTAAACCCCCTTTTTACACACCTCTGTATATTAGGTTTTTCAATTATATTTATCATTTTCATTCTTTATTTTCGGTAGGCTTTCTTACTTGCCTCACAACAATAGAAGCTCCTAGAAACAGCTATCTAGCAAGCTAGTAGAACAAGGTTACTAAGGACTACCCCAAAAAATAGGTCTTTAAATGCCTGATAATGCCTTTATAGGAGGTGGATAATTGATCAAACCTCCCTAGACACACCTAACCTAATCTTGGGACTTTATGTCTTGAATGCCAGTCCCCCACAAAAGAAATTTTTTTCACATACACATATGTTGGAAGAGAGGAAGAGAGACAGAGTGAAGTAGAAGATGAGCCTCACTTCATTGTTATTCTTCTTCCATCATACTAACTGAAAGAGACTTACACACATAGGTATGACTAACCAAGACTAACTATGGTTAAGTCACTGACTACACCGACTTATTGAATGTCACACATGTGTACAGTTGTATCTAGCTAATGTCGGTCACATACATAAAGATAGACTGACTAAAGAGTAGTGAGAGCTTGATATTCTAACACTCCCCCTCAAGCTCAAACCATGTGATGAACTCTAAGTAGCTGTCTAAAGTGTATGATATTTTCTTTACCAAGAGACTTGGTAAATATGTCTGCTACCTGGTCTTCAGTCTTCACATGAATCAAGTCAATCTGCCTTGTAATAACCATTTCTTTGATGAAATGGTAGTGAACCTCAATATGATTGGACCTAGCATGGTAGACAGGATTGCTATCGAACATAGCATTGTTGAGGTTATCACAATGCAATCTCACTCTGCTTTCCAGCTATATTCCCAAGTCTTTCAGTAGTTTTATCAACCAAACTACTTCGTAAGCCACTAAGGCAACTCCTCTATACTCAGCTTCTGTACTAGACAATGCAACAATAGGCTGTTTCTTACTCTGCCAACTAATCATACTACTGCCCAATCCAAATGCATAACCATTGGTTGACCTCTTGTCATAGGCACAACCAGCCCAATCAGCATCAGTAAACCCTATCAAGTCAAGAGATTTTCCATATGCATAAAACATCTCATAATCTGTAGTATCCTTTACATATCTCATGATCCTCCTGGCTGCATCTAAATGTGGTTTGCGAGGCTTCTGCATGAACTGACTAATCAGCCCCATTGTATAACATAAGTCAAAACGGGTAAGTATATCAAGTTGCCCACCATCTGTCGACGATACATGGTCACATTCTCTATGTCATTTCCAACATCAATTTGCAGCTTGACATTCTAATCAAGAGGTGTCTCCATAGGCTTGCATTCAACCATACTATACTTCTATAACATGTCATGAGCATATTGCTTCTGTAGTAGCCATATACATTGAGGCGTAGAGACTATCTCAATCCCAAGAAAATACTTTAGTTCACCAAGGTCTTTGACTCTAAATTCAACCTATAAACATGATTTAATTTTAGCAATGCCCTCTTCATCATCTCTAGTGATGATAAGATCATCTACATAAACCATTAGAAACACATATCCATGATCTGTCTTCTTCGTCAACAGACTGTGATCTGCATCTCGCAATCTAAATCCATGTTGCTGTAAATAACTACTAATCTAAGCATTCCATGATCTAGGTGCATGTTTCAGTCCATATAAAGCCTTTTCAGATTACATACATGTGTAGGAAAGTTTGGATGAACATAGCCTTCAAGCTGCTCCATATATACTTCCTCAACCAAATCACCATTCAAGAAAGCATTCTTGACATCCATTTGCCATAATTTCCAGCCTTTGCATGCTGCCAAAGCAATGACAGTTTTGACTATTGCCATTTTAGCCATCGGATTGAAAGTCTCCTCATAGTCAAGGCCATATTGTTGTGCATATCCTTTTGCAACCAGCCTGGCCTTATAGCATTCTAACAAACCATTTGACTTGCACTTAACCTTGTATACCCATTTGCAACCAATGGGGACTTTGCCTTCAGGCAACTCAACCAATTTCCATGTCTCATTTTCAGCGAGGGCTGCATACTCCTCATCCATGGCAGCACACCAATTATTATCTGTAACTGCATCATCAAACTTTGTAGGTTCTTTGTAACCTATCACACTAACCATATAGGCATGATGGAGGGCTGAATAACCAGTGTATGTAAACCTATCAACTAGTTTTCTAACTCTCTCAGATCTATGTGACTGTGGCTCACTTTGAGCTTGGCTCTCATGAGGCGGTACATAACGACTCTGCCTTGCTCCAGGCGTCATAATAGATAGAATGCCCAACTCACTATCCAAATTGTCATTGTTAGATGACTCATAACCTATTGTAAGTGGACCTGTCACATCCTCAAGCATCTTTCCTTTTCCCTTATCTAATCTCCCCCTCACTGACATATCTGTGTCTGTGGATGTAGGAGTACCACTCCACAAGTGTCCTGACCAAGGACTTACTATAGGTGACCCATCACATGTAGGACCACTCATAGATATACTCATTGTAGGTGTATTTTTAGCATTACTAGTGCTGGCTGATCCATCAGTAGCCACTGCAATAGGATTACCATACCATGATGCCAGCTCATCAAAAACAACATCTCTGCTAATCAATGTCTCATGTGTAGATGGTACATAATACTTGTAAGCTTTCCGGTCTTGTGCATAACCAAGGAACACACTCTTGACAGCTTTAGGATCTAATTTCTTCCTCTTTTCATCTAGAACATGCACATATGAAACACTGCCAAATACCTCAAGTGTGAAATATCAAGCTTGTAACCATACAACCTCTCATATGCAGTTACATCATGAATCCCTATTGTAGGGGTTCTATTCAACACATAGACAATAATCAGTACTACTTCAGCCCAATTACCGTTTGGCAAGCTCTTCTCATTCAGCATAGCTCTTGTTGATTCCATCAGTACCCTATTTTTCCTTTGTGCTACACCATTTTGCTACAGTGTATAGCTGTCTTCTGATCCCATGTTTAGCAAGGTACCTATCAAAGTAATTAGAGACATATTCTCCACCTCCATCTAATCTAAGACATGAAATTTTATAGCTCAACTCATTTTCAGCATGCTTCTTGAAGTCCTTGAATGCATCAAACACATCATCCTTATGTTTCAGTATGTAAAGCCAAGTATACCTATTGAAATCATCAATGAAGGATACATAGTAACAAGCACCACTAAACGAAGCATTATGAGACGGACCCCATACATCTGAATGTACCAACTGCAAGGGTCGTGAGCTATTATGTACATGTCTCATAAATGAAAACCTTTTCTGCTTTCCAAACTGACATGCATCACATACATGTCCAAAGTCATGATACTTGAACTTAGGCAATCCAAGCACAATCTCATTTTGTTGCATAGATTTTAGCTTTTGTACATTCACATGACCAATCCGCTTATGCCATATTTCAACATCTGTATAGCACCACCATCATGTGCAAACATGGCTACTTTCAATTTTGGAATTGATGCATCAAGAGTAAACATTCTGCCATCTCTTCAACCTCTGTCTTTCATAATAATAGCAAGTTCATAGCTAGCAATCAATTTACAGCCATTACCATATTCTTCAACAAAGCATCCATCTCTATTAAATCTCACCTGTGCAGATTCTATTCTGCCATCTGTCCAATTGACAAAAGGTTCTTGATTATAGTAGATACATGTAGTACATCATGCAAGCTCTTTTTCTTGCCATTAGGCATCAACAACAGAACAATTCCTATGTGCTGAATGTCATGTTGGGTATCATCCCCAGTACAAACATGTCCATGTGAACCTGCAACCATCTCATCAAACCACTCTCCATGGGGTGTCATATGATTTGAAGCCCCTGAATCAATGTACCATCTCTCATCTCTGCTCTACCTAGATGCATTCTTAGACACATGTTGCATGGCAAACAATCTGTCAACCTGCTCATCATGAGCACCGCTAGAAGATACATAGTGCCCATGTTGTTTGTCCTTTGCCTTCATATCTCCCTGCTTCTTGTAACAATCCTTTGCAATGTGTCCATAGTGCCCATGTTGTTTGTCCTTTGCCTTCATATCTCCCTGCTTCTTGTAACAATCCTTTGCAATGTGTCCATATCTGTCATTGTAATGATAGTCCTTATCTCTGTTTGACTGATCATTTGACTTCCATGAACCAGATCCACCACCTCTACCATGGGGTGATCTCCCCCTACCTCTAAAGCCACCAGATCCACATTGGCCCTATGTATTTGTGCCATGCCAGGCATTTTGCTGATGCTGTCCATAAGTGTTTCGAGTATCTCCTCGACCTCAAAAATAGCCACGGCCTCTGCCGCCTCTACCACACTGGCTAGAGTAAAGAATAGTGTCTCTACTTTGAGACATACTAGAACCTGTATTCAGCCCAAGCTTAACTTTCTCATGCAGCAGCAAAGCAATCAATTCATTCCAATCAGGGGATTCAACTCTCACAGAAATACACGTATCAAATGCTTTATACTCTTTGCCAAGTCCATTCAATGTCACTGCAATCATATCATCCTCAAACACTGAAAATCCAATGGTGGCAAGCTGATCCGTTATGTTCTTAATCTCTGTAGTGTAGGCTTGAATGCTTCTGCCATTTCTAGACATGTTATTAAACTGTTGCTTTAGCTGAATCTTTCTTGCATGTGTTACATTTCCATAATTCTTCATGAGTATGTCCCATGCATCCTTTGGAGAACTACATCCAGTAATCTGTATAATCATAGCATCTGATATACATAAGGAAAACCAATGTAATACCTTGCATGCTCTCTCATTCCATAGCTTATGAGCCCTTTTGTGATCATTTGTCAGATTCCTTTCATGCATTTTAGATTCAGCCTCATCACCTATCTATAAGTCCCAATAACCTCTACCAACCAAAAAATTCTTCATATGGAACTTCCATAAAGAAAAAAATTTATTGTCTAGCTTTTCTCCCACAATTTGAGTGATATTGTGAATGCCTTGAGCATTTGCCATAGTTGCAGCTTAGGTATTCAGTGATGTATACAACATGTAAGTATCTGACTCCTTTTCCTACAGTTCAGGACCAGTTTCCTGCTATTCAGGACAATCAAGAGAACCTTAGCTATTGGAATCTCAAGTTTTAGTGATTCTAAATAGGGTTCTACTATTGAAGTAATTTATCAAGTATGTTGAAATGAGCCAATAGAGACAAAGGATAGGATTCGTGATACTGATGTAATAGAGCTAGATCTTGGGACTCCCAATGATCCCTACCCCGTTAAACTATACATTATGTTATCTGTTGATGAGTGTGTAGATTATGTAGCACTTCTACAGGAGTTCAAGGATATATTTGCGTGAAGTTATGATGAAATGAAGGGGATTCCCCCCTTTGTTGTCATGCATACGATCCCATGAAATGAAGGTAGTAAGCCAGTGAGGCAGAAGGTTAGACATATACCTTTTGAGTTGAGAGAGCCTCTTTTTGAGGAATTGATACATTTAAGGAAGGTTGGTCTTATCTTTCATGTTGAACATACAGAATGGTGCTCGTCGGTGGTAATAAGAAAGAAAAAAAATCAATCAATCAAATCTACTATTGTGTTGATTATAAGGAATTAAACAAGTAGACGATGAAGGACTATTGTCCTCTACTCTTTATCGATCAAATTTTAGATCAGCTAGAAGGGCGAGAGATATGCTCTTTCATGGGGACTATTTTGCATGTTATAATTAGATGGCCATAGCTAAAGAGAATAAGTTAAAGATGACATTCATTATAGTTTTTTGTACTTTTGCTTACCATGTGATGGCTTTTGGCCTATCTAATGCTCCTAGGTCTTAGCAAATAAATGCTGATGACAAGACATTTGCTATTATATCCCTTGAAGAGCTAAAGGTTTTCATAGATAATTTAGGGGTATCTACCATAACTCATCATAGACAATCAATTGTTCTACATGCATGCTTTAAGTGATTTGTGAATTGAATAGCATTGAATCCTCAAGAGTGCATATTCGAGGTGCCTTATGGTTTGCTATTGGGTCATGTTGTGAGTGCGCCTGGTATTGCCACCACCGACGCTAAAAATGTGGTTGTTATTGTGGCCCTAAGCCCATCCACTTGCCCTAGGAAAGTTCACAGTTTTGTTTCATCTGTGGGATACTATCATCGATTTATTAATGCATTGACTAGACATTCGTTCCCTTGACAAATCTTTTATCTCACAACCACGTTTTTGAATGGATAGAAGCATGCAAAGTGGTATTTGAATATGTTAAAATGGAATTATCCAAAGAACTAGTTTTAAAAGCTCCGAAAAGGGGTGAGATTTTCTATATATTCACAGCTATGACAAGGTGTAGTATTAGTTGTCGCCTATTCCAAATTTGGGAAGCACATCTTTATCATCCTATTGTATTCGCAAGCTAAAAGTTGGGAATTTTAGATCTTCATTACAGCTATTTGAAGAAGGTTTGCTTGGCTATGGTATTTGCCACCAAAAAGTTCAGACACTATATTCTTTATGAGAAGATAGTGTTCTTCACCAAGGCAGAGGATTGTGCTTATTACTGTGAACAAGCTTCAACGTCCAGATCACCTAGCCAAGTGGTTAATCTCTTTGAAGGAGTTTAACTATGAGATTAGGAGTAAGCCACCAAAGCTATAGGGCATCATAGAGTATCTAGTAGATTTTAGTGAGCCTAAGGAAGAGTGGGTTTATATTAGTGAATATGAGAATTTATGCAAAATCGATGCATCCTCCTCTGTTCCGTCATGGTATGCATCTATCACACATTATCTATCAAGAGGCAACCCAATGGAAACTCTTTCTAAATCCAACAAGATGAAGATTAAGCAAAAAACACTTCACTTTTCAATAATAGCAGGTGTCTTATATAGAAAAGGTGTCAATGAGATTTATTGTCATTGTGTGGTGCATGACGAGGTCCTCTTTATTCTAGAGAAATGCCATGATTCAGCATGTGGAGACCATTTTGCTCAACAGCTCACCATCCAAAAAGCTTTATGTGCTAACTATTGGTGGTGGCTGACGGTTTTTCAAGTTGCTTTTGCATATGTTAAGCATTGTGATGTTTATCAGAGACACAATACTAGGGAGAATTGTAAGCGACCACTTAATTTTATTCTTGTGAGTTTGCCCTTTGAGAAGTGGGGCATCGATTTTGTTGGACATGTGTATCCTTTGTCTACTATGCAAGCATTATATCATTGTGGCAACGAACTGCTTTACAAAATGGTCTGAAGCTCGAGCTACAATGAAGGACAATGCCAAGGAAACATCTAGTTTAATTATGGAGAAAATTGTTCGTTGTTTTGGTCCACCTAAAGAACTGGTGTCCAACTATGAGACACACTTTTTGAATAAGGTTATAGAAGCCTTGACTAAAGTTCTGAAAATTAAACATAATAAAACCACCTCTTATAATCCCCAAGCAAATGGATAAGTAGAAAGTACCAACAAGCAGCTTGTGGTGATTTAATCCAAAACTGTATCTAAGGTTAAGCACGATTGGGACAAGAAACTTCATGTAGCTATCTGGGCTTATAATACTACATTCAAGAGAGAAATATGCCACACCCCATTTAAGTTGGTATTTAGGGAAGAGTGTGTCTTTCCCTTGGAAATTGAGTTACCTATTGTGAGATTTGCATTGCACCATTCTTTAGGTCAAGAGGAAGCATTGCAAGAAGGTTGACCACCCTAGCACATCTTGATGAGATCCGATTGCATGCTTTCTTACATCAAGAGGTAGGGAAGAAGAGGATGAAAGCACTTCATGACCTTCGTGCTAAAAGATATAAATTTATGAAAGGTTAGTTGGTCCTATATTACGATGCATGTTGCCAGTTATTTCCTAGCAAGTTAGAACCCAAATGGGATGGTCCTTTAAAGATTGTCTGTATAGGAAAGAATGGCTCTACATCCAGTTTAGTAATTTTGCACGGGGTAGAGTTAAAAAATAAAGTAAACTTTAATTAGTTGAAGCCCTATTATGTGTAGGGGTTGATGTTGGCTTGGTGCCTTTGTAGGTCTTCCCTAGGATCCAACTTAAACTTGCAATAGATGACAAGGCAATCAAATGGGAATAATCATTCCTTATCTTAAACATTCGTATTTAGAGCAGTGTTACCACCAAGGTTGAGTGATCTAGTGGAGTAAGGGTTATTGTATTACTATGAGTGGCAAGATTGATCTTTCATGTGGGATATTAAAGTCTATTGCCACCATTATCATAGGGTTCTTATTAGCGTCCCTATTGAGTTTAGTGAGGAAGGAGGATTTTACAAGTCATACATCATCTCTCTTGGCTCGACTTTGACTACCATAAGTATGAGTAAGCTAATTGGTATGGCGTGGCCTATCAATGAAGAATAGGTCTATACTTTATATTTTGATAGAGCTTCATGAGGGCTTGCTAAGCATGCGAGTGTCGGTATGGTTATTAAACACCCCCAACTTAGAGTTATTATGAAAATGGGAGACTATTTAGGCACCATTTTTAATAATAACATGGCAGAATAAAGGCCTTAATCATGGGGCTGAATGTAGCCCGACATTGTGGTATCTGTCGTTTATTGGTGAAAGGTGACTCATAGTTAGTGATCAACCAATTGAATGGGACTTATAGTGTGAAGAATGTATCATTAAGCAGCCTTGGATATACTTGAGGTTTTTGAGACAATGACTTATTAGTTGGTTCCTTGTTAGTGGAACCACTTTGCGGATTCATTAGTGAATCATGCCTTTGTTGAGGATATATTTCTCAAGTGTGATCCTAAGGGGTTATTAGAATTATTCTATCTTATTAGCCCAGGACTACTATGCGGACTCCTTTTTTTGCTGACATGTCTTGTTATGGCTGCCGATGGTTAGTATGGGTGATGAGCCAAGTAGCAAATATTCCATCATGGATGCATCGGATCGTTCAATGATATATTCGTAGGATACCCCTTGCCATTTATGCAAGGGGGACTAGTTAATAATTTGTTGCATTTAGTGTAGGGTGGCTTGAGCAACTCATCTTTTGATATCCTTTTATGCTTTAGTAGAGTTTATGTGGGAACCAAGGGTTTACTTTCAGCAGTATGTTGCTGAATGGTGTGCTATATGGTTATATTTCATAAGGCCAAGAGGACCATTTATTTCGTAGGGAAATGCTTTATTTTTTTAGGCTAAGAGGGTCATGTGTCTATTTGGTGCAGGTGCATCTCATGGTTTTCTATCTTAGTGTTGCACCAGTCAGGTGTGAAGAAGTACATGGAAGGAGCCTCTTGCTGCGAAGAAGCTTTTTATGGCCAAGTCCAGGTGTTATTTTTCCTTTTCAATCTTTTTACCCCTTAATCTGAATGTATATGTTGTTAGAATATCAAGCTCCCACTACTCTTCAATCAGTCTATCTTTATGTGTGTGACCGACATTAGCTGGATACAGTTGTACACGTGTGTGACATTCAATACGTCGGTGTAGTCAGTGACTTAACCACAATTAGTCTTGGTTAGTCATACCTATGTGTATAAGTCTCTTTTAGTTAGTATGATAGAAGAATAATGGAAGAAGAATAACAATGAGCTAAGGCTCATCTTCTGCTCCACTCTATCTCTCTTCCTCTCTTCCAACATGGTACCAGAGCTTGAACGTCTGAATTTGAAGAAAACGTCATCAAAGGAGACTGTGACTATAGCCCATTTTTTTGCAAAAGCTATATCTAGCTACAAAAATGGTTTTTGGAGAAATGTCCTATTAATTTTGACCGTATTGATGTGATCTACAACTTTGCAGAAGAAAGTTTTTTCAAATTCCTCACATATTTTGAGATACTCAGCACAAACCTATACAAACTAGCTATTTACTACAATAAACAACAGGTGATTCCAGGGCACTGGTGGCTTTCATCCTAACAATGTATATGTCCTTATTATCATGCATTTAAGCATGATCTTGGAGTGTTAAATGCTCAGTTTTGGAGCTTATTTGCAGATTGGAAACAATGAACTAGTTGCTGTCCTGAATTTGGAAACAATATACCTAGAAGGTTGAAGTATCTGTGATGCTTATTTGCTAGTGACAAATGCTTGGATCATACCACTTGAGTGGTAGATGCTTTTTGGGATATTGTGAGTGCTAAAAGTCCAAAGTTTGGACTGATTTGTTGTTGGTTATACTAGGGTATTGACTGGTTATTGTTTGCAGGAAGGAAACCTATCATCTTCACTTGACATACATGCAATATATTATGACTGGTTGGACATGTATCAACTCCTACATAGAGTAGCAACTAAATGAGATGTTTTGGGGCTGTTTTGAGGTCTAAATACTCTTGTTTTAACAGAGAAAATACTGATGGTTATAGCAGTGGGCTGGTTGTATTTGGTACTACTACTTGCATACAATACAAACATTGATACTTGTATGGACATAGTTTGTTGCTGGGATATTTTGCCACTACTATAGAATGTTTTGAACTGATTTAAGCTTGGTCTATGCTTAGTTGACTATGTTTTTTCATTGTTGGAATACAGTTTACAACAAGCAGGTTGTCAGGAAAACTGCAATTAGAATAATATCCATAAACATCCAAGCAACAACTGATAGCTTGGCCTCCCGACAAATCGAATAACACGGAAGTCAAGGACACACTTAATATTAGCAATCGCCACATGTACTTGTACTATCATTTCTTCCGATTACATTAGGCTATCATCAGCCATTTTTAAAACCATTATAACATCCTTTTGGATTGGTAGACCCAGTCTCTCTAATAAATCCATGCTTATAATGGTTATGGATGAGCCAGGGTAGACTCAGCCTCTCTCATAAATCCATACCTAAAATAGGTCCGACACTGGCTCTAAGGCTTCAACCAATCCTCTATGCTCAAATAAAACACCCCACAGCCTCGCGGCTAGGACCGTCTAAGAGATACGCTAACTTAACTTCTAATTATGGCTCATAGTCCAACACTAACCCTTCCCAAACTCCTCATAGTAGGGAGTCCCTACACATATTGGTGTTATACACCACGTAAACAGATATAAGGAGTACCCCTCTGCTAACTGCTATGGCCCCTCTATGGCTCTCCTACACCCTAGGGATTGGCCCCAGGATGCATTGTGAACACATATAACACATATAACACATAGCCCTCTCTTCTAATCAATCATTCTAGGAGATAGAATATGATCCTCACTATTGCACACTCCCCAAAGAAACTTATTGCTAGCCCTACGGCTTGGGATACCTCATCCTCAGTGTGGGTCAATGTTTATGAAGATAATTGCCATGCATCCAAGATAATACCATGTGTTGAATGCAGTTCAACTATGAATGATTCATAGAAGTCAGTCATTTTTATTCATTTAAAAGAGCATCGTGACAGTACAAAACCATTTCTTTTCATCCTTTCATTTTAAGCATAATTGTTGCATTGCATAGGACCGGCATCAAGCATGCTCATTCTACTAAACCCTTTAATTCTCAAAACACACATATCTTATGTGCAAAATGTATTAGAAAAAAATCAAATTTAGCATGTAATCAGTACTTTTGTGCATTCAATGTGGTAGGTTTAGAGAGCATTTTGATGTATTTTTCTGCATAAAGAGCGATGAATACTCACTTTAACATAAAGATAAGGCTAAATTGAAGCTAAACCTCATGCTTCAACCCTACCATGCATCCACAAACACATACATGATTTTTTTCTATATTTTAAGCGTAAAAAAATTATTATTAAACTTTTTGTATTTATTTATTAATAAATACTCATATTTTTTAATTTTTAATGTAACTTGATTAGACTTGCAGAGAATTATTTTCATCCCTCATTTCATCCCATGAGAGTACCATTGACACATCAAAATCCCCAAAATCCATGATTTGCCTTAAAATCACAGTTTTATGGGTTTTGCGTATTTATGAAAAAAATAATAGATGATTGATTCTTACTGATTTTCTTAATGTTTCTCATAAAACAAATCATTGACAATCAAGAGCAATCATTTTCAACCATTTGCAATCAAGATCTATCATAAAACAATGAAATTTATCACTTACTCATAAAATCATGCTTTATCTCACACATATCTCATATTTGGAAGGCCGTTGATGCTTACTAATAGCCACTAACACTCCTCCAAATATCAATCTATGCTCCATTGTGTCTCAGCATCACCTCCTAACTGAAAACTCTCAAATCAGCCCACCCCCTTCTCTCATAGATTGAACTATAGAAACATGCATCAAGAGGAGAGAGAGAGAGAGGAGAGAGAAACATTGATTTCTAAGATCTTCATCTAGGCGAGGTCTTGAACAACTAGGCACTCATCTTACTTTGTTCTAGCACTCAAAAAAATTGTGAAAAATCTGCAACTACTGCAAAGGTCAGTCTTTTGAAGAAATTTGGATTCCCGTCATCCATGGTCACTTAAAATTATCGAATGTGCATCTTTCACTTCCGTTGGGCTTCCATTTCCGCTTTAAATTTGCATCATTCCGCATTTACTTGACATGTCTTGGACATTTAAATTTTGCTCTCATGGTGCTAGACTTGTTAGGCACAATGTTGTGATCATCATTCTTTTCTTGCACTTTACCCTTTCCCTTTTCCTTGCGCTTGTCTTTGCGCATTTTATGGCACTGTGGCTAAATATGACCTGCTTTCCTACAATAATGACAACTAAGACCAGACTTACAACCATGTGACGTATTGTGAGACTGTCCACGTATCCTAGACTAAGACCTTTGAGAGTCTCTACCATGGCCATTTCCATCTTGCTGACCTCTCACAATCGATGCATGTGACATACGGGAATCATCTACATTCTTTCTATTCACCTCTTCTGTCAAGAGGGCACTCTCAATATCTTACAATTTCAACCCATCCTTAGCATGTAGAGCCGTACAAAAAGTATCCCATGACTCAAGTAGAGTACTAAGCAAAAATAAAGGATGCAAAGTGTCTTTGAACTAAATCTCCTGTGAAGCTAGATGACTGATGATGGAGTGAAACTCATTCAAATGTGCAAATATAGAAGTCCCTTTGAAGCTTCATGCAAAGGTCCATCAATTGTATTAGCCAATACATTTGAGATGTAGGACTCTACTTATCATAAAGATTTTTCATCTGTGTTTAAAGCTCATATGCAGTCTGATTTTCAGTTACAACATTGTAGTATACTTGGTTAGAGAGTGATAAAATGATTGTGGACTTGCATAGCTCATCCGGTTAATCCCAATCCTTAGTTGCGATGTTTTCGGATTTGGCACCTTATTTTCGAGGGGTCTAACTTGTAATTTTTGTATTTGGCATCTCATTTTTGAGTGGTCTAACTTGTAATTTCTGCACTAAAACCTACCATATCTGGGTCTTCCAGTAACTATAGTTGGTCTAATCCAATTTCTCAATATTGAAGATAGCAATGTCATGAGAATCACTGGCCATAATGAGACTAAGCAAGTGCACAGAAGGGCAAAATAGGATACTATGATTTCTTACAAATCAGTCCCAAAACCACAGCTAAATCAAGTGGGAGACAATAGATATTGCCAAAGTAATGAGCTTCCACAAACTATAAGCAAAAGACTGTCAAGACAAGGTAATTGCTCTCATAAACAGTGCAAAGAACTACAATTACAACATGCTGTAAATAGAGTACAACAGTAAGAAATCAAAGCAAAGTATGAGCTATCACTGATAGATTGCAATTTGTAAATAACTGCAAGGGATATCTTGCACAATGCAAGGTATGTATGGACAACTAGTAGTCAGCAAACATGTGACCAGTACCCAAAGCTATCAACCTCGGAGTGTGAGAGTGGAATACATCCAATGGTATAACAATCATGCATGTAGTAGGTCTCATGGGTAACAAAAGAGACCTGCTGAAGGCACAACTAACTTAGCAATAATTACATAAGCTCAATATATAGCTATATTAGGTGTATACATCATTGACAACAATCTGACAAAGGTACGTGCTGGCCTAAAGACAAATGTTAGATTAACCCACTATACATCTATTAAAGCTCAAAACATAATGTGAATGGCATCCATACATCCAAGATCCAAGTGATAGATATCCAAAAGCATCGAACACAGGTAGTCTGCAAGACTCTTATTATAGCATCCAAAGACAAGAACAGACATCCTATGTCAAGTAGCCATGCTCCAAAATAATTTAAGTGCAAGTCAAATGTGAAGTTGAAAGTTTGTCATATATCCAAATATGTAGCATCCATATCAAACATCAATACATCCAACGGATGGCCCAAGTATCATCTAATGGTTATAGGCATAAACTGTCTCAAATGAATGCTCAGTCAAGTCTTCAAGCATGTGGCACATAGTTATTAGCCATTAGACCAGACACTAAGTACATGCTTATTGAATTGTTATTAACTTATTAATCCTTATCTTTTTATTTTTCTAATAATTGTGTAAAATTTTTGGCTGTCTTAGTCTATCAAGCTTCCTAGTTTACTTTCTCGTCCTAGTTTACTTGCGCAATTACAATTTGGACAACAACCAAGATTGATTAAAAAAAAAAAGGTGGACCCGCCGCGGGACACCCCTTTTAGGCGTGTCTTGGCTTTTAAAAAGGAGAGGAGTCTGGGTTCCGGAAGATTCGACAGATGGATGGCCAAGAATGGAGGAAAGGGAAGGAGTGATCGGCACGGCACGGGGACGTGGTGTGAAAGGCCCGAAACGCGGAACGCACAAGCCACGCTCATCCCTCTAGGTACGTATTAAAAGGCACCAGGACGCACCTCTGCATCATCGTGTTTTCGATTTCTCTCTCTGTTGTCTCACAGATCGACAGCTCGTAACCCTTGTCTGCACCGTCTGTCTACCCCCAATCTCTTCTTCCCTCATCAATCCGTCCACCAATCCATCGTGCAAGATGCAGATCTTCGTGAAGACCCTCACCGGTAAGACCATCACCCTCGAGGTTGAGAGCTCCGACACCATTGATAATGTTAAAGCCAAGATCCAGGACAAGGAGGGCATCCCTCCTGATCAGCAGAGGCTGATCTTCGCCGGCAAGCAGCTTGAGGATGGCCGCACCCTGGCCGATTATAACATCCAGAAGGAGAGCACTCTTCACCTCGTCCTGAGGCTCCGCGGTGGCATGCAGATCTTCGTCAAAACCCTAACTGGTAAGACCATCACCCTTGAAGTTGAGAGCTCTGACACTATTGATAACGTCAAAGCCAAGATTCAGGACAAAGAGGGCATCCCTCCTGACCAGCAGAGGCTGATCTTTGCCGGCAAGCAGCTGGAGGATGGCCGCACCCTGGCTGACTATAACATCCAGAAAGAGAGCACTCTTCATCTTGTTCTGCGTCTGCGTGGTGGAATGCAAATCTTTGTTAAAACTCTGACCGGTAAGACCATCACCCTCGAGGTCGAGAGCTCTGATACTATTGACAATGTAAAGGCCAAAATTCAGGATAAGGAAGGGATCCCCCCGGACCAGCAGAGGCTTATCTTTGCTGGCAAGCAGCTGGAGGATGGTCGTACGCTTGCAGATTACAATATCCAGAAGGAGTCTACTCTTCACCTTGTGCTGCGCCTGAGAGGGGGCATGCAGATCTTTGTAAAGACCTTGACTGGAAAGACAATCACGTTGGAAGTGGAGAGCTCTGACACGATTGACAACGTGAAGGCAAAGATCCAAGACAAGGAAGGGATCCCCCCTGACCAGCAAAGACTTATTTTTGCAGGGAAGCAACTTGAAGATGGCCGCACCCTTGCTGACTACAACATTCAGAAGGAGAGTACACTCCATCTGGTGTTGCGTCTTCGTGGGGGGCAGTAATTTGGGTGCAACGGCCAACTGGGATGATGGCCTCCTTCCCGGTTCTTATGCTCATGGATAGGCTCCTTCAATAAAGATGATCTGCTGGGTGGTGTTTATGGCTGTGCTTACATGGCACTCTGCTTGTAGCTGTCTCTCTATGTCCGATACTCTTTGTTTAGTGTCTTCTGTCTGAGCTGGTTGCTCTTCAGTTGTTTTATCATTTCTCAATTAGTTTACTCCGAGCACAAGTCCTCGGATTTCTAAGTATGCGTTCTTGTGTCTTCTTGTTGTAAGCATAATTTAATACAGTTTGTACGTTGGACCACTTGGGTCAAGTGACCTAATGCAGATTGTCTACAGTCTATTCATTACGTAGTTATTTGTCCAGCCCTACCCAGATTAAACAAAGAGTGCTCTGATATAGTGATCAGGTTGGATTAAGTTGATTTTGAGTCGTACTGGATGCTCAAACTCCTGTGGAGCCTTCCTCGTTTTCTCCTTGTCTGCATCAAATCAACAGCGAATCCTTGCTCCAAGAGTTTGCTTCCGTCTGTGCTTTTCCACCTAGTTTGCCCTTATGTGTTACCCCTGTTAGATAATATAACGACGATGGGTTTTGCCAAGGAAAAGAGGGTGGTGTTCAACTGGCAGCCTTGCTTGAACCTTCTTCTACTAATCATAGATTCCAATAATAGACTACTTTTTTGAAGATACAAGCTTGACAAATATTGTGCGAAGAACTTTGGAAGACCTTGGAAGACCTTGGAAGACCAACATTCTTCTCATGGAACCCTAGTAGTAGCATAACTTTGATTTGATGTACCTCCAATCAATTCTTGTCAAAGGAAGAATCACTTTGTCTCGGGCCCTAGGGAGTTGTAGCTAGCATTGGCTAATATCTTTTGCCAATCGGAGATGAGTGCTTGATTGAGCCACATTAGAGTGTCGAAATTTAATGACGAGTAGTGGGTTTGCGATGATATCTATCTTGCCAATGTGGAATATTCCAAGTAGTGCCTTTTGTCTTGGTAGAAGATGATGGTGCAAGGATGATTATCAAGCATCCTATTGAGCAGTGTCAAATTTAGCCTTGGTGATCTATCTACTAAGTTCTCTAGCACGACTCCTTCATTTCTCCTATCTTGGTTGAGGATATCTAGACTAATCTGGGAATGCATTTTTCATCCTTGGTGAAGTCGCAAAAATACTCGAAATGAAGGGAGTAAGCCTTGAAGTGGAAACAGTAGAGTGGAAGTAGGAGCTATGAGAGAGAGAGAGAGAGAGAGGTGTCTGTGGAAATATTTACAATGTGTGAACACCTTTCTTTTTATTCAAATGTCATTGAAAGAAATACATGCGGGATATTGTCGTAACTAATACATGGGCAATTAGGCACATGTGCTTTATCTTTAATAACCTTTTACTTTAAGGTGAATGTGCCCCTAATGAGGAGAGAACAAGGAAAGTACAAATATATGCAAGTACAATAGGATGAGAAAATACGTCAAATGTCTAATGCTCATCAACTCCCCAAGGAAGTGAAAATGCCTCGTTGAGAGACTTTAAGTAAGCAGATTTGTAAGAACTCAATTGAGATCTTGACAAGCTCAATGGACTGTCCTCAATGACTTATCGAATAAAGTGATAATGCATCTTAGTGTGCTTCGTTTGTGTATGGAAGATCTTTTTTTTTTCCAATTGCATAATACTCAATAGAATTTGACTGCAAAGTAAGGACCACATCGGTAATGTGAAGGTTTGCCACTAGATGGCCTAACCACAAAGTCTCCTAAGGTTTGCCACTAGATGGCCTAACCACAGAGTCTCCTTGCAATCCTTGCCATGTATTTTTGCACCTTGGATATTTTAAAACTAGCTCTTCCAACAGATGTCAAGACATAACTAGAGGTGACTTTTCATTGTTTGCATGTCTTGCATTATTAGAGTTAATGTATCCCATGACTCATGTATCTTGACCACCATAATAGATGCACATAGCTGTTGTGCCTTTTAGGTATTGCACGATACCTTTGATGGCATTGCACGATACCTTTGATGGCATCCCAATGTAGTCAACCAAGTGAAATGTGAGAATGTCTAGGGGCACATGGAGTTCATTGTAAAATAGTAGGGAAAGATAATGTCTCTCAATAAGGGAATCATAAAATGTTAACCTGGAACTGTAGCAGAAGAGGGTAGAAGCTTAGGTCAAGGCTTATGATGATAGATGTCATGATATTGGCACAAGCATGTCCATTAGATCCTTCATGAGAGTGCAAAGCTCGTAGATGTAATGATCAATTTGCAAGAATAGGCACATTGGAAGATTTGTGCATCAAGGTGACAATAGATGGGGTTCTCAACTTGCATACTTCTGTTGAGAAGGCTTGAATAGCTTCAACACATAGGGTAAAGGGGCCAATAGATTGTCATTTAACAATCCTCCATTATAATTTTTTTTCCAAGTGAGTTGCATAAATATTTTTTAAAGGTCAAACTATTTATATTATATAAACCTCAAAGAAAAAATATTAGGACATTTTGAAATTTTTATCAAGTAGCCTTAGTTACAAATAAAAGGTTCATAAAAGATGGATAGTAAGGGGCCAATAGAGTGAGACTCGAGGATGCATTACTTTAGAGTTTTACAAAATCTAAAATATAAAATTTTTTTACATAACTCAATTGTTTGACTTAAGTTTATTTGTAATTTCAAAAAATTCATATTATATTGTTAAGGGGCTAAGAAAACCACATCTTTCTTGTAAAATTGTCACTCAATTGGGGTGGGGTGTGTTTGCCTTTTGGAAGGCACTACTTTGTTGGCCCCTTTATCCTAGAGAATGTTGTGGCTTTCATCTTTACTGCCAACCCACCGTGACTTGAAGCAACGCCGTCCAAGTAGTTTAGTCTCGTAACTGTGCCATGTGTCGAACATGCATGTATATGGCTTTGTGCAAGCCTCAAGACTATCTCGCACGGGTATTCAATGAAGGGGAGAGTTGGGATCGACGGTTGAAAAGGCACCACGCATCTCGAAGAGATCTAGGATGTTGAAATGGACGTCTATTTACTAGGCCTGAAAGTAAACTAGGCCCGAAAAGTAAACTAGGCTAGAAAATCAGGTGTTGACGAATTCGACGATTACCTCCTCGAACTGCCCACTGACGAATTCGACGCTTCAGCCCACAGACATCCCTCGAGGGTTTCCAGCACTCTATTTCATCTTGTAATCCTTGCTTGTGCCGTTCTTCCTCCCACAGGGCATTCCTTACAGATTGTCATTCCCTTCCTTTTCCTTCCCCCTCAATAGCTGTGCTTGATGTGTGATAATGGATGTATATCTTGAAACTCCTCAAAGTGAGAGAGTACCTTTATCTTCATCAGAATTAGATGCATTAGATGATCCATCTAGTAGTGGGACTTCGTCAAGTGACGAGTCAAAAGAGGGGTCCACTACTACAGAGGATGTCTACTAGGTGACTCTAAATGAGGTGATAGAAGCTCAAGATAATAAGAGACACAGAGCTAGACCTCGGTATATTAAATGATCCACGACCAATTAAATTAGGATCTATGCTCAGTCTAGAGAGAAAAGGAAGGACTATGTGTCCTTGATCCAAGAATTTCATGACATCTTTGCCTAGAGCTATGTATGATGAGTTGAGGGGCATTCCTCCTAGTTTAGTTATACATACCATTCCCTTGAAGGAAGGTAACTGCCCTCCTATGCGTCAAAAAGTGAGACATATACTTTTTGAGCTAAGGAACGGACTATTTGAGGAGTTGTAAAACTTGTATAAAAATGGCCTAATATTTCCTGTGCAACACACGGAGTGGTGTACGTCAATAGTTATTAGGAAAAGGAAGAATAATCAAATCCAACTTTGCATAGATTTTAGGGTGCTCAATAAGCAGACGGTCAAGGATTACTATTCGTTGCCATTTATTGACCAGATTCTGGATCAATTAGTAGGTAGAGATATTTATTCATTCATGAACTACTTTGTTGGATATAACCAAATGGATGTAGAGGAAGACAAGTTCAAAATGACATTTATTACTATATTTGGTACCTTTGCATATGATGTTATGGCATTCGGGTTATGAAATGCGCTAGGTTCTTGGAAACGTATCGCTGATAAAACTTTTGGTGATATTTTCATGGAGGAATTGAAAATATTTATTGATGATCTAGGGGTAGCCACCATAAGGAAGAGACAGTTGGTTATCCTAAGAAAATGTTTTGACCATTGCAAGTAGTTTTGCATTGCTCTTAATCCAAGAAAGTGAGTCTTTGGAGTGCCCTATGGATTGCTATTGGGCCACATGATTAGCTCAGCTAGTATTGCAAGCGACTGATCCTGAAAAGATAAAGGTTATTATTGCTATGAGTCTGCAACATACTCCTAAAGAAGTACATAGCTTTCTATCATCAATGGGATACTATCAAAGATTTATTAATACACTAGCAACGAGGACATTGCCATTGACGAATTTACTATCCTTTGATTTTTTGTCAGTTTGTTTGGAGTGACCCATGTTGAGTCTCCTTTGAGGATGTGAAGCAAGAACTAATAAAAGCTCCAATATTGAAAGCACCCAAAAGAGGTGGGGTCTTCTATATATTTTCAGCAGCTACAATGCATAGCATCAGCTATTGCTTAGCCCAAATTTGGGAGGAGAAGTGGTATCATCTAATTGCATTTGCTAGTCATAAATTGGGGATATCTGACGTTAATTATACCTATATGGAGAAGTTGTGCCTTGGGATGGTATTTACAACAATTAAATTTAGGCATTACATTCTCTATGAAAAGGTGGTATTTTGTACGAAGGTAGAAGGATTGAGGCTATTGATAAATAAGTTACAGCCACCTGACCGCTTGGCAAAGTGGTTAATCACTTTGCAAGAGTTTGATTATGAAATCAAGAGTAAGCCACCCACCAAAGTTGCAAGGCATCGTTGAATGTCTTGTGGATTTCAAGGAGCCGAAGGAAATTTTGGCAAAGGTAGTGACCTTGAGGGTCTATTTAAAATTGATACAGCTTCCATTTCATCTTGGTATGTTGCCATAACGCACTATCTATCTACAAGAAAGACTAGAGCTGCTCTGTCAAAAGCTAGGAAGAAAGTAAACATCAAGCTTTGAAATTTACCTTGATTGCAAGAACATTATATTAGTAATGGGTTCATGATGTTTATCATTGATGTGTTATGCCTAATAAGGTTCCATTTATCTTGGAAGAGTATCATGACTCCGCTTATGGATTATACTTTGCTAGACGATTGACTGCACAAAAAGCTTTAAGAGTTGTATTGGTGGCCGTCCATTTTCCAAGATGCTTTTTCATATAGCAAAGATATAATGGATGTTGAAGACATGATAGTAGGGAGAACAGGAAGCGCCCACCACTGACTCCTATTATGGCTATACTACCATTTGAGAACTGGGGCATTTATTTTGTGGATCTTATTACCCTATCATCCTCTACACAAAAGAGGTATATCATAGTGGCTGATTATTTTGCAAAATGGTCAAAAGCATAAGTGACGAGGAAGAACGATGCAAAAGAGACTGCTACTTCATGCTTGAGTAGATTATCTGTCGATTTATCCACTAAAGGAGTTAGTGTTGACCGTGAAACCCATTTTCTAAATAAGGTGATTAAGAGCTGACCTAAGCATGGAAAATTAAACACAATAAAATGACACCTTATAATCCATAGGCAAATGGGAAAGTTGAAAGTACCAATAAATAACTTGTGGGTACTCTATATTGAAGACAATATCAGAGAAGAAATGAGATTGAGATAAGAAGCTATATGTAGCTGTGTGGGCGTATAATACGACCTTTAAGCAAGCTATTGGCCATACCCCTTTCAAGTTAGTTTAAGATGAGGAGTATGTACTACCCCTAGGGATTGAGTTATCAACTATAAGAATTGCAATTAACCATTCTTTGGGGAACAAATTTGCACTCTTTGAGTACTTCATGACTTTAGCACACCTTGACGCGCTTAAATTGCAGAGTTTATTACATCAGGAAGTAGCTAAGTGTTGGATGAAGCACCTTCACAATTTAAAAGTAAAAAAGTATACCTTCAAGAAAGGGCACTTAGTTTCATATGATGATGCATGTAGGGAGCTATTTCCTAGGAAACTAGAGCCTAAGTGGGATGGTCCCTACAAAATAGTTAGAATTGGGAAAAATAAGTCCACATTATTACTAGCAAATTTGTAGGGAGTGGAGTTTAAAAATGAGGTTAGTCTAAATAAGAATAAACCTTATTATCTTTAGGCATACTAAAAATATAACTGTCTTGCAAGTCAAGGCTGAACTAATTTGAAACCTGAAAGAGAGGCTAAAAAGTTGGTTGATGGGGCTGCTAATTCTCTACTTAGAACACCCATATTTAGAACAAATATACCATCATGGAAAACTTGTTTGGTGGAGCACAGGTTATAAAGTGATTAAGCAAGAGGATGGGACATTTGTATGGGAGATCGAAGTCATTTTTCATCACTGCTTAAGGATCTTGACAAGCAACCATGTTGGATTCAATGAAGAAGGTGGAATAGAGCCTTTGGTTCATCCTCTGAATATGCTGAATTTTGACTATCATAGTTATGAATAAAGGAGTCGACGATGGTCAAATGCATGAACCCTTTATGGACATATACATTATATCTTGATGGAGCATCCAAGGATCCCAATAAGAAAAGGAGTATTGGGGTAGTTATTAGAGATCTCGATATAGAATCACAATGAAATTAGCTCCCTACCTTGGGGTAAGATTTACTAATAATATGGCAAAATATAAAGCCTGATCATGGGACTGAATATTACTAAGAAAGGTGGTATTTGCCAGTTATTAGTAAAAGGGGATTCCCAGTTGGTTTTGAATCAATTGAATGGGATGTACATAGCACGAAATCCCATTCTTCATATGTATTATCATGCTACTATGAACCTAATTGACAAGTTTGAGAGAGTGTCTCTTTAGCTAATTCCACGATATTGGAATCAGTTGGCCGATTCCTTAACAAATTATGCTTATGAAGAGGATCTCTTTTTCAACCATGGTTCTTGTTTAGATCTCTCCATTGATGATGAGATAGGACCTGGTCAATTATGGGGACTTTTATCAAAGCATGCTTTATATGGCAGGTGATGGTTAGTATGGGTAATGCAAAGAGTAGTCGAGACCCATTTACCATTATTATCTTGGATCCATAGGGTGGTCATATGACATTTTATGCATATGCCTCTTGATGTATATGCAAGAGGTATGGATCATAATAATCTAATGCATCTAGTTTAGGGCTAAGAGCCTTCTTTTCTCCTTGGAATGGAGAGTCTTGTTGTATGTTAGTACTACTCCAATGAGAGATGTGTATAAGTTATATTGTTTTTTTCCTTTAGGCCAAGAGGGCCAATTGTTTTGGATACATAATGATCTATTTCTTTAGGCCAAGAGGGCCATGTATTTGTTTGGTGCAGGTACGTTTAATGGTTTTTTGTTTTAGTATTGTAGCAAACAAGTCTGACTGAGTACTTAGAGTGAGCCTTTTGCTATGCTAAAGCTTCTCGTGGCCAAGTCCAGATGATATCCTTCCTTTATGAGTTATTTCCCTTATATGCTAAATGGTTATGTATTTGTTGGGATTTTTCTTTCTTTTGTTGGAAAGCAATGATTAAGGCATGAAGCCCTAGTAATAGGTTAGGTATTTCTGGGGAGGTTTAAGTAGTTGTATGCCTCTTGTGAAGGCATTGTTGATACTCTTAGAACTATTTTAGAAGGTATTCCTAGTGACCCTACTCTGCTAGCTTGCTAGACAACTAGTTCTAGGAAGTTCTGTTAGTTGTGAGGCAGCTAGAAAAGCTTTCTAAATAAAAGAAAGAGAAGAAACAATGCATATATTTGAAGACTATAGTATATGGAGGTATGTAAAAATGGGGTTTAACCCTTGAACAATAGGAAAAGAAATTTAAAAAAAATAATCAAAGAGCAGATAAGCATCACCTTGCAAAGGCCTAGTAGGTTCTTGGGGATGAGTCAAGCAAATGCCTAAGGGTGATGTCTAGCCATATAAAATAAATAAGGATGGTTGGAGTGAAAGTAAAAGCAAGTAGGAAAAAAAGGATTTAGTGAATACAAGTCTTGTCCAAAAGGGACGGATTCCGCAACCCGTGAGGATGCGTCTTATTTCCTCCAAGTATTTGCCCTTGCACTAGTAACAGGGCCTCGAGATTCTATCTCGATTCACGTAGATTGTTTGAGTAGGACCCGTAGGCAAGGAATTTATGGCCAGAGTCCCCCCCTTGTATCCAAGTGTCCTCCTACATTCAAACTAATCTATGGAGAGACCTCTTGTGGCGGGTTTGGTCCACGTTCCCGTCACGGTTATTTGGAACCCCCTTGGCTAGGGTTGGCGGTTAGCTGGGGGTAGCTTGGCCCACCCTCCTTGAGTTCAACCTAATTTATTATTCAATTTACTGTTGTGAGCTTGGGTCATTCATTCCTTTCACAGACATTGAACCTAGATTTACAAGCACGAACAAACAGTGAAGGCGAGTGCTCTCAAGACATCTACTAAGGCGGAGTCCTCATCTTAACGCTAGCGTCGCCTTTCTTGATCATTCTTGCCTTGGCATCATTTTTCATTATTTCCCCACAGAATGGGGAATACCCTCTGCTTGACCTCACTACTATGTATTGGGGTAGGGCAATTTTACTATAGATTAAATGAGGGCTTCCCTAGATTATCCCCCCCATCTTAAGATCTTAGTCTAGGGTTTTGTTGGGTAGATTGGTAATCTTTTTTTTTTCCTACCTTAGAACTCTATCGGGTTCTAGGTTCACCCTAGGGTCTCCTCATCTTCAAGATAATGGATACTTATATTTACTCTCTTTTTTTCAAGACAACGTAAACCAAGTCTACTTACCATTCCGAGATGGCTATGAGCATCGAATGTAGCTTGGTGAGTAGTCCTTCTCCTTGTGGGTGCTACATTCGAGCTTCCTTGTGTTAGTTTTGGGGTGTTTCATATTCCGAAAATGATATACTTAAGCATGTTTTGGGTTCATCGCAATTGACTATTGGGGTAGAGACCAATGAGCGTGTTGGCTTCAAGTCAAAAATATGGTTGTGAGGTCGAGCCGATTCATCTTGCGACTAGGGTCCTAAGTGGGTCAAGCTAAAACCTTGGCTTCGCTTTCTGGTCAAGACCTTATTTACCAAACTATTCCTTTCAAACGAGCTTAACAATTCACGTGCACATCCTAATCTACCTTTTTAGATGCATACCCCATTATGTGGTGCAGTTGAAGCTATTCATCATGCCATGCAAGCCCCAATGCAAGTCTCCCCTATTTTGTCAATGCGATGCGAGGTCCCTATTCATGGGAATCCCTTCCAGTACATTTATGCAACTCAAAAGGCACGACTTAATTACTCAAATGCGAGTGTACATGCATCCATTGAAAATGCAAGTTAATTCTCTACGATGGTCTATGGAGTATAATTGACCTAGACAGAATATTTATGTACCTTGACCATCTGTGATGCATCTGCGGAAGTTAGATCTTATTTCTTGACTTGTTTTCACTACACCCGTAGATACCTATTTTATTTTCAACATTCCATGACTATTAAACCTCTTTTTGGCTACCTTTCCAGATATGCAAACTACCTAACGTGATGCATGAATTTATTTCTAATAATGCTTATGCTTAAATATTTGATTTTAGTTTCTAACATGGTAGTAGTGCCTGGTTTTGGAGAGTTGAGTTAGCGTTTCCACCTGATAAACCATTCATGTTGATAGTGACATCTTTTCCCGACCCTTCCCCCGTAGTTGCAACTTTTCCAATCTCCTGGGAGAGCTTATGCTTTGGGGCCATTGTGGAGTTGGAGACGGCCTTCACTTCCTTTGAAGGACTCATTGGTGCCGAAGTTACTACGCCTTGTCTTGCCTTTCGCGGACTCCTTTGTTGAGATGGCAAGCTCAACACGTGCTGACATTGATGATGGACCGCCTAGCTAGATGGGTCCGCACGTCTACACTTAGCACATTGGTGGTCATTATGACACTCACATGACCACTGACTTATCACTTATTATATTTAGGTTGTTACACCTACCTACAACTGGTAAAGATATAGCGCCAATCGATTATTAGTGTAGTCATTTATGCACTGTTTGACTTAGAAGGCCACTTTCCTTTATGTTGTATCTTATCTATACTTTGTGTACATTGTATAGCATGTGGAAGAAGAAGAAAAATCAGCAAGAAAATGTTTTGGCCTCCATCTCTCTTCTTGTGTTCTTGAGTGAGCTTCCTCTTGTGTATACAGTGTGTGCTTTGGCTCAAGTAAATCCCCCCATCACGCGATTCTTGACATGGTATCAGAGCCACGCCATTGAGAGAGGCTGATTTTGAAGGCTCAAGTGAAGGAGAAGAAGCAAGGTTTGAGCAAGCAAGCAATGGGTAAGAAGCTCTCTGATTCTTCCACTCTCTCTCTTGGATAGTGCATGTGGAGGCACTGGAAGCAGATTAGAGTAAAAGTCTCATATTGCTGTGAGATTTGGTGTGCAAGCAGAGCACTGTATATTCTGCAAATAAGCCCTTTAGGATCTTGCCACAGTTATTTTGGGCGTCTGAGGCCGTGTCAAACCCCGTTTTAGAGCCATAAGGTTGCAGACAACAATTTCAAGATACACTGTGATTTCGGTTGTATTGACCGAAAGTGGGTGCACAGGTTACAGATTTTGAATATGTAATTTTTGAGGTGTTTGCAGGAAGCAAACATTATTGTGCACGTGCTCTAAAAGATTGCAGAAGACTAGCTTGCTGTGTTGTATCCTTATTTGTGATAATGGCAAAGAACAGTGGAAATCCCATTATTGAGAAGCTCAATAAGAACAACTACCCTTCATGGAAGTTTCGTGTGACGAACTTCCTCGTTAGAAAGGGTCTTTATGAGTTTGTTTCACGTGAAGAAAAGGAGCAAGAGCTGGGTATCCCTCCGACTGTAGATGAGTTAAAAGCATGGAAAGAGTGGAATGCGAAAGACAAAAAGATGATGTACTGGCTATCTACACTCATTGATAATACTATGATGGGACATATCAAGAATGCAGAAAATTCACATGCAGCTTAGACAATTTTTGAGAGCATGTTTTTAGTAAATACAAAGGCACGAAAGATTCAACTCAAGCAAGAGTTGAATACCTTGAAGAAAGGAAAAATGTCTGTCAATGAGTATGTGTTGAAGGTGAGGAGCATTGTAGATGCTTTGCAATTGATGCAATGCCGGATGATGATGATTTGGTTTCATCCACTCTAAGTCGCCTTAACAATGAGAAGGCATGGAAATCATTTATTACTTCAGTATATGTACGAAAGCCATTTCCAGATTTTGATGAGCTGATCTCTCTCATGATTACTGAAAAGATCAGTATGCAAGGTGATTCATCTGAAAGAAATGGTGAACAGGTCCAAGCATTTTACTCGAGTTCAGGAAGGGGACTAGTAGATCCTCTTCGAGAGGCCGTGGTATGGGACGTACTGGCGATAACCAGCAAAACAACTTCAATCAACAATTTGGTGAAATGCAAGTTTCAGGAGGCCGAGGAAACTTTAAAGGCAGGGGGAGCTTAAGAGGAAGAGGTGGATTGTAGAATAGAGGTTCTGGAAATTCTGCTATTGTTTGCCATTATTGTGGCAAGACAGGCCACATTGCAGCCCATCACTATGCTAAGAAGGATGATATTCACAGTGGTAAATCGCAGCAAGGAAACTATGCATCGTCTTCATGACAGAATGAAGACAAAAATGAGCGTCTGTTTGTTATGCAGCATATGATGAATGCAGTTACAGGAAAGGGGACACATGATGATGTATGGTATGTCGATTCAGGTGCATCTAATCATATGACCAGTCATGTTGAATGGTTTGGAGAGATGCAGGACTTACAAAATCCAGGTTATGTGTGACGGGTGATGATTCATGCCACCCAATTTCACACATTGGAAAGGTTCCCTTGTCCTTGTATGATGGCCACACAAAGAGTCTGACAGATGTATTACATGTGCCATCAATTATAAAGAATCTAGTGTCTATTGGCCAAATGGTAGAGCAGGGGTTGCAAGTGTGATTCAATCCAAAAGATTGTTTCATAGAAGATTTTAATGATAAGTACAGGTTGGTCGCAAAAGGAAGTAGAGTTGGCCAAATGTTCACTTTAGATGGTAGAATTCTTGCAATGGATGCTGCTATGTATAGTAAAGGAAAAGGAGTAGTTGCAAATATTGAAATAGGCATAAACTTATTGGACATGCAAATGTGCAAAGGCTGAAATTAATGCAGTCCAAAGGATTGGTTATAGGGTTGCCTTCTTTTAGAGTTGCAGAATTGCATAAAGTCTGTAAAGCATTCCAGTTTGGTAAGCAAGCAAGACAACCCTCCTTGCATGACACAGAAGTGAGTAGAAAAAAACTTGATGTAGTGAATACAGATGTTTGGGGGCCTACACAAAATGTATCTCTTAGTGGCAACAAATACTTTGTCACATTTATTGATGACTATTCAAGGAAGTTATGGATATACTTCATGAAGAAAAAGAGTGATGTGTTTGAGCACTTCAAATATTTTAAGGCAGCTGTTGAAACAAAAACAAGCTTAAAAATGAAGTGCTTGAGATCAGATGGAGGGGGAGAGTACCTCTCTAATGAGTTTACTAGCTTCTTGAGGACTCATGGGATAAAGAGGCAATTGACTTGCAGGTATACCCCATAGAAAATTGGGGATGCAGAAAGAAAAAATAGGCATATTGCAGAAGTCGCAAGGGCATTAATGGCTGAAAAGAATATGCCCAAACATTTTTGGTCTGATCCTATCCATACTGCTATCTACATTATGAATAGAAGTCCCACAACTGTAGTTCATGGGATGACTCCTGAAGAGTGCTTTACTAGCCAAAAGCCCGATGTATCGCACTTGAAGGTATTTGGATGTATTGCATATATTCATGTGTCAGATGAGCTACGGAAGAAGCTTAATCCAAAGGCTGAAAAATGTATTTTTATTGGGCACTCTTTAGAGTAGAAAGGGTATCGATGTTATAACCCTGTCACAGGTGAGTTCAGAGTGAGCAGGGATGTTATCTTCGATGAGATGGGCAGCTGGTATGCACCTACTGGTGATGTATTAGATGATGATAATGATCATGACAGTTATGTATGGAAAGAAAAACAAGAATCACGGAGTCTTAGTGGACCAGAAACATAATCTAGTACTATACCTACATTGAGCCCTTGGTCTGGGAGACTAAGGAGTAGCCCCACATCTTCAGGTGGATCTATAAGTGTTGCAGGGAAGGACAAAGGAAAGAAGAAAGTGCTAGATGGTAATGATGCATCTACCAGTCATTTGGGATTTGACAGAGATTCCAGTGGTTCAGAGAGTTTGGATGATGAGCTTGGTATTCCTTCAGTCAGGACACCAGATGTACAAGGAGCTCATAGTAATGTAAAGGCTCCATTGAGTGATCCGATGGTACGCAGATCTAGCAGGGTCAGATACCCTATTAAAAGATTTGGTTTTAAAGGTTATACAGCTCATCATTATGCTTATATGGTGAAACTAGTTGAGGATGTTGAGCCAACTTGTTTTGAGGATGCTGTTGGTCATGCTCATTGGGATGCAGCAATGAATGAGGAGATGGCTGCATTAGAAGCTAATAAGACTTGGGATTTGGTATCCTTATCTAAGGGTAAGAAATATATTGGATGTAAGTGGGTTTACAAAGTCAAGCATAATGGAAATGGTTCAGTTCGTAGGTATAAGGCTAGACTGGTTGCAAAAGGCTATGCTCAAACATATGGCATAGATTATGAAGAGACATTCAGTCCAGTTGCTAGAATGGCAACTGTTAGGTGTGTGATTGCCTTGGCAGTAGAGCCAAAGGTTGGAGTTTGCAGCAAATGGATGTTAAGAATGCCTTCTTGCATGGTGAATTGTAAGAAGAAGTGTATATGGAGCATCCATCAAGTTATGAGGATTTAGAGCATCCCACATATGTGTGCAGGTTAAAGAATGTGCTCTATGGGTTGAAGCAAGCACCTAGAGCATGGTCTGACAAGATTGGAGAGTATCCTGTCAATATTGGATTTTGTATTTTATGATGCTGATCACTCACTTTATGTGAGAAAGAGAGATGCAGGTTTGGTCATCATAGTCATCTATGTGGACGACTTGATTATTACAGGTGACAGTGACAATGGGATTGCTGAAGTTAAGGACTTCTTGAAGAAGAAGTTTGAGATGAAAGATTTGGGTGAGCTGAGATACTTTCTTGATATTGAGGTGATTAGATGTGATGATGGTATATGGCTATCCCAAAGGCAGTATGGCTTGGATATGTTATCCAAGTATGGTATGATAGCATGTAAGCCTCTTTCAGTACCATTGGAGCAAAATGTGAAGTTGAGTGCTGACGTTGGGGATGGGATAGAAGACCCTACTATGTTCAGGAGGATAGTAGCGAGTTTGATTTACATGACTATCACAAGGCCAAACTTGAGCTATGTTGTTGGCCTTGTCAGTCAGTTTATGCAGATACCTAGAAAGCCTCATTTGGATTCAATTAGATGTATATTGAGGTATGTGAAGTCCACTTTACATTATGGACTTTTTTATGAGGCAAGTAAGGACGTACATGTTTTTGGATACACAGATGCAGATTGGGCTAGTAGCATGTCAGATAGAAGATCTACTAGTGGATTCATGTTTTCCCTTGGTAGTGCAGTAATTACATGGAGCAGCAAAAAGCAACCTACAATTGCTTTATCGAGTACAGAGGCTGAGTATAGAGGTGCTGCTATGGTAGCATGTGAGGCGGCATGGCTGCAAAAGTTATTAGGTGATTTGGATGTGCAGGGAGATGGTCTAGTTTTCATTCATTGTGACAACATGAGCAACATACAGCTAGCTAGGAATCCAGTGTTCCATACTATGACAAAATACATTGAGGTGCACTACCACTTTGTGAGAGAAAAGGTACTTGCAGGAGAGATTGACTTGGTATATGTCAGCACACAAGATCAGATAGCTGACATTTTCACAAAGGCATTGGGTGCAGAGAAGCTTCGAAAGTTTCGAAGCTTACTTGGAGTTGCAGAGATAGAATTGAGCTTGACGTGGAGTGTTGAGATGTCAAGCTCAACATGTGTGGACATTGATGATGGACCGCCTGGCTAGATGGGTCCGCGCGTCTACACTTAGCACGTTGGTGGTCATTATGACACTCACATGACCACCGACTCACATGGTCAATTAGTGTGGTCAGTTATACACTATTTGACTTAGAAGGCCACTTTCCTTTATGTTGTATCTTATCTATACTTTGGGTACATTGTATAGCATGTGGAAGAAGAAGAAAAATCTGCAAGAAAACGTTTTGGCCTTCATCTCTCTTCTTGTGTTCTTGAGCGAGCTTCCTCTTGTGTATACAATGTGTATTTGGCACAGCAGCTCAAGCAAATCCCCCCATCACGCAATTCTTGACATCCTTGTCAACTTGAAGCAATCGATGGAAAGATTACAAGGCTTGCGATGGGGAAAGATGGTACTCGAGCCTTTACTCAAGGAAGGGGTTGGTTCTTGAGCCTCTTCTCCCTCTCTCTCTTACTCTCTCCCTCTCTCTCTCTTACTCTCCTTCACTGTCTCTCTTTCCTTCTCTCTCCTTCTCAAACTGGCAGCAAGAGGGGGGGAAAGAAGAATAACGGCCTCGTTGAAAGAAATAGGGGGAAAAAATGATCTATAAGGGAAAGTTAGTGATAATTAAGGGGGGAGGGGGGGGGGGGGGTTTTGGGAAGAAAGAAGAGGATTGCCTCCTTTCTTAAGGGGGAGGGGGAAGAAATTTATAGGGGGGAGGAAGAAAGGGTGTTATGGGGGTGATAGCACGAGGCCCCCCCTGGCGGTGTCGCTTGGGACCTCGTTTCTTTGCATACCTTTTGAGGGTGGGCACGTAGCACACCGACAGAGGGGCGTGTGTTGCATGTTCCCATCGACAGTAGAGCAGAGAGCGTCTTTGCAAGCCAGCTGCCCTAGGTTCTCCATGTTTTTCTCGTAGGGGGAACTGCAAGATGCGAAACAAGGGTTAGGCTTTGATACGAGATAAAACTGTTCACATGGAAGGGATTATAGTGTGGGTTATCAAGCGCATATGACAAGAAGGGGAGGGGTGAGGCATGCAGTGTTCGTTGTAGAGGGAAGGCCCCCAGGATGATGTTCATTTGTCCTCCAGCCATTAGCAGATCCTGGCTTATGCTAAGTTGCGTGGACCAGTTGTCAAGGAGCGGGCCAGGGCTCATCCCCGGAGGGATAGACCATAAAGGGGAAAGGTGTATAGGAAGGGATGGTACCCTGTCCCCACCTTCAGAGATATTGGCCAGAGCTTCCTATGGTGGTGGTGAGGGTTGCATGCCATCCACCTGGAGGCAGAAATGGTCACACAACTTCTAAATGTGTGGTGAGAGGAGAACCTGAAGAGCTTAGCCTGTTGATCCCAACTCTTGTGCCTGCGCTGACTATTATTGCTTGTGTGTGGTGATAGTGTTTATACAGGGTCACAAAAAGTCATTGTTTATTTATATACACATCCATAAATCCATGTCGCCTCATGAGGATAAAAACCAATTATAGAACTCCGGATTGTATTGGAGCGTGGCACACGCATCCAGTACTCGTGGCAGCTTACTCAATACTGATAGATATTTTGCAACATCGAGTAGCATGGAACCTTGTCCGAGTCTACTGGCAACATGTAACTCCTCCTTAGTGAGAACCTTATCACATAGAGGCTTCTCCTGGCTAGGTTTAGCTAAGTCCGTACCCCGAATGGTAGTCAGCACACTCGAAGGGAAGTTGGTGCCACATAGGTTGGGTCTCTCTGAGAGCGCCATTTGGCCAATCGCTCCTTTGAGACTGTCATGATCTGGGTTCCTAGTTCGGCCATTGCAACGCGGCTTTCACACCAACGCTGTTCAAATTGACTTCGGCCCTCTGATAGTCGCTTTAGTCGCTCTATCTCTAAGAGATTTGGTTGGCAGAGCGCATCATTGAATGTGACCGTTAAGCGCAGTTCGTCGACTTCCTCGCCAGAGATGAGTCGCATACGTTCATACAAGAGCCTGTTATAGTGCTCGTCAAGATGTTCTTGCTCTTCCCAAGATAAGGGAAATGGCAAGTATTCTTCAAGCTGCTCTTTAGGGAATGTGCGCATGTCTGCCAGGACATAGACACGTGCGAACACTTTGAGCTTAGCATCCAACTTAGTCAAGCACTTTATGACGCTTCTATGTTCAACGAGGGCTTGCTCGATTGCTATCTCATGCAAGGTTCTAGGTGTTTGCCTGGGCTTTAGCGTAGCTGGGGGCTTAGGCCTAGACACACAAGTTTGGCCAATGCTAGGATTTCTTATGCTCTTGGGGTTTCCATGTTTTTCCTGAGGCTTTGTTATTGCGTCATAGTTCTCCTTGGATGTGACCGGTATATGTTTGTCATCCTGTTGTGACAGCGTTATATCCACTCTTGATTGGTCAATGCAAGTTCTATTATCGATGGGTTGAGTGTTGCAAGCAGCCATTGATGGTAACGACTGCTTTGATTTTTTAGAGCACACGGATGTGTCTGAGGTTTCATCGCTATTAGGAGAGGCATCAATGGGTTCATTGGTGGATGGACTCGATGCTTTATTCATCAGCTCTCCAGCACTCTTCGTCTCAATGTTCTTGGGGTCCACAACCACCTACAACTGTTGTTGTTTTTGTTGTTTTCTCCTCTTTTTCTTGGTCAGTGAAGGTGCATCTCTCAACGACTCAAGACCTTGGACTAGGTCAATCGTTGTTATGCTTGGTTGGGCCTTAGCATTTCCTTTCTCTAGTGTGTCCTCATGGGACATAGCCGTGGCTTGCTGATTAGCTTCGCTAGGTTGTGAGGGTACAACTGTCTCCCTTGTGGAAGAGTCTAGCTCTTCAGCCAATTCCCATGTGTTTAACTCCTCCAGCCTAGGCTTTAGGTGCTTTGGAAGTGCTGGAGTTGTTAATGAAGTTGGTTGCGACACCTCCTCCACAGGTAAACTACTAAGGACACATTCAGCAAGGGGCATTGTCACGGCCAAGGGCTGTGACTGCTGTGATCCCTGATTTGAAGTACTAGCAGCTAGTTCAGTGGACTTGCTACTATTGGTGGATTGCGGTGTCAAGTCCTTAGGGCAATTAGAAGTGGTCCTGTCTTTTGTTGCCCTTAGAGCATTCACTTGTGTAGATCGAGTATCAGTTGAGCTAGCCACGGTGGATTGCACATGCATATCCTTAGGTTGAGAGCTAAGGGTGGTGTTGTGTCTTGCCTCTTGGACATCTGGAAGCTTTGATGGAGATAGAGATTGGGAGTGAACAACTGCCATTGATGACCGCTGTTGTGCTTCCTGTGTCCTTTTGGAAAAAGAGGATGTAGGAGATCTAGGACTCGTAGGTGAACTTGGCACTGGCTGAATGATTTGCTCGAGGCTATTAGACAATCATGCCATTTGCTTTGTTGAGCGATCAGCCTTGCCATGAGCAATGTTGTGCCTATGATTCCTGTTATCCTCTTGAAAAATCAAAGGCTCTTTGGGCACTAATGGATTTTGTGCACGCTCAATGGCTACGTATGACATCTGCTTACTAAGCATGCTAGGCTAATGCTCTTTCTTTCGAACACTCGTGTCCGGTCTCTCGCCTCGAGACCTAGAGTTTCTCTTAGATTTCCTCCTGTGCTTCGTTGCTTTTGATGCAATCTTGCCTTCAGCTGATAGAGATGGTTAAGGGATTTTGATGCCCACATCCATCGGTTACCCGCGTAATACCCTTGAGCATGTAGCAACGCTTTGGATATCCATCAGGCGTTGTGCTAACCTTCCATCGATGCCTTCATCTATAAGGCTTGGGCTTCTTTTGGGGTCTTCTACGATATTTGTAAGTCCAAAGCCCTTCCTTGGCATTGTCTCTTGACCTTCTTGTTTCACGCGTGGCCTTCCTCACTGGTTCTCGTTGTTCGTCCTATGCTTGCATCAGCTCTTCCAACAAGTCCTTGCTCTCGATAGTAGGCTTGACTATTACGTCAGCACCTTCCTTGCCTTTCCCTCGAGGTTCGATGAGGTCACCCTTGCTAAAGGTTGTGACTATCCTCACACCCGGTAATGTCAGGTGTATCCTCTGTGCTACCTTGTCAGCCTCACATTTGGTCGCCCTTTTGAAGGGTCTTCCTAGAGGAGGGTTTCCTTACCATATTTAGCACTATTTGGAGGAACATGAAATAGGATAGGCAAGATTTCAATTTCAATTGTTGCGAGGATATTGCACTTTCCTATGAGTGCTTGTGGGGGTCCCCCATAAGGACTAAGAGTTGCATTAGTCGGTGTCAACTCTGGTTGGCCTAGTAGGGTCCATGCTTCATAGGTCAAGACATTAAAATCTGCTCCTTCATCAATTAGAGCATCGATAGTATGCTCTCTTTTCGCAGTGAGTTTGACCCTAAGATAAGCAGGTGGTACTATGTCTTCATCTTCCGGGTCTTGGCTTGTAAATTTAAGCCTTTTGACAAATGTCCTTGAGTCCCCAACTGCACGACCAAATGTGGATTCTCCACTGATGTCTTGGCTCGTCAGTGCAGGGCTATTCAAGGAGCATCTATTGTCAAGACTGTCATATCTAGTCATTCTCACTATTGTAGCCTGAGGTTGTTGCCTTCCGCTTTGACTAGATGTAGTCCGAATGCAACATGTATGTGTTCTTGCAGTGTGGCCTTCTTGCCCTTGTTGGCTAGATTGGCCCATTGAGGTTCTAGGGTCTATGTTTCTCTCAGTTCGGGCATAGGCTTTTAGTTACTCTTTTGTCAGTGAGGATCCATGTTCGTGTAGAGCCATTACTACACAAAGGTCTAATTTGGGGGGGCCGTTACGGTAAACACCATGTGCAATTTAGAGGACCATTTAGCCAAATTTTGAACTAATGTTTTAAGTTTCAGCCCGGTGATGGGTCTATGATGTGCCTTCAGCTCTATGTAGCCTTTGGGGTCACTTTCGAGGTTCAAGGTTTTTCTAATATGTTGCCTCGTTTTTTTTTAAACCAATCAGATTTTAGCTGCTCAGCGTTTTGCATCTAGGTCTTTGGGTCTCGATGTTGCCTACTTCAAGCTGCTAAGCGGCTGCTCTCTATGATTTCGTCTATTCCATGTGCCAGAATCAAGTTCTGAATGTCAGAAGGACTTTCGATAATTTGCGCTGTTGAGCTCCAGCCGGGTCAGGTCAAATTTCTGAGAAGCTGATAGCAATTTACACTCGGCCCAGTTGGTCCGAATTGCAGGGTCCGAGTGGGTCACTCGGACAGGCTGAGGCGCACAAGTCAAGGGCCAAATTTGTGACTCAGATAGGGTAGACTCGGACGTGCCGAATGGTCAATTCGGACGAGGTCACTCGGATGGGCCGAGGCACTTGGGCCGAGGGCCAAATTTGACACGTGGCAGAGGGCCAAATTGGTCGATGGTCCAAATGGTCAACTCGGACGGGCCGAGCAGGTCTAGGTCGAGGGCTGATTAGGGTTTTGGGTCGAGTGGGCCGAGTGGAAGAGGGCCGAGGGCCGATTCTGGGACTCGGCCTAGAAGCGGCCGCTCGAACAGGCCGAATGCGGCGCGACGACGACAGCGAGATGTTGATCTTGCTCGATTCGTGCAGTTTACCCAATCATAGCAAGCATAAACCTCTAGATCCTATCTAGGGGGATAGGGGAAGGGATTCATATACCTAAACGGAGCAATAGGCTCGTCGATGGCGAGATCGGAGCGAATCGTATGATGGCTCTCTCTCTCTCTCTCTCTCTCTCTCACTGAAATGGTCACAAATGAGCTCTCGCTTGGCCTCTTGGCTCTTATGCCCCTTCTCGGGTATGGTGTTGACGCCCCCAATCACTCACATGCTGCCCTTAGGCATCACAAGCGAGCTTTTTACATTTTTTTGCATAATTTTTGCCCTGTTTTACCCTGTTTTGCAACAGTAAACCCTAATGCTTATTTTCTTTGTTTTTCTTTGTTTTCTCCTACTCTAATGCATCCAATTCACAAAGTAAATACCTAAACTACTCCATCTCACAACATAAATCTCAAAAAAAGCAAAAAACCTACTTGCCAAGGAGATTGCATACCATCTTCAACCCCCTCACTTCCTACCTATCTCAAGCACCGGTTTGGGGAAAGCCCTTACTTCGATGCTCGATTCGAAGCGCGTAAGCGCTCAAGGCTTGAATCCGTAGGTCCCGGCAATGGAACCAAAATGTGGGAGCTTTCGCTCAACCTCCATGACCCACAGACCGCTTATTGTTTCAAGTGTTCCAAGCCGAGCACTAATGGATACCTCTCACATAGCCGACGCGCCATCCATATCTATGGGTGTAGTGAGCTTACCTCCATGCCGTTCGAGTTACTTCCTCTCCCGTGCACTCCCGTGGCTCCACGATCCAAGTGCAAGCTTTAGGCAAGCTCCATCACCGCGAGCAAGAGAAGAGAAGTGAAGAGAAGAGAAGAAGAGAGGAGAAGATGGAGAGCTTCTCCACCCCACTGTCCCTCACCCTCGCACACTCACTCCCTCACACTCTCACACTCCCTCTCTCAACCACAAGCTCAAGCAAGCAAGAACAAGAAGAAGAAAAAGAGGAGGAGAGCCACTTTTTGCCACACACAAGAATGAGCTTCTCATTCACTTTTCAACTTTATATACAAAACCCTAAATCCCTTTTGGGCGATCATCCCCTTTTCCCCTTTTTTACATGGCTGGCCGTAGCCTAGGCCCTTTTTCCCATTGTCCTTATATCTTCCTAGCTTCCTTTCCACCGCCCGTCTACATTTACAAATTGCACGGGTGAGAGCCCGGCACTCCTTGAATTAAACCATGATGCGCTTGCGCTCTTTTACAAAAGTTGTGACTTGCGCTTTTCCTTGTGCGCCTTTGTCTTCCATTTCTCTTTGCCTTGGCCTTTGTCTGTCTTTTGTTTTACATTTCCGGATTTCCACCGCCTGGAACTCTTTTACAAGATTTCAGGGTGCGCCTTTGTATTTTAAAATGCACATTTCTCCTTTTCCATTTGCCTTGGACTTTTTAAGGTTGCTCTTGCACTTTTGGCTTTTTCTCCTCTTCTTTCTTCAGCCGGGCTACCTTTTTTCCGCCTTTGCCTTGCGTCTTTTTTATTTCATTTTGCTTTCTTCATGTTGGGGTTAATACCTTCTCTGTACTGTTTAATGTTATGCTTATACGGTGGTAGGTGTAGAGAATATTTTTCATGTGGTTTTCTTGTTAGAAAAAGCAATAAAAACCTCATGTCGTAGACCCACCATGGAATAACATTTATAAATTTTTGTAAATTTTATGCTCAAAAAACTATTTTTTCATTCTTGATTTTTCTCTATTTATTTATTAATAAATAGCTATTATTCTTTGAGTTTATGATCCAATCTAATTAGTATTATTGAGATTCATCATTATCTTTCACTTCATTCCATAAGAATATGATTTTCCCACACGAAACGGTAAAAACCTCTATTTTTTCACTTAAATACCGCATTTCAAGCTTTTATGCATGAATAACAATCACATTTATTACATGTTCTGCATATTATCACTTGCAGTCCTCAAAGACATATCAAATAAGGTTCATACAAATTTTCATTCCATGCACACTTCATTTGGATCATAAACAATAAAAAAGCAAGCAAATTTTCTTCATGAAATAGACATATCGTTAAATTGTGTGTTTCAGGTTACGAAAATTGAATGTGTGGACAGCCATTGTACCTATCATTCATCTCTACACAGCATGGAACATCAATTCTGCATCTTGCAACAATCCAGTACATCCCGGACAAGCATCCTTCATCACATTCTTCTTTTCCTTCCACCTACATGAATTGCCTCTTAGAGGAGAGAGAAAGACTAAAATTCCATCTTCTCAACTAGGATAGCCGTTCTATGCACAGAGACAAGCAAATTAGAGTAAAAAATTGAAGAAATTAGCATGAATGATAAGAGAGATAGCTTGTTCTTGGCCTCCAACCCCCTCTCCAAATCGACATGGCATGTGGGGCATTGCTTTGTTGCCACCATTTTGAAAAATGTGCCCCCCTCCCCCCCTCCCTGCCATTTGATGAAAATTTTGGCCTTTTTGGCGCCCAAAGCCCAAAGGCCTTGCCTACTTCAAGTTTGGCCACTACTTGATCTTCTGGTGCCTTACTTTCCACTTCTCCCATGTCTAAAAGTTAGTTCGTAATCCGAATAATCCTACACGAAAGTCTTGAAAAATTGGGAACTTGTCTTACTTCAATCAGACACTTGGAAAAATTATGAAAAATTTGCAACTACTGTGAAGGTTGGTCTTTGAAGTAATTTGAATACTCATCTTCCATGATTATTTAAAATTATTGGATCTGCATCTTTTGCTTCTGTCTAGCTTTAAATTCTGCTTTACTTGCTAGGTTGCTTATGCATATTTTTCTAATGGAAAATGACATCATTAGTATGGATAACCTTGCAAGCCTGTAGATGCCATAGATGATAGCCAAGCTCACCTACATTTCCATAACCAAGAAAGATGCATTTCACAAACTTAGGGATCCAGCTTATTGCTCTTGACCTTGGAAACATGGCAAAATGCCTCACAACCAAAGATGTGCAAGTGAGCATATGATGGAGGTTTTCTAGTACATATAGCCTCTGTAACTTGGCACTCAATAATAGTAGTGCAAGGGGACCAGTTAATCAAGTGTATAGCGGTAGTAATTGCCTCAACCCAAAAGTGTTGTGGTAAGCCTACTTGGCTAAGCATACTATGGACTCTCTCATGAATTGTCTTGTTTATGCATTTTCCATAATACTATTTTGAGGAGGGATATAAGGGAGGTCAATTGGCGCTTACTATCCCCTGCTCATCACAAAATTGCTCAAAAGCTTTTGAGAAATACTCAACCCCATTATTTGACTTTAGGCATTTTCATAATACTATTTTGGGGAGGGATGTAAGGGAGGTCAATTGGTGCTTACTATCCCCCGCTCATCACAAAATTGCTCAAAAGCTTTTGAGAAATACTCACCCCCATTATTTGACCTTAGGCATTTCATTCTATTTCCCAAATAGGTTCTCAACAAGAGCAAGCCAACGTTGAAAGGTAGACAAGACATCTAATTTCTACATAATAGGGAAAGCCCAGACCTTATGTGAGTAATTATCAATGAATATGACAAAGTACTGCAACACCTAGTGACTGACATGGCATGGGACCACATATATCCGAAAGAACAAGAGCCAAAGACTCACCCATGTGCTTCATGTCAGACTTCTTATGCATACTATGTGTTTGCCTATCATAAAAACAATGATCACAAGACTCAAAACACTTATAGTCTAGGGACAAAAGATACTGTAAAGTGGTAATCATTTTTATTCCTTTCAAAGACATGTGCCCAAGGCGACGATGCCAAAGAGATACATGTGAAATTGTAGCCATAGCCAAAACATGGTCAACTGGCCTAGATATAAGCAAAGGATAGAGGATACTAGACATAGCACCATGTGCAATAACAAGATTCCCACGCAAAATCTTCCATAAGGAATCACCAAAAGAGACAACATAGCATGCATCATCCAAGGTATCAACATAAATAAGGCTCTTCGTGAGAGCTGGTAAATGACGTACATCATGAAGAATGAATATGTTGCCTAAATCAAAATATAGCTAGACATCACCAATACCAATGATCTCCAATGCTAGGTCATTACCCAAACGGATAGATCTAGTCTATTGAGAGTGGAAAAAGATTGAAATTTTGATTGATTTTGGTTGTTTTTGAGGTCTGAATGGTTGATTTTTGATGGATTCTGAGTGATGTATGGTTGTTTTTGGAAGTGTTTGAGAGTTTTTTGGATGATATTGATTATGTTTTGGAAGCTCATGATGATTCTTAGTGGAAATATGAGGGTCTGTGATGTTTTGATAGGTTCTGTTGAGGTTCTAATTGGTTATGATACCTTCTGTTTAGCTTTTGTTTTGTTCTGATTTTCTTCTGTATGAAGCATGTATTAATGATTGATGAAGGTTGAGATCTTTTGAAAACTTATGGAATAGTTTTTTATAGTTTGGAATGGTTTTGGTATGAGTTATGAGGATCTACTATTCTCTGATGACCTTCTGTAACCCTCTGTAGACCTTTTGTAGAGCCTCTGTCTCTGCTATGTTCCTATTCTGTTTTGTTTTGTAGATCTTCTGTAAGTCTTCTGTAGAATGTATGTGTAACTTTGGAAAAGTTTTCTAACTTTTGGAAAGGATGAATCTAAGTTCAAAAGGGCTAAAACAAATGGAAGAAGCATGCTGCTGAAGACTAAAGAGAAGACTAGAGTAACAGTGATAGTAGTGAGCTATGAAGAGACACTGTAGTGGCTCTGGTGCCCTTTCATACCTTCCATACCTCTTGGGAGGTGCATCCACGACCTAAGAAGGATTATTAAGTACCATTATTGAGTATTGTAGTAAGGAGATGATGTACTAGAGAGAGAGAGAGAGAGAGAGAGAGAGAGAGAGAGAGAGAGAGAGAGAGAGAGAGAGAGAGAGTCAAAGATAGTCAATTCTATCAAAACAATGTATCTTTCTATGAGAGATTGAGAGAGAAAGCTACGAAGACAATGAAGATGGATACCATGTGATTGATTTCCATTAAAAAATGGTGTATTCTTTTATGTTCCTTGTTCTATTGATGGATTCTATGAAGGTGTTGAAGATTATGGTTGATTCTATCAAATCCGTGGGAGATATCTACTATGTTATTGAGTGAAGATTTGTTGTTTTCCTTGTTTTGGTCATCAAAAGAATGAAACAAAAGCTTGTTGATGTTACAAGATATATTTTCTTGCAGTAGAAAACCCTTTTACTTGGTGTTCCTCTTCTTGGGCTCTATGTTTTTGGTGCGCAGCCGGGGAAACTTGCCATCAACAAGCATCAGCAAGAGGCTCCATGTTTTTGGGCTCCATGTTTTTGGTGCGCAGCCGGGGAAACTTGCCATCAACAAGTATCAGCAGAGGCTGAAAATGAAAGAAATGGCATTACCAAGAAGAGGAGAATTTAATGGATCCTTGCAAAGTTACTTCTTCCACTGAAGAGTTGGAGATTCTTATTGCCAAATCCACTTTCTACAAGAATTTCATCCCACAATGGCGGAAACATATTACTATCATGATGCAAGCTCTATGTGGTGGACTATTTCCTCTTCTTGTTGAAGCAACAAAGACATGTATCTGGGTGGCAAATTGTTTGGTAACAAAGTGAAGGGTAGAAACAGAGAGAATGACCATCCATGGAAGATTTGCCATTCATTGAGAAGTTTCCAGACATCATTAAGTGGGAGATCGTGAAGAAGCTTCAAGAGTTGTGGTCAGTGGAGGTTCACGAAAACAAGAAGGAAAAGAGTTGGAATTTGTTTGTGGATGCTCAATAGTAAGATACGTGGGATGCTTGGTGCACTGACAACCTCTTGTTTGTTCAATTAGTAACCCACTAAAAGTTGGTAGACAGAGTATTCTTTACAACATACACTATTGAAACCATTAGAAGCTGGCATTAGTATGATGATGGCAAAATAATGATCCTAAGAAGAATGAGTTTTGATACTTTTAGAACGGAATATCTCCCCCTCTCTAGTGGTTTGAAAGTTGAATTCAGAGATGTTGAAAAGAAGGAAGTAGAAGAGATGTTGGCCAAAGAGTCCTCTAGAGACTGAAGCCCCTCTAATTCTATTCCGTTGAGTATAGACTAACTGGTTGGAGCCAACCCCCTGATGAATGATGCAATCAAGAGGCAAGCATTAGAATGTGTCTAGAGGTATGTGAGATGAGAGAATGCAAGAATCAAGGCTGAGAACGAGCTTGTAGCAGAAGCCTCTTTTGTCGCCCTAAAAGCACTCTTTATTGAAGTCCCTATGGTGACTCAAGGTTCCCTTCCTAGTCAGATTCATCTTGGAAATATTGATAACATGCTAGCAAATGTAGTCCCATTGCCAATTTTTAAGGGAGAGTACAATGAAGACCCCGATCTTCATGTAGCAGAGTTTATGATAACATGCTAGCAAATGTAGTCCCATTGCCAATTTTTAAGGGAGAGTACAATGAAGACCCCGATCTTCATGTAGCAGAGTTTATGGTAGCATGTGTGGCTAACAATGTTAGAAACCTTGAGCATTGGTTAGTAATCTTCCCTACCACTTTCAAAGGCGTGACATTTCAATGGTATGAGAGACATGCAGGAGGAACTTTTGGCACATGGGATGACCTAAAGTTGGCCTTCCTCACTAAATTCACATGTGAAAGTTTTGAAGAGCGGATGCGAGAGGAGTTCATGAACCTAAGTCAGTCCTCTGGAGAAAGAGTAGAAGCTTATGTCTCACGAATGGAATCCATCCTGAAGAGATGGACTAACCATCATTTGGATGAAGGTATTCAGAAAGGAGTGTTCCTCAGAGGCCTAGAACTAGAGGTTCACAAGTTCGTGGAATTGAGAAGACCAGTCAATCTGCAAGCTATAGTGGAAGGTGCAAGATTATATGACGAAGTTGAAGCAAGGTTGTCAATGACTCCAGGAAGAGGAGTCTTACCTCCTCCCATTCCAGGAATGGTATACCCACCAAATGCAATCCTAGGGACAGTTCCCTACCCCTATTCCCAGATGCAAACAGTACCACAGTACAGTGCACCTAATCCACAGTGGTCGCCACAGATGATAGTGGCTCAAATGATGGTTCAACTACAACAACAGTGGCCTCAAACAGTTCCTCCAATGGCGACTCGACAACAATGGAACCCTATCAACTAGAATCAACAATCCCAAGTCTCAACAGGAGCTCTGAATCAAAGCCAGAATAGAGGACCCTCTGGATCAACCCAACTTGTATATGTAGTAATTACAGAAGCTTTCTAAAACCCTACTACAAGTGCTTCAGGAGGTGAAAATCTGAAGGACTACTTATCCAATTCAGTTGCAAGTATTAAGAAAGAGCTTATGGATGTGATTACAGAGCAGCTACAGACACTGAATGTGAATACCACCAATATATCCACTCCTGTGGGAGGTGGGAGAGATGTGATGTGTTCTAATATATGGTGCAGAAAGTGCCATCAAGCAGGATATTTAGCCACTGAATGTATCCGAAAACCAACAATTCCTAGAGCCTTCTGTTCCTATTGTTTGAGGAAGAACCATATTGACGATATCTGATCTCCGAAAGAGATGCACGAACGAAGACAAAAAGATGACAATGCAAGATTCAACTTGCTAAAATCCAAAATGACAATGCAGGACATTGGACCAAAGCCTAGAGAGTTTGGTCCTAATTTTGGTCCAAGGAGGTTTCCCTCTCAAAGTTACAGAGGACGGCGGCGGTAGTTAGAGATCAGAGGTGGAATGTTACAAATATGGAGAAAAGGGTCATATCCCCCTGAATCATCAAAACCCTAGAAGATCTGTGGATTACAAGCCCTTATGCAACCGATACAAAGGAAAAGGCCACACTGCAAAGGACTGTCCAAGTCCAGCCCCCCCTGTCTAGGCCAATACCACTGATAGTAAGCAGAAGGCACAAGAGCCTGCCTCCAATTTGGTAGAGTTGGAAGTTTCCGCTATCATGCGTGCCAAGAAGAAGGAACTAGTTGTCTAGAAAGAGAACAACTCCCCTACCAAGACTGTGAAGTTTAACATGCCAACAGAGGGATAGAGCAGTACACGGCTAAGAATAGTGCAGTATAGAGCACTGCAGTTCCACAGAGAGTCACAGAGACAGTCTCAGAAATAGAACCAGAGGTCCAGGAGATAGAGGATATAGAAGCACCTCCAGAAATAAAGGAAGTGCCGATGCTGCCATTGCTAGAAGAAAAATGGAAGATAAAAGTGGGTGTGGCCCCATTTCCCAGTCGATTGGAAAAGCCTGTGGATCCTATCAAAGAGTATGCCTTGATCAAAGACCTAGACACCTTTAAACCAAACTTTACATTCCTATAGTTGCTAATGCTGTCCCCTAGTTGCCAAAAGCATTTTGACATGAAGAGTGGATTAAGGATTGCTCCTTCAACATCGACTAAGACTAATAAGGCCCCTGAGCCTGTAAAGGAAGTAAATGTGGCTAATGCCTTCCTAGATCTTGGAACCCCAGAGATTAGTGTATGGATAGAAGGATGCTTTATTTCAGATGCATTGATTGATGGAGGCTCATCAGTAAACATAATGACCGATGTGACAATGAAGGACATAGGCCTACAAAGTATACAACCTACATAGTGGCTTATCAGATTGGCAGATCAGAGCAGAATCAAGCTATTGGGCATCCTCCCATACGTAAAAATAACCCTTGCAGGAAGAGACTAATATATTTGGTGGTCAAACCAAATTCTTATGGGACCTCATACCCTTTGTTGTTGGGAAGACCTTGGCTTTTTGAAGCAAGAACTAGGATGGACTGGTTCAAAGGAACCCTAACCCTAGACAGAGGACCTAGTAAAGTGGTGTTGAAATTGTATGGATCGCAAAAAGGAAATGGATCCATATCCATCGAAGTCAAAAGACTCCTCCAATGAAGTAATAGATGGTACATTAGGAGACGAAGAGGCTGTTAAACAGATCTTTCCCAAGAAAACAGAGGCACAGTCCCTAATAGTGGGCACTGTAAGTCAACTACCGAAGGAAGCAAAGTCTTTGTCCATGGGAGAATACCTCCTATCTCAACTCGAGTTGACTTCTGAAATCACCTCTGACAGCGAGATAAAAGCAAGGATGTAATGTTCTCCCTATTATATGGCAGTAGCAGAGACAACGACAGAGGCAAAAGCAAAAGCAAACACAGAGGTGGAGGACCTGTTCTTCTCCTACAAAGCCTCTATAGAAGTAAAGATAGAGCCTCCAGAGGAAGAGGATGAAAATGATGAGGAAGAAAATGAAGCACGTTATGAAAGTGCAGAAGAAGAAGTTTCTGTGATAGTGGAAAATCTTGTTGATGTCCCTACAGAGACCTTAGAGGCCGAAGATCTCGGGGTGTTGGATGGAATGACTATGGTTCCATTTGGGTTGACCAATGAACCACAAAGTATATAAAATCTGTATAAGCAATGGATCAAAGGTATAAAAATTAAGTTCACCAGTGGCTATGTCACCCTGACCATTCATTTTGGAGAAAAGATGATCATGATGTCCCTTGTTAACAAAAGCTAGACCCATCAGAGCCATGGCTTATAGAAGGTCCGTGCTATGTGACATTCCTAGACGCATCCTCTAAAGATGAATCCCTAAGTCTAGAAGAAATCACCACTCACACAGAAGCAAACAAAGCTCTGATACCCTTCTGGTAATCTCAACAAGCAAATGAGTCATCTGTTCTTCAGAAGGAGGACATTGGTTCTAGTGGAATATCAAACGATGACACTACTCCCTTGAAGGAGTCAGACCTCTATCCAGAAGCAATCCGTTGCATGAACATTTATCTGTGAAGTGGAAGGTGAAAGGCAAGTGATGTTCTTGGATACTGACGGTACTGAACGTCACCTGAAAGTGGGTCTCAATCTTCCAGAAGAAGAACTAGTGGTCCTATGAGATCTACTGAAGGAGAACTTAGACGTGCTTGCTTGGTTGTATAAAGATCTAAAGGGGATGGATCCCACAGTATGCCAACATCACATTGACCTAGAGCCTGATGCCAAACTTGTGAGGCAAAGACAAAGGCGTATAAATCCTAATTATTCTGCTCTAGTGAAGGCTGAATTATTGAAGCTTCTTGAAGCCGAGTTTATTTATCCCATGGCTAATAGTGAATGGGTTTTTCCCATTGTGGTAGTATCCAAAAAGAATTGGAAACTTCGAATATGTGTGGACTTTTGAAAGCTAAACTTGAAGACGAAGAAGGATCATTTTCCTATCCCTTTTGCAGATCAATTGTTGGACACAGTGGCAGGCCATGAGTTGTATTCCCTCTTGGATGGATTCGGTGGATATAACCAAGTCCAAATCGCAGAAGAGGACCAATCCAAAACAACCTTCACCACAAAATGGGTGACCTATGCCTATAGAGTGATGTTGTTTGGGCTCTGTAATACTCCTACCACCTTCCGACAAGTAATGATGGCTACCTTCCAAAACCATCTGCATGATTTCATTGAGGTGTATCTTGATGACTTTTGTGTTTAATTTGTGAGCATTGGGGACACCTAGAGCAATGTTTTGACAGATGCCGAGAGTATGGGATTTCTCTCAATCCCAACAAATGTATCTTTGGCATCTCATCAGGAGTTATTTTGGGCCATATTGTCTCTGCACAAGGGATTGCAGTAGACTTGGTGAAGATTGAGAAGATTGCAGCCTTGACAGCACCAACAAACCTCAAGCAAGTGAGAGGATTTCTTGGCCATATGGGCTACTATAGACGATTTATTGCACATTTTGCAATCGAGGCAGCCCCTCTGCACAAGCTCCTAAGGAAAGATGCACATTTTCTTTGGACTGATGACTACGAAGAAGCCTTTAATACCCTAAAACAGTGCCTTATCCAAGCACCTATCTTGCAGCCTCCTGACTGGACGAAGGAGTTCCATGTGCACATGGATGCATCGGTTGAAGGGCTATGTGATGTCCTATGTCAAAAGGGCCCCTCTAAATTAGATAAACCAATCTATTATGCAAGTCGAAAAGTAACCGACCACGAGCCGAACTACACAGTGGTGAAAGAGCTTGGGTGCTTAGCAATGGTGTTTGCACTGGAGAAGTTTCGACACTATCTACTGTCAACGCATTTCAAGTTCTACCTGGACCATGAAGCCATGTCCTTTCTGATGAACAAAGCAGATGTCAAAGGACGATTGATGAGATGATTGCTCCTATTCCAGGAGTTTGATTTTGAAGTGGTCGCTAAGCCCGTGTGTTCCCATGTCCTAGGTCGATCATCACGGATCCCTCAAACTGCAGAAGAGGAAGAGGATGATCCAGACCTTCCTGATGCTTCCTTGTTTCTAGTCGCAACAGTTACTCCCTAGTATGCAATCATAACCAACCTCCTCGCAACTCAATAGTATCCTCCTGGTATCTCAAACCGTGAGAAGAAGAAGCTTTTGTTAGAATCATCCCCCTACACCTTGCGAGGCAGTGCACTATACAAGAAAGGAAAAGATGAAGTGTTGCAAAGATGTGTTGTAGGAGACGAAATCAGCATAGTATTGAAAGCATGCCATGACGAATCATGTGGTGGACACTTCACAGGAGAAGCAATAGCTAGGAAGTTTTTGTTAGTGGGATACTGGTGGCCGACCCTCCACAAGGATGCATATGACTACTGCAAGAGATGCGATGCTTGTCAGCGATTGCAACCTATTTTTTCCCTAAAGCCATTCGAGAAGTGGGGGATTGATTTCGTGGGTTCCATTGATCCGCCTACCAGATGGAAGCAGAACAGACACATCTTAGTATGTATGGATTATGTCACAAAGTGATGTGAAGCTAAAGCTCTGAAGCGGGACAATGGTAACAGCGTAGCCCTGTTCATGTACGAGAATATTATCACCCATTTTGGCAATCCCCTAGAGTTGGTAAGTGATAGAGGTACTCATTTCCTTAATAAGATCATGAAAGAGTTGACGGAACTATCCACTCCTTACTACCCCAGAGCCAATGGCCAAGTTGAAGTCACCAACCGCATCCTCTGCTTGATCTTGACAAGAACAATTGCCGCATATCGTCGTGATTGGGACAATCGACTTATAGAGGCCCTTTGGGTGTATAGAACCTCCCATAAGGCTGCTACAGGATAGACCCCTTTTCAACTAGTGTATGGTATCGAAGCTGTCTTCCCTGTTGAACTAGAATTGTCCTCTTTGCGAGTGGCAGTTAAAGAACACTTGGGAGATGATGAGTCACTGCAACGCCGTCTCCTGCACTTGGAATGTTTAGAGGAGACTCGCAGGATGGCTCTGCAATGCATGGAAACCACTCAAGCACGATGTAAGGCCTATCATGATAGTTTCATCAAGCACATGGAGTTCAAAGAAGGTGATCTTGTCCTGGCCTATGATTCGAGATTTGGCAAGTTTCTTAACAAGCTTCAACAATGATGGATGGGCTCAGGTACTTGTTGTAAACCCTAATGGCTCTATTCAGGTGCAGACCATTGATGCCTCTGATGATCCTTTTCTAGTCAATGGCTATCCTCTGAAGAAGTGCTTCTCTCCCTGGGGATCTTGACAATCACAATCGACCTACCCTCTCCCTTTTGGGCGTTGCACTGTCCTTCTCCTTGTGCTTTTGATAGCCCTTATGATCTTCCTTATGAGGCGGTCTCATTTTGCAAGCCCCTCATAGATACCTCTCAACCCTACCTTGTTCTTTTCTCATCTGGTTCAGCAACGGTGACGAGGTTAGTCCTGACACATGGTATTTCTATCATTCTCTTTATTAATTAAAAAAAAAGAAAAAAGAAGAACAATAAGAAGAAAAAAAAACTGTTATGGGAGAAAAGGAAGAAATTCCTTGTCATAGCAGGTCTCGTTCCAAGAAAAGGTGGCAAACACCCTTGGGCGGGAAGCTGGTTGTGGAAAAGGTGGTAACACCCAGTAGTCCAGAAAGTTGATCCATCAACTGACATCTCTAGGACCCAATTCCGAAGTCGCCTCCCTTGGTGTGCTATGTCCGGTCTTTTAGCAAACGACATGTTCTACATCTGATACACAGTTCCGATCTATTGGCTACCTCCCTGGTATGCATCTTCATCAACAGCCGACATGATCTTCATCATTAGCCCCCTTGAGTGATGCGAGCTTTCATCCTAACAGGATGGGGATGTGAATATGGGCTGTGCTTTGTATATATCGAAAGAGTGTGAGATAGAGGGTGGGGTGAGTGACCAGTCTTTCCCTTCAAATCAAATGAGAGGCGAGATGTGTGAAATGGAGTGTTGCATGCACGGGTTGGACCTCTCAATGCACAACGCATGATTTGTTCCTGTGCATTGCACCATAAGGCTCCTTGGCTTTCCTTCTTGCACTGTATGCCGGCACAGGGCGGGATGCACTGTTGCACTATCAAATGCGCACAAGGCATACAACCTCTACACAAGTGAATGTGAGGATTAAATCAATGGGTTTTAGGAATGGGATGCCCTCTATATCTTTCAACAGAGTGTGAGACAGAGGGTGGGCTGAGTGTGACTGGTGTTTCTCCTCAATCAATTCCGAGAGGTGAGATTAAGGGATGTTACGACAATTGGAGCTAAGTATGTTTCTGTTTCCCTATGTACACATGGGACGGGTCTCTGCCATCAGCACAGGACACATCACCCTGTTCTGTGCACTGCACTATAAGGCTCCCTGGCCTTCCTCCTTGCACCTATGCCAGGTGGGTGGAACGCACAAATGCGCCATCAATTGTGCACACTGACATACTCCCTCCCAATCTGTTCAATTCTAAACCGGCCATGAGTTATGGGATTTTATACTTATTCATTGAGCGATGCGCGTCATGGGGTGAGCGACTGTTCTATCATCCTCTTGAGTGCTCGTGAGCTGAGAGTTCTATTCTTCGTCATCATTACTTGAATCTATAGACTTTATCGACAACACTATCTCCCTGGGTGTTGTTGCATGGTCCTTGCCATGTTGGACATATTCTATGGTGCGCCCTGGTCCCTCTTGCCGCCTGACGACGGCTTCAATCTTCGTGCATCAACAACGACGGTTCCCTTCAACCATCTATGAAATGGGCCAAGTATTCCTAACTCTACTTTTTTGTTTGCAAGTGCATGTTATATCTTAAGTGTGGGGACACCAACGTCCAGTCGATTGACAAGTCCGCGGCCGTGTCGATCAATCTACCCTAACCGGTAAGGTCTTAAGTGTGGGGACACGTCTCTATGCGTTTGATGTGTATACCCTCTGCATATGTCATTACCCAATCATGCATGTCTACCCCGTACTAGTTCTATTCTAATGGGCTCCTTTCCTCACCCACCCACCCTCGTACCCCCTGTCGTCGAGGCCGTTTCCCTTATGGTTGCTTTTCTTGCGCACTTTTTTCCTTTTCTATGAGAACATTCCCTACATTTGCCAAACTCCCAATCCAACCTTATAGCCCTGTTCATCCTTTTGAATGACACACTTTTACTTTTTACATCCCTTTGTTCCAGTTTACCATTTCTGGGTTATTAATTTTTGAACCTTTTCCCGTACAATTGGATGTATTTCCATGCAAACGCATCGTTATCATTTCAAAATAGTGATTTGACATACTAATCATGTCCTATGCCTTCCCTTGGACATTTTTCCTTTTACCCGCCTATTATTTTGACGTACGGTTTGTTAGTAATTAATTTTTGTACGATTTCGTGTCTTTTTCGTGCGTGTTTTTGATCTTTTTCCATGTGAACCTGCCCTATTCTCCTCCGAATTCTATTCTGACTAGATAGCCTTGTCTAGCCACCCTTTTTGCATAATTCTCCTTTATCCTCTGCCTTGTTTTGACCTCTTAATTTTTTGTTATTTATTTTTATTGGTGGTATCGAGCTTTATTTTATTGTTTTTTCCATGTGAATGCCTCCTAACCCCATCCGAATTGAAATTTGATATGATAGCCCTAAATATTTTATATCTCTTGATTTTTTTTTTCTTACCTACCCTTCTGGTGCATGGATCATTCGCTATTAATTTCTAAATCCCGTTTTGGATACGATTTTTGGGTTTTTTTCTATGTGAACGGGTCTTATCTCTGCCGGAATTGTGTTCTGAGATGATAGGCTTTTCCATTATAATTTTTCTCCCAATTGTCATTTTTCTCATGTTTCATTTCGGTGAATGGATTCTTTGATATTGATTGTTGTATGGATTTTCACACCTATTTTTTACCTTTTTCCCATGGGAACACTCTGATGTGATCCTTGACACCTCGTTGTACTTTTTTGCAGTCTCCCCCTCACCTTCCGACCCAGTTTTCCTTTTTTTGGCATTGCATTCCGATGAACGATTTGTGTGTTATTAATTTTTGTTTGTTTTGCTATGTTTCCGCGTGCCTTGCCTCGCGCGTGAACGCGCACGGTTTTGAATTTACGTGCCTCGAGACGTCCCGTTCTCTTCGTGCCCTTTCATCCCGATGTCCCGGCCCTATTGTTTCCCGTTATTGTAAATCCCCCCCCCCCCCCCCCCCCCCCCCCCCCCGGCGCCGTGCACGTGCACGGGACGGGGGCGCTCTTTCCTTTTTCGGCTTTTATTTTCTTCATTTAATTTAATTTTCCTTACAGTAATTATCTTCCCCCTCACTCATTGTTTTAATTTACCCACTAGCCACCAACATAATCAAACCAACAAAACCACAATTTAAATTTAAACTAAAACCCAAAAAAAAAAACCATAACCACAAATTCAATTTCCACAAAAAAGAGAGCAAAAAAACCAATTAAAACACACAATACTCACAACTACAACACTCACAAACCCAACCAAACTTTAAAAAAAAAAACAAAACAAAAAAGAAACAAAAATAACCAAAAAAATAAAAAAACAACAAAAATAACCAACTTTAAAAAAAAACTCACAAACAAACAAAAAGAAAAGAAAAGAAAATAACAAAATTAAAACCAACAAATAAAAAAAGAAAATAACATAATAATAATAATAATAATAACAAAAACCAAAAACAAAAAACGAATATAAATAAAAAACCAAAAAAGAAACTAAATAAATAAATAAATAATAATAAAAACAAACAAACAAAAAAAGAACAAAAAGAAAATAACACAAAAACAAAAGAAAAAGACAAAGACAATAACACAACTAAAAAAAAAAAACAACAACAACACATTTAAAAATAAAAAGCGCCTATCCAACCATCTTCTCCTGCATCTTCTTTCTCTCCTGCCTTTCCTCCATCGCCTCGGCCTCGTTCCTCCCGCAACCTCCCTTCTCCATCGTCTCTCGCCCATCTCCTCCGCCTCTCGCCCATCTTCTCCATCTCTCGCCCATCTCCCCCGCGGCTTCGCCTCTCGCCCATCTCCTCCACCTCTCGCCCTCTCGCCCATTTCCCCCACTGCCCCGCTTCGGCCCCGCCTCTCCTCCCTCCGCTCCTCGCTCCCCTCCCGCCCCTCCTTCGGCCTCCCGCCGCCCTCCCTTCCCACCCCTCCTGCAGAAACATTGTTGAAACTTGATGGTCTAGTTTGCACTCATGGCGGACTACTGAAACCTCACTATAAATATTTCCAATATATTCTTGTGTCTCATTTATCCCATTTTAATGATTTAAAAAAAAACCAAACAAACATACAAAAAATCAGATATCACCCTTAAAATAAATTAATTAAAAAAATTAAAAAAACCTAACAACACAATCAACAAAAACAAAAACAAAACAAATCGTGCACACCAAACAAATATACTTCCACTAACCTTGCCTTGATGTGTCATATCATTTTCAGTTCGTGTTTGTTTTCCTTTTTGGACTGCTGACTTGCATCTTGGGATTGAGACGTATGCATTCCATTTCATTGTATACACACATACCCACTTCTAGGTACTTTTCTTTTTCCCTTCTTATTTTTAATTTTTCACTACCCGAAATTTCACGATTAATTCTTAAAATGAATCTTAAACACCACCACGGCACATGAGCTTGTTCCAAACACACATTTTTCTAATAAATTAAAATCAACTTGCCGTTCACTTTGCACGCGCTACGTGTACTTTAGACGCACCTTAACTTTAAATAAAAATGAACCAGCCGTCACAAAATTGCACGTGCTAAAAAAGAAGAGCGCTTCAGACACATTAAAGTTTTAATCAATGAATATGCATTTAGAGACTTGAGTCTGGGTATCGAAGTTCGGGATTCGTTAAAAGCACCGTTTCACATTAATAAATTGTAACTAACAATTTAAAAATGAACCACTATTTTCTTATTAAGGTTTACAACCTAATAAAATTTCGACCATTGTTAATAATTTATTAAAATGAACCCTTCACTAAAATTATTCCCCTCACTGCACTTTGTCTCCTTTTCAATAAATACGTTTCGTAGGACGGGCATGTGCAGTCTTTCAAGCTGTTATTGCTTACCGAAGTTCTGGTTATGTCTTGAGAGGGTTATTAAGGTATTATGGTTTGATTGTATGATACGATTATGGGTGCGGTTTGTAGTTTTCTTTTTTGCCTGATACGGGGTCTCTGGTTCATATTTGTTGCATAGCATGAAGCTTTCGATCGCATGTGTAGAGGTCATGCCGAATTTTTTCTAGGGTGTGGATTGTTTGGGGTGGTCAGTTGGTTAGTCACGTCTGTGTGTGCTTGTTTTGATCGATTTCTTTTTGATAGATATTCTGTTGTTTTACAGGCATTCAGTGTGTGATTGTCTGTGTGTGTGTGTGGTGTGTGTATATTCCATCTGAATGGAGCCTCAAGCTCCTCCTCCTGTGTTCAGTATGTCCCATTGATCAGTAGGGATTATTCTTCCCTATTGACTTTTGAGCCTATTGCGAAAGCTGGCCTTGGATATTTTGTGGCTGCTTCACTCCCTGTGATTCCAGATGATCCAGCCCTTTGTGATGAGTTTCTCGCGTCCTACAGTAAGAAATGGGGCTTGGCTCACGGTACTTCCATGGTCCTGACACCTAGAGGGTTAGGAAGGCTTTGTCTCTTCCTTATAAACGAGAACCCTTTGTCATAGTCAGACAATTATTCTCAAATGAAGAGATCCTCAAGTTGTTACAAAAGCAGACTAAAGAGGTCCTCGATGTCAAGAAGGTGATTAACACTTCAGGATTGTCTTTCTCAATGATTATTAATCCTCTCTGGAAGCTAGTTTGCCAATTTCTTGAGGATAGGTTCATGCCTGCCAAGACACCATCTCACTATTTATCCAAGGAGCTCCTCACAGCTTCCAGGATGGTTTTAAAAGGGGTTGCCATTGGACTGGAGTATTTACCTTCTTAAGAAGATGGACCAGCATTTTGTCAAGGTGACTAGAGGAAATGTTACTAATGTAACCTATGGTTCATATTTATATGCTTTCCTGACATATGCCGGCCTTAAGAAGGGTGTTTTACCTCCTCCTCCATCTGATCTAGTCCCTCCCCCTCCACCTTTAGAAGATTCAAAACCCATTGACATAGAGGATATTGACTCCCCTCCTCCGTTGGTCATTCAGCGGAAGCACTTGAAGCGTGTAGCAGAGAAAATTCCACAAGTCATTCGTTCAGTGTCAGTTCCTGCTACCTTTGGAAGTGACCTCCCTGTTTACCTCACATGCAACAACTTATTCAAGGCACATCGAGAGGGTTCTTTGGATATTTCAGTTCCTTCGCTAAACAGCTTAGTGATAGGGGATGCCATTCCTTTCCTTTGTAATGACATTTAGAGTTCTATTGAACTCTCAGTGAACAGCTTGTGTTTAACAGTTATATGCTTCTTTCTATGAAGAATTGATGCAATCCAAAGGCTAGATGCATAAGGCAACCACAGAGTTAGCCTTTGCTAAGGACACTCTTTTCGATCTGTTTAAGTAGATGGAGCAGCAGACACAAATGATTGAGACCCAGAGAGAAGAAATATATTCTCTGAAAACTTAGTTAGCAAAAGCTCAGTCAAAGGTCACTAGAGTTTCGGAAGAGAAAGAGAAAATGTCCAAAGAAGCTCAAGAGTTTAAGACTCTTTTGGATATGAAATTGTTAGCTTTGCAGAGTGATCACAATACAGTGGAATCCCAAGCTTCCTAGATTAAACAGTTGAAGGACCAACTGGCGCAATCACGGTCCATCCCTCCAAGTCCCAGTGTCCTTATGGTTCATTCTATATCTCAGCAGGACTTGGCAGTTCTCTAGAGGCAGGCCACATTATGTCCGTTGTTTCAAGATAAAGTGGAAATATTGCAGTCTAGGATGGATTTATTATGGTCTACATTTGAGCAATTTCAGGAGTATGTTTCTCCCGTCCTTTTTTGTCCACTATCAATTGCAGAAGTTGGCCTTCTATATTAAGCTCTCAACGATGGATCTCCCTCTTCCAGAGAATGGTTGGAGTGGAGCTTGGTCTTCTCTGATTTGTTGACAAAAGTTGTCTGTATGGTCTTTGAAGATGCTGTGACGACAGATACCATGTTGCTATCTTATATGTATCTACAAGGTGATCTGTTAATTCCAGATGATGTAGATCTGGCTTGTTATGTAGGGGATGTGGTCTTGCAAGCTGCCTTGTATATCAACCATTTGGAGTTGAGGATAGATGACATGTTCCAGTGCTATTCTTCTAAAGTGGCTACTTGCCCTGACACTTTATGGCATTCAATTATTGATGATGTAGTTCTGAACCAACGACATAATATAGCCTCTACTCATATGCAGAACACTAACTAACTGAGGATGGATCTTTTAGCTTATCTTTCCAAGAACCATCCATTTGATTCATCCTTCTTTGATGCCTACCATCGACGATCTGTTTTAGGTCCCTCTGTTCTTTCCTAGCTTATTGTATTATCAACAAATGGCCCATCACTATGATGCTTATTTTTCTCTTTATCAATCCAACTCAACAGCCATCTTACCTCTCCTTTTTCAACCTCAGGGTGCTCCTCAAATTCCAATCTTTACCTATTGTTCTTTCATTGAAGATCGAGTCTTTTCCCCTTCTCCGCCTTGTCCTTCCCCATCTATCCATATACCTTCTACTTTTCCTGCTTATCAATTAACACATTTCCTAACTGATTCGCCTAAATTTTTGGCTAATCCTTCTTTAGCTTATTCCTCATTTTATGATTTTTCCTACCCATCTCTTCATCCTCTATCACTTATTCCTCTTCCATCTCCTACCACTTCTGTTTCTCAACCCCCTCAGTTGGTTAGTGGGTATGAAGGATTTGGTCAGCAGATTCCAAGAAGAAGAGGATGGAGCTCAACTGATTCTCTCACGGGACCATTGATTAATTGGTCATTAATTCTAGGAGACTGGACAACTACTAGTCAGGTGTACCAAAATTATCTCCATTTTTTCCAACAATATTCACAATCTCTCCATCCTTCAGTGAGATTGATAGCCCATTTTGCTTGGTACCTAGAATATATGCATAGGCATTCCCATAACGATCAAAAGTCCATTCCTAAGCTTTGTATGAATGTCAATGTGAACATTAGTTCTCAACAATTGGATATCCTATATTTTCATGCCCTTTGTTTACCTAGCAGATACCTTGTTTTGCTAGAACGGATGTGCTACCTTCAATTCTTTCAGAATCCTCCAAAATCTTTTGTAGATGAGTCTTTATCCATGGATTGCTTTTGTAATCATCAAGCTTTCAAGAGGGATCATCTTCACTGATACCCTTGAATATATCTGTCAAGATTGTGGGAGAGAAGGAAGGAGTCTCGCTTGAAGCTTTCTTGCTTGCACAATGGGGGAAGACACACAAGGGTGGAGGCTGAAAACAATTTTTCTCTTCTTAGTTGTGTAAGCCAAAAGAACTCAAGTACAAAGAAATAGAAGAACCCTAGATATGGGTCTCAAACCAAACTCAACTAACTAAGGTGGCATACTAACTGAGCCACGAACTAGAGTAGATAAGGATAGCTATCATGTAGCTATTATTCAGGGGCGGTGTACCAACCGCATCTGCAACTGACAAGTCGGTGACATAAATACACAACGGTCACCCTGGCGTATCACGAGTGGAGCTCGATATGTCAACACTCCCCCTCGAGCTCAATCCCAATTCCTGCACACCAAGCAGGTCTCTGAACTTGCGCAGCTTCTCTGCGCCCAATGCCTTCGTGAATATGTCAGCTACCTGATCCTCTGTGCTGACATAAACTAGATCAATAAGACCTAGTAAAACCCTCTCTCGCACATAGTGATAATGCACCTCAATGTGCTTTGTTCTAGCATGATAGACTGGGTTATTTGCCAAGTGTATACTACTCATGTTGTCACAATAAATGACAACTGGCCCATCTGTAGACTGATGCATATCATAAAGTAGCTTATGCAACCAAGCTACCTCACATGCAGCCATTGCTGCACCCCTGTACTCAGCCTCTGTACTCGACAAGGCAACTGTAGGCTGTTTCTTGCTGCTCCAAGTGACTGCAGCACTCCCAAAAGAGAACACATATCCACTGGTAGATCGTCTATCAGAAATACTACCAGCCCAATCAGCATCAGTGTATCCATGCAGCTGTATCTGAACCCCAGTCTCATAAAATAGTCCATACTGCAATGTGGACTTCACATATCTGAGTATGCGTCTAGCCGCATCCAAATGTGATTTCCTTGGAGCCTGCATAAACTGACTTACCAATCCAACAGCATAGCTCAAATCTGGCCTAGTAATAGTCATATAAATCAAACTTCCTACTATGCGTCTGTACATAGTAGGGTCTTCCAGAAGCTCACCTGCATCTGCGCTCAGCTTCACATTCTGCTCCAAAGGAACTGAAATAGGCTTACAGCCTGTCATCCCATATTTGGACAACATGTCCAATCCATACTGCCTCTGCAAGAGCTGTATCCCACTTGGTGATCTAATCACCTCAATGCCCAAGAAATAACGCAGCTCTCCCAAATCCTTCATCTCAAACTTCTGCTTCAATAGCATTTTCACATGAAGGATATCTTCATCACTGTCACCTGTCATAATCAAATCATCAACATAAATGACAAGTAGCATGATACCTTTCTCTGTTTTTCTCACATAAAGTGAGAAATCTGCCTTGGAAATCTGAAAGCCAATAGTGACAAGATACTGTCCTATCTTGTCAGACCATGCTCTAGGTGCTTGCTTCAAGCCATACAAGGCTTTCTTCAACCTGCAAACAAACTCAGGATGAACAACATGCACATAACCTGGTGGCTGCTCCATATAGACCTCTTCTTGCAAATCACCATGCAAGAAGGCATTCTTTACATCCATCTGATGTAAAGACCATCCCTTTGATGCAGCCATAGCAATGACTGCTCTTACAGTTGCCATCCTTGCAACTGGACTGAATGTTTCTTCATAGTCAATGCCATATGTTTGTGCATACCCCTTGACTACTAATCTTGCCTTGTATCTGTTCACAGAACCATCTGCATTGTGCTTCACCTTATAAACCCACTTACAGCCAATTGCATTCTTACCTTTAGGCAAAGGTACCAATTCCCATGTAGCGTTTGCTTCCAAGGCATCCATTTCTTCATCCATGGATTTCTCCCATTTTTCTTTTCCCATGGCTTGCTCAAAAGAAGTGGGTTCTGGTTCCTGTATCACCTTGACCATATATGCATAGTGAATGGCTGTAAATCCATCATATTTCAGCCTATCCACAGGATACCTAACTCTGGTAGACCTGCGCAAAGTGGGCTCACTCCCAGGTGCTCTCAAAACATCCCTGGTCTTCCTTACTCCAGGTGTAACAATAGAAGGAATACCCAACTCATCATCAATGCTCTGTTCTGAGCCACTGGATTCACCATCCACATAAGACTGACCTGCATTCACATCAAACATGGGCTGATCAACCTTCTCTTTTCCTTTTCGTGATACCTGCATACCACTATCTGCATTACTTTGAGAAGATTCTCCTGATCTTAATCTGCCTGTCCATGGCGAAGAATGTGAACCACTGCTAGAGGACGCTCCAGGTCCACTAATATTTTGTGACTGCTGCTGTGAATTCTGTGCAGCATTACCATTTTGTGCATCTACATCATCAATCACATTTACTGGTTTATACCAGCTACTCATCTCATCAAAAACAACATCTCTGCTCACTGTAAACTTACGAGTAGAAGGGTTATAGCATCTATACCCTTTTTGCTGCAGGGAGTAACCAATAAAGATGCACTTCTCAGCTTTTGGATCCAACTTGGATCTCAGCTCATCTGGCACATGTACATAGGCAATGCAACCAAAAATTTTCAAATGAGAAATATCTGGTTTCCTACCAGTATACCTCTCCTCTGGAGTCATTCCATGTATTGCTGCAGTGGGAGTCCTGTTCATTATGTAGACTGCTGTAGCAACTGCTTCAGCCCAATAAAAATCTGGCAAGTCTTTTTCATTAAGCATGGCACGAGATACCTCTCCAATATGCCTATTTTTCCTTTCTGCAATTCCATTTTGTTGTGGGGTATAACTGCATGAATATTGCTGCTTTATGCCATGCTCCTGCAAGAACTTTGCAAACTCATTTGAGAGGTACTCTCCCCCTCCATCTGACCTCAGGCATTTTATTTGCAGACCTGTTTCTTTTTCAGCCATAGCTTTAAGGGTTTTGAAATGCCCAAAAACTTCACTTTTCTTTTTCATAAAATACACCCAAACTTTTCTGCTATAGTCATCAATAAAAGTGACAAAATAATGACAGCCTCCAAGAGATGCAGCTTTAGTAGTCCACACATCAGAGTGGATTAATTCCAATGGCTTCTCACTCTCTTGAACATGTCTAGGAAATGGTTTCCTTGCCTGTTTTCCAAACTGACAGGCTTCACATACCTTATGCATTTCTGCAACCTTGAATTTTGGCAAACCTGCAACAATATTTTGGGCCTGCATTGATTTAAGTCGCTGTACATTAACATGACCAATGCGTTTATGCCAGATATCAATATCTGCAACTACACCGGTCCCATGTGCAAACATTGCTGCACTCAATTCAGGCATGTCTGCATCCAACGTAAACATTCTGCCCTTCTTCTTTCCTTTTGCTATCAAGCGACCTTTATTTTTCATATCCTCAACAAAGCATCCATGAGGATTAAATCTGACCTGCAAGCCCTGCTCAACCATTTGACCAACAGAAACCAGATTCTTGGTGATATTTGGGACATGAAATACATCGGACAGGTATTTCTTTTTCCCATCCTGCATAGACAAATGAATTTTTCCAATCTGCACAATCGGATGTGCAGTATCATCACCAGTCTCCACAAATCCTGGTTTTTCCATTTTCCTTGCATCCTCCATCCATTCTGCATGACCTGTCATGTGGTTTGATGCACCTGAGTCAACATACCATACATCATTGCTTTCTTCTGCACTTGTCACAGAATTGTTCATGTGCTGCACCATGAACAAATGCTCATTTCTGTCATCACCCTGTCTGCTAGAAGATGCATAATTCCCTTGTTGCAGTTTTCCATTCATGATGTCATTCTGCTTTTTATAGCAGTCTTTAGCCATATGACCCATTTTACCACAGTAGTAGCATTCAACATTACTGTTTGCATTTTGACCTCTTTGCCATCCACCACGACCTCTTTGGCTCCCCCTGCCTCTAGAGTTACCACGTCCTCCTCCATAGGACTGGTTTTCTTGAGTTTGCTGCATATTCTGATTTCTACCACGGCCTCCAAATCGGCCTCCTCTACCTCTGCCTCTACCTCTTCCAGCATTTGAGTAGAAGACAGCTTCTTTTGAAGTTCCTCCTGAAGAAGATGCACCACCATTTCTCTGCTCCTCAGAAATTAGAAGAGCAATCAACTCCTCAAAATCAGGAAATCTTTCACGAACTGAAATGGATGTCCGAAACTGTGCATAATCCTTTCCTAGACCATTCAAGGTCACAGAAACTAAATCATCATCTTCCACCGGCGACCCAATGGAAGCAAGTGCATCTGCAATCTTCTTCACCTTCATGTGGTAGTCATTGATGCTCATATTTTCTCTTTGCACATTGTGCAACTCTTGCTTGAGCTGCATTTTCCTGGCTTGCGTATTTGTGCTATACATCTTTGACAGAGTATCCCATGCCTCCTTTGGCATACTTGCATCCTGAATATGCACAATCATAGAGTCTGAAATGCTGATAGACAGCCAATACATAACTTTCCTGGCTCTCTCATGCCATGATTTGAATGCATGCATTTGCTGTTGATTGGGAACATCAGGAAGAACTGGTTCTTCTTCATTTCCTGCAACAAATTCCCAATATCCTTTTCCCATAAGGAAATTCGTCATTCTAAACTTCCATGCTTGGAAGTTGTTCTTGTCAAGCTTTTCAGTGACAATCTGTGAAAGAGAATCAGATGCCATTACAGAAGACTGCAAAAAATTCTGTCACTGCAAAAACCACAGCTTCACCCTCACAAGGGAAAATCTGCAAAACTGGCGAAAGTGGTATTTGACCACACAGTCACTTCCTAGTGACGATTTTGCATCAACAGGCAACAGGGATGATTCTGTAACTCCCAATGTCTCTGCGCACAAGCATACAATGCAATTTTTACAGTAGCTATTCACCGACCTGTAGAACAGTGGCTGCACAGCATAAAACAGGGCCTTTTCCTGAGTGCGTGCAGAAAACTTCCGCCTCCAAAACAGGGCCCGAAATGGCCTCAAATCAAAAAAACAGGGTCGCCAAGAGCTAAAGCTTTTTCCCGCAGCATATACTGCCCTCTTGCTTCACCGCGAAGGGCGTCTTAACCTGAGACAATGCACTCCTGCACTTTCCGACTGTGCTACCTGCAGAGATCTGCTCCCAAAACAGAAAATGAAAGCAACACTGCTCCTCTTACCAGAACACCGCGAGCTTGGCTTGCTTTCTTGAGCTCCTTACCACGAACAAGGCTCTGATACCATGTCAAGATTGTGGGAGAGAAGGAAGGAGTCTCGCTTGAAGCTTTCTTGCTTGCACAATGGGGGAAGACACACAAGGGTGGAGGCTGAAAACAGTTTTTCTCTTCTTAGTTGTGTAAGCCAAAAGAACTCAAGTACAAAGAAATAGAAGAACCCTAGATATGGGTCTCAAACCAAACTCAACTAACTAAGGTGGCATACTAACTGAGCCACGAACTAGAGTAGATAAGGATAGCTATCATGTAGCTATTATTCAGGGGCGGTGTACCAACCGCATCTGCAACTGACAAGTCGGTGACATAAATACACAACGGTCACCCTGGCGTATCACGAGTGGAGCTCAATATGTCAACAATATCTTCTATGCTTCTTAATGATATATTTTTTGGAGGTGCAATTTAGATGGTTGTTTTGTGTTTGTGATGTATTCAATTTTATGTGATGAGTTCGTGCTGGTCGAATAATTTTTTCGAGAGCTCTCCTTTTGACTATTGACACTGATGGTGATGATGGATGGCAAGCCTACGATGCAAAGCTGAGGAACCTCTTATATCCTTTACAAAATTTTCATGACTTTCTATTGTTTATAAGATGTGTTAATGCATAACGATGTTTTTCTTTAGTAGTATTCTTTCTTAGATATAGGTGATAAGTTGGGGTCATGCTTGGGTGATTATTGAAGATACTAAAGAAGATCAAATTGAGCTCTTTACTGGACTTACATTCTTCTTTTCCTTAGGTCACGAGGACATTTTCTTTCTAAGTGTGGGGATATTGAGAGTGAAAAAATATTGAATTTCAACATTCTGCAATTACAACCCATCCTTAGCATAGAGAGCCATATGGATAGTATCCTTGAAGTCAATCTCTTGTGAAGCTAAATGATTGATGATGAAGTGAAACTCATTCAAGTGTGCAAACATAGAAGTCCCTTTCTTCATGCAAAGGCCCATCAACAGTTTTAGCTAATACATTTGAGATGTAGGACTCTGCTTGTCATAAAGATTCTTAATATGTTCCAAAGCTCATATGCAGCCTGATTTCCACTTACAACATTGAAGTGAACTTGCTTAGAGAGTGATAAAATAATTGTGGACTTACATAACTCATCCAATTCATCCCAATCCTCAACTGCAATGTTTTGGGTTTGGCACCCCCATTTTTGAGTGGTCTAACTGTTGAGATATTAGCAATCACACCTAATGTATCCTCTTTGTATGAGGCAGTTTGGGATGAAGACATGCAGGCTGTAGGAATCCCATATGCACAGAAAGGAAAGACTGTACCCATCCAACAACTATAAGCATTGTATTTGACTACCACTTTTGATAGATGAATGAATACATGATGATGCTTTTCTTTATCAGTTTTAGTGTCAGTCTTATACTTGTCAATCTAATACACAAGATTGTGTTTATGAGTCCAAGCTTCAATCTTGGAACCTAATTCACTTGTGTAATAGTCAAGTCCAGTGTCTCTGTCATCATGAGTTCATTCTTCTTCCTCCATCCACCATAGCTCACTGCCATGTTCTAGATCCCACTCATTTCAACATGATATCAGAGCCCAATCGGGCATGGAATTGCTTCTCCAATCTCTCTTGGTTCCTCTCAACCTCTACCCAGCTTACATCCAGCTTAGTGTGAGTGTATGACTCCAATTTCTCACTTGAACCCGATAGCCACTATTTGGCAGCCATAGCCAAACAAGACGTACAACACTTGGAGCTTCTATATCTTACTCTACAGGCCAAATCAGCTCACGATTCCTTTTGTGGACATCCTTCTCTACTCAAGATGCTTCTCCTTGGCATCTCAGAGTGCAACATTGGCCACTATATGATTCATCATTGACAAAATTCACTGCGTTGTTCGGAAATGCGCTTGCTCCTGTTCGTACTGCTGGTGCACTGTGTGCAGGTCACGATCTTGCCTAGGATCATAGGGATTTGGAAGACCATTAGCCAAGCTTCATTATCATATAAATTTTTTTTGGAAATGGTTGAGGATACAATGCACACAGACTGAAAAACTATGGCTTTCCAGAAACCCTAGAGTTGGCAGCCATAGCCAACTTTTCAAAAGCTTCAAATTTTTTCATTTTCTCACTCCTCTTAATACACTGAAGCTGCTGTCACTCTGATCTAAGCTTTGAACTCAGTTTCCAGCAAGGATTCAAGTAAAATTTATCCACCAGCAGGGGGGACTCAAGTTAAAGGACAAGACAAGCATCAAGAGTCAAGTTAAACTCAAGCAACAAACATCAAATTTCAAACTAGTATCTTTTGATACTACACTACCATTGCTTGTGTCTTTTGACACATAATAAGATCAACTCATTGTTAGTTGTGGGTACTAATTTCAGGTCATGTCAATGACAGGCAAGAAGATTTCCATGTGGATACACTTCATGAAGAGTAGCATGACTCATGTTGCTCATCAACACTATATGGAAGACTTGTTTGTCTTACTTGCAGAGAATGATGGAGTTGTGAGCATTCAAGTGCTATCATTATTTGAAGAAATGCCTCCTACCTTGAAGATAGTACAAGATTTTGAAGTCATTTCTGCTGTCTCAAAGACAATGATACCTTTGCTTGAGGGGGACATGGACATAAAGAATGATGCAACTATTGCAAGAAAAGTCAAAGAAGAAGCAGATCAAGAGGACCAAAAGAATAAGAATAAGAAGAAGAAGCAGAAAAATCATGAAGACTTTTAAGTGGCAAACAAAGTGAAGTACAAGTACAGGAAGCTAGACAAGAAGAACTGCAATGAATTGAAGATCCATACCAAAAGAAATGGTGAAAAGTGCAAGGGCCTACCGGTCCTTGATCCAATTTTTTACTGACCTCTTTAGCCTCGTAATGTCTAGCCCAAATGTCTTTATCATAAGCTCATAAACTCCTCATGTAGCCTTGTACTATAGCCTCTGTAAGGCCCCTGCTACAGCCTCTGGATGACCATCATATTTGTGGTACCCACACTTAGCCTTTTCTGCGACAGCCCCTGGTGTTTTGCCATGTTTATTGTGTGCCCACACTTTGTAGGTGTTACTTTCACTAAAGCCTCTACACACTTTGTACATTCTGGTTGTGATTGAGGAGGGGTGTTGAGATATTAGCAATCACACCTAATGTAGCCTCTTTGTATGAGGCAGTTTGGGATGAAGACATGCAGGCTACAGGAATCCCATATGCACAGAAAGGGAAAACTGTACCCATCCAACAACTATAAAGCATTGTACTTGACTACCACTTTTGATAGATGAATGAATATATGATGATGCTTTTCTTTATCAATTAGTGTTAGTCTTGTGCTTGTCAATCTAATACACAAGATTGTGTTTATGAGTCCAAGCTTCAATCTTGGAACCTAATTCACTTGTGTAATAGTCAAGTCCAGTGTCTCTGTCATCATGAGTTCATTCTTCTTCTTCCATCCACCATAGCTCACTGCCATGTGCATAAAACTAAAATGACAGCTGTTGTAATAAATTGCATCAATGTGCCAATAACCAATTGTGAGCAATCAAGAGGGAAGAAGCCAATAACAATCGACCAGAAGACTGTCACAATTGCAATGTGTCAGAAACCATATGTGCAATAGGTATAGACATCATGTACAGGGCGGGTCTCAAGGGTAAATGAAGAGAACTATGAGATGCATAACCCACTAAGTAAAAGCTCAATACATAATACATAAGCATATAAATACCATTGACAACACTCTGATAGACATAAGTACCAGGTCCAAGCCAAGAGATCAAAGCAGCTATGATAAGGTAATTGCATCTAATAAATATCAAGAGAGCATATACATGCCACAATGAGTCCCATTGTCTCACTATGATAAACTCAAGCTCAATTGCATAAATAAAATGCTCTATACTACATCCAAGTGCCAATGTGGCTCAATACATAAAGTCGAGTAGCTCCCAATGAAGCAAAAATCGAATGCTAAATTAGCAAGAAAAGCTCAAAACATCATGTGAATGACATCCAGACATCCAAGATCCATAAAGAATACATTCAAAAGCATAAAATCCAATATATTCTTCACTATATAAGCCATTGAAGTAAGTAAAGCATGTAACCACAACCAATATAAATGTAACAGACCTTAGATCTTAGCTCAAAAGCATAACCATATCATCGGGGAACCAAAATAACATCCTCAAAGTATCAAACATGCATGATGGAATTTACTATTTGTTGTCTAAAGGAGAACAATTCTCATCTGTGTGAAATAGAGAATAGGAAACTACAAAAAATCAACTCTGTGAGTGCCCAAATTTGGTGCTCTTCGTTTTTAACCATAGAACAAGTTATGACCAAAATACGATAGTGCTATCAAATTACCATATCTGTCCATGACTTCTATAGCATGCTCTGTATCTATGAAAAATGGATAAAATGGTTGCTTCTCAGCTTGATAAGCGCTCAACAAGGCTTAGCTAAGCCTTGGAAAGCTCCTCAACAAGTGCGGAACAAGCTGGAACAAGCTAGAAGAAGGAAAGACTCAATGCATACCTTGAGAGAAAGAAACAGTAGCTGCCATGAAACCTTGAGCTGAAGCTTTGAATATGAACTAAAGCAAAGGATGAATAAGGTCCTTAAATGATTGGCTATGATATCAATTTAAGGGAGTGAGCTTAGAGTATAAGCATGTGAGTAGAAGCAAGAGCTATGGTGGAAGGAGCAAGAGCAAGAGAGAGAGAGACACAAGATTTGGAAACTCCAACAGTCACAATGTGTGACCGACCTTCCCTTTATTCAAATGTCACTGAAAGAATAAAGAATGAAGTGACAATGATGGGCACCCACTGCAGTGTACAATTGTGCCAATACTGCCAGTGTAGTAATACATAGTCGGCTAGGCACAGATGCCTTTACCCCTAATAGAAGTGCTATAAGCAAAGAATTCAAGTGTTTGTGGCTTGATACAGTGTCGAGCAAAGGGAAATTAAAGAAAAATTTGTATGATTAAAAGCCTACTACTCTGTAGGTAAGTCTTAATAGTGAAATAAAAGGGTTTTTTATTAGGGGATTCAAGAGTTTTTGGAATTAATAGTATTGAAGTGGTTGTATGCATCATCTAAGCAGTTTAAAGCAAAATAAAAGTATTGTTTTGAGCAAAGTACTTTGTATTACTAGTATAAGTTCCTTTTATGCTAAGATAAGAGTCTAAACTATTGTCTTATGAGTTTTGTCTGAGCTATTGACTTGGATACAAAGTTTCTTGGCTTGATTGAGTTTGTTTAGTTGTATAGAGAAGAGCTTAGTAAGAGTTGCAATGTGGGGCATGGAATTCTTGTTAAGATTGACTCTCTTTCTTTCCATACTCTCTGCACTATTCATAGATTGAATGATGCAACTATTTAAAGTTTAAGATGATCTATCTTCAAGTTTACATGACTATTTCAATTTATTTATATGTGCAGTATATATGCTAAGTGTGCAAATTGTGGTTAAGAATGGCATAGCAATGCCTAGGTGGATAGATGAAAGGATGATGTAGTGGCGTGCCATGGCAACATATAGGCAGATAAATCACGAATTTATTTATATGTGCAGTATATATGCTAAGTGTGCAAATTGTGGTTAAGAATAATGGCATAGCAATGCCCAGGTGGATAGATGAAAGGATGATGTAGTGGTGTGCCATGGCAACATGTAGGTAGATAAATCACGAATTACTCACCTTTCTACCACATCAAATCCATGCTATTGCTAGTCCTTCGTAGCATCGTTAGCTTTCATTGGCAACATTGTCGACATCATTTCCATCATTCACCGAGAGAGGAGGCATATTGTATGCAAGGTTGTTAGCTCCAGTGGTAGCACAAAGAGAGAGAGAGAGAGAGAGAGAGAGAGAGAGAGAGAGAGAGAGAGAGAGAGAGAGAGAGAGAGAGAGAGAGAGAGAGAGAGAGAGAGAGAGAGAGAGAGAGAGAGAGAGAGAGAGAGAGAGAGAGAGAGAGAGAGAGAGAGAGAGAGAGTGTGTGTGTGTGTGTGTGAGCCTTTTCAAAAAATGCAACAGAAAGGCTCATCCAAGTGAATCCCCATTTCTGTACACCACACTGAAGTTTCCTCTTGTCCAAGTGAAGCTCCCCCTTTCCATACATGATACTAAAGGTTGAATAAGAACTTGAGAGAGCAACTTGACATTCATCTTCCTTCATATAGAAGTTCCCCCCTTGCCCACCTATTTTCTTTATCTCCATCATCCATAGCCTCCCTCCATTGTTCCTGTGTTGCTACACATTTTCTCCCTCATCCAAGGGTTTTTTTGACTCAAAAATCCTAGTTTCTTAGTCATAAGGTCTTCTCCTTTCTTCATATTTTCCCCATGCACCCATTTATCCCTTGACCCTCACTCATCCCTTCACTTGCAAGACAAAGTTTTTGTGACATTTGATGCTCTTCTACATTCAATGTGATTTTTGTTCATTGGCTTCCAAACCCTCGCTAGGGCTAGTGGGTAGCGGCCAATATGTTGTGAGAATATGCATGAATCTCTTCTTGATACCTAGGTTGTTGCATAGGCTAATGATTTGAGAAGGAGTAGCTGACCTCTTCCTCCACCTCATAGCAATGAAAGTTGCAATAGCAACACACACATGAGGTCCTCTAAGTTGTTCTCCTTACCACTTGGCATGAACTCCTCGCACAACCATCCATCGCCTATGCACTGATGCTTGCAACACCATTATTTAGGCATTCTTAGTATCTCACAGCCATCTTGGTAGCTACCATCAAGTTTGATGGCATTCTAGCTATATGTTGCGGAAGCTTGTGCTTGAGTAGACTGATTACATGAGAATGAAAATGCTCATGTTTTCAAACACACTCTCCAAATAGGCCATCGCAATAGTGCCACTACCACCTTCATCACGCTCTTAGAACACGATCAATGTGAATTGTAGACAAAATCACATCAAACTGTCATTGAATGGGTCTATTATTCCTATTTCAAATTTTTACATGAGAAGGTATGTTCTGAGCATTGTGCATCAAGCTATGAACTCCCATACAAATTGACCTATAATGATTTAAAGTTCCTCTTTGTGAAATATTTTAGTACCCAACTATAGTAGAACTTATCTCTACTTGCTCCCAATGAGAATGTTTTGTTTATAGTTGAACCATTTGGGTCCTAAGCATCGCAGTTTATTTTCATCTATATCTTGTAGAGTTGAGCTATGTCTATGAACACATAACACATATTCTTTGCTAGCTGTGTGATGTGAAAATCCCATATCGATTGAGATTCCACAAAACTTGCTTATTAATACATGTATTTTATTAATGTAGTTGACAACTGCCCAAGACCCACGAACCACTTATTGCTTCAAGCGTTTCAAGCGAGCACAAATGGCTATCTCTTACCTAGCTGACACACCTTCGATCCTATAGGGGTGTAGTGAGCTTACCTTGATGCTCAAATGAGTAGCATCCTCCCTCAAGCAACCTGGTAGCTCTACGATTCGAGATGCAAGCTCAAGCAACCTCAAGCCTCCACCTTCAAGCTCCATCCTCCATAGCCGCATGCGAGAAAAGAGAAGAGAAGAAGAGAGGAGATGATGGAGAGATTCTTCTCCTCGATCCCTTACCCTCACACTCCCTCTCTCAAGCACACACAAGTAAGCAAGAAGGAGAGAAGAAGAAGAGTCTACTTTAGCCACACACCAAAGAATGAGCTTCTCATTCACTTTTTGAGCTTATATACAAAACCCTAATCCCTTTTGGGCGGTCATCCCCTTTTTTACGGCTAGGCCTTCTTTCCTATCATTTTCCTATCTTCCTACCTTCCTTTCTACTGCCTGTCTACCCTTACAATTTGCACAGAGGAGGGAGCCTCACGCTCTTTTACAAAAGTTTTAGGGATGCCTTGCATTTAAAAATGAGCTTTTGCCTTTGACAAAGCTTTTGAGGCCGCCCTTGAGCTTTCAGTCATTTCCCTTCCTGCTTCTTCCTTTGTGTCCACTTTCCTTTTAGGTCGTCTATTTCAGCTCCTGACTTGTGCTTTTCTACTTTTTCTTGTGCTGAGGTTAACATTACCCCCTCCTAGAGGAGTGCCAATCCCATGGCATTGATGTGAGTAATAGCTGAAAAGTGGGGTGGGTGTAGCTAGATGGATTTTTGAGTTTGTATACAAGTCCTTGTTGAGGATGGTGTTGGATGGATCTGCCCTTTGAAATTGAAGATGGTGTTGGGGCAAGTCCCTTCTTGATGCTGATGGTGAGTGGATTTGTCCTTTGAAATTGAAGATAGTGTTGGATGGATCCTTCTTGGAGAATGGCGGATGGACGGATCGGTCCTTGAAATTGAATATGGTGTTGGACAGATCTCTCCTCATGCCCTCTGATGTCAATACGACGTGATCTTAACTTGCAAGACAAAGTTGTGCACTTTCTAATGGGTGCATCTACCTCTTTGTGTCGTGCATGGTGTGGGTGCCAGTGGAGTTGGAGTCAGGTCAAAGCATGTGGTGTTATCCCACACTTGAGGACCTAGTTCTTCATGCATCGTTGTAGGTGTGGTGCACGACTTAAGGAGACAAGTCTGGAAGTCTTGCCCTTGAGGTGCCCTAAGTGTGAAGTGGGGGATGGGGCTAGGTAAAAAATCCTAGGTGCAGTGATTGTGGCACTCACATGATTTCAGGGGCTTAGTCTTTCCTTTTCTTTCTTTTTTTTTCATTTTTTTGTTGAATTACATACATATGATGAGAAGCTAGTCGTCCTTGTTCTAGTCGTGAGAGGGTGGTTCTGAGGGTTATTAAAGACCCCTGATGTAGAGTTGTGATGAAATTAGCTTTTTATCTCGGGGTTGGATTTACCGATAATATGGCGGAATACAAAGCTTTAATCATGGGCCCAAATATTGCTAAGAGAGGCGGTATCCGTTAGTTATTAGTAAGAGCGTATTCCCAATTGGTATTGAACCAACTAAATGGGACTTACACAGTACGAAATCCTATTCTTTCTATGTATTATCGCACTGCTATGACCATGCTTGACGGGTTTGAGAGAGTGTCTCTTCAGTTGGTTCCATGTTATTGGAATCAATTTGTAGTCTCGTTAGCAAACTTTGCTTATGAAGAAGACCTTTTCTTCAACTATGGCATTGGGTTGAATATCTCTATTAATGATGAGATAGGACATGATTGATTATGGGGCCTTTTGTCAGAACATGCCCTATATGGCAGGCAATGGTTAGTATGGGTGATGCAAAGAGTAGCCGAAACCCATTTGCCTTTGTTATCTTGGACCCATAGGTTGGTTAGATGACACATTATGTGTACACCTCTTGTTATTTATGCAAGAGGCATGGGTCACAATCTGATGCATTTAGTTTAGGGCAAGAGCCCTATTTCCTCCTTGGGACGGAGCATCTTGTTGTATATTAGCTAAACTTCAAAAGGGGGGAATATATACGAGCTATTTTGTTTGATTCCATTAGACCACAAGGGCCAATTCTTTTTAGGGGCTGAGTCGCCCTATCTCGTGGTCACCAATGAGAGCTGGATTTTAGGAGCTGATTGTGAGTCATGTTTGAAGCATTTGAGGCAATTTTTGGAGTAAGAAGTGCCCGGGAAGTGCCAAAGACCAAATTTTCATGAAAAATCAAACGATGGCGGGTGGCCGAGCTGGAGTTTTCTTAGATGCATTTCGAAGTCAGGAATCCAACACAAGTCTCGATTAGTTGATCGGAGGTCATTTGACCTCCCATTTAATCTCCACAAGGTTTGGCGTTAGAAAGCAGCTATTGGATCCAGGAGCCAGAAAGTGCATGATGAAGGTCAACTTGATGGATTTCGATGCTACGAAGCCACCTGTCTAGATTGAAAATTGGTAAGGAAATATCAAATCACCTGGATCGTTCAAAATATATAGGAGTGGAGAATGCTTGTATGTGCTTTATGTTAGAGCAACACATCGAGGGGCCAATCCTCTCAGTGTAGGAGAGTTGTAGTGGGGCCACGGTATTTAGCCGAGGGGTTGCCTCTTATGTTTGTGTTATGTGGTATATTATACCAAGATGTATGGGATCTCCCTTTGAGGGGTAAGGAAGGGCAATCGTTGGACTACATTCTATTACAAACGCAATATCTATAGTAGTGATTAGGACAGTGTATCCCTTTGATGCTCCTGATTGCGAGGCCGTATGGAGTTGTCTTGTGAGAGTTAGAGAGCCTTTTTTGGTCATAACAATAAAGTTGTACACTTTCTAATGGGTGTATCTACCTCTCCGTGTAGTGCATGGTACAGGTGCCATTGGAATTGGGAGTTGAGTTGACAAGCTTGCGGTGTTATCCCACACTTGAGGACCCAGTTCATGCATCGTATTGTAGGTGTGGTGCACAGCTTAGGGAGACATATTTGAAAGTCTTGCCTTGAGGTGTCCTAAGTGTGAAGTGGGGGATGGGGCTAGGTAAAAAATCCTAGGTGCAGTGATTGTGGCACTCACATGATTTCAGGGGCTTAATCTTTCCTTTTCTTTCTTTTTCTTTCTTTTTCTTTCATTTTTTGTTTTGTTGAATTACATACATATGATGAGAAGCTAGTCATAATCATTCGAGTCATGAGAGGGTAGTTTTGAGGGCTTAAGAGATTTTTCAAGGAATTTATAGCTCTGCATGTATCCTTTGAGGTTCAGACGTGCTTGGAGAGTGGTGGTGGAAAGAAATGGATGATTGTAGTGGGTGAAGCAGCTATCATTCATATCTTCTAGGAGGGCTAGACAAAATGAGGGGAGTAGAGCACCTCGCATCATTAATCTAGCCATAACACAGCTATCTATGGCATTGGGATAAAAAAAGAGTGTTGGGAGATAGTGTTCTTGTGGTGTCGGGTCCTGCCTTAGTAGTAGCCTAAGCAATCTAAGATAGTTACACGTGGCGATGGAGGCAGGATTGGGGCAAGAAGAGAATTCATCAATGAAGTGGACTATTGAGGCATATGGGTCCTCTGACATGAAGACTAGGGCTCCTTCAAGTTTAGTAGCATTTGCATTATAGATCAATGGAAAGTCATATCTGCGTGGATGCTTGGGTTAAAATCCACTCCTGCCCTTCTTAGATATGACATAAAAGTCGGGTTATTCCTTTTGAAGGAGGGTAGGGTGCTACAAAATGCCATCCAAGCATCCATGTTTACATCCAAAATGTGCTTTCTCCACATGGGTTGGCATTCATAGCCTTTGACTGCTTTGGGCACTTCAAAAACTTTGTTCTACCAAAAATCTACATCCTATGTCCCCTATAAGGTAGGATTCTATCCCCTCCCAGATATCCATTTGTCTCCCAGCCTCCTTCCGGCACTTCAAAAACTTTGTTCTAACAAAAATCTACATCCTATGTCCCCTATAGGGTAGGATTCTATCCCCTCCCAGATATCCATTTGTCTCCCAGCCTCCTTTCGACATTAATTTCCTCTTTCACCACCTTGTTTGGTAGTACTCTACACAAGTTAGCGGGAAATTGGAAATTAAAGTCGAAGGGCTTATTTGAGTAGTCTCTTGTTGTTCCCACATTACGAGTTCATCATTAAAGCTTGCTAGGAAGCCATCTTGGCTTGGTGGGATAGGTGATATTGGCACTATTGCTGGTTGAGCTTACAGCCTCCTGAGCACACGCTCTACCATATGTTCTCTCTTCATTTTAAGTGTAGCTTTCCTTTATATAGAGATGTCCACTTGCTTTGCTCTTCTGGTCGAGGGGAACGGGGCAGTGGGATGAGCTCTTTCTCTTGAGGTCCCATCTCAAAACTTGTTCCTGCCTCTTCCTCTTGTTTGTTCTCCTGTTGTACTTCCTCAGTGAACCCTAGGGCATCCACTTCTTGTGGGGTCAAGCCTACCCTTATTAGTAGATGACTCCTCTATTCTTCGATCCATGAAGTAGGGGACCTCCCTTTCATCTCATTTCAGTCAGTTTCATGCTATCATGAAGAGACTGTTGTCATCAGGGTATTGAGTTCAAAGACAATTTGCACTCGTTGTTTCTGCTTGGCACCTTGCTTGAATCATGGGATGTCTTTCGTATTGCCATATGCACGAACAAGATTGATGGGTTGAAAATCAAAGATGTTGAGAGTGCTTTATTGATTGATGAAATCAACAGGAGAAATAATGATGATTCCTACTCTTCACATGCATTGACCGTTAGAGATGGCAGACATGGCAGGCATGATAATGATCATAAGGGCATGGACTCTCAGAAGTCTAGGTCCAAGTCACGTGGTCGCAAACACAAATCCAAATCCTAAGCCATCTTTCCAAAAAAATCCCAACATTCCTAAACTTCCAGCTATTACCAATAATGTGTCTAAAGCCAAACCCATAGTCTGTTACAAATGCCATCAACCTGGACACTTAGCGGCAAATTGTCAATCCAAAAAGCCAATTGCTCACATCAACTATTTGGGAACAATAGAAGATGAAGAACATGAAGAAATGCCAGATTTCACGGAAGACGATGATGATATCGGTACTACTTCATATACTTTACCAGTATGCCAAATCCCCATTCTTTATTAACGATGAAATATCTTGTACATGGTAAAGAAAAGACTGTTTTACATGATGCTGGGAGCACACACGACTTTATTTTTGCAAAATTGGTCAAAGAATTGAATTTACATACTGTTTCTACTCATTATCGCATCAAGACTGCATTCTTAGGCACTAGATACAATGGAACACAAGAAGTGCATGACTTGGAAATTAAAATTGGTGACTATGTTGAATGTAGAAATTTCTTAGTTGTGTCTTTACAATCTAATGACATTATCTAATGGAATGCCTTGCTGTCATCAGTATAATCCCGATATAGATTATTCCGCGCATTCAATGAAGATTTATTCTAATGGGAAACAAATCACATTGTATGGTATACACACTTTTGATAATTTTCCATTACTTGGTCATACACAGGCTAAACGTGCATTACGAAAAGGTAGCAAATCCTACTTAATATGGGTGAATGAAATTGAAGCTAAACAAAATCAGATGCATTCTAGGCACACACAATTTTTTTTACAATTTCAAGATTGTTTTCCTGCTAACTTACCACCTGGCTTATCACCTATACATCTCGAAGATCACAAAATAGACCTAATTCCTGGATCACAACCACCATGCAAAGCACCATATATACATAACCAAATTGAACAGAAAGAAATTCAAGCCCAAGTTGAAGAATTGTTAACCTGAGGACTAATTAGACCCAGTAGTTCTCCATTTGGTGCACATATCCTATTAGTAAAGAAGAAAAACAATACCTATAGGATGTGCATTGATTATCGTGCCCTAAATAAGATCACTGTTAAGAATAGATATCTGATTCCTAGGGTAGATGATCTTATGGAAAAACTACAAGGATCTGCAATATTTAGCAAGATAGATCTTAATGAAATTCATTGTCCACCATACCAAGGCCATAGAGGAATTATTTCTACTTTGTGTACATTGATTGAAGATTTTTATTGGCCACACATGGAATCTGATGTATCTAACTTTGTATCTGAATGTTTAATTTTCCAAAGAGTTAAACGACACCATGGTAAACGATATGGTTTATTAATGCCTTTACCAATTCCAAAATGACCATGGGAACAGATCTCAATGGATTTTATCACTGGTTTGCCTAACACTAAAGCTAATCATGACATGATTTGGACTATTGTCGATAGGTTTAGCAAACAAGCATATTTCATCCCATGCAAGAAAATGTTAACCGTATCTCAAGCTGCTCAATTGTTCTTGAAAACTGTTTTCACTAATCATGGTTTGCCAAAAGTTATTATTTCTTACTGTGATTCTAGATTCTGCAATAATTTTTGGATAACTTTGTTTGCTAATTTAGAAACAAAGATTGATTTTTCATCTGCATTTCATCCTGAAACAAATGGATAAACAGAAGCTACTAATAGTACTGTTTTAGATCTTTTGTGTGCATACACAATTTCAAAACCATAAACATGGGATACACATTTACATTTACTTCAGTTTACATACAATAACATATCACATGCAGCTACATAGAAAGCACCATTTGAAATTATTTATGGATATAGATTGCCTACACTTATTACATCATTGTCAAACAAAGTTCAAGCTGTTGATGATATTGCTAACATGCATGCTACTATTTTTTATGAAGTTAAAGATATGATTGCGAAAGCCCAGCAATCATACACAAAACAAGCCAACTAGAAAAGAAAAGCTATGAATTTCAAAGTTGATGATTATGTTTGGTTACGTATTGAAAAGTGAAGATTACAAAGTGTTGACAAACACCCTGTTGTAAAGTTAGCTCCTAGATTTTATGGACCTTTCAAAATCATTCACAAAATCAATGACAATGCATTTAAACTATAATCACCACAACACTGGAAAATCCACAACACTTTTCATATTAGTTTATTACGACCTTTTAGAGGCCAATTACATATACATCCTGTCTATGAAAACCCTCCTTTGCTAAAAGAAAAAACTGAAATCCTTGAACTTGAAACTATTTTAGATACTGACTTTATGACCACTAGAACTAGCCGTAGATATTCTAGATATTTGGTTAAGTTTAAAAATCACCCTGTTGAAGAGGCCCAATGGATGGACGCTTGAGATCTAAGTGCTTATCCCTCACTACTGGCTCCACATTGAGCTAATGGAAATTGAGGACAATTGCTATCCCACCCCGGGGGTATGATGCCAGGAGGCATATTCCACGGTGGATTCCGTGAGGTTTTGCGGTGGATTCCGTAAAATTATATTTGTTGCCGGGGCTCATACACAAGGTGGATTCCTTATGCAAAAATTCGATGGGGAGGCCTATCCTTTTCGGGCGTCTTGTTAATTTAATGTGCAAGTGGGTGATTTCATAGCGGGCGATTCCGCAAAATACATATTTAAATTAATGGATGTTTATGAGTTTAGAGTACACACTCGTAATAAATTAAGGTTAGGATTGAGTTCTAACCAATTTATTTATTTTGTAGTTAAAGACTGCTAGGTATTCACTTTTTTCGATTTAATTTTATTATTTTCTAACAATTGTGAATGCTTCAGTTGATGTGTAGAGCAGGTAGCGGTGGCGTTGGGAAGCATTGGGTGATAGTGTGTATTCAAGTTATTTAGAAGAAATTGTCATTTTTGATGGGCATGCATCTTAGGCGTGGCACCAATATTTATTTTGACGTGCTTATTTATTGAAGCACCTGATATTTATTTATTATTTTGTATGCACATGGATGCATGATTTAAATATTTATTATTGGACATTGTATTTGGACACAGTCCGACTCTTTGGAAGCCCAATCACTTTAATTCTATAGTGGGGCAAAAGCAAACACAAAAGCTAAAGCGTGCTAATTGTAAATTGGGCTATTTTTTGAGCTTGGAGATGAATAATATATCAAACACATGCTTTATGGAGCGCTCACACAAGGCATGGGGGGAGATTGTACCCAATTAGTCTTTTGCTTCATGTCGTGTAAGTCTTCTCTCTTGTTTTTGGTGCAAAAGTAGAGTTCTTTTGTTCTTGGGGACCTTCCGGCGCTTGCTACGCATGCATACATCATCCGATTTGTGCGCCAACTCCAAGCAGAGGGAGCATCCAAACATATAGGTGGCTAGCATCTCGTAACACAAATAAAGGAAGCACCCCAACTTATCGCAGTAGTGGCCCCACTATAGCTCTCCTATAACCCAAGGATTGGCTCCAGGATGCACTATCTCAACATATAACATATATGCACAAAGTCCACTCTTCACAATATTTATTCTAAGAGAGTATATTCCTCACCAAATCAGCCCCCAAGGAGAAATGATTATACTAAACTTACAGGATAGGAAGCCTCACACTCATTGTGGGCCAATAGTTTGAAACCAAGTGCTATTCATCCAAGAGATAGTTCTCTTTATGCCATGTCGATGCAATGCAAAGTGGATGACTTTGAGTGCACAAATATTTTACTTAAACAAAATTAGCATTGTGAATGTGCTCAAGCATTCTTTCCATGATTTTCTTTCATTAACGACTTTGCTCCGATGATAAGGCAGTGCTAGACTACTTCGTGCCATTGTACCTCTTAATACTTAAAATAAGATCAAAATCTATATGAAAAGCGCAACAAACAAATCAGACTTTGAACCATATTTAGCACATAAAACCCCCCTCTCTCCCTACCATTTAGGGTTTAAAATGTGTTTGCATGTAGATTTCTTTATAATGTAAGCAATAAATACGCACTTAAACATACAAATGAGGGTAACTCGAGGCAAATCCTCCTGCCCTATCTCCATTGTACTTGCACAAACATAGCACTAAGTTTCCATAAATTTTCACACGTGACATCTAATTTTTCCTCAATTAAAACTCATTTTTTTTCTATTTTCCACAACTATTTGTAACTAAAACTCTAAATTTTCTACATTTTCAGATGCGAAACACTTAAGAATATTGAGATTTATTATTACTCCCCATTTCCTTCAATGGAAACACAATCTACCATGGTGAAACTCATAAAATCGACGATTTAGCATACTTTTGCGTGTTTTGAATAAAGTGTATAAATGATTACGACTTGATGTCCATATTGACATTTTTGATAGAATGAACCATTTCAAACACTAGAAACCAATTTCAACTACAAGAAGCCGATATGCATCATAAAACCGAGAGGAAACACACTTACATATAAAATCGCATACGCATTCGTCGTATTTCGAAAACATGAAGCCATTAATGCTTATTTACAGCTTGTTGACGCTTCCTTCGCGCTTTCTTGATCTATCCCTCGCATTCTATCTCACGGATCGGTACCCGTTCCCCCTCATTTTCTCAGCCCATATGAATCATGTTTACGGTCAGAGAGAAAGACAGTTTTTTAATCTTGTTGAATACTACATCATTCCTTGTGAGAACCGGAGTGTTGAAGAGTGAAAATTTGATATAGCCAATAACTAAAAGAGAGAAGAGAATCATTGGAGGCCCAAATTTACAAAATTTTGAGGGGTGGAGGAGGGGCAGAAAAAAATGTGCCCTCCCTCCCTATGTCATTTGATTTCTTGATTAGTTTTCTCTTCTTAATCAAGCTTAACCATAAAGATTTAAATTATCTAGTTCATTTTGACCTTTTTACACTTACACAAAGTGGTTTCGGCCCACCGGCTGAGTGGGCAAACAACCTCAAAATTCCGATCTGATTGGATGGGTGGTTTTTTGGCATCGAAATCTGTCGCTTAGCCTTTGTCACATGCTTTTTGGCTTTCACATCCAATAGTTTCTTCATAACGCCAAACCCTTGCGGCCATTAAATGAGGGGTCAAACAGACTCCGATTGATGAATGAATGCTTGCGTTGGATTCCCAACGTCAAAATGCATCTATTAAAACTTTAGCTCCTTGATCCACAATCATTTTATTTTCCATTAAAAATTACTCTTGTATGGGTCTCGAGTCTTTTTGCTCTTTAAAATCAGCTCCAAGAATCCACTCTCATAAAGATAGCTCTTGGGATAGGTTCAAAGTGGACTACTTCTTCACCGATAAAGTGAAAGAACTTATATTTTCCTTCTCCATTGTATGTGGCTGCTCCTTGAACACCACATCACGGCTTGCTACAATCTTCTTTTCCTCTTGGTCATACAATTTGTAAGCCTTTTGCTAATCATTATAACCCAAGAAGATACATTTTGTGCTTTATGATTGTAACTTGTTTCTCTTATACTTTAGAACATGTGCATAACATTCACATCCAAAAGTTCTAAAGTGTGAGATCGACAGATGTTGACATTCTAACAGCTGGTATATTTGTATTAAGTTTACTTGCATGGCATGTATTGGGACTTGATTAGTATAATTTACTTGCAATAGGGTACTTAGAACCATGTCATACGACTCCACAATCATTTTGATGATAGTGGAGTGAATGAAGAATATTGTACTTGTCCATGCCACCTTGTTTGGGGAGTCAAAAATCGACATGCCAGCACAATTTCTATTGGGACATTCTAGTTCTTTGATACATTTGTTTCAATGATCAGTCCAGGGAATGCCATCGATGTTGATGTGGGTTTTGTCCAGCAATGGCCATTGTACTTTTTCTCCATACCCTACATTGGACACATATTGTCTACTATTAGTGTGGAAGCTCATACGCCACATTGCCATCATACAAAACAGGGATCTCCTCCACTCTCTCTATAGTGCTCATATTCTAAAGCAAATGAAGTAATACTTAGTGTCAACCCCTCGAAGACATTATGTACTCAACCACATTTACATCATAAAAGGATTGTCGCATCCCCTCCTCTTCCACAGCAAGTGTGATAGGGATAGTTTTGTTTTTCACAATGTCCAGGGGGTGGTGAGACTTCCACGGTGATTATTATTTTCTCAACATTGCAAGGGCTCTGGGTGAGGTCTACATTGGGGAAGGTTGCAATATAGGCCCATTTCCTTGTTTGACAAGATAGTCTTGTGAGACCAAGGCATCCAAAACATATACTTGGTGAGCTTCATGGTCATTGTTACAATGGATCGGCGTGCTTTGTATTCAGTCATTCGCATGGGTGATAGCAAGAGCATGGTAGCCACTTCCATGGCAAATGTCTTCCTTCTTCAACATAAGGAATCATTAACTTGTGTAGTGCATAATAGATTTGGTAGAGAGGGAGGATAAATATATGTGGACCTTGGTGTTTGGTGTATCACTTGATGCTAGATCCATTTCCAAAGCTATTTACACATGTGCACGAATACACATGTCAGATATGGGTGTCATTGAAAGACTTAGTGTGGGGGTATATGTCATATATGAGAGAGGGAGAGAGAGAAGAGAATATATAAAGCGTGTGCATGAGAGAGAGAGAGAGAGAGAGAGAGAGAGAGAGAGAGAGAGAGAGAGAGAGAGAGAGAGAGAGAGAGAGAGAGAGAGAGAGAGAGAGATGTGCCGTATGAAGAGAGGGCCATGAGAGGGGGGAGGGAGGGTGCTTGTCATATTTTTCTACACCAAATATGGAGGCATTGGGGCGATCCCTTCTTTGGCAATAGAATGATCCTAGTCTACATGCATTCTCTCTCTTCAACCATCTTGGCCCACACGCATTCTCTCTGACATACTCTGGACCCTAAACCCAAATTAACTAACATAGATGTGGGTGTTGTGGCGACTCCTTTCTCGCCGACAAGAATGATCCTAATCCACATGCACTTGCACTCTCTTCATCCACTCCAAAAGAAATCCCATATAATTAACATATTAATGTACTATCATATTAATTGATTAATTAATATTACTATATTAACACATTGGATTATATGAAATGATTAATATTAACATATAAATTAATACACAAGTTAATTAATGTTAATACACAAATGGTTCACTTCATACTAATTCATCACTATAATAACTAATCAATTAATAAACTGGTTGATATGCATGAACTAATGCATAAGCTAAGTATCATCAATTAATAAATTAATTAGTAATCTTATTGATATAATTTGATTGATACACTAATTAACTAATCAATAAACTAATCGATGCCATATAAGTAAATATTCATTGACTTGTACATGTGTTAGTCAATTTTTATATTAATAAAAAATTCATTAATAGTTTAAGTAATAGGTTAACATTAATCGATTGAGTAATTAATAATACTAATTACTAAATAACTATGATTAGTTAATTAATGAGTTTGATGAGTTAATTTACTTTAGTTTGTTAAGTTTAATTTTAGAGTCAAATTAAAGTTAATTAGTTAATTTTTAATAATTAAAATTTTATTAGTTAATTAATTTATTTAGCTTGTTAAAATTTTAGTAATAAATAAATTTCTTACTTTATTAACTTAATAATCTAGGTAATATTTAATTAAATTTTTCTTTATTTAATTTAAATAGTTTTGTTAGAAATTAGTTAATTAAATCTTAAACTAACTAAACTAAATTGGTGAAGAATTTTATTGATAATTTTAAAAAAAATTATTTAACTAATTTAAATATTCAGTTAGTTTTGTTAATAATTAATAATTTTATTAGTTAATTGATATTAATTTGCTAGTGTGAAAGAGAGAGAGAGAGCATGCGATATGTGTAATTTTTTCTCTCCAGAAAGGGGCCGCTGCGGGGCAACGTGTATTGGATGAATTTTTTTCCAGACAATCCATTCCTGGTGAGAGTAAATTTTCGCCCAATTGGATTTGTTGGTTTTTTTCGCCCAATAAGGGGTTGCTAGGACCCCTTCTTGGTGAAAAACCAAACCACAATTTTGAGAATAGATAATATGGGGAGAAGAGAGAGCAATAAAGTGAGGGTTTTTTTTTTCGTCTAAGAAGGGGTTTTCGTTGGCGACCCCTTTTCGTTAAAAAAAACCCAGAGGTCCGAGAATAGAGAGCATGGAGGAAAGAGAGAGTAACAGAGTGATGAGAGAGGGGATGAGAGAGTAAGAGAGCATGTAATATGTACTACTTTTACTTGCCAAGAAGGTGTAGCCAACAGCCCCTTCTTGGGTGAAAAAAGGAAGATACAAATGTACCATGTACTATTTTTTCATCCAAGAAGGGACTACCACCCAACGACACCTTCTTGGTGAGAAAAAATAGTACATATTGTATGCTCTCTCTCTCTCTCTCTCTCTCTTACACACACGCACACACACAAACACACATACTCTTACCTTTCTATCCCAGGCTACTAGATCTGCGTACCATCGGATCACTCAATGGAGCCTTTACATTACTATGAGCTCTCTGTACACCTGGTGTCCTGACTAAAGGACTGCCAAGCTCATCATCCAAACTCTCCGAACCACTAGAATCTCCATCAAATCCCAAATGACTGGTAGATGCATCATTACTATCCAACACTTTCTCCTTTCCTTTGTCCTTTCCTACAACACTTATAGATCCACCTGAAGATGTGGGGCTACTCCTTAGTGTCCCAGACCAAGGGCTCATTGTAGGTGTAGTGCCAGATGATGTTTCTGGTCCACTAAGACTCCATGATTCTTGTTTATCTTTCTGCACATCGTTGTCCTGATCATTATCATCATCCAAAACATCACCAGCAAGTGTATACCAACTTCCCATCTCATCAAAGATAACATCCCTACTCACCCTGAACTCACCTGTGATAGGGTTATAACAACGATACCCTTTCTGCTCTAAAGAGTACCCAAAAAAAATACATTTTTCAGCCTTCAGATCAAGCTTCTTCCGTAGCTCATCTGGCACATGAACATATGCAACACATCCAAATACCTTCAAGTGCGATACATCGGGCTTCTTGCCAGTAAAGCACTCTTCAAGAGTCATCCCACGAACTGCAGCTTCTATGGGAGATCTATTTATAATGTAGACAACAATATGGATAGCCTCAGACAAAAAATGTTTGGGCATATTCTTTTCATTCATTAATGCCCGTGCAACTTCTGCAATATGCATGTTTTTTCTTTCTGCAACACCATTTCGCTATGGGGTATACCTGCATGTAAATCCTCTTTATCCCATGAATCCTCAAGAAGCCATTGAACTCATTAGAGAGGTACTCTCCCCCTCCATCTAATCTCAATCACTTCACTTTTAAGCCTATTTCTGTTTCAACAGCTGCCTTAAAAGATTTGAAGTGCTCAAACACATCACTCTTTTCCTTCATGAAGTATACCCATAGCTTCCTTGAATAGTCATCAATAAATATGACAAAGTATTTGCTGCCACCAAGAGATACATTCTGTGTAGGCCCCCAAACATCTATATGTACTACATCAAGTATATTTATGCTCACTTCTCTATCATGCGAGAAGGGTTGTCTCGCCTGCTTACCAAACTGGCATGCTTCACAGACTTTATGCAATTCTGCAACTCTAAAAGAAGGCAACCCTGTAACCAATCCTCTAGACTGCATTAATTTCAGCCTTTGCACATTTGCATGTCCAATATGTTTATGCCATATTTCAATATCTGCAACTACTCCTTTTCCTTTAGCAAACATAGCAGCATCCATTGTAGGAATTCCAGCATCTAACATGAACATTTGGCCAACTCTACTTCCTTTTGTGACCAACTTGCACTTATCATTAAAGTCTTCTACAAAACAACCTTTTGCATTGAATTGGTCCTGCAACCCCTGCTCTACCATTTGGCCCATAAACACTAGATTCTTTGTAATTGATGGCACATGTAATACATCTGTCAGACTCTTTGTCTAGCCATCATACAAGGACAAGAAACCTTTCCAATATGTGAAATTGGGTGGCATGAATCATCACCCGTCTGCACATAACCTGGATTTTGTAAGTCATGCATCTCTCCAAACCATTCAACATGCCTGGTCATATGATTAGATGCACCTAAATCGACATACCATATATCATCATGTGTCCCCTTTCTTGTAACTGCATTCATCATATGCTGCATAACAAACAGACTCTCATTTTTGTCTTCATTCTGTCGTGAAGACGATGCATAGTTTTCTTGCTGCAGTTTACCACTGCGAATATCATCCTTCTTTGCATAGCAATGGGCTGCAATATGGCCTATTTTGCCACAATAATGGCAATAGCAGAATTTCTAGAACCTCTATTCTGCCATCCACCTCTTCCTCTAGAGCTCCCCCCACCTCTAAAGTTTCCTCTGCCTCCAGAAACCTGCATTTCACTAAACTGTTGATTAAACCTGTTTTGCTGGTTATCGCCAGCACATCCCATACCATGGCCTCGCAAAGAGGATCTACCACGTCCCCTTCCTGAACTCGAGTAAAATGTTTGGACCTGTTCACCATTTCTTTCAGACGAATCATCCTGCATATTGATCTCTTCAGTAATCATGAGAGAGATCAGCTCATCAAAATCTGGAAATGGATTCCGTACATATACTGAAGTAACAAACGATTTCCATGCCTTCTCATTGTTAAGGCCACTCAGAGTGGATGAAATCAAATCATCATCATTCGGCATTGCATCAATTGCTGCTAAAGCATCTGCAATGCTCCTAACCTTCAAGACATACTCATTGATAGATATTTTCCCTTTCTTCGAGGCATTCAACTCTTGCTTGAGTTGAATCTTTCGTGCCTTTGTATTTACCGAAAATATGCTCTCAAAAATTGTCCAAGCTGCATGTGAAGTTTCTGCATTCCTAATATGTCCCAGCAAAATATTATCAATGACTATAGATAGCCAGTACATCACCTTTTTGTCTTTCACATTCCACTCTTTCCATGCTTTTAACTCATCTGTAGTCAGAGGGATACCCAGCTCTGGCTCCTTTTCACCCGAGACAAACTCATAAAGGCCCTTTCCAATGAGAAAGTTCGTCACACGGAACTTCCATGAAGGGTAGTTGTTCTTATCGAGCTTCTCAATAATGGGATTTCCACTATTCTCTACCATTATCACAAACAAGGATACAACATAGCAAGCTAGTCTTCTACAATCTTTCACAACACGTGCACAGCACTACACCAAGCAACCTTTTTTACTGATTGCTCAATAGTACATGTAATCTGCAACCTGTTTGCAGATAAGCCTTATGTTTACTTCTTCCAAACACCTCAAAAATTACAGATTCGAAATCTGTAACCTCTGCACCCACTTTCGGTCAATACATCCAAAATCACAGTGTACCCTGAAACTATTGTCCGCAACCTTGCGGCTCTAAAACGAGGCCTGAAACGGCCTCAGACGCCTAAATTAACTGTGGGCAATCCCTAAAGGGATTATTTGTAGAATATACAATGCTTTGCTCGCACACCAAATCTCACAGCAATCTGAGATTCTTGCTCCACCCTGCTTTCAATGCCTCCACATGCACTATCCAAGAGAGAGAGAGTGGAAGAATGGGAGAGCTTCTTACCCGTTGCTTGCTTGCACGAACCTCGCTTCTTCTCCTTCACTTCAGCCTTCAAAATTAGTCTCTCTCAATGGCGCGGCTCTGGTACCATGTCAAGAATCGCGTGGTGGGGGGACTCGCTTGAGCTGCTGCACCAAACACACACTGTATACACAAGAGAAAGCTCACTCAAGAACATAAGAAGAGAGATGGAGGCCAAAACGTTTTCTTGCTGATTTTTCTTCTACTTCCACACACTATACAATGTATACAAAATATAGATAAGATACAACATAAAGAAAAGTGGCCTTCTAAGTCAAACTGTGTATAATCGACTACACTAATCGATTGGCGTTATATCTTTGCCAGCTGTAGGTAGGTGTAACAACGAAATATAATAAGTGATAAGTCAGTGGCCATGTGAGTATCATAATGACCCCCACCAACATGCTAAGTGTAGACGTGCTGACTCATCTAGCCAGGCGGTCCATCATCAGTGTCCGCACGTGTTGAGCTTGCCATCTCAACATTGAGAACTTGTGGTGGAACACAACAAAATTTGAAAATGTGAGGTTTTTGATGTAATAACCGAAGGCAGAGTCCTTGCCTAAACCTCCCTTCCATTTGCCACCTATATGACCAATGAAACCATCTTTGTACGCAACAAGCTGAATAATAGTAAATATACCTAGTGAGTCTTAGAAATTTTTTAATGGAAATCAATATGGTCTCCAAATGAACATAGTTTGTGAAACAAATCCTTCTAATTTTCATATGAAACAAGCAACTCCTTACTCCATATTTGAATGGATGTTTGGCCGATTTGCAAGGACTTAGGAATCAAGTGCTTGTTTGATTTTCCCAAGTGAGAAACATTCAATTTTTATTGTGTTTTCTTGAACTCTTCCTCCAAAGAAATGGATGACTTGTATCAGAGTGCATCCTTGTATATCATAGTCAAAGTCTATGCTATGGAGAGGTATTCTATTTCCTTGACATTTGAATCCACAAGGAGATACTTATTCCAATCCAGTACAATAAGATTAGAATTTGTTCCTAGATTCAATGTAACAATGGCTAGGCAGTAGTCCTCCTTGATATTAAAAAGGGCCTAAATATCAGACATGAGAACATATTTCCTTTTACCAATAAGGAAGGAGGGGAGCAGCATTGTGGGAACTGCACCAACATCCTCCTCAACCTCTTGCTCAACAATAGAGCCCACCATCTTTATGTTCTTCCTTCTCAAAGCTTCAGCATCAAGTTGAGCACTTTTCTTCCTCTCATTGGCCACATCTACTAGCTCTGAAACCTCTTGCACTCCATCTATCTCCTCTTCACAGGGTTATTGTGTACTTAGACAGACTCTTTCCCTTCATCCCCTAGCAACACATGTAGAAAGCATACAAATATGTTGTCATGCTGCTACATGTTCACAATGTGAAAAACACTAGAGTGCAGTTTTTTATTGATCTAGAGAGCCAATGCCATATTAGTCATTAGTGTGAGTGTTTGTAGTGTGGATGGTTCAAAAATACTAGATTTTTGGACAAGTTTAGATAATTTTTGATATTTTAGATATTATCTCTTATAAAAATAAAAAAACTGTAGACAACTTCTAGAATAGGATGACATATTAAAGAAGCAGGTAGCTTTCAGCCATTTTGGAAGGATTTTATGTAAAAAGAAAGATTGGCAAAATCGCGTGACACGCGATCACAGTTTTCAAGCACTGAATAACACTCTGAACTGGGAGATGAAGGAGTAACCTGGCAAAATTATAGCTAGGTGTCCTCATATATTACTCCCCTTTCTTCAGAGCCAATGGAAGCATCAGATTGGCAGTCTGAGAAGCATAGAGAAAGTTATTGTTTTATGCACATTTGTTTTCTACAAGAGATTTATCTTCTCATAATGCAAAAATAAACTGACACGCTCCACCTTTGTGAGTATTCTTCTACATCTTCTATTTCTTTAAGCCCCTTCTCTTTCGTCTACTCCTCTCTTTGAATCTCCCTTCACCCTACTGTCTCTTACCCCCGTGGTAGACTTTTGACTCCAAACACTCTAATAGTAGTGAAACCGATGTGAAAGTCGGTAGTAGGTGTGTAAAGATGGGGGATTCTGCAGGTTCAAGTGGTGGTGATGCTTTACAACGGATGATTGCTTTGTTGTAGCAACAACAACAACAACAGTTATTGTTACAACAACATATGTAAACTTGGCAAGAAGTAGAAAGAATTGATTCCTTAGCTGTGAATGCATTGCAGGCAGTGGGACAAGAATTGAAGCAATTTATGGGTCAAAATGTTTCGGCCTTCATCCATGTATCGTAACCACCTTTGATTTACGTGATGAGTAGCGTTTTAGTAGTTAGGCAGAGTTTACCTTCCAGCCGCCGCCATCCGTACTCTAACCAGAATGATCGAATTTTGTCCGGTTAACCCTAGGTCTACCTCGCAAGAGAAGCGTCATGCCGTTACCCATGGAGGACCGACCTGAAGGTTCCTAATTGATCTAACAGTCACCTATCAACAACTAACTCACATCCAGAGGTGTTCTTTGAGAAGCTTCTTGTCTGGAAGGAGTGACTGCTACTATCCTTGGTTCATTGAGTACAACACTTTTTTCCAGTAGCAGACTAAGATCTATAAAATCCCTCACAGTGCTCTGGCATAGTAGTCATACCTTTCCCCTAAGATAATTTACAGTTCGGGTTCTGAGACCAAACCCTAGGTAAGTTAGCGAATCGACCCTTCCTAGAGTTTTTTCCTAGTGTTTGTTTTTGGGGAAACCTCTCGGCTAATTGAGACCACCCTGCCATAGGATTGGATTCATCGGGAATCCATCCACTTTCCTCTATGGAAGTTCTTAGTTATCTAATTATCTACCACATTACATGAAACATATAAAAATAGCTTCATTAATTAAAATCCTTTTATGCACAGTTGTTCGTTTATGTAATTTACTCACGGACATACAATCAGAATAAAATAATTTCATTGATTATATTCCATAATGTGTGTTCTCCTGTCCATACAGAAGAAAAATTACAATTTCATGTGCTACCTCATCTGGTGCATCTACATGTCACCAAGATCAAATCCACCTATAGCTAGCATTTATAGGTGTCCCAAGTAGAACTCGGGCCATACAGGGGACCAAGTAGATCTTAGGTGTGAAAAAGGGATTTACTAGCTAGAACCCCCTGGCACCCTATCCACCTCCTACTTAATACGATCCCTGCCGGGAGACCTCTTGCCATCGGAGCCAATCCATGCTTCCGTGGTGGTAAAAACATCCCCACTTGGTATGGGGATTTAGCACCTATCCTTGGGGGAGGTATAGGGCTCCTCAATTCTTATATGTTCCAATTCTTAATTTAATCAAGATCTAATCTAGAAGGTCACAAACAAGATTGATGTCTGCAAGTAGTTATGACTTCAATCAATCATGTAACTTTCAAGTGATGCTTAATTCTAGTAGCAATCGACACTTGAGTTTCACATAATGAAATCTTCCCCTTGGAATTTAACTAGGGGCATCTAGGTTTTGGAATCTCTAACTTCCCAGTTCTTGTAACCAAGTTTCTTGGCCTTAAGTTAGTATTTCTCAAGAGACTTATCTTATTTCTACTGAATTTGGATAGAACTTTTTTAGAAAAACCTGTAGTATCACGATTGATAAAGGGTTATTATCCACGCCCGTGACTCCGTTAGTGACTCCCATCCTTGCAACTTCGATTGTTGCTTCCACTTTAGTAGGGTCATTTGCAATTTCCACTTCTGAATTCTTTTTCTTTGGGGCCATGACAGAATAGAGACGAGAGTAGAGGTATGATAGAATATGATAGAATTCTTCAATGTCTTCTCTTCTCGGATCAGGGTAGAAGAGGATGAGAGTCCTTCAGCATAATCCCTTCCTTGGGTTGAACGGAATGATGTCTCTTCATGTCATGGAATAGAGTCTCATCCTTCTCGACCAGTGTCTTGTCCCATCAAGATTCATTGTTTCCCTCCCTCTGGTCAAACCCAAGCCCTCAATGTATAGTTTTGCAAGGGGGGGAGGGTAGAAGAGAGAAGCTTGCTTTTTTAGCAATTTTTAATGACATCATCGATGAAAAAGAGAGAACGCTTTCTTTTAGTGCTTAGCTTTAAAGCTTATGCTTTATTTTCGCTTTTTTCGCCTTGTAACTTATTTGGATCATAACTTTGTCGTATGAACTCCAAATATAGTTGTCCGAGTACTCAAAACAATGGAAATGCATCTGATCGACAAGCTTGTAAGGGCAGAATTGCAAAAATCTATCAAAAATAGGCAAAAATGATAATTTTTGTAAATCTTATTATTTTATCCATCTTTTGTCGTGGAAAACTTATTCCCTTAAAAATAAGTCACAGTATATATTTGGATCCATCTAAAGTCAGAATTAAGTCATCTAAATATGATATTAGAGATTTCAGACTATTCTAATAAACTAGTCATACTTCCTATAAATCTTGTAGAGATTCTACAATTTTTTTCCATGTGTGGACGTGCAACACCACGTATACGCACCTTAAAATAAACTAAGTAATGGGGACATTACAATCCGGTTGTATGAAGAAAATATATTGTTTCACAGGGTGCCACAGTATGTATGGAGTGGATATTTCTCCCATTTGGCCACACATGCATTGCATGATTGGATTGATGAGTTACATAGAAGAGATGTTGATTGGGCAGCTTTTAAGAAAGCTTTGAGAGAAAAGTTTTTCTTGGAAGATGCAAGATTGGTAACTAAAAAGACATTTACAGATTTGATTGAAAAGCCCAATAAGAGTTGGCTGCTACAACTTTGCTTCATGGATTTGAAAGTCGGTATGCGCAGTTGGATGCTAATGAGCAGCAATCATTGGAGAGTTTAAAAATTGATTTGTTTTTGAAGGTTGTATATCCTGTCTTGTAGGAGAATCTGATTAATTGTTTAGAAGATGTCTCTTCTGAAAAGAGACTAAAATCAGATTGGGCTAATTTAACTGAGGTAGTGCATATGTTAATAAAAAGAGAGCGGATGAATTAAGATGGGGTATATGCACCACAACTGCTAGTGCTCAGAAGGGGGCTAAAATTGCAGCCAAGGTGCCTGCCTATTGTGGAATAGCCAGCTATACATGTTGATCTGACTCTTAAAGGTGATGCTGTGGATGAAATAATCAAAGGCATGCATGATTTTAGTCTGAACTTGACAGAAATCTGTGCAAAGGTCAAAATTTTGGATACTAAGGTAGAAGAGAAGGCTTGGGCAGCAACCCAAAGGCCGTATAGAGAAGGATACAAGAGGAGATGCATTTGGCATGACAGTTTACATAATGAAAAGTGAGATTGTATAACCTATCGTGAAGAAGAAGAAAAAAGGTTAGCCTTTTGGAAAGATGGAAAAATACATGCAATAGAAACTAGTCTTCCAATAGAGACAAATTTTGGAAATGGTGGCATGCAAAAGAGGTTGGAAGATATGGATGAAATGATAACATTTGTTGCCATAGATGCAACCACATATGGGTTGAGAATTGAAAAGACCAAATAAGCTTGTAAAGGAGGCATGGCTGAAGCAAAATCTCACATTTGGATGCAAGAATTAGATTGCATGGAAAATGGCAAAACATCAAAGTCTAAATTGGGTGATGGAAGTTAGAATATACGAGGGAGAACATGATGGAGTGCTGAGGGTCATAATCAAGAAGCTCTTGTGGAAGAAAAGAGAAGAAGAGATTAGGATAGTGTTGGTCCTCCCTCTTCATGCCCATCTAAACACATAACACGAAGTAAAATGGAGCAGTAGAAAGAGGTTGAAAAAGCCATACTTGAGCATGTTATGGAGGATGCATCTCAAGAGAAGAAACAAGAAGGGAAGAAAAGGGGCATGTATCCCAGTTAGAGGTTACAATCAGATCTTGAGATTGCCACAAACCTTAAAAGGGTTTTGGAAGATCGCATACTTGACAGTATAGTGGAATTCATACTTGGAAAAGTTCTTGGAATCATGAAGCATGAATTTTAAAATGCAATAATTGATATGCTGAAACAAAAAAGATAGTTTGATGGTGAAGTTTTGTAAGCATTGATGCAGATTGACAAAGACATAGAGAAAAAACTTCAGAGGGAATATAATGATGCATGTAATTATGATATGAAGCAAGCTGATGTTGAAAGTAATGGGAGTGTAGACAACAAGCTTGTGGCTGAAATTAGTCTTATGGGTAGCACTAAGCATAGAGAGAAGGCTATGTATAATGGGGATGTCCATCAACAAGCACATGAAGAAGAAGATGCTCATTTTATTCCAAGCAAACATTATTCATGAACGCATTGGGCTCGTGCTACAATAGAGACAATTGTTAAAGTGGAAGAAAGAGAGACACCTTGCATAGCTCTCTTGGATCATGGTTGTGAAATCAATGTTATGGCACACAGTTTGTATGAGAATGGAGGTTGGCCGATTGATATAGATTTGAGATGATGCATGAGAGCAGCAAACAATTCATCAGGGGATCTTTATGCAGCTTGTTCAAATGTACCTACGACTATTGGAGATATTAGGGATGGATATCATTTTTTTGTACAGGATTCATGTAGTTATCCAGTGATTTTGGGGCAGCCTTATATTTTGAAAAAAAGACTAGAAACAAAAGTCTTAGATAATGGTTCTTCATATGCTCAGGTTTTAAGTAAAGACAATACAAAGGTGGTACAGTTTCTCACTGTTTGTGTGAATCATCCTCACAATCGGGATAGATTGCGGGATAATCCCATGCCACCTAATGCATGAGAGTTTAAGGGTTTTTAGACTGCATTGTTGTAAGTGGATGCTACGGTAGTGCCTCTAGGAAGATAATTATGCCTCCAAGAAAGGGGAAAACTGTGTTTGTGTCTGGATTGTAGGAATGGACATCATGTAGTCTTGGAAATCTAAAGAATATTTTAGCCATGTGCAGGTGTCAACCAGTAGACGAACAAGGTGGAAATTTTGGAAAAGCTAAAGCAGAAGACAAAGGCCAAGAACACCATATTGGGGAATATGGGAAGTTCCCGTAAGTTTAGGACACATGGTCAAATCTTTGGATTTATCATAACTTGAACACTATAACTCCAAATCGAGCACTCTATAGCTCAATAGATTCAAATTTTCAAGTGTTTTCCAATGATAGGTCATATCGTATGGTTTTGAGAAACTTATGGACATGTTATCCGTGTGCCACCTTTTTAGTATTCAAAAAATGGGAATTGGGAGATTCCCAAACTCCCTAATATTGTTTTCAAGGCAAAATGAAACGAAAGACAAAGACACACAAGGAAAAGAGCAAGTCGATACTCTTGTAAAAGAGCGCAAGCGCATCATGATTTAATTTAAGGAGCGTCACTCTCACCCGTGTAATTTGTAAATGTAGATGGGCGGTAGGAAGGAATCTAGGAAGATAGAAGGACAATGGGAAAAAGGGCCTAGGCCATGGCCGGCCATGTAAAAAAGGGGATAAGGGGATGACCACCCAAAAGGAATTTAGGGTTTTGTATATAAAGTTGAAAAGTAAATGAGAAGCTCATTCTTGTGTGTGGCCAAAAGTGGGTCTCCTCTTCTTCTTCTTTTTCTTCTTCTTCTTGCTTTCTTGAGCTTGTGCTTGAGAGCGGGAGTGTGATAGTGTGAGGGAGTGAGTGTGTGAGGGTGAGGGACCGAGGAAGAGAAGCTCTCCATCTTCTCCTCTCTTCTTCTCTTATCTTCTCTTGTCTTGCTCGCGGCTATGGAGCTTGGAGTGTGGAGCTTGAGGATGCGAAGCTTGCACTTGGATCGTGGAGCTACTGGAGTGCACGAGAGAGTAGATAACTCAATCGGCATGGAGGTAAGCTCACTACACCTATAGATATGGATGGCATGTCGGCTATGTGAGAGGTAGCCATTAGTGCTCAGCTTGGAACGCGTGAAACAATAAGCAGTCCGTGGGTCTTGGCTGTTGAGTGAAAGCTCCCACATTTTGGTTCCGTTGTCGGGACCAACGGATTCAAGCCTTGAGCACTTGTATGCTTCGAATCGAGCATTGGAGTAGGGTTTTCCCCGAACCGGTGCTTGAGGTAAATAGGTAGGAAGCGAGGGAGTTTGAAGAGGTATTCGATCTCCTTAGAAAGTAGGTTTTTGTTGTTTTGAACTTGGGAAAGCATGATGGAGTAGGTAGGTATTTTCCTTATAATTTTTCTTGCATTTAGGAAGGATGGGAGAAAAATGTTGGAGCAAACAGTAGGGTTTTTTGTTGCTGTGTAACATGCTGAAACAGGGAAAAGAAGGGCAAGAAATGAAATTTTGGGTTGAAAATGTTAGTAAGGGAAGCAAGATTAAGGTGAGTGCAGGCCTGGACAGGGTGATAAGGGGTCAAGAGTGGCAAGAAAGGCCACATTGTGCATTGCAGGGTTTCAGGAGAGCAAGAGAGAGGGAGAAAGCTTCGTTGCGTGGATCCGCTTTAATCTGGCCATTCGAGAGTTATTTGCCCCCAGCCTAGGTAATTCTACACCTTCCCCTACATGAGTAGGTTGGATCTGGAGCTGCTCGACCAGGGGAAAGGCCTCCAATGCTCGGCGCAGTGAATTTCGTGAATTCCGATGAAAAAACGCGCCGCGCTCGATGTGTCCGACGGCGATTTTGGGCCGAGTCCTAAAATCGGCTCTCGGACCCACTTGGAAATTTGGCCCTGTCCCACTACTGCTCGGGCCACTCGACTTGGACGCATCAAAATTCGGTCCTCGGCCCACTCAATTCGGACACCCACCGCTCGGGCATTCGGCCCTCGACCCTGCCAACTCGGCCCACTTGACTCGGCCGTCGGCCACCCGGCCCTCGGGCAACAATGGCCGAATTTGACATTCATACTAGTTACATTCGGCCCTTTCTACTCGGCCCTCAGACGGTCCGAATCGGGCACTCAGCCCTTGCAATTCGGACTTGTTGAGCCGAATTTAGATTTTTAAAAATATTTTAACCTGAAGACATTGAAACTGACCGAAAGACCATACAGAGCCGAAACCATATCATAGATCGATCACTGGGCTGAAACTTAGAGCAAGTAGTTCAAAATTTGGCTTTAAACGGTCTTTCAAATCACGTATGGCATTTACCTGCGGGTCGGGGGGGGCTGTCCCCCCGGACCTCCGCAGAGGGGGCTTTGCCCCCTTCGCACCTCCCCCAAGTAGGTTGGAGAGAAAACGCGTGTCGTGACAGGTCCTCCAAATTGGACCCTAGTGTAGTAATGGCTCTACACGAGCATGTATTCTCACTTGCAAAAGAGCAACCAAAAGCCCATACCCGAACAAAGAGAAACAAAGACCATAGAACCTCAATGGGACAATCTAGCCAACAAGGGCAAAAAGGCCACACTGCAAAAACACATATGTGTTGCATTCAGACGGCATCTAGTCAAAGCGAAAAGCAACAACATCAAGCTACAATAGCGAGAATGACTAGATATGACAGTCCTAACCATAGATGCTCCTTGAATAGCATTGCATTGATGATCCAAGACATCAGTGGAGAATCCACATCTGGTCGTGCAGTTGGGGACTCAAGGGCATTTGTCAAAAGGCTTAACTTTACAAGCCAAGACCCAGAAGACGAAGACATAGTACCACCTGCTTATCTTAGGGTCAAACTCACCGCGAAAAGAGAGCATACTATTGATGCTCTGATTGATGAAGGAGCAGATTTTAATATCTTGACCTATGAGGCATGGATCCTACTAGGCCAACCAGAGCTCACACCGACTAATGCAACTCTTAGCCCTTACAGGGGACACCCACAAGCACTCATAATGAGGTGCAAAATCCTTGCGACAATTGAGACTGAAAGCTTGCCTATCCTATTTCATGTTCCTCCAAATAGTGCTAATTACGGTAAGGAAACCCTTCTAGGAAGACCCTTCAAAAGGGCGACCAAGTGTGAGGCCGACTATGTAGCACAGAGGATACACTTGACACTATCGGGTGTGAGGATAGTCACAACCTTTAGCAAGGGTGACCACATCAAACCTCGAGGGAAAGGCAAGGAAGTTGCTGACATAACAGTCAAGCCTGCTAACAAGAGCAAGGACTTGTTGGAAGAGTTGATAGAAGCACATGTCGAACAACGAGAACCAGTGAGAGTGAAGCCATGCCTGAAACAAGAAGGTCATGAGACAATGCCGAGGACGGGCTTTGGACTTAGAAATATTGTAGAAGACCCCAAAAGAAGCCCAAGCCTTATAGATGAAGGCATTGATAGAGAGCCAATACAATGCAGAGATGGATATCCAAAGCGTTGCTACATGCTCAAGGGTATTATGCATGTAACCGATGGATTTGGGTACCAAAACCCCTTGCTAAACCACCTCTATTAGCTGAAGGCCAGATTGCATCAAAAGCAATGAGGCACAGGAGGAAATCTAAGAGAAACTCTAGTCTCGAGGCAAGAAACCAAACAAGAGTGTTCGAAAGAAAAAGCCTTAGCCTAGCATGCTTAATAAGCAGATGTCATATGTAACCATTGAGTGTGTACAAAGACTATTAGTACTCAAGGAGATTTTGACTTCCCAGGAGGATAATGAGCACCAGAGTCACAATGCTGCTCGTGAGAAGGCTAATTGCTCAACAAAGCAAATAGCACAATCATCTAATAGCCTCAAGCAAATCATTCAGCCAGTGCCAATTCCACCTAAGAGCCCTAGATCTCCTAAACTCTCTTTTCCCAAACGGACACAAGAAGCACAACAACAGTCATCAAGGGCAGCTGCTCAATCCCAATCTCTAGCTCCATCTAAGCTTCCAAATGTCCAAGAGGTGGGACATGATACCATCCGTAGCTCTCGGCCCAAGGATATGCATGTGCAACCTAATGTGACTAGATCAACTCATGCTCGATCTACATAGGTGAATGCTCAAAGGGCAACAAAAGACACGACCACTTCCGATCGCCCTAGGGACTTGACATTGCAATCCACCAAGAGTAGCCAGCCCACTGGACTAGCCGCTACTACTTCCAATCAGGGATCACAACAGTCATAGCCCTTGGCCATGACAACGCCCCTGGCGGATCGTGTCCTTAGCACTACACCTGTGGAGGAGGTGCCGCAACCAGTTTCCTTGACAACTCCAGCACTTCCAAAGTACTTAAAGCCTAGGCTGGAGGAGTTGAACAAAAGGAAAGTGGCTGAAGAGCTAGACTCTCCAAAAGGAGAGGCAGTCGTACCCTCACAACCTAGCGAGGCTATTCAGCAGGCCACGGCTATGCCCCATGAGGACACACTAGAGAAAGAGAATGTTGAGGCCTAGCCAAGCACATCAAAGACTGACCTAGTTCAAGGTCCCGAGACTTCAAGAGATATACCTCAATTGCCTAAGAAAAAGAAGAGAAAAGAAAGAAAACGACAGCGGCAGTTGCAAGTGGTTGTAGATCCCAAAAAGATTGAAACCAAGAGTGCCGAAGAGCTGAGGAATAAAGCATCGAGTCCATCCACCAATGAACCCTTTGATGTCTCTCCTAATAATGGTGAAACCTCAGACACATCCATGTGCTCTGAAAAATCAAAGCAGCCGTTACTATCAATGGTTGCTTGCAACACTCAATCCACCAACAATCGAACTTGCATTGACCAATCAAGAGTGGATAAAATGTCACAATAGGGTGAAAATTTTATACCAGTCACATCCAAGGAGAACCATGACGCAATAACAAAGCCTCAGGAGAAACATGGAAACCCCGAGAGCATAAGAAATCCTAGCATCGATCAATCTTGCTCATCTAGGCATGAGCCCCCAGCTATGCTAAAGCCTAGGGAAACTCCTAGAACCTTGCATGAGATAGCAACCGAGCAAGCCCTCGTTGAACATAGAAGTGTCGTTGAATGCTTAACTGAGTTGGATGCTAAGCTCAAAGTATTCGCACGTGTCTATGTCCTGGCAGACATGGGCACATTCCCTAGGGAGAAGCTTGAAGAATACTTGCCATTTCCCCTATCCTGGGAAGAGCAAGAACATCTTAATGAGCACTATGACAGGCTCCTGCATGAACGCATACAACTCATCTTTGACGAGGAAGCCGATGAACCACGCTTAACTTTGCCAACCAAATCTCTTAGGGATAGAGCAACTAAAGCAACAATCAGAGGGTCGAAGTCAATTTGGTTGAAAACCGCGTTGCAATGGGGCCGAGCTAGGAGCCCAAATTATGACAGTCTCAGAGGAGCAATTGGCCAAATGGCGGGGTCTCAAAGAGACCCAACCTATGTGGCACCAACTTCCTTTCGAGTGCTAACTGCCATTTGGGGTACAGACTTACTAGCCAAGAGAACTCTTTGGTTGATAAGGTTCTCACTGAGGAGGAGTTACATGTTGCCAGTAGACTCAGACAAGGTTCCATGCTACTCGATGTTGCAAAATATCTATCGTTATTGAGTAAGCTTCCACGAGTACTAGATGTGTGTGCCACACTCCAGTACAATCCGAAGTTCTACAATTGGCTTTTATCCTCGTGAAGTGACATGGATTCGTAAATATGTATATAAATAAACAGTGAATTTTGTGTCCCTGTATAGACAATATCAATACACACAAGCAATGATAGTCAAGCGCAGGGAAAAGAGTTGGGTTTGACAGGCTATGCTCCTCAGATCCTCCTCTCACCACACATTTAGAAGCTATGTGACCATTCCCGCCTCCAGGTGGAGGGCATGCAACCCTCATTATTGTCATAGGAAGCCCTGATCAACATCTCTGATGGTGTAGATGGGGCACTGTCCCTTTCTATACACCTTTCCCCTTTTTCGGTCTATCCTTCCAGGGATGAGCCTTGCTACACTCCATGACAACCAGTCCACGCAACTTAGAATGAGCCAAGATCTGCTAATGGCTGAAGGCAAAATGAACATCATCATGAGGGCCATCCTTCTACAACAAACACTGCATGCCTCACCTCTCCCCTTCTCGTCATATGCGCTTGATAACCCACTGTATAATCCCTTCCATGCGAATAGTTTTATCCTACCTCAAAGTCTAATCCTTGGTTTGCATTTTGCAAGTCCCCCTATGATAGCCGACATGGAGCACCCAGGGCAGCTGGCTTGCAAGGACGCTGTCCGCCGTCGAAGGGAGCATGCATCACAAGCTCCTCCACCGGAACACTACGTACCTACCCTTAAAAGGTATGCAAAGAAACGAGGCCCCAAGCAACACCGCCCCGAACAGAGGTCAAAAACCCCCCAGCCAAGAGGACGAGAGCTCAAGGGAGCACACTCGGCGTGGCAACACCGGTTGTGTGGGTCCCCAATAGACACTCGGGCACCAGGTGCTCGAAAGAGGAGAGGGAAGCTCGGGACAAGCAGGAATTTGATGCATTGTTTAAAAGCATTCTAGAAACAGCTGCGGCCAGGGACTACACCATCCGGGTCATAGCTGACATCTTCCCTGCCCAACCTCACACGAGCCCCGCACCAGCAGAACCTTAGTTGCCCTCGACCACCCAGACTTGCCCCGCCTCGTACAAATAGAGTAGCCCCATGTTGTATAAAAGGCTTATCAAATGGTACCTGACCATGAATTTTTGTCTTTAAATGGTTAAGTGTTAACATGTTCTCCCATTGTACAAACTTTTCATATCTGCGTTTAATATATTTCACGTCTTTAGCAAAAGAAAAAGCTAATCAAGTGCAGGTGATAAGTATCTAAGTCAACACCACGGAATTCAGATAAGTGATGTCTCCTTGCGTTGCACTAGTTTATTATAGTTGCGGCATAGGCCGTGCATGTACTCTCATGAAGTGACAAGTGGATGTAGGATGACCCAAGTCTTTGTGCAAAAGTGTTCAATGCCCAAGTCACCGCAAGACCACCGACCCCACAAAGAGCCGCGACAAAGCCACGCTGTGCCCAAAGTAAAAATCACCTGTGCGAGTGCCCATGCCGCATGGCCCAAAGCATGATCTTAACCACTTCCTCTTTTTGGGTTACACTCTACACCGGGCACTCACGGCAGATGTTACCCCAGTTGTACCAATATCACACGTTCCAAAGAGGGTTGCAATATCTCATGTGTATCTCCCCATCTCAACAACTGCTTCTCTAACAACGAGGCTAGGATACACTCATCACTGTAATATCCATTTCCTGAGCCTTCAAAGCTTGACATTTCCCAACCCACTGAGAGGGTGATAGCCTCAACATATTGCAATGGTTGTACTTAGGCAAGTCCACTAAAAAAAAAGAAAGAAAGAAAGAAAGAAAAGAACAAGAAAAAGAAACGAAAAAGAAAACGGACAAGGAAAAAAGAAAAGAAAAGAAAAGAAAAGAACGAAAAGATACAAAACACCCACAATCACAGCACAGCACCTAGGGGTCCTCAAATTAGGTACGTCCAGTGACCTTGGTCGGCTGGCTCCGTCCCTAGTCCCCTAGCCCCTTAGTATCACCCACAATTGTTCAAGGCACATCAAGGGCAAGACATACCTAGGGAGCTTGTCTCGCCTATGGTTAGACCTGTCACCCTGACCCACTCGCACGATTCCCTCTTGCACTCTGCCTTAATACCATTGCAATAAATTGTGGTAAACACCACACGAATGGCCATGAAAAGTACACTGTCCTCATCAAGAAAGTCTAATAGCTCCTAGCTACCAAAAGTGCAGTGTCCCTGAGTTCAATTAGGCTGGGTCGTGCAATCACAACGCAAAGGATGTCTCATACACCTTCACGTGTACTTCTTCTCAACATGGACAACTTTGCTTCATCCACACATTGTTACAGGAAACCAGCCCACGATCTTCTAACTACATAATATCTAAGTATGCACGAGCACTCACATAATATTTGCATCGAAGTATATACACAGTTTGGGTCCTCAAGTGCAAAACAATACTCTCAGCTTGCTTAGAGTTTGACATGTCTCCCAAACTAATTGAACTATGTCTTGTGCATGATAGAGAATACTAGCACTACCCCTAGGGAGAGACCACCTATGAGAGGTTTTCAATCGCAGGTATTGAAGACTCCAACGACAGTGTCGTTTGCTCTTCATCGACACCCAACTCTAAATTCTTATCCTTTATCGTCCTGCAAGCCCGCCAAGAATCATCATGTGCCGAATCCCCAACAAACCAACACTTGTACTGGCCATCAGTGCAATCCCCAACAACAAATAGCCCTACCACCAACTCCAATGACCCTACCACCAGCTACCAAGGCCACCAACGTGCCCCCAATGACCTTCCTCCACACCACCACCAACACTCCTCCACGGCAGCCACCAATGTCCCTTCCACCCACGTCTTCAATGCATGCCAAAGCCTGCTACCTACGACAATGAGTGCCATGGGACTGGCACTCGTCTAGGAGGGGGGTAATGTTAATCGGTAGATGAACAAGGTGGAAAATCTGGAAAAGCTAAAGCAGAAGACAAAGGCCAAGGCAAAGTGAAAGGGAAGACAAAGACGCACAAGGAAAAGAGCAAGTCAATACTCTTGTAAAAGAGCACAAGCACATCATGATTTAATTTAAGGAGTGCCAAGCTCTCACCTGTGTAATTTGTAAATGTAGATGGGCGGTAGGAAGGAAGCTAGGAAGATAGGAGGACAATGGGAAAAAGGGCCTAGGCCATGGCCGGCCATGTAAAAAAGGGGATAAGGGGGTGATCGCCCAAAAGGAATTTAGGGTTTTGTATATAAAGTTGAAAAGTGAATGAGAAGCTAATTCTTGTGTGTGGCCAAAAGTGGGTCTCCTCTTCTTCTTCTTCTTCTTCTTCTTCTTGCTTGCTTGAGCTTGTGCTTGAGAGAGGGAGTGTGAGAGTGTGAGGGAGTGAGTGTGTGAGGGTGAGGGACCGAGGAGGAGAAGCTCTCCATCTTCTCCTCTCTTCTTCTCTTCTCTTCTCTTCTCTTGTCTGGCTCGCTGCTATGGAGCTTGGAGTGTGGAGCTTGAGGATGGAGCTTGCACTTGGATCATGGAGCTACCGGAGTGCGCGGGAGAGGAGGTAACTCGATCGTCATGGAGGTAAGTTCACTACACCCATAGATATGGATGGTGTGTCGGCTATGTGAGAGGTAGCCATTAGTGCTCGGCTTGGAACGCTTGAAACAATAAGCGATCCGTGGGTTTTGGCGGTTGAGTGAAAGCTCCCACAACAGGGCTGAATTGAAATATGTAGGATGGGCTGAAAAAGAACTGAAGACATATGGTTTGATAGCTGCAAATGAAGTATTTTAGGGCTATTTTTAGGGTTGGTTGATGTTGATACAGTTGCTGAAATTTTTGTGGCAATTAATGCTGAAAACAGGGAAAAAAAAGAGGTTATTTATGTTGACACTTTAGAGATGTATGACGCCATTCAAGAGTTTGCTGAGCATGAACATAAGAATATGGAAGAAGAAGAGGTAGAAGATGAAGACATTGACATAGCAAAGGATACTTCTTCTGACACTGCAAATCCATAAGACTTTGGAACATGTTGGAGGATGTGTAGGTTAGGAGGAGATGGATGTTGTGCCGCTATGCAGTCACAATGTGAAAAACACTAGAGTGCAGCTTTCTTGTTGATATAGAGAGCCAATGCCATATTAGTCATTAGTGTCATTGTTCGTAGTGTGGATGGTTCAAAAATACTAGATTTTTGGATAAGTTTAGCCAATTTTTTATAGTTTAGATATTATCTCTTGTAAAAATCCAAAAATTGTAGACAAATTCTAGAATAACATGACATGTAAAAGAAAGCAGGTAGCTTTCAACCATTTTGGGAGGATTTTATGTAAAAAGAAGGATTGGTGAAATCGACGATGCACGATCACAATTTTCACGTAGTGAACAACACTTCGAACTAGGAGATGAAGGAGTCATCTGGCAGAATTCTGGGCAAGTGTCCTACAATTTTACCCCCCTTTCAAAGCCATGGGAAGCATTAGATTGGCAGTTTGAGTAGCATAGATGAAGTTATTGTTTTATGCACGTTTTCTGTCTACATGAGATTTATATTCTCATACTATAGAAATAAATTGATAGGCTTCAACTATGTGAGTATTCTTCTACATCTTCTATTTCTTTAAGCCCCTTCTCTTTCGTCTACTCCTCTCCCTGAATCTCCCTTCACCTTATTATCTCTTACCCCCATGGTAGACTTTCAATCCCAAACCCTTCGACACCGTGAAAGTACTCAACAAGATGACACTTCTAATTTTGTGCAGGGCACTATAAATTTGCCTTCTTCACGCCCTCATGAACCCTTAGCACTCCCCTATAGAACCTTTTTCTTTGGGGATTATCAACAAAGGCATCATTCATATGAACATACTGCATGCCCTCAATAAGAACCTCTCTAGTAGGACGTCCGCTCCAAAAAAGTAGCCTCACGTTCCTTGAGGTAGACTCATAAAGCCTTAATCCATTCCTTCACAGAGGACAATGATAGAAAATACATGGGATACTTATGGTAGTAGATGCTCTTGTCCTACTTGACCAAGGAAATCTATTAGTGAGTTTGGGAATCTCCCAATTCCTATTTTTTGAATACTAAAAAGGTGGCACCCGGATAACGTGCCAATAAGTTTCTCAAAACCATGTGATGTGACCTATCATTTGAAAGCACTTGAAAAATGCAATCTATTGAGCTATAGAGCGCTCGATTTGGAGTTATGGTGTTCAAGTTATGATAAATCCAAATATTTAACCACATCTCCCAAACTTATGGGAAATCCCCATATTCCCCAATATGGTGTTAGGGGGGAGGGTTCACAATATCGAGACTCTCCCCTCGCATTGTGTTGGTCCTTGGTGCTTGTTTTGGGACGGGGGGACTACACAATGTGAGGGGGGAGGGTCAATATCTCGAGGCCTTATCCTCACATTGTGCTAGTCCTTGGTGGTTGTTTTGAGAGGGGGGATTGCACAATGCCAACAGGGGGTGGGGGGAGGAAGGGACCTCAAGATTTTGATACCCATCTCCTTGTATTATGCAGTTCCAATCCCTAGGGGATGGAGAGGGATGCAAGCTACTATACTAAAACAATAAAAGTACAAAAGAAGGTGCAACAAGGGTGGCATTTAAGATAGAGAGAGAGAATGTACTTTCAATCAAGCAACATGAGCCAAGGGGAGGGTGGGAGAGAGAGAGAGAGTAGGGCGATAAAGGGAGGGAGTGAATGAGTGCAATAGGGGGTGAATCTACTCTTGGCTTGGCTCTCTTTATAGCCTCGGGTATTGCATACATGGTAACTACATGCACATTCATTGCCGCACATGTGAGAAGCCTTAGTGGTGGACATGTGGTGCCTCACTCATTTCTTCATATGAAAAGGAACCATGGTGGCCAACACGTGGCATGCACCTTTAATTCTCACATGTGTGGGCCCACATTCTTGTTGATGTGGCATCAAGTGATGCCAGCACATGTAAGTGTCATATATAGCACAAAATTTGAGATTCGATTGATTTTTCACTTTGCACACTGCAAGCCTCTTGAACCTACATAGCTCTCGCTGCTCATCTACAGTGGTGAGTCTCTCCCTTTGCAAAGCTTGCACAACATTATATGGTTGTAATGAGCTAAAAGTGCACCTTCCCCTCGCATTATGCCAGCCCACATATTGCACAATGTGAGGGGAGGTGTGGAAAAATATCAACCCACTCCCCTTGTATTCTGCCGCGTCCATTCCCCACCTCCAATGGGAGCTAAACAACATGAGGGGGGACCCTCCCAATGTTGCAACCCCCCCGCCCTCACATTGTGCGGTCCTTCCCTATCGTGTCAAGAGTGGCACAATGCAAGGGGGGGGGGGCTCTCAATGTTGTGATTCCCTACCCTCGCATTGTGTGGTTTCCCCCGACGACTGGGAGTTACACAACACAAGGGCAAGGGCCTCCTAATGTTGCAACCCCTTGCTCTCACAATGTGTAGTTTCCACCAGCCTTGCACAATGCGCAGGGGGCGGCTATTTTTGGACCCCGCAGTTCTACAATCTTTGGGACCGCACAACACGAGGGGGGATCCTAATTTTGGGACCCCCCCTCCCCGCACAATGCAGAGGGGGAGGGGGCTCCTAATTTTGGGACCCCCCTTCCTCATGTTGTGTGGTTCAATCTCCTTTATCCCATTTCTCTAGGTTTTCATCATTTCCTCATTGGGAGTTTTAATATTATGTTGGTACTCTTTCGTAGGTATGGCTAGAACAAAGCAAACTCTGAGGGTTGTATCATCTAAAGACCCACACATTGCATAGTAGGGAGCATCCTCTAGATAGAATGTGCAAGACGATGCATCAATCCTTGGCCCAAGCTCATATAGTAGGGATTTGGTTCTAGGAAGAGGATGACCCCCTTGCAAACTAGAGCTCATCTTGTAAGTGTTACTAGTAGCATGCCTTGGTCCTTAAAGAGCTAAGGACAATCATGAGCCACCATGATTTTGCAATTCCAAAGATGGAATTAACTAGGATTGTTAAAGATATATGTGACATAAACAACCTAGACTTCCGCTGGCATACCTCACCATTAGATTGCATGCATGAAGTTGTCAATAACTTTATGGTAGGATTGTTTTAGGACTTCTACAATTTGGCAGCTCATGCCCACAGGGTGATAGTGATTCTTAGGCACTTCACATCCCTCATGTTACTCAGGTTGAGATACAACAAGTGATGGTCCCATAAGGCATTACGAATAGGAAGATGAAGGGAATTTTAGAGATCCCCCTCCTCAAAAAGAGCAAGGAGGTGAAGATGACTAATGTCACACCCTCACATTTCCACAACATGAGGCTAAATGCCTAGAAGGTTGCCTAGGAAGAAAGAGAGGCTCATGAGATGGAGGTTAAGGAGATAAAGGCTAGGTAGCAGAGGCTGAGAGAGAAACCGTGCAAAAAAGAGAGATGCATGTTAGCATGCATGAGGATAATCGTGAGGTGCTTGAGATGCTGGGTCCATTTTTTGAGGTTGTGCTTCCTCTAAGAAGTCCACACTAGCAATAGCTCAGTGCCATTGCTTTACAAGGAGGATATTTGAGTCCTCTCAGACCTTTAAGTGAAGGAGGTCAATGATTGTGTAATGATTGATGTAATCTTAAGGTATTGTGAAACTTTGATACTTTTGCATGTTTTCTCGTATACATATGGCCTAAATCTTACTATTTCTTTACTTTTGCAGCTTAATTCTTGTAAACCTTCCCTCTGATGTTCAAGAGAAGGTTTTCGTCATAGATTCTCTCCTATCGACAGTTTTGACCTAGGGAGAACATTGTATCTAGATGTGTGCCTATGATACCAAAATTACAATTTGGATCTTGTACAACATTTGGTTATGGCATACCATGAAAGGTAAAGGTCTTTTTGGCATGTTTGTTTTAAATTATCTCAAAAAAAATTTATCGCTAGAATCTTTAATTCTCTTTACCTCTTAGATCATCTCATTGGAGCATGATTGTTCATGATATTCCCACATGAAGAAGCTTTCTAGCCAACTCAATTGAAGGATACCATGATAATGTGAAGCAGTAAGTTCCATGAGAGGGAGAGGGGGCACTAACTGTGTTTTCCTTTACCAAAACAATTCTTTGGAAAATCTAGTAAAGGGCTTCGAGGTAGTGGCTCAAGACCACAAAATGTTGGACAACACAAGAATTATTCTTTGGAGAGTGTTGGAGTAGGGTGATGCCCATAGATGTGGTTGGAGAGTTTGGTACAATGCAAAACTGCTCATGGAACATTTAGTTGGGCAACAAATGGGCGATATGAGTTTCTTTTTGTTGACCAACATTTCATGGTTCAAGACCACGAAATGTTGGACAACACAATAATTATTCTTTGGAGAGTGCAGGAGTAGGGTGACGGCCATAGTTGTGGATGGAGAGTTTGGTACAATGCAAAACTACTCCTAGAACATTTAGTTGGGCAACAAATGGGCAATATGAGTTTAATTTTTGTTAATTTGACCCTGCATGGCCTTAATAATTATGTATTTAGTCTCGTTTCTACAATTTTATGCAAGAGGGTGAGTACTTAGCAACTTATACTGATGATGACATTCTTCTATTTAGAGTAGAGATTGTTGAAAATTTAATCAACTGTGTGCTTCTCATCAAAATCTCTCAATACCACTTGCGTGTGACCCTCCAGCTCCATGCCCAAAACCCTAAAGTTGGAACGCCATATTTCCATCCCAATGCCATTGACTTAGATGATTTGTACTCGATGACAACACCGACTATCTGGACACTCTAAATATATAGAGAGAATGCCAAAATTGTAAATATGCCAAAATTATAGTATTCAAATAAAATGTTTTCCTCTTGTACATAATCTAGAGCTTTCTTAATCAAATTGCCATAATTGGAAATAGAATTCAAATAGTTTTGTATCACTTTTTGTCCCTCTTATAATTTTGTATCTATATTTTCGTTTGTACTATTGGATAGGTTGAGGCAAGAGGAAAACTTGTTAGTGCGAATGTCCTTACATAAAGTGTTTCTCTCTTTTCTCTGGGGCACTTGCACATAAGATTCACCATGATTCATGTTATTTACAAATTTAAAAAATGTATCTTAGACAATGTACCACACTTTTGGATTACATATTCTATTTAGTTTGCAACCATTGCACTTGAACAAATAAGCAACATGGATATTTAGGTCCTCATTCATTTAGGTCCATTTGCACTTGATGTAAAGAGAAGTTTGCCCTTATGCTGAGCATCGTTTATAACATCATCACAGGAATATCAACATCATCTTATAAGTCTTGATCAATTGCCACGATCTTTCCATTCACATAATGCCATATGATGTAATATAAAGTTAGAATAAAATTTTATGATGCAATTATATATTTTCAAACAATAGATTTCCTTTCCGCTTTGGATATAATCCCACACACTTCTTTTATATCCCAACTCTGACCTAGGAAGTCCGTACATTTCTCCAATTTGCATATGAACATTGATGTTATTTTTCGAACTTCCTCATCATTAAAAATCCACAAAAGCATGTAATGGCATGAATATTGTGATCTTCACCTGTCAGCTAGCTAATTAGGCCATATATATCTTTGAATATCTACATAAATCTTTAATCTATAGGATTCACATGTTTTTGCTTTTGGGATTGGCCACTCTACACTATCCAAAGCTGTGAGTGAAAGAGGGATGAGAGATCCAAATCATGTTATGTTTAATGGTGCATTGTAAAATATGCCATTTAAAAAAACCCCATCCTTAGCCAATGACCTATTAGAGGTCGCTTTGTACAACTTCTCGCCAATAGAGCCATGAATGGCATCAAAGATTCCAAGTTTGCTTTCAATAAGTTGCTAGTCTTCAAGGTTTGATGGATATATATCTACAACCCTAAACAAACTTCAATAAATTCTTGAAACATAAAAACTTGGTTTCAAGTCTATTGAAAATTTTTGAATTTATAGTTTGGTCTATGGCGTGGCATGTCAATAGGCCACTTCTACAAATGCAGTTCTGAGTGTATATATGCATGCTATATAAGTACCTCCTTGATTTTTTTCCCTGATCCTCCAACCTTGAAATCCTTGACTCGCCCCTTGTAGGTGTCAATGAATTCATTTCCACATTATCTTCTCTTTGTTGTCTACAACATAATCCAACTATCAATAGAGATGGTAGTAGGAATCCACCTATTGTTGTCAAGATCACAATTGTTGTAGATTGTGATTGCTATGATAGAAGAGCAGGGACGCCAAGGACATGAGGCTTCCATTGACATAGAAGATGAAGCAAAAGAAGACATTGAGTGAAAAGAGAGAATAGAATAGAAAATCTTAAGGAAAAATGAAGGGATGGCACACACTTTGCTAAACTGTTGAGTTTTTTGGAAAAAAGGGAGGGATACTACACTAGAGGGAAAGGTTTTGGGTGTTTTACTCAAGAATTTCAAGAAAATTGCCAGAATACTGCAAGGTTGTGTAGGATTGATAAGAAATGTCTCCATCAACTATCTTTAATTGTGCCAATACCTCTTGTTTCTTGTGCCTCCATGAACTTATGCTCCAAATATACCTAAAAATACTTCTTTTAAAAAATCTATAAAAACAAGATAAAATACTTAAAAATTGAACAAAAACTCTATTTTTACCATAATGGTAGCTCTCCTCCTATTGGTTGAGAGGCTTTCTCTCTCTAAAACTAAAAGGCCCAAACTTGAGTCCAAATCTCCCTTAATACCCCAAAATTGATAATATCCATTGTGTTGATCCATTGTGTTGAACGACATCCCTGCCATCATTGCTAATAATACCACACTTGTGACTTTTTCTTAGCCCCCGTCTTTGCATGCTCCTCCTCCACCTAGCATGCCCCATGATGGCCATCTCCATCTCTAGAGATTGTCTCCAAGTAGGCCGAGGCCCTGCCAACAACTGGTATTGGGAGTATAAAAGGTGTTTTCTCCTTAAGTCCATAAAAGTTATGGTGTTCAAACAATTTCTCAATGAGAATTAATGTATTGTTGATGAGAATGAATTTCTTGATGAGTCCTATTAGAACTGTATTGGCTCTTTCTATTGTGCCTCTAGTTTTATGGTTCATCTGCATTAAAAGTTCAATGATTTTCAAGTGATTGGGCATCCCATAGTATTAAGAATGCAGATAAGTGTAAGCATCAATATGTTGTCTTGTTAGTGTTCTCCTAAATTTGATAACCTCCATTGTGCATTTGCCTATAGATAAAGGGCTATTGGGTATGGTTAATTTAGAGCACTTTTAGTAATATGCATTGCTAGAAGAATTCACTTCGTAATAAAGAATAGGCACTTCTCCTTCACAAAGGATCAATTGGGTTTTTGGCAATAGTAAGTGCAAGAAATGGAAGATTCTTAATGTCATTATTGTCCATCCATAATTTCCATTTCTCTTTGCTTTGGGCCTTCACAAATTCTATGTGGTTCAGCCTCCTCAACCATTGAGATTAGAATAACTTAAGCCACAATGCATTCAATAAGAGCATCATGGCATTTGGAGGATATTTGGGTACAACAAGTATGCAATTACATGAATTTTTAGATGTTTCAACTCTCATGTTTGAATCCTCATAACTAGAGGCCCATCTAGATAAGGGCCCTCTCAAACTACACTTTGTAACTAGCTAAACCTTTCCTTCCCCTTCTTGATATATACGACCCTGCCACGTTTTCGAATACTAGGTTGTGTGGATTGGACAAAACATCAAAGGTGGAGATTGGGCATGACTTTTGTGTCAAATGCAACAAATATATTAAAAGTATTCTTAAATAGATTTTCTTGGGGGAGTCATAAGGCCTTTGTACATTTTTTTGCAACTAAATAAAAGTCAATTTCTCGTGCAAGGTTCCAATGAGTAGGAGAACAATTTTGTTTTCGATTGTAAGGTTTCTAATTCAAGCTCTACATTCTATTCTTATTGTCACATGTTGAGCTCCAATGCAATTAAAAATTTTTTGAGCCCATTTTCATTCAACCATTGGGATGGGCAATTAAACACTTCATGCAATACAACGATATTATCACATCAAAGTGTTGCTAGTAGTAGGTTATTTTTTCACCTCCAAAGTAGGTTATTCCTAGTGCACAATCTATTTTCCATTAATGTGTCCTTATTTTGTGAGAGAATCCATGTAGACTTTGTGTGTATTGTTTATTGGTACTTAGTACACATATATCAATATTGTTTGTTTTTAATTGTTACATATATTAGTGCATCCATTGGTCGCATGGCTCCATGCACATGTAGTAGGTCATCACACAGACACATCCTATATTGGATGCCTCCAACTCCCGCACAAACATTGATATAATCTTACTCATTCCTTGTGACTCTTGATTTAGATATGTTTTTTTCATTTTGCAAAGCATCTAAAACGCGGTATTCATTTCAAATTTCTAGGTTGCATCTCCTTCTTAACATGGTCGCAAAGGCCATGCTAGGCATGTTGGACCCCATGCACCAATGGATGTGACAAGCTTGTCGGTAAGGGTGCTTTTTTTAATATTATAAACTAGGAATGTGAAAATTGTTTTTACGTTAATATATTTGCAATGGGTTCCCTTTTGGTAGAAAACTATCTAGAATAAATTTGTGCTTGACTTTTGTTTGCATTTTGTATTGAGTAGATGTATGGTTCTTCATAGGGCACCCACTATACACGAAGGTTACATTATTTGATGGATCACTTGCACATTAGTGTTGTGTTGACATCCTTTGTCCAAAAAGACATGTGAATTTCACTAGGAGAGCTAGGATGATTCAACACTTGGTAGTCAAGCATGGCTTACATATTGATATACCATGTAGAAAGATAGGCCACCCCATTGGGACCCATCATTCTCCTATTGTGGTACATGCTTGGCAACATCAAGTAGAAAATCACTTTGTTGATTTAGAAAGAAAGTTAAACCTAGCTAGGAAAAAGTATGTGAAGGCTCAACATGACAATCCAAGTTCATTATGGGGCTTGTTGGAAGATGAAGAGAGTATCATAGCAAGGGAGGAGTACATACACACATTTGTGATGAGAGCGATGGAAAAGTATGACTAAAAAATGGAACACCGCATTGAGAAAATGCGAAAGTGCATTGCAAAGGGCTACGAGAAGCATGTAAGTATAGCGAAAGTTTCTAATTATCATTGTTATCATAAATAATGCCTTATTTTGTAAGTATATTGAAAGTTTTTTATTATCATTGTTATCATAAATAATGCCATATTTTGTAACTTTCAAGTCATGACCATCTTTGTTTGCACACACTTGTTTGTCAATCTCTTTGTAGAAATGATCGTGCACACACGAGACAAAAGAGGTGCCACAAGTTCACATTGAGAATTAGACCATGGACAATGGTCTCCAATTGCAAAGTGATGAGAGCTGTAGATGGCATACTTCGTGTTGGACCATCGATCACTCACGAGGGTATTTATGTCTTTGGTATATTGTAAAGCATTAAGATTGCAAAAGGATGAAAGGCCATGCATTTTCAAAGTCAGCACGGTGTCTCTATATTAAAATTTCATGCAATTTTTGTTTGTGTGCATTGTAGGGTGAGGGGAAACACTTTCATGGTGCTACTTCTCTCACTACATGATAATCAAGTTTGGGTGGAGAGTGCCTTACCCTAATTAGCATCTCTTTTGCTCAAGAGTCCACACCATTCACATCACACTAAGTGTTTATGATTGGCACTAATACTGTTGATGTTCTAAAAAATGGTATTAGTCCAATAAAGACAAGAGGACAAAATCAATAAACTTCATGGTAAGTAGCTACTATTTTATGTGTACAATATAGATCCATATCATTGTTAATGGTTCGTAATATGTTTTATGTCACCATAAGAATGGAGCGGGGTTCCCATGTGGATTTCATGGTGAGCTACTCCAAGCTCCATGTGGGGGGTTTGATGTGAGCTTGGTGGATACACTCTTGTATAGTGAAGAGGTGTTAGTGATAATGATGAACTTATTTTCCATGTGTGTTAATCTTTGCAATGCCTGTCATATGTTTTGCCTAACACACATCTCTCATGGTATGCCCAACACACCTCCTTCATATATTGTTTTGGTTGTCTAAATTTATTTGCTTTCAATTGGATGCAGCACGTGCTCTCTACAAAATTCCTCCATGAAGTTTGCTTTGTGGATAGCTTGGAGTATCCTTACCTCAATATGATTGAGGAAAAGGATGACAAGATATCCTTGTGTAACTACTTTGAGGGGATTGATGTTAGTTAATCCAGATTTATTTGTTTGCTAGTGGTGCTTTGGTAAGAGTGTTGTTGCTATCATTACATGTTTGTTATGATGAAACATTTATTTTTATTGAGTAGATGATATTGCAGATGTCGTTGGTGCTTTTTTGTTGTATACAATCCACAAGTGAGGGAGGTCTATCGACTACCCAATTATCGAGGGGTCATCATGTTCCTAGACTCCCTAGGACATATTGATCCCATGGAGTGCCTGCCTACTTAGGAGGTAGCTTCTTGCGGTCTCTATTTATATTGGTATTTTTAAGTAGATAGAAATATTTAATGTTATTTTCTTATTGTGACGTGGCAATCATTTCATTGTGTAAGTATTGAGTAGACATTGAAAATGTTGGGGAGTTGCGTGTTCTAGATGAGCTAAAGCGCATTGATGTAAAGGTGGAACATCAAGTGACAAATATACTACCTAGCATCCATTGATAGTGGGATTTTGTAATCTTGTTGCTCTCCTCCATTTGCAAGGGCCCCAATAGCACAATGCCATGGATTATGGCTTCTTTTTCATGGCATACATGAAAGCCATCATTGAAGGTGGCATCATTGGAGAAACATAGTAGAACAAGGTAGGGACATTGTGAACAATCTTTTATGCAATCATCATTTTCTTTGTGTTTAGATTTCAATGCTTGATAATTTTTGACACTATCATTTGTAGATGAGCAGGGTTTGGATCGATAGCATCATTTGTTCATGCCATTAAAGATGATTTGCATTGTTGGGTGATGGACCTATTGAAGGTGTGATCATGTAGTTTGTTGTTGTATATGTTGAACTTCTTTATGTGGATCTAGCTTGCTTTATGGAATTATATTTTGAAACTTTATGCAAGTATGATATTTGCACTTGTAGAACTTGTTGTTTATATGTTAGTTTTTTGTGATGTCTCGCAAAAGTGATTGGTGATTATGGTATACATCTTATGGTTTTATCTCATAAAATTCATAAGAGTTGTGGTTTCATCTTGTATCCATTTTTCATGTCCTAAGGTAAATATAACCGCACATCAAAAAATGTTTCCTTTAGTTTTTTCTTGACTTTTTTAAAGGGTGTCAGCATAGATACTTAGAAAATGTATTGTACTAGCATGTTGGTGGTAGCTTGAAAAGTGTGATTAGTAGCCTTGTGTATTTAGAGACTATTGAGAACTGATGCCAAAAATTCACTACAATTGACTGAGAACATCAGGTGTTAAATCTAAAGTGAAAACTTCTAACTTTATTCCAAGGAATAGAAGGCAACATACATTGATATTGTTTCCTTAGAGATATTATGGTATACATCTTTTGTTATACCTTGAGATTGTTGTTTGTTGTAGAGATGTTATGGTAAAAATATTTTGTCATACATCTTGTGGCTTCATCTCGTGAAATGAGTAAGAGTTGCGGTTTCGTCTCGTGGACCTATGAATTTTTCATGTTATCGTTTCACTTCGTGAAATGCCTCTAGAACTATATGAAACCATAACATTCAAAATGACAATCTAGCTTGATGAACATAAGCTCAAACTTAAACATAATATGAAATACATGAGATTCGCCATTTTTCTTATATATTGAGGCAACATTAATCTTAACCGATCATATGTGCCCCAATATTATACATATTGTGGCTTCATCTCATGAAATAAGATTTGTGGGTTTTTTCTTGTGGACCTATGAATTTTTCATGTTATCCTTTCACTTCATAAAATGCTTCTAAAACTATATGAAACTAGAACATTCAAAATGACAATCTAACTTTATGAACATAATCTCAACCTTAAACATAAGTTGAAATACATGAGATTCACCATTTTTCTTATACATTGAAGCAACATTAATCTTAACCTATTATACGTGCCTCCACCAACATCTCTTAGCCTGAATATAATACAACTTTTCTAGTCCCTAACAATTGAGATTGCTTGATTTTTAAATATCCAAATTAGGTATAGAATATCAATATCCTAACTCTAGCTGCAAGTACATGTGTAAGCACCTACCCATTGGAAAATGTAGAAGCAAATTGATGCTCCTCATTCTCATCAATATAGGTACAATCAGAAGTAGCACAAGTACCATTGTATGTCTCCTCACAGATTTGCACCATTTTTCCAATCACGATGGATGCTAATGGACAACAAGCATATCTCGCTTTGAGGGGAAGCAAGGCATGGCATGTATGGCAAGTAAACACGACCATAGGGTCCATTAAGAATGTTTTGGTGCAATAATGAGGGCAATATATGTGAGGTTTCATGTTGAACCTCACATGGACCTTAGCACACCTATGATACTAGGGAAATTTGGTTGTGATGAAGACCCCAAGCCTCCTATAGACCAATGCGAGAGTCCTTACCATGGCCTTAGCATGGTTTGAGTAACCTTTTTCTAGATCTAGCAAATTCCATCTTTCATAGGCATATCAATCTTCGATGGAGTGAATAGATAAGAGAGCATTTTGCACTTTCTAATTGTCGCATGCAAGCCTCCCTCTGAACATAGTTGTACTAGGGAATCTTGTCCTCAATCCTCTTGAGGAGGGCTCTAAAATCCTCTATAGAATACGTAAGTTTACTAATCTCCATATTGTCATCAGAGCATGATCTCTCCAAAATTCGATCCTCAGTATCACAAGAAGCAAATGGTGTGACAGTAAATGACCACACATCATCAATAATGGGAAAAACTTAGTGGAGGTGAGGAAAATGACTTGTCAGGATAAGCCTCAAGCCATTCAAGTGCTTGCAAGTAGCACCCCAATCAACACAATCACAATAATTTGATTGTATATGTTGGGGGTAAAGGCACCTCTGCCTAGCCGCCCGTGTACTACTACACTGACAATACCCGCCATTGCACAATGCAGGTGGCAATTGCCCGTCACCGTCACTTTATTCTTTATTCTTTTAGTGAAAATTTGAATAAAGGAAAGTCCAGTCACACATTGTGACTATTGGAGTTCCCATTTGTGCGTCCCTCTTTTCTTGCTCTTACTCTCTGCCATAGCTCACTTCCAAGAAAGCTTCGATCCTTCTCACCTTTCAACTAGTATCAGAGCTTTGGATTAGAGCTTGATCATGGAGCTTGGCCCAGCATTACTTCAGCCTGGATTGAAGACCTACAGCTTGGAGCTTCAATGCCAGCCATGGCTTCTTCCCCCCGAGGTAAGATTTCATCTCCCACCTCTCTCCGGCCCTCATAGACTCTTTGCAGGTGTTTCTTGGCTTCATTGGGCATCTTGTATGCCCCCATTTTCCCCCTTATCCTCAGCATAGCTAGCAGGCTCCACAGTTAGCTCATGTTTTTTTTGCGCTTGTTTCAAAATCTGGCTCAAAAATCCCATTTTTTCTCATATCTCGAGTATCCGAAACCCGATTTAGGCAAGGTAAGAGTCTAACTTGGGATTCAGGCATGCTTTGGATGTGATAGCAATATCAGATCTGCCAAATTCTGATCAATTCTGATCACAACATTTTCTATAACAGATTTGAGTTGATTTACAACAAGAAAATGTCATGCTCTTAGCATATGTGATGCTCCCGAGGCTTGGTATTTGATGCCCAGATACTTTGGGGATGTTTGCCCAATGTTTTGAGATGCTTTGGGACTTGGTTTGAGCTTCCATAGCTCAATTTATGCAGGGATTTACTACTATACATTGTTTGGGCAACAACAAGGTTTTATCAGGGACTGCTTATGCATAATGCTCTTTGTTGACATTCGGGTGTCCTGTTGAATGTATTGATGCTTGGTCATCATGGTTTATGCTCGGATATGCTATTTGAGAGCTATTGAGCCTTGATTTGGATGTGGATACTTTGTTGTTGGTTGGGATTTATGCTACCTTGGTCGACAAGTTATTTTACCTCTAATTTGGTTATGCATATTGGTTTCGGGCTATGTCTTTGGGATATGCAATGAAGTATTGACCTTCGAGGTACGACATCAAACTTGTCTTTGGTTTTGGATCTTCATTTGAGCTTGAACTCAGCTTTGGAATGCATTTGATGCTCCGTCTTGGATGTACATATGGCATGTATGTTACCTATGTCTGGCCAGTCTTGACATGCTTGGCCTATGCCACTACTACATGCTCGTTACATTGTTTGGAGCCGATTGCTACTAGTGCCTTGTCTTGGCATGCATCTGGCTTCCTGGAACTTACTTGGGATATTTCTTGGCTTGCCAAAGTTGTATTTGGGATACAGTTGATGTCTATGGATGCTCTAATTGGAGGCTACAGAGCCAATATGCTCATGATGTCTTATTGATGTCTAGCCTTGGATCTTTCATCACTAGTGCTCTCATATGCCCTTCTTGAGCTTCTTGGCTTGATCCATACAGCTTTTGTGCCATTGGGAGAATCGTTGGATGTTTGACAAACATTGAGCAGGTGGTTTATGTTATTGAGCTTTGAGTCTTTTGAGGTTGGGATCTTTTTCACTTGGATATTGCATGGTTGATATGCCATGGTCCGCATATATGTACTTGGGCTGATTTGGGCTTTGTACTTACTGAGCATACACCTCTTTGTGTCAGGTCTTGCTAGTGTTGTGTGTACATTTTTTCCTATTACACAAGGGGTATGCCGGCTTACTGACAGATTCGTTTGACATGCTTGGGTGTTTGGTCAATGTCCATACGACTGTCATATGCTCATTTATGCCCGCTTGATGCTGGTTATGCTTTGACAGTTAGTGGTTGACTCAGTGCATTGATTTTGCCTACAGTTTGCTCTCATTGTACCTGGATGTGATTTATTACAGCAAGCAGTTATATATGGACTGATGTGGAATTTTCATGCTGAATCATCCCGATTTTATGTAGTTTTGATGGTACTTGGTGGGAAGCATCATTAGCTATCATTTTGTGGTCATTTTTCCTTAGTTTTGGTGGTATCTTTGGTTTTTTACAACACAAAACAGCAAGGAGTTTTGAACTGTTTGCACTGTTTTGGACTACATTATGGGTTCTTCCTCCACTGATAGTGCTATCTTCAACATCACTGAGCTTGATGGTACGAATTATGCCTATTGGAAGAGCCAATTTTGGCAGGTATTGGTACAAAAATCGCAAATAAAGCCACTAAGGATGCATCGTGAGCAACCTGAAACTATGACTGATGACGAATGGGATGAGCTTGATGAGTTATGCAAGTCCACCCTCATCTCGTCTCTCACTGAACGGGTGCATTACAATGTGGTTGAGAAAATAGAGTGCTTGGCAACTTTGGGATAAAATTACGAACCTCTATGATAAGAAAAGTCCAACAAGTTAGATGTATTGGCTGAAGCAGCTTATACACCTACACATGAAGGAGAATATGACAATGTTTGCTCATTTGAGCCAGTTCCATGCTATTCTCAAGAACTTGACTTCGCAGGGTTTTACCTTTAATGATGAGGTTACTCCATTGTTTTTTCTTGGGACTCTAAGTGAGTCATGGGATGTATTCCGCATTGCCTTATGTGCTCCTACTACTATTTTGAACTTGCTTGATGTAGAGAGTGCTCTTCTACAGGAAGAGATCAACCATAAGAACTTGGATGCCTCTCGTGTGTCGCATGCTTTGACTGTTAGAGGCAGAGATGGTAATGGTAAGAATGACCGTGGGAATGGCCGTGGCAGAGACTCGCAGTAGTCTAGGTCTAAGTCACGTGGTAAGTCGCACAATAAGTCTCATGAGAGAAATGCTAATGTGACATGTCATCATTGCGACAAGAAGGGTCATATATGCCCACAGTGTCATGAGTTGTGCAATGAGAAGCGCAAAGAGAAGGGGAAAGACAAAGTACATGAAAAGTCCTCTGATCTCGCAGCATTATGCCTGCGAAATCCAGTGTGAAAATCAAGGAGATAAATGCCATGCAGACTGATGATTCCAATGGGAAGTACATACTTGTAGCTAGTTCTTGTGATGCTACATCATTGACCGATGTTCACTTTATGTATGCGCAATGCTGGCTTTTGGATTGTGGTGCTTCATTTCATGTTACACCATGCCGTGAGTGGTTCCACTCCTACCACAGTCTCTGGTTCAGTTCACTTGGGTGATGATAGGTCACTTGCTATTGTTGGCATTGGGGATGTACGGCTGCAATTCTCTATTGGTAGTACTTTTCTGTTACAGGATGTACATCATGTACCTGCGCTTACACGCAGTCTTATGTCTGTAGGGCAGCTTGATGATACTGGGTTCCATGTTTCATTTGGGAATTTTGCCTGAAAGATCACCCGTAGCAGACTTGTGCTTACTAGAGGTGCCAAAGCTGGCAGCCTCTATTCTCTTGTAGTTGATGGATCCTCTGTTGACCATGTTTTGTCAGTGGGTTCCATCCCACATGTATCTCTTTGGCATGCCTTTTTGGGCCATATGTCCTTGAAGGGAATGAAAATGCTTTCTTGTTTGCAGCACTTACTGCCCCTTGACTATGCATGTTTTGATTCATGTGAGCATTGTCTTTATGGGAGACAAACTAGGAATACACATAAGAAGTCTAGTAGGACACGCATGAGTGAGCCCCTGGCATTGGTACATTCGAATGTCTGTGGGCCCATATCCTGTCACTCTATGGGTGGTATTTTGTGACATTCATTGATAATTTTTCACGTAAAGTCTGGGCTTACTGGGTTCACTATATATATATTCTCTATATAACGTGTGTTCATGGCCTATTTATAAATATCCTAATTTTGTGAAATTTTTTTGAATAAAAAAACCATTTTTTATTCAATCTATAAGTAACCCCTTTATATGACACCCTTCTGTATGCAAAAAATGTATAAATATGGTGTTTTAAAAACCCCTTATTTTGAACTCATGTTATATATACATATATTCATGAGTGACCCCCCCGAGGGCTTACCCCATTAAGCTTATGTCTGATGTCTTTGCTGTATTTCAGAGATGGCTTGCATTTATTGAAAACTAGAATGGGCATAGGCTGAAATGCCTTAGGACTAACAATGGAGGAGAATATGTATCACATGCTTTTGAGTAACTATGTGATGAGAGGGGTATTAAGCATCAATTGACCGCCCCCTATACCCCACTGAGCGGATGAATAGAACTATCCAAGAGCATGTACGCAGTATTCTTAGCCGTGCAGGCTTACCACAGAGCTTTTGGGCTGAGACAGTTAGTACAGCTGTGCATATCATAAATAGATCACCTTTTAGTGGTTTGGATTTCTAGGTTGCAGAGGAGGTATGGACTGGGAAACCTCCATCTTATGCACATCTACATGTCTTTGGATATGAGGCATTCTGCCATGTGCCCAAAGACAAGCGTACTAAGTTGGATCCTAAGAGTGTCAAATGCATTTTCCTTGGCTATGGAGATGTAGGCGAGATGGGTTACCACCTCTAAGATGATCCGCAAGCACGAAAAGTCATCTGCAACCATGATGTAGTCTTCCATGAAGACAATATGCATAGGCAGCCTGAGAAAGTGGTAGAGATACGTAGGGTTATATTCTAGGAGGAGCCACGTGCTCCTGTACAACCAGTTGGACAGACTGCAATAGCAGTTGGTACACATGGCCAAGGTGTTGGACTGGTCTCGCAGAGCCTGTCTAGAGATGATTTTCTAGAGATAGACATCCACCTAATAGATTTGAGCCCTCGATGCATTATATCTTGGTTACAGATGCATGAGAGCCTCTCACCTATGATGAGGCTATGCGCAGGGGTGACAATCACTCCTTGGAGAGGGCTATGCATTCTGAGATAGACTCCATGCACAAGAATATGACTTGGGATTTGGTTGCACTGCCTCAAGGCAAGAAGGATTTTCCATGCAAATGGGTGTACAAGCTAAAAAGTAACCCTGGAAACCCCAAGCTAGCTTATAAGGCAAGACTTGTCACTAAGGGTTTTAAACAGGAGCATGGAGTTCACTTTGATGAAGTATTTTCTCCTGTGGTCAAGATGACCACCCTACACTTGGTTTTGGCCCTTAGTCACACAACCTGACTTGGACTTGTACTAGATGGATGTCAAGACTGCATTCTTGCATGGGGATTTGCATGATGAGATATACATAGAGCACCCTAAGGGCTTTGCAAAACCTAGCAGGGAGCACCTAGTGTGAAAGTTGAAAAAAAGTATTTATGGCTTGAAGTAGGCACCTAGGGAGTGGTATCATAAGTTTGATGCCTTAATGCAGTCATAGGGCTATAGCAGAAGTGCTATGGATCTGTCTTTACACGAAGAAATCCCGTGATGGCTCATTGTTTATTTTGGTACTTTATGTAGATGATATGCTAATAGCAAGGAAAGCTCATGATGAGCTGGATGCTCTTAAATTTCAGCTAAAGAAGAGCTTCGAGATGAAGGATTTGGGACAGGTCTCTCACATCCTTGGTATATGCATTAAGCGTGACAGGCATCTGGGACTACTCTACCTCTCACAGAGGGAGTACATTCATAAAGTCCTTGAGCGCTTCTGCATGCAAGACGCAAAGCTTATTAGCTATCCATTATCTTCTTATATGAAGGTTTCACAGGCCGATTGTCCGTAGAGAGATGAGCAGAAGGCCGAGATGGTCAAGATCCCTTATGCATCAACCATGGGCAGTTTGATGTATGCCATGATAGCCGCTAGTCTAGATATTTCCTTTGCAGTTTGGTGTTATGGCACGCTATATGGCTACAGGTGGCAAAAAGCATTGGGATACCGTAAAGGGTTATCATGAGATACCTGAAGGGCACAACATATATGTGTATTTGCTATGGTAGCCAAGATACAAGAGTTGTGGGCTACACAGACTCCGATTATGTAGGACATGCAGATAGTAGGAAGTCCACTTCCGGTTATCTCTTTACCTATGCTGGAGGTGTTTCTTAGATGTCTAGGGTTTAGAAGTGTACAGCTCTCTCTACCACTGAGACCGAGTATGTTGCGGCCACTAAGGCTTGTAAGGAGGCCATATGGTTGGGCCATTTGGTTCACGACCTTGGGATTGATACTATACCTACACTACATTCGGATTCTACGAGTGCTATTCAGCTAGCCAAGAATCCGGTCTTCCATGCAAAGATGAAAAACATTGAGGTGAGCTATCACTTCATACGTGGGGTCGTGAAAGACATGTCTGTTGACCTTGTCAAGATCTCCACAGACAAAAATCCTAAAAATCTGCTCACGAAAAGCCTCACTACTAAGCGCTTTGCCTTTCTCAGGAGATTGATGGGCGTTGGATGAGATGACGTTTTTTCCTCATCCTGTTGTACATGTGTTCATTGTACTGTATTTTCTTTTTCTTTTCACTCCTCACTAGGGCAAATTCACCTTTAAGTGGGAGGTTTTTGGGGGTAAAGACGACTCTACCTAGTCATTTGTGTATTACTACACTGATAATACCTGCCACTGCACACTGTAGGTGGCAGACACCCATCATCATCACTTTATTATTTATTCTTTTAGTGACATTTTGAATAAAGGAAGACCCGGTCACACATTGTGACTGTTGGAGTTCCCATTTGTGTCTCGCTCTCTTCTTGCTCTTGCTCTTCGTCATAGCTCACTTCCAAGCAAGCTTCGATCCTTCTCACCTTTCAGCATACTCACATGATACCACTTATCTTGGTTTGTCATGCTAGCCATTTTGAAGAGCATGGTTTCTTTTGCTTGGAGAGATGATGGATCCAATTCATACCGCTGAAATATCTTCTCCTTTGTTTACAATCTAGCTATATGACTCTTACTTGATCTGTAGATGTTAAAGCGCTTGGAGTCAACTACTCAAATGTAACCATGTTCAAATGATTGATACAAACTAAGAAACAAAATACTCAAATTTGAAAATGAATGGCGTTCCCTATCTCTTGCTTTTGTTTCAAAAACTGGAGTGCAGTTCCTCCCATTCTAGACCTTGAAGATGAGTCTCCCACAAGGACATGAAGCAGATCAAGTATAGATCTATTGATCCTACCATCAAGAAGAGTGTATTTGATGTATTGCTATAATCTCTCAATCAGACTAGTTGTGTCAACGTTACCATGTGAAAACATGCGACCAAAATTTGGCCATCTTCTATGCCACATACAAGTATGAAAACACTATCCATTATTTATATAACACACCACATTCAGATGGGAAGAATAACACTATACCATTTGTTGAAACATCTCCTCAAATTGCAAGTCTATCAAGTAGTGCATAAGATTAGACAAGGATGCGTAAACACCATCACACTTATTTGCAAGACCTTGACTCACAAGAAGTTGGAAACCAATCATTGCCAAAGTCATTTTAGACACACATAAAGTAACATTAAACATGAAATATAATGCTATGCATTGTGTACTTGCAGGAGAAGAACCTCAACCCAATCCTTTTTTGTATGAAAGAAACATAAGATAACATGACATGCAATTTGATACCTATCACCACCGATGAAGTCAACGGTCCAACAATGATGAGCATCATTTGCAATGACCATGGAAAGTGCTTATAGCTCCTGTTGAGACTTGTCAATCACAATAGAAGAAAACACCACACCCCACCCATTCTAGAGAGCACCGGCAATTGCATTGTGATTTGTAATGCCACAATCTCCTGGTTGGAATTGCTGTCACTTGTGCACAACATAAACCAAATAGGGATGTCCATTCCATGTTGGTTTGGTAAAACAGCTACATAAAGCGGAAGATCAAACACATTGGTCTTATATGTGCCATCAATTGCCTAGGCATTATTGTTAGAGAACCTCCTACTCATTTCTAATATCCACTCATCTTAGATAACTAGTACAAATGGTCTATTATTGTCCTCTTTGCACGTGGATTATAAGGTGAACAATACAACACCTATAGGAACAAAAAACAGTTTACCATATAAATGTAGTGATATCTATAATACCCAAATATGGATAGTATTATGATGAATACCTTGTTTTTGGTCTCATCGACAAAGAGCCTCAAGTACATCGCACTCTAGTCATCCTTGCAAAGTTTACGTACAAGTAGTGATACCATTGGCTTTCATAAGAGAAGATACCTTCATTTTGTATTTGATATGGCAATGTTTGCACTTTCTTTAGAATCAAGAGAAACGTGAAGGTGGCATAATCCAATGGAGATGCTTTTTTTCGTATAAAATTTATCTTTGGTTAGGCTCATCTTTGCAACATGCCGACACATTCCAGCATCAAACAAATCATCCTTGCAGCAATCAATAGGACATGCATGCACTAGTAAATGATACAAATCAGCTCACGAACTTGGTACACGGCCCTCATGTAGAGCATGTACTCGTACAATACAGTAACCTCTTTGCGATCATCTTTGTACTCAACTTGCACCTTGAACGGGAAACCACATTTTTTGGACGTTCTCAATCTATGAATTTGAGAGCCCTTTCAAGCTATGCTACCACCATGATGGCATGCATATTCCACTATCATCTTGGAAGTGCCATGCTTTTTGGTCAAATGAAGCATGCCCAGTCTAACTTTGTATTCAATCATTCTCTCTTCAAGCTTTGGTCTCCACATGAGATCTATTTGACACAAGCTCCAATATGGGTGTTCTTTCCACCCCTTTGATAGGAAATAGAAAGGAGCCATTAGAGGCATAAGACTTTGTAGACACATTGCAAGCACAAGCATTGATGAGCTCTTTCACATAAGAAAGAGGAATGACATCCTTTCTCATGTCAGTACACCACTTGCATTTGATAGAGTCAATTATCATATTGATACCGTCATGGGAACCTATAATCATGTTTATATGGTTTGCAAGCACAATGCTCTCCCAATCTTCCAAACATGCAATATGCAATGATGGTTCAAATTTCAAGGCTAACATCCAACATCATTTTTGCATCGGATGCAAAGACTTTTTTTTTATCCTTCTCCACTTCTTCAAGTCAAGCAACTCCCTTTTGTTGTGTTGTTTGAGTACCTCTCGTGTGATGGCTTTCTTCCCGTTCAAATCACTTAGCATTAAGCTATAGCCCTCTCTATCAAAGGAGTACTTTGAAGATGTAAAATTGAGTGGGCTTGGTGCAATGCCGCCATGCTCTTGTGATGATATAGATCCATTTGACAAACTTTCATCCATGTTGAGATCCTTAATCTTGAGATCACTCTCAATAGTCCGTAACCATTGATTATACAAGCATATGTTCCCAAAAAATCATGAAAATGGCACATTGCATCTATTGGAAATATAATGGAAAGAGAAATACCTTAATGCGAAAGCCATAGATACCGAATCATGATGATTTTTGCCCCAATAGATTGGGTGTGGTTCAAATAAGAAACTTGGAGCTTTGATGGAGACATTCACCCAACATGATGTACATACAAAGATTTTTTGCAAGCAATACTAAGAGCATTTTTGGTGCAAATAGTTTATGGTGGCTTTGAATCATAGTTCTTGGTAGTGTTTATTTAATCTAGTTGGGTTTACTTTTTCTCTAAGGCTATCCACAACCCATGATTATTGGGAGTCCATGTAGGTGTATTTAATGTGGATGTGGACCCCACAAAATTTGAGCTACCATCTGACGCCTTTCTTGGTCTCATTGGGGCCCATACAACATATGGACATAAAAAACCGATAGCCCACCCTTTTCCCAATCAGTTAGGTTTACATACTAGGTTGGGTTTACCAAATTGGGATGGGTTTACTTTGTCATAAAGTAGCGATAACAATTAGATCCTACGATTGCACACATTTGTAGCCATTGATCTCGACTCCTCGAGGGTCTTAAAGACCTAGGGGAGATTGTGTTGAGGAGAGGCAAAAGAGAGAGAGAGAGAGAGAGAGAGAGAGAAAGATCACACTTAATTTAGAGCCATATGACACAAAGTGGTCATGGTGGAGAGAGAAATCATTTAATATTCAAGTGTATTTCATATCTTCTCAAGTTTGTTAAAAGTTACATGTTTGCCATGTAGGTTTAGATGTAGGTTTGGTATTTCTTTCCATTATAGTTGTATATAGATATATAGATATACATTGAAAAGCTTTACTCAAAATAAAACCTTAAAAGGTTTAGGGCTACCTAGATTAAACTCCTAGCTCCATTTCAACAAGGTGTCAATTGAATTTATGAGCCTCCCCTAGTTGAAGCATTCAAGGCCAAGAGGTAATACTTGTAAGGGCGAAGTTGGATGGTCTAAGATGTGCACCTAACCTTTTAAGGCCAAGATGTAATAATTACTTGGGACATATTGGATGGTCTAGGATGTGCACCTAACTTACCTAATTATCATTTAGACTTAGAGCTCAACAAAGTCGAAGGACCTTCCACCATGAAAGCAAGAACCAAAATACTTGGCCAATTAAATCTCGGTATACACAAGTAAAACATAGGATACTAGTAGAATCACTATGCTTGGGTTCCTTCCCAAGACCGAAGCACCTCTCAACCAATCAATGATTACTATGAGATGAAACGAAAGCTCTTAATCAACCCAAGTCGGGCATACACACCGAATTCTTTCAATGGAATCAATACAATAATTTTGGAGAGAAACGTGTACAATTTAAGCGTACGCACCCAGGACAATACCTCTAAATCTTTTATTCGCTTGGCTCAGCATATTCATGAATATTGTGCATGAGTACCAAGCATCCCTAGTTCAATGTAAGTCAGTTCCACTGCATGGAGCCATGAGGATAGACTAACTCAATTATCTGCTTCATATGGTCTCAACATTTTGGGAATATACATAACGACACTCGTTCGCAGAGTCTGCAAGCTTTTGCCTTCAAACTTTTACTCGCATGTTCATCAGGTAGACTGTGCAAAATAGCCATAGATGCAAGTTTGCCAGGTTGGGTAGAGAATGCGACTTCCTTCTCATATGTGCACCGCCAATACGAGCAGGGGAACGAACGAACTTTCTTGTCAGTCGCATAACAGTACAAAATGGGTGTAGAGCAAACCGAAAAGTACAGATTACTGCCAAAGAGAGAGGACGAAGAAATGAGAAACAACCTTTCCTTGTAACATATAAGCCATCGAATAACTAGAAGGGTAGAGGGAAGATGAGATGCGCGTTAAGAGGAGGTCTGCATGAGTGGATGATACAGGCTCTGAATGTGAGGGTGAGAAGGGCTGAGCTGGGGGCAAAATACAGCTGGTAGATAGAGCTGACAGGAGGTCTGCATGAGTGGATGACACAGGCTGTGAATGTGAGGGTGACAGGTGCTGAGCTGGGGGCAAAATGCAGCTGGTAGATAGAGCTGCAAGGAAGTTGGCGAGAGAGAGAGAGAGAGAGAGAGAGAGAGAGAGAATGTGTGTGTGTGTGTGTGTGTGTGTGTGTGTGTGTGGGAGGCAGAGTGAGCTTTGTCGGTAGAATAATCAGAGGCCGGAGAAGGCGAAGCCGAGCATGGAGGCGAGGCAGGAGACAGCGGTAGCCAGGGTGGAGAAGGGAGAGGGAAGGGAGGAGGTGGCGCCGACGCTCTGGAGGAGGGCCAGCAGGCTGCCCGCAGCCACGTGGCTGCTCATGAGGGACGCCGCCCACGACCCGGCCACCACCCCGCCTACCCCGAAACCCACTGCATGCACCACCGCCGGCAACACCGACGTCGCCGCCATTGCCATCACAGCCATCCCCGCCCACGCCAGCACTGCCACGGCCCTCATGAGTACGCAGCCCCCTCTCTCTCTCTCTCTCTTCCTCTTTCTCTTCCTCTTCCTCGTGCCCTCTTTTATCCAAGGCTACTGCGGTCCGCCCCTACCGATAGGCCACCTATCCATAGCCTCCTCCCCCGGGCCTCCCTTCCGCCGCTATCCCGCAGGCTGCCAGCCCCGTGTCTATGGTAAGGGGGGGTCTTTAAGGAGGGGAGAGTGGTGATCGACGGCCCCCTTTTTGCCCCCATCACATCCGATCATCTGGGCCGTCGATCACGTTGACTGCGAGATATTCGAATGGATATTGGTCTTGTCGCCCAAGTGCCCGGCTCCGCGCGTGCCTTGCTCCAAATGTGCCCGGCCCCGAGCGTGCCCGGCCTCGAAAGTGCTCTGTTCCTGGGGTGCCCGGCCCCGTGCGTGCCCGGTCTCGGAAGTGCCCAGGGTCTTTGAGAACCCAGACCAGCTTCTGCTTTCAGTCACTCAGACAGACTGACAGACAGAGAGCCAAAGGTGCTCCAAAGACTCGCAAGTCAAGCAACCCTTGACAAGATTCCAGGACACTGGTTCCATGAATTCATCCTCCGTTTCATATCTCTTCATGTACTCCTCCCACTCGCGTATAGCTGCCCTATAATAGCTTGAGCAGAGTCTTTGCATTTGAACAGAGAATAAGGCCTTGCACAGTATGTCTGATCACACGAGAGAACAGGGACACTGACTCTATAAGCACAGGGAGCGGCTGATCATAGCAATTTCTTGCACCAGAGGAATATCTACCACATGTTTAATCATAACAGAAAATAGGGCCACTGGTTCTAAGCACAGAGAGTGTCTGATCTTAACAATTTCTTGCATCGAGGGAAGATTTTGGCCATTGGCATTTTCACTTATAATCGGGCAATTGAGATTTCAACTGTTGGCAGTTAACAGCGGCAGCAAGCCATGCACATGGCATCAGCACCCCCCCAAACACCCCAAGCACGCTCACCAATGAAGCTCCAATCACAAGGGCAACAATCACCATCTCCTAAGCAAGCCATGCATGTGGCCTCACCATCTCCCGACGTACCCCAAGTCCCCTCGCCAAGGAAGCTTCGATCGCAAGGGCAGCAATCACCATCTCCCAAGCAAGCCATGCATGTGGCGTCACCATCTCCCGATGTACCCCAAGTCCCCTTGCCAAGGAAGCTCCGATCGCAAGGGCAAGAAGCCATGCACGTGGCATCAACATCTCCTCAGCGAGCCATGCATGCAGCATCACCATCCCCCGAGACACCCCAAGTGCCATTGCCAAGGAAGCTCCGATCGCAAGGGGAACAAGGCATGCACGTGCCATCACCACTCTCCCCTCAGCCAGCCATGCATGTGGCATCGCCATCTCCTGAGACACCCCACGTGCCCTCACCAAGGAAGCTCCGCTCTGGCAAGTTTGTTCTTGTGCACAAATTTGTGGTGCCGCCGGCTCCCAGAAAGCAAGCAAAGGCGCAACAATCTCCAACCAAGAAACAACTGCCATTTGTTCACATCAATCGGATGCTTTCAAGGGAGTTCACTTGTAAGTTTTTATTTTTCGCATATAAGTGGTTTCAATTTATTTTTGCACCGAGGTTTAATTGCATTGCCTAAACAACAGTTAACCACGATGCAGGTACGGAAGAGCCTGCAGACGATCTTGCCCAGGAAGAGGATCCTGTCCTTGACAGGCCTTCGGCTGATCTTGCCGATGAGGAAGATCAAGCCGCTGCCAGGTCTGCCGATGATATTCGTGATGAAGAACATCAAGTCCCTGCTGCTGACTCGTTGGCCGGTTCGGGGTTAGCACCAAGTGAGTACATTGCATGCCCATTTGGGATGATTTTAAAAACGTATACTATGGATTTCTTGTTGTTCTTGTCTGCAGATCAGAAACTCGCGTCAGAAAATATTGTGTATGAATGCTGTCATCAAGTCAGATTGAATTCTGAACATTGTTGTTGTGCCATTTGATGCTTTGCCAGGCGAAACGACGACAAGTGCAGACACACATGGCATTGACCGAGGTGGTCCTAGAGCACGCCCTGGGCCTGTGCACCCCACGGATGATGGTATCGTCCGAGCCTTTGAGATTGTCTTTGACAAGAATGGTCGATTGGCTCGCCGGTGCACTTGTGACCAGTTCTGCAGCAAGCGCACACACTTCTACTATCGACGCTCAGCCATGGAGGAACATTTAAAAGCTTCGCATGGCCTGAACATTGCAGTCCCTGCTGGAGGTAGAATAGGGCCTACTGATGCACGTGTATACGGCACCCACACGGAGTACGAGGAGCATCGTAGCCGCCAGAGATTCGAGGATGTGGAATTCAAGTGGCAGAAAAATAGAAAAAAGCATGAGACTGATTCAATGGTCAAAGGATGGAGGATATACAGTGAGTTGCCAGATTCTCAGAGGATGGGAGGTCCGGAGCAATGGGTGGACGCGTATGTGGCAGAACAGATGAAAAGATACGATGCAAAGAAGGATGATCACATAAAGAGGATCCGTGCTCGCATTGCCGTAGGATTCGATAGATATGTAAGTGTATCTCTGTTCTTCAGTTTTTCTGCAGTTGACTTTGCTGGTTTCCATTGATTTTTCTGCAGTCGACTTACTTTTCTGCGTTGCCAACAGCGGAGGACTGCAAGCACAGATGTTGGGGGCCCAGCTCGGACGCAGTCATCGCACCATGCACAGTCGATAGACGCCGCAGATCAGGAGGATGCTGCTGCAGAATACATTGTTGCGGACACACCCATAGAGCTCTTATCGCCAGAGGGGCCTTCATTGTCGATCGCATCTTACGACATTACTGTTTTGCCTGGTCGTGTGCTATATGCATTTTCTGATGGTGACAGGGACACACGCAGGATCATGTTCGTATACAATTGATTCTTCTTGTGGATACCTATTTGTCTGCTTCTTTGATTTAACACTTTGATTATATTGTGCAGATATCGATTCAAGTCAACACGCCTCCAACTGGAGTTGCCAGTACAGGGGGACTTCTTTGAACAATTGAAAGATCCCGCACAGCAGGCCAGCACCTTGGACATGAACTTCTTTGCGCTGTGGATGGAGTTCAGCCTACAGGAGGAAATAAGCTGCAAATTCTGGATTGTTGATCCCTTGTGGGTTGGCTTGGCAGGCACTGCATCTACAAAGTCGAGCTTGGCCAACTTTATGTCTCCGATTGATGAGCTATGTGACATTGTTTTTTTACCCTTGGTCATGAGCGGTCATTGGACATTGTTTGTGTGCTTCAACTGTTCGGGGCATGGGGTGACTCAGTTGCATCAGAAGCCGGGGCTGCTATTCTTGGATCCTATGAACAAGCCACCCACTCCATTGATGTGTGAGATGGTTAAGCTGGCCGTGGAGCAGATATGGGCTGCGGAGCGTCGCCATGAAACCATACTAAGCAACCCTCCTGTGCAGGCGGTGATACCGTGCCAACCGAACGCCGTTGATTGCGGGTATTATGTGATGCATTGCATGCGCCTGCTAGTGGAGACTTGCTTGCAGGGAGTGGTTACGGCATCTTTTGTGAGTATATTTAGTACATGCACTAATATGGATTGATTTAGGTCGGCTCAATCTAATCTGAATCCTTGTCTTCATGCAGCTGACAAAGCGATGGTTCGAGCATGATGATGTTGTGCAGATGAGGACGACCTTGAGTCAGTGGGTTTCTCGCGTGGCTGGCAATGTCTGAGTGGGTGTTGATCTCCAGCCATAGTTTCATGGGATGTTTTTGAACTGTGGACCTGGGGATGGGTAGAATGCATTGTACATGTTAGGCCATTCTGGCGAGGCTCTTGTAAAGACTTCATGTTTGCATCAACAGCAGTTGACTGTGCATCCGCTTTCTCTTGAGGCGGATCAATTTTGGCTTTGTAAACTGTCAGCTTCCATTGACACGTTCATGTGGCTTGTAAACTGTTGACACTCATTAAGAAGATTACATATTTCTATTTGCAGCTTTGATGTCTACCCTGAGTTAATTTTGCAATTCATGGTAAATTTTGACTACGCCATTTGGGGCTGTGACACATCTATGCAAAAGTGGTCTCCATTTGAAAAAGGTGCTAGCATACGTATGTTAATAGGTTAAAACAACACGTTGTAAACATGATCCAATCTTTTAACTAAGAGTCTACCAAAATGGCAACAAGTATGAAACGTGTTTGGCAAATAGGAAATATACAACTGTTCAGGGCACCAAAATAGACATCATGCTTAATAAATGGATATCCTAGCTCTCGCATGGCCAGAGGAGGACCTTTCAGAAAAAGTTTTGTTTGTAAAATCATGATCTTCAATAACAGGAATCATCTCATGCCAAACAATTACTTTTGCAGGCAACTTTATGGTACTTAGGAATTGAAAGTTTAAAAGCCTATGCTGAGTAGATGTCTCATGAGTCGAGATTTAGCAAAATATTCAAGCACCTCAACCTACCTAATATTGCAAGCAGTACACACTTACATGGTGCCTTTGACAGTGTCAATCAACAGAATCCTTGTCAACAGCCTTTGACAGTGTCAATCAACAGAATCCTTGTCAAACAGGCTCACAGATTACCACAGGATCTTCCCAATTTGTTCCCTGTCTACAAAGAGACTTTAAAGCTAATGGACACAGCAGTTTTAATTAGGGGCAACCTAACACCACAAGGATATGGCAGGAAGGACATTGACAGAGTAGCAGCACCCATGATGCATAAAGTCTGGCATGCATCACTGAAACTGGAAGACAACAAACCGCCAAGCAAGTGTCTCTGTGAATTTATGGCTAGCTCAGAATTTAGTCTGAAATAGTACTTGTTTCTAGATCAACTACAGGTGTTATAGGCGATATCAAGCTGGAGCAGCCAGATAGATGCTAGGAACAGTAGCTCAATGATGGAAGCATAGGGACCATTTCCTATAGGTGTATCTTGTTTCAAACCTTACAATTTTTCTCATGTATGCAGTGTTTTGTCTTGCCTGCTATTTGTTTTGCCCCTACCCAGCAAAATAGGGAAAGAGCAATAAGCACATATATATTAAACAAATACACGCATGCTGACTTGTCTCAGAAAATCCACCAACACCAATCCAAATTATAAGCAAGAATCTATAAAATCACTTGTAAGAATCAATTGCTCATATATATGTTGTCATTCGACATGTTCACAAAGACAATCAAAGTTCAAATCACCTGTAAGAACCAATTAGCCATATATAGATGTTGTCATTCCACATGTACACAAATAGTCAAAGTTCAAGCTTGAATCACATGCATATTATATCCGAAATCCAAAGTTTTATGGCTAACATGTCATGAAAAATAACTCCACTGTCAAACCAAAAATTTAGACTGAAATGTAAAATAGTAAAACTCTGGAATCCCAATAGACAATCATCTTGTGTTCTTGAATTCTGACATTGTGTTCTTAAAAGCATATTTTGACAATCGGGAAAGAATTTCTGCCTTTAAGCTTTTCATTAAATGTAGAAACACTCCAGTGCATAGAGATCGACCCACAGAATATATTAAAAGATCGAAATAGACCCAAAGCCCTTCCTCAGTATCATGCTGACAAAATAGCAAGGCTTTGAAAAAATTGTGAGGCATGATACAACACTATGCTACATAGAGCTGTCAAGCAATCTGAATGCAGAAAAACAGGCTGCTGACTCACACACACAGGAGCAGCCAGCTTTAAGAAGGGCAATCAGCACTTTTGAGATTTACAAAACCAAGGCAGCAGAAACAGAAGGAATCTTAAAAGTAATTTTGGAGTTACTGTATACCAAGTCCAGCAATATATTCATAGCAACCACCTTAGCATTGCCGAATGGTTTATCTCAGCTTCCACTAAAACCATGCATAGGAGTGGACTCGAAGGAGTCTCAAGGACCCTCCCAGAAGTTCATGAGGCAGTTGAGGTCCTTCAAATTGATCAAAATCGCTTACAATAAATTTGAGAGCTCTCTAAAGGTGCAGTACTCTTGAAGTTCAAAAACAGTCAGCAGAAAATGACCTGACCATAAACATAACACTCATACTTTGATAATATTAGACTAAGATTAAATGGAGTTTTGCAAGGGGTTAACCACCAGGTTATATTAAGCAATCACCAAAGATGTGATAGATTGACATGCATTTGTGAATTCCAACATATTTGATGATCATGTGTACACTCTGTTGTGTGTCAACCCACAAACTTCACCCCTTGTCTCTAGCTTGGACTGCTAAACTTTTTTGCAGTACATGCACATATCCCAAAAGAACCTAATGTCTTAATCTTAAAATATATTTTTACTCCTGTAGGCCTTGCCTAGGTTTGAAAAGGATGCATACAAATCCAAGAGAAGCCACAAACATAGCAGCGCCACTAAAAGCATCCACAAACAGCCTCTCTGCCATAAGCATTGAGAATATATAAGCTTCTGGCAAGAGTCCCAGTAAACACTATACCGCTATCATGCATAAGACATAGACCAAGCAACAAGTACCATCAAAAGTAACTTGGCATCCAACTTTGGCGATGCTAAACAGAAGCTAGATTTTTCTTTACCAGTGTGACATAAAGCACATGCAAATACATCACCAAAGACTGACGCAAGTCTGACCTTTCCAATGCCTTTGACAACTGAGAGACATCATTGGTACATGTGACCGAACCCCCATTAGGTGTACATTTTAAGAATATAAATTGGACATACCATGATGTAATGTGCTTCACTGCTTAGAAGCAACACTATCAAAATACTTGGTAGACACGGTATCAGTGGTAGACATAACACATCATAACCAAAGGGATCATAATGATTTGCCATTTTTGATCAATCATTGCATTGAGTTCAGCACCAAGAGCAGGTCCACCATATTTTTGACATGTCCTTGCAGCAGTCGGCTAGTTTTGGTAATTTCCAGCTATTTATGTCTGGCCCAATATATTGGCAGATACATTGTCTTGCAAATTTCAGCACTCTCCGACATCCAGTGGCACTCCTCCCTCGTCCGGTGCTTCTCTCTGTCATCAGCTTCATCCAGTGCCCTCGCTCTGTTGATAAACACGGATGTAGAGCTAGTTAACTATGGTGGATGCAAATCAAACACACGATACATTATCAAAAATGAGAGATTGTAACTCAAGTGAATTAGGTTCCAAGATAGATTAGCTTGGACTCATAAACACAATCTTGAGTGAATTAGGTTCCAAGATGGCAGCCATGGAACCTTGGCCTCGAGCTCAGAAATCTCGAAGATTTTGGTCTCTCCTTGGTCCTCGGGAGTCCCTCTTGAACATTGCTCGAGATTTCAGCCATTAAGAAGAACGGGAAGAAGATCACAAGCAAGGTTTGAAAGCATGCACTTGTGGGCAGCCATGGCTATGGAGTAGGACCTCCAGAGAGCAAGAACCCTCATGAGGAGGTCCTGAACCATCCTGCCCCAAGCTTGATTTCACCCTTTCTTGAGGAAGCATACCCATTTTGGAGCCATGGAGCATTCGGGATCAAATGGAGCTCTCATGGAGGACTGAGGTGGCATCAGTGAGACTGCCTTCTTCTCCAAAGACTCAAGGTAACTGACTCTTGGCTCTCATTCTCTCCGTTTAAGCCTCTTGTTGAATCCCATCCAATTTTTTGAGAGAATGTATGAGTCCGAGTAGATAATAGGAGACCCAGACCTTGAATGCATGCTGATTCTCATGTCCCAGTCATTTCTCTTTGATCTTATAGTGCTGAAATGGATTTTACTCATGCTGAAGCTTCATTGTGATTATATTTTGCTTACCCATAACCCGTTTGGCTTTTTGTGAATTGGCTGAGCCAAGAAGTGAAAAAAAATCCATCAAAGAAGTGACCCCCCTTGCCATCAAAGATCCTGAAGGGGTGCACAACCAGGCCCGGGGGGAACTTTGCCCACCTCCCGGTGATCCGGAGCCCAAAGAATTATTGCAGGTGCAGGTACATTTGATGGAATAGCCCGAACGCTGATCACTTGAGCTTACAAACCCTTACATGCATTGGTAATGCCATAAACCGCTTGCTAATGTATGGTGGATGCAATGCAAGAAGGGTAGGGAATGCAATATGGAACTGGTCTAAGCAATAAGCTATGGATGCAAAGAATGTATGGCTTTATGGGGCATTGAGAGCCACCATTGAGGCCCTACATGTCTGGGATAAGACCCTCACCATTGGGATAAATAATGCTTCTTGAGGGAGCCTTTGCAGGATATTACAGACAGCCAGTCCTACACAGTCAGCCCACAAGAATTGATTACAGCAAAGCCTCTTTGTGTGATTGAGCACAAGCTCTATAGCTTGACTCGAAGAGGGCATTTTCCCCTTCGATCCAAGCTAAAAATCTCCACATTCCGCCCTACGGTTTGAGAGATACACTCAGTTTTGTACCCAGAGGTACTGTGGGACAGGCAGCAGTCCTACACAGTCAGCCCACAAAAAGTGATTACAGCAAAGCCTTGATCATTTACTGTCGGAGATATTTTTACATAGACTCATAGAGGGGATCGAGGGCTTTCATTTGAATCAGAAAGTTTGGCAATCGGAGTTCCCTAGCTCAAGTTATCATCATTTCTGTAACAGGGGGTCTGGTAGACTGCACTTGGGATGACAGGCCACAAGGGTAAAGCAAAGGCCAAGGAGGAATTTCAGCGTGAAATAAGGGACTCCCATGCCTCAATGAACGATCCTAGCTATGCCCAGGAGGATTGTGAAGACTTATTTGAAGAAGGTGCCCCCGAGATAGATCGCTTATCTCTGCTCAACCAAACCCTATGCCAACATGAGACCCATCATGCTGATCGACATAGAGAGATGGAGCAACGCCACAGGGAGATGGAAACCCGCCAAGATCAGTGTCATTCCGAGATGATGGCCAAGATGGACTGACTCATAGAGCACATGGGCGCCCTCATTCCCGCCATTGCCCCCCCCCTCGGATCGACCCAAGGAGTATGTCTCTCCCCGTGACGCTAATCGCCCTCCCCCCTTGGAGACCGGGCATAGCTCACAAGGTCCTGGTGGTACCCATGGCATTTCCCATAGCACTTGATCAAATGGCAAGGCCTACCAATAGAGGAAGCCTCTTGGTGCCCAGCATCTATATTGGACGAATTCCCACACCTCAAGGAGGCTATGTTGGCTGGCACCTCACCATGACCCCTGTTTTGGGCTGCAGTTTGCATCTGGACAGCCACCTGTTTTGTACCAGATTTGGTCTTGATCCACTCTCAGCCCCATCCTCCATACATGGCCAGAAATTATACCTCGAGGGCTCCATTCCGACACCTTACTTGCCCCGATCGGAGTTCCCTAGTGGAAGTTATGGCTGTTTTTCTCCAGCCATACCATCTGGGACTGCACGCTAGAAATTCCTGGACAACCCTTTATTTTGTACCAGTTTTGGTCCTGACCTGATTGCAGCCCTGCCCCAGCCACATGGGCTGAAAGTACATCTCATGGGCTCCGTAAAGACACCTCAATTGTCCCATTCGGAGTTGCCCATACAAAGTTATGGCCGATTTCCTACAGCACAATCTTACAATCCATGACTACATCCCTTGTTTTTTAGGACAAAAACTTTATGAGACGGGATGGTTTGTAATGAACGGGGATCACAGGAATATCTTGTTCAGTGGAGGATAAACCCCGCTACCTTGTTCAGTGGAGGACAAAGCTAAGGTTTGGACAAAGTTATCTTCTCTCTACAAGCTGAAGACCTTTGCCCACCGTATTACCACAGAAAAGAAGCTCTAAATGCTTCCCGTCGATAATCTGCAGTTGAAGACTTGTGTTATTTTTTCAAAGGAGCAGGAGGGGGTGAAGATGATCTGCAGTTGAAGACTTGTGTTATTTTTTCAAACAGGCTAAATGCCATTGTAAACTGAAGGTATGCATTGAGTGATTGCCTACTCTATGGGTCAAGCTGCAGGTTGTGGCTTGTTTAGAGCCTTGTGAAGGAGGTATTAAGCACTAGTGTGTGCTCCATCAGCATCAACCTCAGCAAATCGAGCTGCTAGAGCAGAGGTCAGATTTGTGTGAACTGCGCATGTTTGCTCCTATGAGTTGTTGGGCTGCACTTCATCAAATGCAACACATCTGAAAAAAAGAACAGATCAGTTGCTGGAGCAGAGGACAGATCAGAGTGGGCAGATCTGAAAAAAAGGCCAGCACTGCTGTATACACAGCATACATGGTATATGCAACACATTGAAGAGCTTTGGAAGCTCTCTGACAAGCCCAGAAGTACTCTTGGAGCATAGGTATATGCTGGAGGTCATATGTACCTGTTGTGATCCACTGCAAGCTGATTTTGGTAACTGAAATGCTCAGATGTGGAGCATTTCAGACAGGCTGAAAACTGTCATTTGACATGGACAGCAAGCATTTGTTATTTACTGAAGCATACTGTGACATTTGGTGACATCTATGAGATGTATGTACTGACATATGTATGTCAGAATGTTCATGGGTTGAGAAAAGCATTAAGTGCCATTGAATGCTGAAATTTTTGAAGCTAAAGCAAATGCAATCTCGTCTTTTGGCGTATGACTTTGCTCATTAGAGATAGACAGTCTATGGTCACTACACAGTCATGCATTGACCTTGTCATACTGGAGCACATGTATGGTTTGGTTTGAAGACACTTTGAAGTGGTTTGAAGCTGGTTATGCTGGTGTTTGGTTGATTGCAGCCTGCAAACAAAACTGTTGATACTTGTACTTGCTGATTATGCACTGTTTTGTCCTGCTATGCTCATGTCTCGAGTGACATATGTACTTGCAATCATCTGAGAAGACTTGGGACATATATGACATGTGTGCATGTTGCTTTTGGCATCAAAAGTGTCGCTGTTAATCACAGTTTACAGGTTTAGACTGCATGTTTTTGGACCCTGGCAGTGGATCTGCAGGAGTTCAATCTGAAGCAAGTACACGGCATATGTATTGACAGTTATTTCTACGAGCTGGACAACTTGATTGTGGACTATTTTGGGCTGATACTGGGCTGAAATTTACTGGGTTTTTACTGCATTTAATTGTAGAAAATTGTCATCAACTGTAGTGGACTGAACTTAGTCGGTCGGACTTATTGACTTGCAGGGAGTCAGGCATTTGACATACAGGCTGTTGCATCATGGCTAATGCACATGGGACTGATAATATCACGCAAATAGTTGGAGAAAAGCTAGACAACAAAAACTTTGCATTATGGAAATTCAGAAGGAAAAATTTTTCTGGTTGGCAGAGGATACTGGGACTTAAGCACAGGAGATGAAGCAGCTCCTGAATTGCCTGAAGCAAATGCAACAAATGAACAGAAGAAAGCTCACAGGTTATGGACTGAAAGAGCATGTAAGGTACGGCATTGGTTTTCACTATGTATATCTGATGCTATGGCTATTCAAATCATTGGCTGTGAGTCTCCGAAGGATGCTTGGGATATACTGATGAGATATTATGGAACCATGACACATGCACGGAAGATCCAGTTGAAACAACAGTTCAATAATATGTGTAGGAATGGCAGGAGCATCCAGGTGTATACCACGGAGATTAAGACCATAGCTGATCAACTTGCTACTATTGGCTCAAGTGTATCAGAAGATGATGTGATTGCTGTTGCAGTAAACGAGAGGATGTGCCAACTTTGCGAATGGGAGCCGGAGAGCAATTACAGACCTTTTCAGTATGGGATCAGAGCCAATCCCAGCCACGTCCACCCCTCCAAAGAGCAATTACAGACCACAACGAAGAGAGCCGCTCTAAATAGAAACCACAACAACAAAGAATGGGTTGCACTACATTCTTTTAAGCATGGGTGCCAGGAAGAGATGGAGATCGGAAACCTTTTACCAAGTAAGCTGAAAGCTGGACACTGTACAATTTCCCTCAAATATGCAAATTCTCAGTATCAAATTCCATTGCCGAGCATTGAGAAACTTGCATTGCATAAACTCTTGTAACAACAATCCAAAAGACTGGAACTGAGATGGCCAATGTACTATAGCGATACTAGAAAACACAGCTGACCCATCATTTTCTGCAAAGCTGTGTGCTCTGACCATGGTACTGAGTGATAGAACAACATCCTCTGTAAGGACATGTGAGACATCAATGTCATCCAAGGCAAAGAAACCAATAAGGACATGTGGGCAATCAACGAGGACGTGTGGGCAATCAATGCCATGCAAGGTAACGAAATCAGGAGAGCCTAGGCATCTCTCTCCACAAGATGGAAATTGGACTAAGGAAAGTCGAACGCTTTTGTAAATACTTTCCAACAAACCTTGGAAGCACCAAATCCTGTCACCAAGAATATGCACAGACCAGTCAAGATCTCTGAGACCAATAAGGCCTCCATTTGAGGTGAATGGTTTCATGTTTTCCTTTACAGCATCAAAGACAGCCATTCCCTCCATTTCTGCGATGTCTGCCAAGCACCATGGTCCTGCTTGGAGAGTACTGCAAGCATTGCACACAGATTCCAGAGTGTGAGTGTAGCATTCCATGTCCATTGGAAGGCTGCTTATCACCTTCTCAATAAGCTCCATTAGAAGAAGACCACATCAATCTGGACCCAAGAGAGTTCTGCGAGAACAAGACTAACAATCAAATGAGCTATGCTGCCATCTCTTATGCTGAGAACCGTCAGCACCACCCTCACAGAAACCTGACGATGGTGCCTCGCAATCTGATCAGACAAAGCCACGTCTTCGATCACAGAAACCAAACAAAGTCATCACAATCCTTTGCAAGTTCAATATATGAACAGCCCAATGGCCATCCACACACCCAAAGAATCATCTGCAAAGTTTCTATGTCAAAGAGTCCCTTCCCACCTCTAACTGTCTCCCTCCCCCACACTCAGTACATTTTATCTCGTTTCTCAATCTTGTTTTCCCTCAAAAATATGCATACAGTAGCCTTGGGGTCTGCATAGTTGCCTTTCTGCTTTTCATTAGATATCAGAATAATCAACTGCTGTAGACTGTGTCACGTTGACATGATTATCACGCAATGCCAAACAGAATATGCATACAATATGCAGTTGATTATCTCGTTTGTCAGTCTTGTTTTCCCTAAAAAATATGCATACAATAGCCTTGGGGTCTGCATAGTTGCCTTTCTGCTTTTCATTAGATATCAGAATAATCAACTGCTATATACCAGAGGTAGCCATGGAGCTGAGAGAAGACTTGGCCACAGATTGCCCCAGTATCAACTTTGCAAGAGTGAGCACCCATATATAGACAAATTCACATTTTGAACTTTGATCAGACCTACAAGCAAACAATTGGTGAAGAGCAATCAACTATTCAACAGCTTGGGGGTGTGACAATCAGAAGACCCACGTATCATCATCATTATCATCTCTCAGCAAAGTTCCCCACCAAATGCAAACGATTGCAGAGTTTTCAGAATCAGACAACAACCACAGGCCAGAAAGGCATACTAGACCTGGCACTTGCAGCCAGCTGAAATGCATGCCGTAAAAACATCAACAAAGGATATGACAAAAAGCTGTGGACTCAATGGACATCCCTGCCGCCTTAGAGATCTGTGTCCACAGAGTCCATATAGTCTGCCACAAAGAAACAAACTGACATGTTCGTCCTCAGACAAAAGTTGGGACACAGCAAGCAGTGTGTGGCCCAAGGAGCCGTGCTCTCTACTTAGAGGCCATAGCGGGGGACCAACCTGCATCTGGAGGCCCTAATTGCCTCCACTGAGCTGTCACCTGACATTTGAACAAGAAAGCTCCTTTCCCCCCCTTCAGTTGGATACGCAATGTCTGCAATTGTTCCATCCCACAACATTGCATCGCCATGGAATGCAGTGATTGTAAGACCAGTCAATGTGCTACGAGCAATCTCTGCATTGCAATCTCTAGCACCCAAAGGCAGCATTGCATCACATGTTTTGCAAGCAAATGTGGACCGGCAGTCAATGATTAATGTTTTGCTACAACAATGTGGACACTGAATACGATCTTGCTGAGGAAACCTGATTCGTTTACGGCCTCGTTGATGTTTTTTTGGCAGTCGGCCTGTCTGATTCCTTGGGCGCTTAGGTGAGATTCCAATTTTCGGATCAACATCACTCTTCTTTGCACCATGCCCGAGTCTTGTCTCCGTCACATTTGCTTGGATCTGCCGAATACTTCCCCCGGATGGCATCTCAGTGGTTCCAGGGGCAAGCAATCCAGCTATATGGCTCTGCAATGCTTTCATGTTTTCAATACAGCCCCTAACATCAGCAGCAGACAAAGAGGTTGCTACGTCCTCAAGTCTTTCCAAACTCCGACGTAGCTCGCTGATTTCAGCCTGCAGACATGCATCTTTCTGCGATTCCATGATATCCACGTCAGCATCAACATCTTCATGCACCCCAACTGCTGGCAATGCTCCTCGCATGGACATAACATGGTCAACCACAGGAAGAGCATCGCGAAGATGTGAGAATTTGGTATGTAAAATTTGTCTTAACCCAAGTAAGTGCTTGCATTCTGTGGTCTGGTCAGGGCAGTCACAGTAACTTGCTTGCACGGAAACATTGTACCAAATGTCCGAGTTTGACTCGCTTAAAACCTTGAACAGCATGGACTCCTCACTAACCACTAGGACAGTAGATGGGTCAAGTTCGAAGCGCTTGCATATACGGTATCCCCCTTGCAAGCGCTTTGCATGGTCTTTGGATGCCCCTCTGTGTGCATATCTGCCCGACTCTGCAATCCCCTGCTTCATCTTGAACCATTCAAGAGCGGTTCCACCCATCCTTGTGCCCGTCTGACTATCACCAACCAATGCATGCACAAGCTCAGTTATGGATCGATTGATCCTTCCATCTAGCAAGGTGTACTTAATGTACTGCCACAATCGCTCTACCAAGTTTGTCGTGTCAACGTTTCCATGGTAAAACAATCGCCCAAATTTGGGCCACATATATCGCCACTGGGAGCTTCTACCACACCAACCATGAGAAATGTAGCTTGTGACATCTGGAAACTGTGAGTACTCGCGCATGGTTGCATCAAACAATGTGTCAAAGTCTTTCTCACTTGTGCAATGCATTAATTGACTCATTCTCTGGTACAGGCAGTTTCTATCAGCGCTTCCAACCTTTGGCAACAAGTTTTCTACCCAAGCTTTCTTGACATGAAACCAGCATAGTAAAATTCTGCATGCTACCAGCTGTCTTTCAGCATCATGGGACTGCCAGCAGTGTGGATCTTCAGCAATGACATTAAGAAGGGCAGAGTACTCTGTAGGAGACTTGTCGATAACAATAGCCGCTGGTCTCACGTGATCCATTCTTGCGAATACAGCTTTGATGGTTACTGTTAGTGCAGCAATCTCCTGTGCAGTCCCCGGATCAGCCGAACACAGCATGAGCCATAGAGGAATCCCATGCCCAATATGGTTTGGTGCGACGGCTGCGTACAACGGAAGACCAAACATATTGGTTTTGAAAGTGCTATCTAGAGCCCATGCATTGTTAGGAGACAGACGCTTGCACATTTCCAACATCCACTCGTCTTGCAGTATCAAAATAAATGGTTGCTTTGCCACATTTTCAGCAGTTGGATCATATGGCTGCACATACAACACCTTGCCAGCCTCCTTCAACTTATATGCCTCGTGCATCATTGAAACCCAATCATTGTCAGACACCTGACTTCCCATCCGCAACTTGTATGCCAGTTGAGCAACCTCTTTTGGTATCATAAAGAATCTATGTCTTGCCCTATCCAAAAGAGGAACTCTGGACATCTGCCATGTTTCTTTCTTTGAGCTCATTTTTGCTACGTGTTTAACTGAACCCACGTCAAACAAATCATCCACACAACAACGCATTACATTCTCGTGCACGGGTAGATTGTATCTGTCACTACGAGTACCCGGCTGATGCCCTTTGTGATCTGCGTATAGAAATATTGTAGCCCTGTCAAGCGCTGTTTTGTAAACCACATTCACGCGAAAGGGACAGCCACATCGCTTGGATTGTTTAGGTCTTCGCACAGTTGTGCCTCTTCTGTTGGGCTTACCGCTACGATGGCAATCGTACCGTTCATACCTGACATCCGGGCAGCTTCTCTTCCATGGCCTGCCCTTTCTTAGCCGACTATTGTGCTTGATCTGAATTTCTGCCAACACTTCTTGCACCTCGTCTATCCGACACTGAAATGTCTCAGTCGCATTCTCTTGGGCCAGCAAAGTATGTTTAAACTCTTCAGCAGATACACGGCGCACTTTTTGACAAGCACAAGCAAGCACCAGGGCAGTCACATAGCCTGTTGGAATCCCATGATGCAAGATATCTGTACACCAATGCTTTTTCAAAAAGCTCAGAGTTTCAGCCAAGCTCCTATGACATCCGTGATCTCTATCAAAGTGAGCATCCCAAACAATATTAGACCATTCTTCGACCCATGCAATGTAAAGCTTGTCTTTTGACTTCAAGCACAAACGGCCGTTCGCAGCAATGCATACATTCTCTTTTATTTTTCGCCATCTTCGTATATCAATGCTCTTGTATGGACATGCATGCCTCAAGCTCTCGATGGTTGCATGATTTGTGCCAGTAATATCCTGAGTCATTGTCTCATACAGCGGCCTTGTAAAGGCTAAATATTTGGATGACAGGAAATCTTGCGCGTTAGGCACATTTGTGTGTGGCCATTTGCGGTTATCACTTGAAGCATCATGGTCGTTTGTGAAGGAGTTGTTCTCTCCATTGGATTCCTCGCTGCTTTCAGAAACAGAAACAGAATCAGCATCTGAGGAGTATACATCTAAAGACATGCAATCTTCTCCACTGCTGTCAATGATGTCTGCTGGAATTTGATCCTCTCCAAAAGCATATGCCATGGAGCCTGCCATTTGCAAGGAATGTGTTTACTTAGCAGGGGGGTTGCCTTCTTTGCAGAACGCTTGATTCTATGCATCGCCAATCAGACCTTATCCATTCTGTGCATCCAGATCAAGCACGAATTCCGTTGCACTAATCCATTGCCATGCAAACATTCAAAAGTACCTTATCCAGTCAGTGCATCCAGATCAAGTACGAATTCAGTTGCATTTTGCATTTAAATGTACCTTATCCCTTCAGTGCATACAGAACAAGCACGATTTCAGTTGCATTCTCCATCCAGATCACACACGAATCCAAATCAAGGCATGAATTCTCCGTGCATGTCGCATATTGGGTGCTTCGAAGGTGGTGCAGGCATTCAAATGTACCTTGTTCATTCATTCAGTGCATCCAAATCAAGGCACGAATTCTCCATGCATGTTGGGTGCTTCGAAGGTGGTGCGAGCTTTCAAATATACCTTATCCATTCATTCAGTGCATCGAGCTGGATCAAGTACGAATTCAGTTAACTGCATTCTCCATCTCTGTAGATCAAGCACGAATCTAGCTGGATCAAGCTTGGCACGATTTCTCCATGCATATCGCGCACGTACTGGGTTGCTTCAAAGGTGGTGCAAGCCCGGTTTTTTCATTCGAATTTAAACTCTGTTCCCTTTTTTAAAAAAATAAAAAAGCAGGGTCGGGCACCCCAGGATCCGGGCACTTCCGAGACCGGGCACGCTCGGGGCCGGGCACCCCAGGATCCGGGCACTTTCGAGGCCGGGCACGCTCGGGGCCGGGCACATTTGGAGCCGGGCACATTTTGGGCCGGGCACATTCGGAGCCGGGCACTTGGGCGACAAGACAGATATCTCGCAGTCAACGTGATCGACGGCCCAGATGATCGGATGTGATGGGGGCAAAAAGGGGGCCGTCGATCACCACTCTCCCCTCCTTAAAGACCCCCCCTTACCATAGACACGAGGGGCTGCCAGGAATGCGCGGCTTCCAAAGTTCCACTCTCTACAGTGATGGCTGTGTTCAGAAGGAAATCTAAAGATTGGATTGCTCATTGGGTAAAGGGCCCAATACCGGGACCCTTCCGAAAGCAAAACTTACCCTAATCGAGTGACAATTGTTGTCGTGTATGCAATGGCGTTTATATCCTTCATTGTTGGTGATACACGTAATAGTCCCCCTAGAAACAAGCTTCTTATTTTTTTTGTGAATCGCATACTGCTATAGAAGTGGTGACAAAACTATAGAAGTGGTGGTCAACCTGCTCCTGCATTATGTGTTTCAAGCCAAGATTATTCAAGACTTTGATAACTTTTGGACCCTATTTGACACTGAGAAGAATGTTGTACGCAAGATTAGTATCACCATCCAACATAACCACTAGACCGATGCCTCTTGAAACTCTTCATCACCTTGAGTTCGCAAAGTACACTTACTCATTGATGACACACCTCTGGAGGTAGTCTTAAACCAAGTCCAAATGTGCATCTCCCTTACCACATTTGAACAGGAGCCTCAAATGATCAAGAATTGCACAAGTACTTGCTATCATACTTAGAGGAGCTAGCATAGTCTAAAGAAATTATGTCAGTGTTAACTTTGAGTATTCCATGATATGTCTACATTATCAATGCTGTTGCATCTCATCCCAATGGCATCCGCTTCAAATGACGGAATCTAACCTGCATAGTCACACATGTAAAGAAAAGCCATTTATTAGCATATCACCCGCATATCAAAGGGTGCAACTCATCGTACCATAGCAAATATTGCCATTTCACAAGCTATTTTGGCACCTTTACACATTTTTCATATTGTAAATGACCACATTTAGGCATAATCACAAATTAACATGATCAATTTGAATATATAACAAAAAATGTGAACGATTAGATTTAGGCAAACTCCTTCACAAGTTAACATGACCAATTTGAATATAGAAAAAAAAAAGAAACACTATGTAGTCTTGCATGGGTTTCCTAGTTGGCATGGTATTAGCATACACAACACAAGTGAGGACCATAACTGTAGGCATCTCCTTTGTTCACATAGGCAAGCCACTCCCTATGCGCTTGCCTTGTAGCTCCAATTGCTCATCTACGCTACAAGGAAAGATTTTAACATGATACCTAGGGGAAACTACAAGGATAGTGCCTATCAAATGCTCACTTTTGCAACTATAAAACTAGCTCATATTCTCCTTCCACCTCCTTAGCAATGACCATATCAATCTACAATAGAAAAATGACCACATTTTAGCACCTCATAGAAAAGATGGAGTGTTGAGGCCTTAATGGTACACTATTAACCTTAGTCTACACATTGTAGGTGTAAGGTTGTTTGTAATATTCATGTGGCATGTAAGTTGCAAGATGGATCTCTTGAGAGCACAACATGATGTTGGTGTGTGTGTGGGCTGACTATGTGGAATTCCACAAAGAATCGAAGATCATTCTTATCACATTCTATCATGGTTTTTCCAATGGTCTTCTATTCTTTGTGGTTTATGGTTCAGATTTATAGGTTTCCAATCCTTGATTGTGTGATGTATTTGTTTCTGAGTAATGATATGTCTTTGTGTAGTGCTTGCTATGTGTTAGATTTGATACCAGGAGGCATATTCCACGGTGGATTCCATAAAACTAGAGGCATATTCCATAGTGGATTTCGTGAGGTTTTTCGATGGATTCTGTAAAACTATATGTATTTGCGGAGGCTTGTACACAAGGTGGATTCCTTCTGCGAGAAATTGACGGGGACGCCTAACCTTTTCGGGCATCATATTAATTTAATGTGCACGTGGGTGATTCCACAAAATACATATCAAATTAATAGATGTTTATGAGTTTAGAGTGTACACTCAAATTAAATTAAGGTTAGGACAGTGTTCCAACCTATTTTAATTATTTGTAGCTGAAGACTGTTAGGTATTCACTATTGTTTGTTTATTTTATTTATAAACAATTGTGAATGCTTTAGTTGATGTGTAGAGCAAGTAGTGGTGGCTTTAGATAGCACTAGACGTTAGTGTAAGTCCAAGCGTAAATTTCATAATTATGATTAGTTATCTTAAGTATAGTATATAATATTATGTATTTATATGATACTGTATTATTAAAATTATTACTCTATTGGTAAGTTATAAGTTTAAACTTCTTTAGTAATAATTAGATCATTGTTCTTAATACTATTAATTTATTTATTTTTAATATAGATTATTTTAGAATATGAGATTTAAGATATGCTTTTATTGAAATAAGCTTTCTTTATGGAATACCTTGCTATTTTCTTAATGTGGTTAAGTTTAGAAGGCTTTTCTAGCTTTCTTTATAAAAGCAACAGAATCATGCGCAAAACAGGAGAAGCGGGTGAAAACTGAGTTTTTTCGTTTCTCCCTCATCTAGAATTGAAATTCATAGCTTCAAGAGTCGTTTTGGGGGTTTTGGCATGCCTCGGACGTGATGGTGATATCAGAACGTCAAGATTCAGAGCACAAATTTTTTTGCAGCAACTATAGTATGTTACACGATACCTCTTGACTCTTAAAACTCTGTATTTCAATTTATATTTACACTTTCTTTGTAATTATATGTAAGATATGAATGCAAATATCCATGTAAAACTATAATATATAATTAAGGATGGCAAACCATGGCTTTTATCATGGGGGAGGTTGGGCCTAATCGTACGTTTTTCTCTTGTCTTTCTCAATCTATTGAGTTATTCAAATCCTCTTATGTATTGCAATGTTGTTTGTATTTAATAGTTGCGATGTTTGATTTATTAGAATTTTTCACTAAGTTCTATTATGTGTGTCATAAAGTTGCTTATAATTGAGATTTGATTTGCTAGATTTGCCACATATTCCGCTTCATAACAAGATTAGACAATTACACTTAGTGATCATACTAGGGGTTGAACCTAGAATCTCCATGTAGGTAGATAAGATCTCTATGCTTGTCATCGTTGATTTTAGGAGCACACGGCTTGATGGTTGCCTTGTTTTGCAATCAATTTACACTTGTAAAATTTGTTTTTGATGCGTATGGGATCATTCCTCAATAAGCAAAGAAGGAAAGTCTAATTTACCTTTGTGTAACATCTCCTATAGTGCCTTAACAATAAGTTTTTTTTTGGTTGCCTATTTTCATAGACTTTGCCTCTTTAAACTTCTTTGTGGCTAAAGGTAACTCACATCTAAGAGCATATAAGAAATTTGGTGTTTGAGAAATCAATTTATTTACACTTTTCCACATAGACTAGTGAGATTGCTCCAAGAAGTAAAAACACATTTGCTTGATGATGGGGTCTCTACTTTTGTGCTTTGTAGAGATCTAAAGTGGGAATGTTCTTTATTTACAAACTTCACCTTCTTTGTAGTAGTGCATGTGAGCCATATGGCTAGCTTAGAAGCCTCCAATTTGTGTAATGGTACTATCAAAGTGACTTTCTCTCTATCTCTCTTCGATGCATTCTTATGTAGATTTGGCCCATACTTTTGGTTATTTGGATTTCTTTGAAAAATCTTCTAGTGGATGGGCATAACATCTTGATAAAGCCCTTCATGGAGAGATTGCACTTTACATGAGAATCATTTGGGTCCTTAGGATGGATGAATACTAATAGTTAGTCCACCTTTGATAAATTAGAGTCCTTAAATGCCTTGAGGTCTATGCCTACAATAAAAAGACTCATATCATGAAAAATGCATTTTGAATTGCCTAATTGGTGTCAACCATAAGTTGTACATGCAATACATAGCAATACTCAATGAATGAAAGCACACCTTACTTTGTGAGGACATTCGCAACTTGGTAATTAAATCAACACATGCATGCATGCTTTCCTTAGTAGTTAATTAGGCATAGACTAGGACTAAGTACTAGATTATTATCAAATGTCAATTAATTAGCACATACTTGCAAACTTTTGCATATATTGGGTGGTAAAAGATACATTTAGGAATTTGGTACTCATTTAAGTGCCATTTTTTAAACAAATTAAAAAATTGGAACAATATTTGATTCTAGTATAACGATTTATTCAAAAATTCTTTAAAATTCCTTTATTCATGGCAGTCATAATTCAATTTAAAGAGGCTAAATAAGATATGTCTTTCTATTTTATACCCTAGTTTGTTAGTACAATAAAGAAATTTACCCATTATTTTAGTTCTATGTGTACAAGATTATGTGATATACTTCTCAATATAGTATTTATTATTGGTTGTATTCCATGTCCTTTCAAGGTATATTTTTAAAAACTAAATTCTTGTTACATAGAGACTCCAAGCTTTATCTACCCAAATTATAATACATCTTACAAATGTTTAGGCTAAAATATGATAAAAACTTCAATACGGAGAAAAATGACCAAGGAACTTAATCTTGCTAATGCATCTTCATTACGATTATCATTAAGAAATTTGATGACTCATTGTAGAGATTGCCCTCCCTTAAAGATTTAGCTTGAGCTTATGGAGTAAAAATCTCATGAAAAGAGCAATTGTGTTTCAAACTTGATATTACATCTTATAGATAAGATAGTATTTGTAATATGGTTGTATGAGGTGAGGATTAATCTTAAAATTGAGCCTTATGTCTCATATCAAGTGATCAATACTGCTACTCATGTCCATTTAAATTAAGGATCATACCAAGTGGTCACAAATGGTCAAACTTAAGATTAAGGCAACAATCTTCATGAGCATTTAGATTGAGACTCATGTTAAGAGATCAACAATAGTACATGTGCATTTAGATTAAGACTCATGTCAAGGGGTCAATAATATTAGAGGCTCGATTTTAAAATTGAGCCTCTACACGACTATTGTGTAGAGGCTCAATTTTAAGATTGAGACTCATGTAATATTATTAATGACTAGAGAATGCGACATGAGTCTTAACATAAATGAACATGAGGCTGAATTTTAACATAAGACACAGTATATTAAGGCATTGATAGCTGCCAAATAGTTTTGTGGGGAGAGAGAGAGAGAGAGAGAGAGAGAGAGAGAGAGAGAGAGAGAGAGAGCGAGAGAGAGAGAGAGAGAGAGAGAGAGAGAGAGAGAGAGAGAGAGAGAGAGAGAGAGAGAGAGAAGATGTGTGAACTCCAAAAGTCACAATGTGTGACCAACCTTCTCTTTATTCAAATGTCACTAAAAGAATAAAGAATGAAGTGATAGTGAGTGATGGACACCTGCTACATGATGCATGGCGAGTTAGTTTTCAAATAAGTGGATGTTTAGCAATAGGTGCTTCTACCCATGTAAATGTGAAACGATATCCCTTCTAGGTCATGCAAGTTGATGCAAGATAGGACCACATGATCATGAATGGCATGCATGATAAATGCAAGTAGACACAATGAAGATGAAGTGGTATAACATCCACGGTGTCACTGCTAGACATGATGCCACATCACAGTAGCATGCCATCCATGCCATTAAAATAAAAAAGTCAATTATCCAATTTCCAAACATGGATTTGTTCTATGCTTCGATGTTGAGAGAGAATACAAAGGTAACATATGAGATGTGGAGTCCCACAGTTGTGTTGTGGGATCCATTGGCATGCTGTAAGGTTTGAGAGCATAAGTGATGAGCTCCTAGTTGGAGAATATTAGTTTGCATGGTTAAACAATGAGGAAGAAGGCTACAACATGATGTAAAAGGCTATGACAAAGGCGCTAAGGCTAGTGTGGAAAGCTTTGCTAGGATCCAAGACCCTCTCCATCTAGATGGATCGCATGAGCAATTTCATTTGCAGTACAAACACCCTTATTTGGGGCTTCTTTAAGATCTACTCATCCATTCTTGTTTGTTTCCCTATTATCTCACATGTATCATCGCAAATGGCTTTGTCATGATGGAGATTAGGGTACTTGAGCCTTTGCGCACCTAGCTTCATCTCAAGAAAGTCTTTCTTTGTTGGTCGATCCTTTGACGAAATTCTTCTTAGTCCTTTGATCCATTTTTAGATGGTCTTCATGCTCTCTAAAAGTTGAAATTGATGGTCCCATTGCAAATTCAAAAATTGACAGTCCATTACAAGTTTGACAACTAAAACTCATATTTTGATGGTGCCATCATAGAAAGAGAAGTAGGCAAGTGAAGATGCTCAAAAGAGCCTCAATTTGAAAATTGAGAATGATAGCGATATGTCTAAAACATGGATGCTCAACCTAAAAGACACCTCAAGAGCAAGGCTCAGTATTGTCTTTTGCAATTTGGATGCGGTAATTCAAGGCTTGAAAAGCCATCCTCCACAATAAGTGTGAGGATCATGATATCACGTTGATAAGCACATCCACTTAAAAAAAAATCTTCCAGAGTGAGCCTATGATAAATATTTATAGCTTTCTTTAACTCAAAAAGTGAGTATTAAAAGTATGAGCCCAATAAGGGCAATTTGAGTGACTCAAAACTAGTCATGTGTCTTCAAACTTTTCTTATTGTTCTTCTTTCTTTCAAGTGTAGTTCTATTTGGTTTTAACATAGTAAGCCCTATATTATGGTCCATTTATTTTAAAAGGAGGTGCCAAAACAACTATAGTAGAACATCATGCTCTTCATTATTAAGGGTATGAAGTACTTAATGTCCATGCATGCACGAGTGTATGGGAGGCCCATGAAAGAATCGTAGTCCAACTTCCCATGTTGTATTGATGTCATTTATCCTAATATCCACAAAATACAACTATTTAGGATTCTCAAAAAAGCCTTAATATCATGACTTTCTCCAATTGGTAAATCCCAAAGTTATGTTAACAATTGGAAGTCTTTTGAGCTCAAGTCATAAGCTTTAGACATGCCATATCCATTTGGAAATTTTTCTTATTTGTAAGAGTTGGAGGTAAAGGTATTTGTGTCTATGTCACCCTATATTTACTACACATGTTCATGATCGTATACCTTTTCATTGCAGGTGATGGGTGCCCATTACTACCACTTTATTCTTTATTATTTTAGTGACAATTGAATAAGGGAAGTTCGGTCACACATTTTGATTGTTGGAGTTCCCACATCTTGTGTCTCTCCCTCTTGCTCTATTCCACCATAGCTTGTATATGTCTTGCTTTTGCTTACTCACGCTTTCACTTGGGATATCCACATTTCAATTGGTATCAGAGTAGCTTGGATTAGGAAGAGCTCATCATTCAGTTCAACCGATGAGACAAAGCTTCAATTCAAGTTCATGGCAACCATTGCTTTAGCCCTTCAAGGTAACCATTGATACTCATCTATCTTTCAGTTTCTAAGTGCTTATTCAAGACCTCAAGGGGATGCATTGAGCATAGTAGTGTGCCCTTTGACCTTTAGACTAGCCAGCCAGATTTGATGTGATTGTGCTTGCTACCACTCTTTCCTTTCGTGCTCCCATTACACCTCTACTCCAACTCCCGAACCCCTTGGAAAATTGGTTAAACACTTGTGAATCACTTTGGAATTCCTTGGTTGCAATTAGATCCTTCCTTGAAGTGAAATACCTTAGCCATTGATTGTAGAACAATGCAAGCATGTTTTTAAATACTCCAAGACAACATGTATTGAGATTCGTGTTGCTTATGTGATGCCTATGGAGCTTGGCATTAATGCTCAAATGTTATGGTAATGTATTGAGGTGCTTATTGACTTCATTTGAGCTCAACTAACTTAGTTTGTGCAAGATTTTAGTATTGTATACTTTTTTTATAGTAATCTTTTAATTATGAAGGTTATGCCTATTGAAGTTTGATGCCATTCAGGTATATAACTTGGATATATTAATGTTTAGTATTGGTACTTGGAACCAGATATGATTATGGAATGCTTTGGGACTCAGATTTTAGCTATACTCGATGCCTTGGAGCCTTAGCTATATGATTTAGTTGCTTTAGTGATTTTCATTTTACAAGTTTGAAGAATTATTGGGTTTTATACCCCTAGATGCATTGATTGATGCCTTTGGGCACTCAGATGTTATATACTTGATGTACTAAGCCTTGCATTGCTCTTTTACACTTTGGATATGCTTTAGTGTATACACTTTCAGATATTTACTTTTACTTGGACGCTTTGCCTTAGATATTTGAATCTGTTATGTAGTTGAACTTGGTTTATTAAGACAATGGGACTCTTGCCTTATGTACATGCTCTCTTGGATACTCTTGGATGTTGTTATACCTACTAGTAGGCTGATTTGATTTACATGCTTTGGACACTAGGACTTACCATTGTTAGTAGGATATCAGTGATCTATACATGTTTCTTGGTTATTCAATTGTGTATTTGACATATCTTTGCACTTGATCTTGAGTTCTCTTACATACACGATGTCTATGCCTATGGGATGTATTGGTTACTAACTCTCTTGAGTTTATGATAGACTTTAGTATTGGTTCTATGCCTATTCACTGCTAGTTTCTTTTACATATCCCTGTTGTTTTCCAAATATTCCTATAAGTGGGAGTTTGCTATTTCTTGATTATTTGCCCGCAATGCTCTTGGTCATACTATCGCATTTAGGACAACAATGTTGTAACTACAGTTTTTTAGCATTATCTAAAGAGCATACATGTTGCTTTGGTAGTCTATTGCTTGCAATTGATGGACAACCCTATACTTTGGTGTCCCCTCCTATTTTACCCTTGTTTTGGGTGAGTTTTGGGGCTGATTTGAAGTCATTTACAGCAGGCCATTCTCTTGGATTTTGTAGTGGTATACTATCATTTTATGGCTGGTTCTTGAAATGATACTGCTATCTTTTCTTATTGGAAGATGCAAATATCATTATGGCTAGTTTTTCAAATGATACTAGTATCTTCAATATTGATAAACTTACTGGCACAAATTTTTATTATTGGAAGATGCAAATATGTCAGGTATTGGTGTAGAAGCATCAAATTAAGCCATTGAAAACCAAGAGTGTTAAGCCCAAGGGCATAGATCAAGATGACTGGGATGAGTTGAATGAGCTATGTAAACCCACTCTTATATCGCCATTGTCTAAACATGTTTATTTTAATGTTGTAATACCTAAAGATAATGATTGGCAATCATGGGAAAAGATATACAATATTTATGACAAAAGTAAAGTCCTGCATCACAAATGCATTGGTTAAAACAACTTATGGACCTTCACATGAAGGAAGAAACTTATCTGTTTGCTTACTTGACAAAATTTTATTCGATTTTTACCCAATTGACTTTGCAGGGCATTGAGTTTAGAGATAACCTATCTCCCTTGTTCTCACTTATTATATTTCCCAAGTTATGGGATACTTTTTGTACAACCTTATATGCTAATACTCCTAAAGACGGTTTGAAACTCTAGGATGTTGAGGATGCTTTACTATAGAGGGGAGAAATAGAAAGAATGCGGATGCCTTTTGCTGCATAGCTTCTCATGCATTGACTCTTAGGGGGGGACATGATGGTAAGAGTAGTAATGACATGGTAGAGAGTCATAGAGGTGTTAGTCTCCAAGTAGTCTCGTAATAAGTCCCATGGTTGTAAGTCCTTTCTAACATGTCATTACTGTGGGAAGTAGGTTCATATTTGAATGTAATGCCAGAAGATGTGCAATGATGGCATAAAGAGAAAGGAAATGGTAAAGTTTAGGAAAAGTGTGATGATTTTATCATTGTCCCTAGTAAGTCTAGTGTAAATATTGAAGAGATAAATGTAGTGTAGCCAAAGTCAGATGATGAGTACTTCTTAGCAACTTCATCTCTTGATGCTTCTCAATGGACTAATGCTTCATCTACATATTCTTAGTGTTGGCTGCTTGATTAGGGGGGCTTTCTTTCATGCTACCTACATAGGGATTGGTTTTAGTTCTATTACAGCACGATAGGTTCTATGTGACAAGAAAATAGCTTGGCATTATATATTATTGAAATTGAGGATGTAAGGTTATAGTTTCCCTCATGTAACTCTTTTACTTTGCATAATGTATGCCATGTATTGGCTTTGACCAAATGCCTTCTATTTGCTGGATAGTTGGATGATGCAGGCTATTATGTATCTTTTGGTGATTCCACATGGAAAATTACCAGTGTGGGAATCTTCTCTTTGCTTAAGGTGCTAAGGCTAGCAACCTCTATCCTTTATTTGTATATGGGTCTCTTGACCATATTTTGGTTGTGGTTGACATACAACATGTATCTTTATGACATTATTGCCTTGGGTACATGTCCTTATAAAAGGAATGAATATGCTTACTCGTTTGTAGTATCTTTTGTCTCTTGATTATAAATGTTTTGATTATTGTGATCATTGTCTTTATGGCAGGTAGACATGTAGTTCTCATAAGAAGTCTGACATTACATGCATGGGTGAGCCTCTGGCTCTTGTGAATTCTAATGTATGTGATCCCATGTCCTTTCAATCATCATTGGGTGGCATGAAGTACTTTGGTATATTTATTGATGATCATTCGCATAGCAAAAATTGTATGTCTTATATATCTTTCAGCATTAGTTTTCTCTTGTTGTGAGAACTTATAGTCTTTGGACGTGAGGCTTTCTACCATGTATCCAAGGATAAACATAATAAGCTAAATCTTGCATCAATGAAATGGATATTTCTTGGTTATGGAGATGTAGGGGAGATGGTCTATTGCTTAAGGGATCCAAAGACTTGTAATGTTCTCTACAACCCTGATGCTTTTTTCCATAAGGAGAAGATGCACAAGCAACCTAAGTAAGAAGTTGAGATACATAGGGTGATATTTTAGAAGGATCCTTGTGTTACAATACTATTAGCTAGATAGCCTACCAACAGCTGATGTTCTAGTGGCCCATGATCATGATTTTGGACATAAGGTATATAGGTCCCACATCTTGCTTTGAGATGGTCTACTAGAGATAGATATCAATTAGATTGGTTTGAGCCCTCCATGGACTATGTTATGGTGATAGATTTTGGTGAACCCCTTGCTTTTGAGGAGGCCATGCATAGAGGTAATAGTTACTCTTGGGAGAGAACCATATAGTCTGAGTTTTATTCTCTGCAGAAAAACCATAACTAGGATTTGGTTCCTTTACCTAGTGAAAAACATGCATTGCCATGGATGTAGGTGTACAAGTTGAAGAGTACCCTTGGATGCCCTAAGCTAGCATATAAGGGTAGATTTGTTGCTAAGGGTTTTAAGCAGGAGCATGGTGTTGACTTTGATGAATTGTTTCCTCCTATAGTCAAGATGACTACCCTATGCTTGGTTTTGGCCTTGGTTGTAGAGCTAGATTTGGACCTTATTAGATAGATATGAAAATGGCTTTTCTTCATGGGCATGTATATGAGGGTATCTATATGTAGCAACCTAAGGGCTTTATGAAAAATGGCAAGGAACACCTCGTGTCCAAGTTGAGAAAGAGTATTTATGGCCTTAAGTAGGCACCTAAAGAATGGTACCATATACATACGATGATTTCATGTATTTATAGGAATATACTTCAGTGATATGGATCCATGTTTATGCACAAAGACGGCTTGTGATAATAGCCTTATTATTTTGATGCTTTATGTTGATGATATGCTTATACTTAGGAGTGCTCATAATGAGCTTGATGCCTTAAAGACTTATATCAAGAAGATCTTTGAGATAAAGACTATGGGACATGCCTCACATATCCTTAGTATGTGCATCACACATAATCATCTCATGGGTTTCTTTACATGTCATATTAAGCATACATACAGAAGGTGCTTGAGTGATTCCATATGTGTTCAAAGAGTAGAGAGAGAGAAAGGGAAAGACTCCATATCCATGAGCCTTCAGGCTCTCAAGCTCATTCCTTCATTTCCACACACACTACAAGATAAAGTGACCTAGTCTAAACGTAGACTAGACTGACTAACTCTAGTCAGGTCACTGACTGACTACTAACCCGACTTATTTAATGTAGTCACATGTAGTCAGTTGTACACATTAGCTGTCATAGATGTCGGTCATAGACGAAGACACACTAACGGTGAGCTTGATTTCTAACACTCCCCCTCAAGCTCAAAAACAAAACTCAAATCATCTGCATCACTCCAAGTAGTTGTCTAAAGTGAATGAACTTATCTTTACCAAGTGATTTGGTAAAGATGTCTGCTACCTGGTCTTCAGTCTTCACATGCTCCAAGTCAATCTGATCTGCTAAAACCATTTCCCTGATGAAATGGTAGTGAACCTCAATGTGTTTTGATCTTGCATGATAAACAGGATTGCTTGCTAACATAACACTGCTCAAATTGTCACAATACAGCTCGACTTTGCTGTCCAAGTGTACTCCCAAGTCATTCAGTAACTTTTGTAACCACTTAGCTTCACAGGCCACTAAGGCCGCACCACGATACTCTACTTCCGTACTGGACAATGCAACTGTAGGATGTTTCTTACTCTGCCAACTGATCATGCTACTTCCCAATCCAAATGCATAGCCGCTGGTTGACCTCCTGTCATACGTGCAACCAGCCCAGTCAGCATCAGTGTACCCCATCAAGTCAAGGGTTTTCCCATATGCATAAAACAGCCCATGATCTGTGGTACCCTTTACATATCTCAGAATTCTTCTGACTGCATCCAAGTGTGGTTTGTGAGGCTTCTGCATGAACTGACTGATCAGCCCCACAGCATAACTCAAGTCAGGTCTAGTGATCGTGAGATAGATCAAGCTGCCTACCATCTGTCTGTACATAGTAACATTCTCAATCTCTGTCCCAACATCAATCTGCAGCTTGACATTCTGCTCCAAAGGCGTATCCATAGGCTTGCAATCAGCCATACCATATTTCTGTAACATGTCATGAGCATACTGCTTCTGTAGCAGCCATATGCCTTGAGGTGTAGAGACAACCTCAATCCCCAAAAAGTATTTCAACTCTCCAAGGTCCATGACCTTAAATTCAGTCTGTAAACATGTCTTTATTTCAGCAATCCCATTTTCATCATCTCCTGTAATGATTAAGTCATCAACATAGACAACTAGGAAAACATATCCATTATCTGCCTTTTTCACAAACAGACTATGATCAGCATCTCCCAATCGGAAACCATGTTGCTGTAAATAACTGCTGATGCAAGCATTCCATGCTCTGGGTGCCTGTTTCAACCCATATAATGCCTTTTTCAGCCGACATACATGTGCTAGAAATTCTGGATGTACATAACCTTCAGGCTGTTCCATGTAAACCTCTTCCTGTAATTCTCCATTGAGAAATGCATTCTTTACATCCATCTTCCATAGTTTCCAGCCTCTAGCTGCTGCCAAAGCAATCACAGTTCTAACTGTAGCCATCTTTGCTACAGGGCTGAAAGTCTCCTCATAATCAAGACCATACTGCTGCGCATACCCTTTTGCAACCAGCCTGGCCTTTATCTTTCCAATGATCCATCTGATTTACATTTTACCTTATACATCCACTTGCATCCAATAGGTGTTTTGCCCTCAGGCAACTGTACCAAATCCCATGTACAATTTTCAGCCAAAGCTGAATATTCCTCATCCATAGCAGCACGCCAATTCTCATCTGAAACTGCCTCATCAAACTTACTTGGTTCTCTAAAACCTGTTACTTTCGTCATATAAGCATAATGATGGGCTGAATATCCAGTGTAAGTATATCTATCAACAGGTCATGTGACCCTCTTTGATCTCCTGAGCTGTGGCTCACTGTGAGCTTGCCTCTCATGAGGCGGCACATAACGGCTCTGTCTAGCACCTGGCGTCATAACAGACGGAATCCCCAATTCACTATCTAAGCTGTCACTGCTAGATGAATCATAACCTGCAGTGAGTGGACCTGTTACATCTTCAAAAACCTTTTCTTTTCCCTTATCTGTTCTCCCCCTCACTGACATATCCGTGTCAGTGGATACAGTAGTGCGACTCCGTAATCGTCCTGTCCAAGGACTCACTGTAGATGATACATCACCTGTCTGACCAGTCATGGAAGTACTCTCTGCAGGAGTATTTTCAGCATGACTCATATTGGGTGAGCCATCAGTAGGCACTGCAATAGGATTCCCATACCAAGATGCTAACTCATCAAATACCACATCTCTGCTTATGAGTGTCTCATGCGTAGAAGGTACATAACACTTATAAGCTTTCCGTTCCTCTGCATATCCAATAAACACACTTTTCACTACCTTAGGATCCAATTTCTTCCTCTTCTCATCCGGTATATGCACATATGCAATGCTGCCAAATACCTTCAAGTGTGAAATATCAGGTTTATGACCATACAGCCATTCATACGGAGTGACATCATGAATCCCTGCTGTAGGGGTTCGATTCAGCACATATACAGCAGTCACCACTGCTTCAGCCCAATAACCATTTGGCAGACATTTTTCATTCAGCATAGCTCTAGCTGACTCCATCAAAACCCTGTTTTTCCTCTCTGCAACACCGTTTTGTTGCGGTGTATAACTGCATGTGAACTGTCTTCTGATCCCATGTCAAAGTAGTTTGAGACATATTCACCTCCTCCATCTGATCTCAAACATGATATGTAACAGCCCAATTCATTTTCAGCATGTTTCTTGAAGTCTTTGAATGCATCAAACACATCATCCTTATGTTTCAAGATATAAAGCCAAGTGTACCTGTTGAAATCATCAATAAATGAGACATAATATCGTGCACCGCCAAAAGAAGCATTATGTGAAGGACCCCAAACATCAGAGTGTACCATCTGTAAAGGCCTAGTGTTGTTTTTTACATGTCTCATGAAAGGAAACCGTGCTTGCTTCCCAAACTGACATGCAGGGCATACATGACCAAAATCATTATACTTGAATTTAGGTAATCCAAGTACTACTTCTTTCTGCTGCATAGATTTCAGCTTTTGTACATTGACATGTCCGATTCTCTTGTGCCAGATCTCTACATCTCTGATGGCACTCTCATCATGTGCAAACATAGCTGCTTTAAGTTCAGGAATGGTCGCTTCCAAAGTAAACATCCTGCCATCCCTTCTGCCCTTGGCAATTAGCTTGCAGCCATTTCCATACTCCTCAATGAAACATCCATCCTTGTTAAACCTCACTTGCAGATTCTGTTCTGCCATTTGACCCACAGACAACAAATTCTTTGTTATGGTCGGTACATGTAAGACATCATGCAGGCCTTTCTTCTTGCCATCAGGCATCATCAATGGAACAATCCCTTTATGCTTTATGTCATGTTGGGTATCATCCCCAGTACATACATGACCATGTGTACCTGCAACCATCTCATCAAACCACTCTCCATGCGGGGTCATGTCATTTGACGCTCCAGAGTCAATGTACCATCTGTCATCTCTATCATGTCTCGATGCATTTTTAGATACATGCTGCATGGAAAAGAGTCTATCAAAACTGACTCATCATGAGCACCACTGGAAGATGCATAGTGCCCATGCTGTCTGCTCGTTGCCTTCATATCTCCTTGCTTCTTGTAACAATCCTTTGCAATATGCCCATACCGGCCACAATAATGGCAGTCCTTGTCCCTGTTGGACTGACCAGACGACTGCCATGAACCAGAACCACCACCTCTACCTCGGGGGATCTCCCCATGCCTCTAAACCCACCAGATCCACGCTGGCCTTGTGTATTTGTACCATGCCAATTACTCTGCTGCTGCTGTTGTCCATAAGTATTACGAGTGTCACCACAACCTCGAAATGAACCACGACCTCTAGATCCTTTGCCACGCTGGCTAGAGTATAACACAGTGTCTCTACTCTGAGATGCACTAGAACCTGTATTCAAACCAAGTTTGACTTCCTCATGCAGCAACAAAGCAACTAGCTCTTCCTAGCTAGGGGGCTCTTCTCTGATAGAAATGGAAGTGTCAAAAGCTTTGTACTCTTTGCCTAAGCCATTCAAAGCAACATCAATTATATCATCTTCTGATACCCTTGAACCAATAGTAGCAAGTTGATCAGCTATGGTCTTAATCTCCGTGGTATACGTCTGGATGCTCTTGCCATTCCTAGACATGTTGTTGAACTGCTGTTTTAACTGGATCTTTCTTGCATGTGTCATGGTTCCATAATTTTTCATCAGTATGTCCCAAGCATCCTTCGGAGTCTCACATCCAGTGATTTGAATTACCATAGCATCAGATATACATAAGGAAAACCAATGCAGCACCTTGCATGCTCTTTCATTCCATAGCATGTAGGCTCTTTTCTGTTCATTTGTTGGATTGTGTGCAGGCAACTCAGGAGCAACTTCATCTCCTGTACATAAATCCCAATAACCTCTGCCAACCAGAAAGTTTTTCATTCTAAATTTCCATAATGTAAAGTTCTTATTATCTAACTTCTCTCCAACTATCTGAGTGATATTGTCAATCCCATGTGCATTAGCCATGATGCAATAGACTGTCTATCAAGTGTCTGACTCCCTGCAGTCCAATAAGTATGACTGACTAAGTTCAGTCCGTAACAGTTTATGACAATTTTCTGCACTAAATTGCAGAAAAAAACCAGGGTATTTCAGCCCACTGACACCCCAAAACAACCCACAAACAAGTGGTCTCAACTGTAGATATAACTATCAATACATAAGCTATGTGTTTGCTTCAGCTTAAGCTTATGTAACCTCACTGCCAGGGTACATACATGCAGTTTGAAAACTGTAAACTGTGAGTAATCAACAGCAATTTCAAGTCCAAAACTGAGTGTGTCAACAAATTCAGTTTCAGGTTGCAGTCAACCAGAATTCAACATACCAAGCTCCAAGCAGCTCCAAAATGTCTTTTGACCATGTCATACATTTACTTTGTAGTGGCAAGTTCAATACATGAGCTGTTTGTAATTAACCAGGATAGTGTAACTGCATTTATTCCAGCTTCAAAACTCAGTTTTCAATGATGCTCATTGCTTGCTTCAATTCTCCATGCATTCAGCATGTATAGGTCAGTTCATATAGATGATGGAACCCCCAAGATGACCTGTATTGCTTCAGTAATGCACAGTACTTGTCATTGACTGTGTATGACAGTTTTCAGCCTGTCATTGATTTTCAGATCTGAGTATTCTGTCATTGACTGTGTATGACAGTTTTCAGCCTGTCATTGATTTTCAAATCTGAGTATTCTGAGCAAGAGATCTCAGCTCCAAGACATTTGATCCAATGTATACATGCTTTGACACATTCTTGTGCTCCAAAGATGCTTTCTGAGTGTAGTACAAGGCTCCTGTGTGTCAGTAATGAATGCTGTCCATTCATGTTTACAGCAGTTCAGAAATGATTACAGGTCTATGTCTGTCACTCCAGCTCATAACAGAGCTCCCACACAAGCATTTACTTCTTGCACACTTCAAATACCTTCAATAGTGAGCATATATGCTCTATGAACCTTGTCCAGGTGCCCCACTGAAGATTGACAGGTTGCTGTCCACTCAGATCAGCAGGCGTAGATTTTCAGACCAGGGGGCGCAGATTTTTCAGGCACAGGTTGCTGTCCACTCACATCAGCAGGCGCAGATTTTCAGATACAGGTTGCTGTTTTTCAGGAGGCAGTCCACGATTTTCAGACACAGGTTGCAGTCCACAATTTCAGGACACAGGTTTCAGGAGGCAGTCCACGATTTTCAAACTCAGGAGGTGACACGATTTTCAGAAGGCAATCCACACTGATTCCTTCCTTTGACTATGGCTTCATTTGCAAGTGTCCAGCTTCTTCCTCATTCCTTACTTCCATCTCCTTTGCACTGCAAGTTGTCATGCCCATTCTCCCACAGCCTCATGGATGAAGCTCTGATACCATGTTCAAAGAGTAGAGAGAGAGAAAGGGAAAGACTCCATATCCATGAGCCTTCAGGCTCTCAAGCTCATTCCTTCATTTCCACACACACTACAAGATAAAGTGACCTAGTGTAAACGTAGACTAGACTAACTAACTCTAAGTCAGGTCACTGACTGACTACTAACCCGACTTATTTAATGTAGTCACATGTAGACAGTTGTACACACTAGCTGTCATAGATGTCGGTCATAGACGAAGACACACTGACGGTGAGCTTGATTTCTAACAATATGTAGGATGTTAAGCCTAGTGGTTATCCTTTATCTTTCCATGTGAAGGCCAATCAATCTCATTATCCAAAGTTAGATGAGAAAAAGGCCGACAGCAAAAGGCTAAGATGGCCAAGATCCCTTATGCATTTGCAATGGGTAGTTTGATGTATGTTATGATAGCTACTCAACTTGACATAGCATTTGTAGTGGAATTTTTGACACGATATATGGTTACACTTGGCTGATGACATTGGGATGTCCTAAAGGGTAGCATGAGGAACTTGAAAGGAATTATAGATATGTGTTTTTGCTATGGTGGCCATGATACTATAGTCGTGGGTTACACTTATTCCAACTATATAGGACATATGTAGATAGTAGAAAGTCCACCTATAGGTATGTCTTTGTAATATCCCCATTACTTAGTTTATTTTAATAAACAATGTGCATATACATTCCAAAAAGTGATTTATGTTGAAAAAAAATTGCACATTTTTAAAACTAGCTCTAAATATGAAGATAATTGTTATTATTAATGAGGTATTATATGTCGATTCATGGAAGAAAGACTTGGGAAACTCTCCCAAGACAAACTTATTAAAACTATGTTTGTAGTATAGAATAACAAAAAGAACTAGCCTAGTGGATAATCACTTGGTAGTTAAGTGCACTTGGGTGACAACAATGTCGGGATGGGTGACCTCCCAAGAATATTTTTCTATAAGCTAGTGGGAGCTTCTCACGTGCAGCCAATGGTGCCAACAAAGCCTTCATAATCCGTTTCCAAGTATGACAAGGCCAAGATGCCAAGGACTATGCCTTGGTCGCCGCCTTGGAGCGATGCCCGCCCGACAACACGACGTGGATGCTCACCCATATATTCATAAATTTTTATCTTGGCGCTACAAAAATGGAGCCCCTAATGGTAAAAATCAAGTGTTCTCTCTTTACCCCCCTCCCCCCCCCCCCCCCACACACACACACACACATACACATTACTATATAAACAGGCATGAGAGCCACGTAAAAAACAGAACAACCCATGCAGAATTCCCTCTATTGTTGACATGACGAAGCTCTGCTGCAATCAATTGCATGAAGATGATGGCAGCTGATCACTAGAGGTTGTAGGAAGCTCGGTGACAATAGAGGAAGGTGAAGATGATACTAATTAGGCCTTGCATTGCAGTAAATGCAAGCTGTATGATGCTCGGGAAGAGGCTAGACAGCAAGGCTGTAGCAATGAACAAGGTGCCAGGGGTTGGTAATGATGTTGCCAGTTGCAATTGGCTGGACAGCCATTGGAGGGAGAGCTGATGGTATTTGATTTGGTTGGTTATGTTGAGAATATGCCACATTGGTCTTGTTTTCTTGATGTGTGTTCATGTAAATACAAATTGTCATACTATTTTAGTAATAATAAAGAATTATAATTTTATTTTTATGTCACTTCATGTCTATAGTTTGTATGATTATGAATCAGTAATCATGCTATGAATGTATGTTGCACGAAAAAGCTCAAAAAACGAGATTGATTGCAAAAGAATGAAAATGAAAGCTCACAAAAATAAAATCCCTTGATTGATGGGATGAGAAGTTGTTTATGATACATGACAGCATATTGTACTTGAATACATATCTTGTGATTGCTTGTACAGTCAATAAAACAAGCTTGATTTAAGTTAGATCTTATGAGGTAATACTCTTGTGATCTTTGCTGAGTACATGCAGTTGGAAGCTCTAATAACATCTTTGAGAACTCGGCTTGAAACCTTCAACCCTTCTCTTATCTCTACCATCTCTGGAGTCTAAGCTCTTGAACCCTCATACCTTCTTCTCTCTCAAACCCCTGTGGTTGACCTTCAACCCTACACGCTCCGACAACGGATGCATCCAAGGGCACGAGGTGTCGAAGAACAACATTGCCATGGACTTCTCAAAAGTCAAGATTATTGTTGATCTTCCACCCCCATCCGATTATAAGGGAGTTCAATGCTTCTTAGGCCACACAGGATACTATCAACACTTTGTGCTGAACTATGCATTGATTGCTAGACCTCTATACACATAGGTGATTATATTCGAGTGGACAGAGGAATGCCAACATGCATATGAGGAATTGAAAAAGGCTATAACCACTACACCAATTCTACGAGCTCTAGAGACTGGACAATCACCTTTCATGTCCACATCGACACTTCGAAATTCGTTGTGGGAGCTGTGTTGTGCCAGCTTGGTGAACACAATCTAGACTATTCAGTGAGCTTTTCTAGCAGACAAATCATGGATACAGAAATGAATTACTCAATGACGGAAAGAGAGGGCTTAGCCTTGGTATTTGCTGTAAAGAAATTTCGACACTATCTGTTGGCTATGCCTTTTACATTCTTTGTTGACCATCAAACATTGCTTTATCTTGTTAATAAACCTTGCGCTATGAGACGCATTGCTCGATGGTTGCTTCTACTTTTAGAATTTGACTTCTCTATGGTGGTATGCAAGGGGAAGCAGCACTACATGGCTGACCATATGTCCCACATACCCACAAGACGATGTTGGACAAGGTATCTTGCCAGATGAACATCTATTTCGCCTATCCAGCACAATGGATTTATTTAGAACTGATTTGATGCCATACAGGGCAGATGACATAGTCCAAGTGCTCAAGCATGGACTCCCTGATCGGCCCATTGAGAAGTCCAACTTAAAATCCAACTCTATCAATTGATAGCAAGTCAACTCTATAAATTGGGGCAAGATGGGTTGCTATGAAGATGTGTGTGTGAACATGAAATGCATGACGTACTAGCAGAGGCACATGGTGGGATTGTAGGAGGACACTTCAGCGGAGACATGACAGCTTGCAAGTTGTTGCAGTCTCAACTGTGGTGGCCTATCCTCTTCCACGATGTAGCACAATTCGTAAAATACTACCACAAGTCCCAACAAACCAAAGTCCCTATTCTCAAGGATCAAATGGAGCTAACCCTTATAATTGTAAGATAGCCATTCAAGAGATGGGGAATTGACTTCATTGGGCCCATTAGTCATGTGGCACAATATTCATAGGCCAAATACATCATCATTGCCACCATGCATTATCTCACGAAGTGGGCTAAAGCACGAGTAACTTGCAAGAATGACGCTAGGACCGCTACCAAGTTCTTATGGGAGCAGGTGATCTCACAATTCAACTACCCCATTGAATTGGTGAGTGACCAAGGCACGCACTTCATTAATGAAGTGATTGCTCACCTCTTGTTTGCCTTCCTAATCATCCACGGAACTCTTCACCTTACTATCCTCAGGCGAATGGCTAGGCCAAGTCTACTAATAAATTCTTAGTGAATGTCTTGACCAAAGTAGTCTCTGATTCACGCAGCAACTAGGATAACAAGTTGATGGTAACCTTGTGGACCTACTATATAGCCTATAAAATGGCTGTATGAAAAACTCCCTTTAAGTTGACCTATGGCACTGAAGCAATTATGCCTATAGAGTTCTTCGTTCCTAGCTTGAGAGTCACTCTTCAAGAAAGATGGGATGGGCAAAAGCAAGGGCAGAGCACCTAATTGAGCTCGAATGCCTATCGAAAACTCGACTCCTAGCCACCTATGCGCTAATCTATGGGAAGACAAGACACAAAAGCTCATCTGACAAGCATGTCAAACAATGAGAAGTCGAACAGGGAGACTTAGTGCTCTTGTACTCAGTCAAGGGACATAATTAAAAGATGAAGTTTAGAGGGCTAGGGCCTTTCAAAGTCCGCACCATTAGTAGAACTGGTATTTTGGAGCTCAAAACCTTAGAGGGAGAGGGCATATGCTTCTTCAACGGAAGTCGCATTAAGAAGTACTACCCTCCCACGCACCCATTATTACATGAACCCCCAATGCTAGAGTCTCCTATCAATGTGCGAGTGGCCACAATCACGAAGATTGAAGATGAAGATTAGGAAAAAATAGAACCAGGCTATCTAAGCATAACGGTCACTACCAAGCACACAACCACCCTCAATGTACTGATCGATGAGGGAGCTGACTTTAATGTCTTAACTCCTCATGAGCATTGGATCCAAATTGGCAAACCACAGTTACAGCCCACTAATGCCAAACTTAGCCCATTCGGGGGCCATTCATATGCACTCTTGGGAAAGTGCAAAGTATCAATCTCTATCGAGTCTATGAGCATACCAATGATCTTTTGCTGCCAAACATGAAAGATGCAAGTACAATATCGATGTTAGGACTCATGTTTAAGAAGTAAAATAATTGCAATGTCGACTACGAGTTCAAGCACATTCACCTCGCCATAGGCAACACATGTATATTCACCACTTTCAGCAAGGGCTACGCAACTCCTTCAAAGTTTGCAAAGCCACTGATAGAGAAACCCATCATCAAGTCTAAGGAGGGGGGTCGTGACATATCACAACCTGCCAAACCTCAAGACAAAGCAAATCACTGGAGTCAAAGCTGAGGCCTGCGAACCAAAGCTTCAATGGACCCCTAAAAATCAAGGCTCCTCACACCCAGGAGCAGGTTTCCACGACCCCGCAATGCTGAGAACTCACACACACTTGAAAACTAAAAGGCCGAAATGATGCTATGAGGGTAATGCGTGGATATGGGTACCTAAGGCCAAGATGGCCAAGGACACTACTCAAACATCGCCCTCAGACTTGACCACCCAAAGCATCAAAATCAATGAAAAACACATGCCACACGAGACTCAGACTACGAAACCCATAGCACCTCAAAAGCCAAGGCTAGCAGAGCCTAAGCTGAGCTATTGCCAAAAATGGCAGCTCGCTACTCACAATCCACCTCAACCTAATCCCATTTACACCCTTAAGGCTTCAGTCATAGCTAGCAATGTGACACCCCCGCAACTTCAATCCAGCCTGTCGAATAAGAGGCCAAGCCACAATCTCAAGAGCAACCCAAGTGGCAATAATCACCTACTAAACTATCTAGTTCGGTCAAACCCCACCAACCACCAATCGGCCTTAGACACTCTTATGAGTGGAGATCTATTCTAACCTTGGCCGTCAACTTGGCGGAGAATATGAGGGATGACTTGGTTGCTTGCCTTAAGCACTTGGATGCTACCTTTATTATGACACTAGCTAAAAGCTACGACGGACTGAATTTAGGTCTTTTGGATGAGCCTATAGTGACAGAAGTGTGTGCACTCCCCTGTTCTAGGAAAGAATCGGAATTTGTATTCATTAAGGCTTCCAAAGTAGAGAAGGAGATAATTGCCACTGAGATCTCCAAATAACACACACGAAACCAATGCATCATCACATCCTATCACAAGAACACTATCCTTGCCACGAATAGAGAAACAGAGGAGTCAAAACAGCTCGCTAGCACCAACTCCTCTTTCTTGAGGAAATGGTATGCTATCCAACTTCAATGGGAGCTACAGGGCTACCAAATCATGACTAAAGCTGAGCAACGACTTGCCATCGAAACCTCAGAGTATGACCCCACTTATGTAGCTCCAATCTTCTATAGTGTGTTGATCATCATCCATAACCAAGAGCACCTCCTGACCTTCCCATATCTCGATCGAGTTTTGACCGAGGAGAAGTTACACATCGCCAGTCGAGTAAACTCTGGTGACTTCCTCACGGATGTTCTCACCTACATCACCCAAGTCGGCATCTGTTCTTTCGACCTGGACCACTATGCTCAATTAGAATACAATCTGAATTTCTATACTTGGCTCATGCAAAAGTAAAGCCCCAAATACACGCGTTGAAGACCCTTGACCTCTCAACCTCTAAATCCTAGGAATGATTCTTCTCATTCCCAAGGGGGGAGGGGGAAAGGTGAAGTAGAAATAAGGTGAAGTAAGGTGAAATCAATGGGTGGAATGAAGAGGTGAAGTCAAACATGTAAGGGAAAATGAAACATGCAAAGAAAAATTAAAGTCTCGATCAATGCCCGAAATAGATAAAAATCAACTCATGATTAAGGAAGAGTGTCATAAAATTTTGGAAATGAATAAAACTACTCGAAGAAAAATTATATTTTTTTGCTTAAGCATGTCTTCTTTCCATAAAAGCATGATCAACTCTTGTTTATCTTCTAGCAAGAAAGTGTCTCAAAAACACTAATGGTGAACCATGGTTTTATGATAGGAGAGCTAAAAATGGTAGCACAATAGGATCGTGCCCACCATCTTCCATTCACGGATGAGGAAGAGCAAAGTATGGCCTCTTTCTCGAAAATCACGCTTATAACCAGCTAAAGTTCTGAAGCATCCATAGCATTGCAAAGGTGGTGGCTAAGGAGGAGGCTCCAAAAAGGGTCGTGCAGCAATGCAACTTAGCCAAGTACATCGAGAAGTTCGAATAGGAGTTTGGCCATGACAAGTGTGTGGACTTCTTGAGAACCTACAACCCTAACAAGGAATGCGGGATGGTGACTGTGGAGAGGGGAGAAGGAGCAAAGCACATTTAGATTCAACTCAGTAAGACCTTGGTGGAAAAGGTGCTGGGTCTAGAACCCAGGGTGGAAAGGAGACAGAAGAGGGATGTATATGCCATACTAAACATGAGGAAGGAGCAAGTCTTGACAAACAACGACATAAGCATTCAAGACATCCCCGACCCAGAAATCAGATTGCAAGCAAAAGTCATCCATTCCCTCTTCTCTAGCCAAAGGTACAACTCCCTTATGTCAATGTGCCCATGCTGGAGAGCTTGGCAGCTCATGCACTGGATGAAATAGACTGGAATAGCTACGTGCAAAAAACCATTGATCGATCTGCTAAGGCACTAGCCCTGGGTAGCAAGCCAACGAGTGGGGACTCCCCGGCATCAAAGGGAGCTGAGAGGAAGAAACCATCATTCAAAGCCTCATTCATCAGGTATGGGGGAATCTTAACTGCTCTCATCCAAGAAGCAACGACGGAGTCATAGAACAAAGAGGAAGGAGCTGATGAAACACCTAGAAGGTCACCCCCTATCATGAACAAGAGCAGTCAAGCAAAAAATAGTTAGCGAAGAGGAGGGAGAGCTAGAAGCCCATTCTAGCAGAACGAAAACCAAAACAACCCAAGAAAATGCTGACACAGGAGAAATCAGACCTACAAAAGGCGAAGAAGGAGTCAAAGAAAGAGGAAGAGCAAAGGAAGAGAAAAGAGAAAGAAGAGTTCAAGAGATTAGAAGAAGAATCGAGGAAAGCCGAAGAGAGAAAAAGAAAGGCTACTAAAAAGGAGGAGGAACTGAAGAGAAAGGAAGATGAGGACATCACGCTAGCCATGCGCTTATCCATCGAGTAGCAAGACAGACAAGACGAGCTAGGCACCTTGAGCCCACAAAGAGATGAAGGCCCAAGCTCAAGTGCGCATGTGCCAGACATGACACCACCTGCAGTGAGTGACTGAAGACAAGGGCAAAGCCCCAATCAAACCTCTAAATACCCACCACCATAGCAACAATGCCCACTCAAGGCACCCCCACCACAATAGATGCTAGCAATCTCATGGTCTGGGTGTAGTACTTTGTCAATAAGAAACTCACACGAGGGAGGAGTGTGGAGACCACAACCATTAGGTAGAAGAGACCGGTGTCGTGCTGGTATGCGCACACCGTGTTAAAAAATCTAGAGTGTGGCTTCCTTTTAGATTTAGAGAGCCAATGCCACTTTAGACATTAGTATTAGTGTCCATGGTTCAAAATATTAGATTTTTTTGGACAAATTTTTAGTCAATTTTTGATATTTTAGATATTATCTCTTGTAAAAATCCATAAAACTATAGATAACTTCTAGATTAGGAGGACATGTAAAAGAAAGCATGTAGCTTTCCACCAATTTGAGAGGATTTTATGTAAAAGAAAGCATGTAGCTTTCAGCCAATTTGAGAGGATTTTATGTAAAAAAAGAGATTATGAAATCGTGCGACATATGATCACTATTTTCAGGCAGTGAATAGCACTCCAAAAGTGGGAGATGAAGAAGGAGTGATCTGGCAGGATTCTATGTAGGTGTCCTGGTATTTAACCCCCCTTTTGGAACCATTGGAAGCATCAGATTGGTGTTCTGAGTAGCATAGAGGAAGGTATTATTGTGTACACGTTTTTGTCTATTAGAGTTATATTTTCTCATAATGCTGAAAGAAACTGACAAGCTTCATCTCTATTAGTATTCTTCTATATTTTCTAAATCTTTTTTGGAGTATTCTTCTACATCTTCAATCTCTTTGAACCCCTTCTCTTCCGTCTACTCCTCTCCTTGAGTCTACCTACACTCTGTTGTCTCTTATCTTCAAGAACTTGGTTTGAAACCTTCAACCCTTCTCTTATCTCTACCATCTCCGATGTCTAAGCTCTTGAAACCCCATACATTCTTCTCTTGCCAAACCCCTGTGGTGACCTTCAACCCTACGCGCTGCGACACCGGCGGCATTAGACGCTGAATCAAGAGATGACCCAAATGACAAAGACTGGAAACATCCAAAACTCCCATCTCTACAACGATTATGCTAACTGTTGACTATGATGAATATGTCAAAGAGCTGCTCTCGCAGTTGGAAAAAGCTAAGGAAGAGAAAAGAATAGTGGTGGTGGGCTGAGTTGCAAGCTGAGAAGGAGTCGGTGGGGCTGCCTTCCAACTGGAAAAGAGTAGACACGTGGCCATGTGCCAAAAAGAAATGCACGAGCTACGACGGACGGTGGGAGGCAAGGTTGGCCGAAGAAAATCAAAGCTTCATGAGGATGCAGCAAAACTTTGCGGCTTTAGGAGAGCTATGCAAAGAGCTACATGCAAAAATGGCAAATTGCAGGGATGCTACAGCAACATGGAAGCATATAGACAAGAGCAGACCCTCAAATTGCCCAAAGAAATAGAAAAATTGAAACAAGAGGTAGCCTTGGAACAGGAGGAACAATAGAGACTCAAAAGAGAAATTGAAAATCAAGAACGAAGGCTTATAGTATTGGCTCGGAGGTAAAGGGAAGGCCATGAAGAATTGAAGAAGAGAGCTGAAGGCTGGGCAAACCTCAATGAGAAGAGAGTCAAAACCTTGGTGCACTATCTAGCTCAGGCAAAGAGAGATAAAGTACTAGCTAAGAGCAGAGTGAAGGCTATCCAAGTGGCCTTTAAAACCTAGCAACACGCCTTCCTCAACTCCTTGTTAGATGTCACTCAGACAGAGAAAGGAGAGGCTATGGATGCCATTAAAAAGAAGCTAGGGGATTGCCCGTAGAGTCCTATGAGCAGGCCTATAGATACCATCACAACCCGTGGGAGGCAGCCTAACCCTTGAAGAGCAATGAAGATATCTATTATTGTTACTGTGTTTCCGACCGTGTTTTCACAGCACAAAGGAGCGGAAAATGGAAAGAAGGGAAAATAGCAAAAAAGGTGCATGATAAAAAGCAGCACAAAGGAGCGGAAAATGGAAAGAAGGGAAAATAGCAAAAAAGGCGCAGGATAAAATCAGAAAAAGGCGCCTTGACTGGCAACCAATCCCTGAAAAATTCAAATGTTCGGACACGACCCGCAAGAAGCTTCGGTGTCGGGCCAAGGCAACGAAAGAGGAAAAAGGCGCACCATTAAAATGCGGAAGCGCCCCCGGATCTATGTAAAAGAGTTCCAGGCTCGCTCCTGTGCAAAGTGTATGCATTAGTTGGGAATAGGATAAATTAGAATGGTGGGAAATGGGAAAAAGGGCCTAGGCTACGGTCGGCCATGTAAAAGAGGGAAAAGGGGATGACCGCCCAAAAAGGATTTAGGGCTTTGTATATAAAGTTGGAAAGTGAATGAGAAGCTCATTCTTTGGTGTGTGGCAAAAAGAGTCTTCTTCTTCCTCTCTTCTTCTCTCCTTATTGCTTGTATGTGCTCTTGAGAGAGGGAGTGTGAGAGTGGGAGGGACGAATGTGTGTGAGAGTGAGGGATCAAGAGGGTGAAGCTCTTCACCATCTCCTCTTCTCTTCTTCTCTTCTCTTCTCTTGCACGCACGGCTATGGAGGATGGAGCTTGGAGATGGAGGAGGCTTGAGGATGCTTGAGCTAGCATCAAGAATCGTGGAGCTACCGAAGTGCAAGAGAGAGAAGGGTACTCGATCGGGCATCAAGGTAAGCTCACTACACTCGTAGGATCGACGGCGCATTGGCTAGGTGAGAGATAGCTATTAGAGCTCGCTTGGAACGCTTGAAACAATAAGCGGTCCGTGGGTCTTGGCAGTTGAGTGAAAGCTCCCACATTTTGGTTCCGTTTTGCCAAGACCACGGATTCAAGCTTGAGCACTTGCACGCCTCACATCGAGCATCGAAGTAGGGTATTTATCCCCGAAATGGAGCTTGAGATAGGTAGGAAGTTGGGTGCTTTTAATCTTCAAAATAAGTAAGTATTTTGGGATATTTTGGTTGTTTGATGATTGGAAAGCATGAAGGATCTATTTCAGTTTTTTTCCTTCGATTTGTGTTGTATTTAGCATAGGTTAGAGTTAGGAAATCGAACTAGAAAAGGGTAGGATTCACTGTTTCAAAACAGGGCAAAACAGGGAAAAAATCGTGCAAAATGCGCAAAATGCTCGCTAATGAGGCCTAAGATCGACAAGAGAGTGATTGGGGGCGTCAACGCCACAGCTGGGAAGGCATATAAGAGCCAGGAGGCCAAAAGAGAGCTCATTTGTGCCATTTTAGTGAGAGAGAGAGAGAGAGGGAGAGAGACAGATAGAGAGCCCCAGCCCGTGTGATACGATCGCATCACCGACGCACTCACCGACCCGTTCAGGTATATGAATCCCTTCCTCAACCCCCCTAGATAGGATCTGTAGGGTTGTGCTTGGTATGATTGTGTAAATCCCAAGAATCGATCGAAATCGACATCGCGCTGTCTCCGTCGCGTCGCGTTCGGCCCGTCCGAGTGGTCGCTTCTGGGCCGAGTCCCAGAATCGACCCTCGGCTCCTTGCCATTCGGCCACTCGGCCTGGAACCTTAGTCGGCACTCGGACCGTCCAAGTCAAACCATCTGAGTCAACCTACTCGGACCATCCGAGCCAGAACTTTTTGACATGTGGCACATTCGGCCCTGCGCCACTCGGCCCGTCCAAATGACCAGTCCGAGTCTCAAATTCGAGACTCGGCCCTGCGCCACTCGGCCCGTCCGAACGACCTATCCGAGTCCCAAATTCAGAACTCGACCACACCCAAGATTCGGCCCTCGGCCAAGCGCTATTCAGCCCGTCCGAATTACCCTGTCTGAACCTGCCATTCGGCCCGTCCGAGTGACCCTCTCGGACCCTGCAATTTGGACCAGTTGGTCCGAGTGCAACTTTTTGTCAAATCTATCAGAAATTTGACCCGACCCGGAAAATACGTATTAGCGCAACTTGTCGAAATCCTTCGGGCGCTCCGAACTTTATTCTGTCACACGTGATAAGGGGCATTGTAGTCCACATCCACTTAGCGGTTAGCAGTAAACAGTTGAGGGACCCAAGGACTCGGATGCGAGCCACTGAACCGTAAAACTTGATCGACTGAAAGCAAACGAGGCAACGTGCAAGGAAACCCTAAACCCTGACTAAATGGCCAAAACTGGACCTACAAGCCTATCAGGCCCAGAAGGAGCGAGAGTGAGTAGGATGCTAGGAAATTGCTTGCGGCACTCACATTGAATTTCCGCACTTGTATACTTAGGAAAGCTGAAAGCCTGATTGGGCACAAGTGCACGAGGAACAACACACTCACCGAGTGACCATAAATTGAGAATTATATTCAATAATCAAAGGAACTCACTCAGATAAATCGCTCAAGGAACCCACCAATAGGAGAGGACCCAAGACATAGACAAACACGCGAAGCACAGGGTAGAACCAAGCAAGGAGCGCCAACGATGAGGATCTGTCATCATCGGTAGCACAACAGGGCGCAAGAATTCGACCATGACGGAAGAAAGCTCAGACCATTGGTCTAATGAGGAGCTCGATTTGAGTGTATTCCCAGATGTGATACAGCAGATGGTGAGCAGTTACGACACGCACGCCCGGTATGAGCACCGTAGTAGGATAGCAGATGCAATCATTGCAGACCTAGAGGAGGAGAGAATGCTAGCCTGCAAGACATTGCAAGGCATAGTTGATTCTAATAGGGATCAATAGGCTAGGAGCCAAAGGCAAAGCATGGAGCTGCATGAGGTGCAGCGAGTGCTGAACTTGGCTGGCCGGAACCGAACAGACCATGAGAGAGCACTAGAGGGAGACCTAACGCTGAGCGAGCTCCTCATGAAACAGCTGCTTGATAACACCGCAGTTGAACAGAGTGCCACCACACTAGCAACGTCTCTGCTTGCAGGATTAGGGGCAAACCGGGGCTCAAAGAGCCAGGCCAAAATACCGATTGTTGCCAAGCAACTCGACAAGTACCAACCGCATAACGACCCATACAGCTTTGTCGAGCAGTTTGAGCAAGTCTGCGAAGCCAACGACCTCAATGACCAGACTCAATGTTCGCAAGCATTCGGGCTTTGCTTAGGCGATAAGGGTAGGACGTGGTACACAAGCCTAGATGCCGTGGAGTGAGCCAACTTCAATGATCTCAAGGATCTCTTCGTCAAGAGGTTCGCCAAGCCCGGATACTCCGATAACCTGCTAGTGCGCTTGATGTGAATGTCAAGCAAAAAGAGAAGGAGGACATCCGCGACTACGTAACCCATGTGAGAAGTCTCTTTAAGATAATCCCTCTAGGTGAGCGACCGACTGACAGAGCAGTTTCAATTGTATTCATCAGCGGAATTAGAGACAAGGAGTTATATAAGGCATTGGTAGGCAATTCAAGCTTGCAGCGGGATGTGGTGGCTAGAGTTTTTGAGGAAGCCATTAGAGTCGATGACCAGTTGAAAGAGCGAAGCTCTAGGAGCTCAACTCTAGAAGAGACTAACCCGCGAAGCTTAGAGAGAACGTCAGCCTCTAGTGAGCGGTCAAACCCATCATCCCAAGATAAGGGGAAGGCCACCGAGACAGACCAAGGCTTGGCTGAGGTCAAGATGGAATTAGCCAAGATACAAGACATGTTGAGACGACCAACGCGCCCGCACATCCAGTGCATGTACTGTGGCGGAAACCACTTGCCAGCCGAGTGTCAAGACCCTAGGTCAAGACCTTGTGCTAAAGGCGGTAGGTTCGTGTGAGAAATGCGGGATCTAGAGCATGACAATAACCGGAAGCTATGGAGGATGAAGAAATAAGTGTAGACTCATGATGGAAAGGACATTGTTTGTTACACAAGTGAATTAGGTTCCAAGATTGAGACTTGGACTCATAAACACAATCTTGTGTATGTGGACAATGACATTGACACTTTACTGAAATGAAAAGAGTACTATCATTGCATTAAGAAAGGAAGCAAGTACAATGCTTTATAGGAAAGTAGGAAACTGCAGTAGGCACCATTGTGCATATGGGATAAGTTAGCATGCATGTCCTTGACCCTAAGATTCCATACAAAGAGGCTGTTTGAGTGTGATTGTTGATTCTCAACACCCCTCCTCAATCACAACTAGGAAAGGCACAAAGTGTGTAGAGGCTGTAATGAGAACCACCTGCAAAGTGTGGGCATACCACAGACATGGCAAAACACCAGAGGCTGTTGCAGAAAAGCTAAGTGTGGGTACCATAAACATGGTGGACATCCAGAGGCTGTAACAGGGGCCTCACAAAGTGTACAGGGACTATAATGCCAAGTTACATAAGGAGTTTACAAAGCTTATGGCAGGAAGCATTCGGGCAAGGAAAATACAAGGCTATTAAAACAATCTATCAGAATTATGAGAGTACAAGGACTGATGAGTCTTGTCCTTCCGATCCTGGTGGTCTTCATCTTCATCATCTTCTTCCTTTGCTCCATTTTCTTCTTCTTCTTTGACTGCGACTAGATAGGCCTTTTGGGATCTCTTTCTTGCGTGGCAGAACTTCTTGGTGTGTCCGGTCCTTTTGCAAAAGTCACAAAAGAGCTAATCCTTCTTGCCTTTGTACCTGTTGCCAACATATAATGCATGCTCATCTCTAGAGGTACTTGGTTCTTCTTTGGTTTTTAGCTTCTTTTCTTCTTCTAATAGTGATGCCTGGATATCAACAAGTTCAGGATTTGGCATGTTGATTAAAGTTGTTGATACGTTATTATATTCAGGAGGCAAGCTCTTAAGTAGAACACCGATGCAAACATCTTCATCCATTTTAATGTTTATTCCTGCAAGTTGGGTTAGGAGTCCTTCCATGTAATTGAGATGTGTGGCAAGTGATGTGTTGGACTTCATTTCAAGCCTGAAGAATTCAATCAGGAGACAGTACTTTGATGATTTAGATTGTGCACCGAACAGGGTGTCAAGTCTTTTCCATGTATCCTGTGAGGTCTCACAGTTATCCACATGATGGATATAACTGTCGTCTAGCTCCAATTTGATAATGGCCTGGGCTCTGTCATCATTCTTTTGCCAAGTAGTTGCAAGGTCCGCGTCCCGAGGTTTCTTCTCTTTGCCATTTGTGATGGCCTAGAGACCCTTCTTCATCAGAATGAGCTTGATGCGGGTTTGCCAAGTGTGGAACCCAACTCCTTTGAATCGAGCATTTGGAGAGTCTTTTCCCATGTTAGATTTACGGGAACAGTAGCAAATCAACTTCAGACTTATTGGATTTGAGCAACAGAAGAATTGATTGAGAGACACAAGTGTTAAAAAACACTAACTGAGTGTCAATTAATACCAAATCTGCAAAAGTCTTTTACTCTTTTTAAAATCCAAGTGATCTTAGTGATCTTCCCCTTCTTGATTTGATACTGATGCCTTCAGATCTGAGTGACAGTACTTTAACGAACTTTAGAGAGTATTGCTCAGTGATTAAAATCACTGTTGATAACTTCAGTGAGAGAAACAGTGAAAAATGTCAAGATTTTGAAGCTTTTGGCTATGGTGGAATTAGGGTTTCTGAGACAGGGGCCTGGTTTTTTGCTGATTGCAGGAGCTACAGTGGATCATTTTCAAAACTTTTTATATGCCTAGGAAGCTGATTTCATGGGCTACAAAAGCCCTATCATGATCATCAACATCGTGGTCAGTATGCAGCACGCAGGAGCCGCGAACAGAATCGGCGCAGATCTGGACAGCGACAGCGAATTTCTGCAATGCTGGAGCTGTAGATCACCAATGTTGGTTTTTAAAGTGATAGCAAGCTGCGTCCTGAGCCAAGGAACATTTCTCCAGAAGAAATCGTGTTGAAATTCTGCCTGGTTGAAGAGTTATGGAAGCTCCAAGCAAGGTAGGTCCTGTCTGGCTATGGCAGACACAGAGCAGAGATTGGGGATTTTCACAATGCTGAGCTCCAGATGGTCCAATGTCCTGGATTGATGTGATACAGGGAAGCTTTATGAGTTGGGGAATACTTTTCTAGAAGGAAGCTCCAAGAGATTTGACCTCTGGAGTGAGATATAAGCAGTTCAATCTGACAGGGTGCTGCTGGCTATGGCTGCCATGGAAGCTTCAGTGAGAGTAGAGTTGGGAGATGAAGTCATGAGCTGACATTGAGCTAGACTGAGGTTGAAAGGAATCAAGAGAGGCTAGACAAGCAATGCCATGCCCAACTGGGCTCTGATACCATGTGAGAAATGCGGGATCTAGAGCATGGCAATAACCGGAAGCTATGGAGGATGAAGAAATAAGTGTAGACTCATGATGGAAAGGACACTGTTTGTTACACAAGTGAATTAGGTTCCAAGATTGAGACTTGGACTCATAAACACAATCTTGTGTATGTGGACAATGACATTGACACTTTACTGAAATGAAAAGAGTACTATCATTGCATTAAGAAAGGAAGCAAGTACAATGCTTTATAGGAAAGTAGGAAACTGCAGTAGGCACCATTGTGCATATGGGATAAGTTAGCCTGCATGTCCTTGACCCTGAGATTCCATACAAAGAGGCTGTTTGAGTGTGATTGCTGATTCTTAACAGTTTGGCCACGATGTCGCACATTGCAGACTACCACAAAGACTTCCATACTCGCAACCCTACGGCCAGCCTTATCTAGCTAACAGGCCGCAGCCATTCTTCGGAAGGGGAGCCCCATTGGCTCTACCCGTGCCTAACGATATGAAACCAGCTATCCCTAGAATGGACATAAATCCTACAGGCATTCCTAGACCGCCTGGTCCTTATGTGACCCACCCACCGAGCGACGCTCCAGTACACTACGTGGAGGAGTCGAATGACGAAGAGACCTACATATACCCTTACGTCTCGCATGACGACGAGGGCAACGCAGTCCTCATGGATTATCGACCCGTGCCGGTGATGGCATTAGAACGAGGACAGGGTAGAGGCCTAGGAGGGCAGCCACAGGATCCAGCCACTTATTGGACTTGCGGACACCCCGGTCATGTCTCATCACGCTGCCCTGAAAGAGAGCAGCAAAACAGGGACAAGGCTGACCAAAGCTATGCAGAGTGCGGAATCACCCATCTTTTCATAGACTGCCCAAAGCGAAAGCCGTCCTCTAGCTCAGCTAATTTGCCATCCGTCCCATTGGGGCTATTTGGTGTCGAAAACCCCGATGGGGAGGCCACACCTATTCCCTTGCGAGTTATGACCCGAGCCCAAACGAAGCAGGTCGACATCTCTCTGCCAGACCTAGCAATATTGACGCTACCTCAATAGGAAAGAAAAGTCACAGGTGGAAAAAAAACAGATTGGAAGCTAAGGTCGCATTGAAGACCGAGAGTGCTACATCTTTCCCTACTGTGAAGAAAGTCTCAGATGCGGAGGCAGCGACTTCAGCCCCTAAGACAGCTGAAAAGGAGAGCGCTAAGATAGGTGAATACCCTCATCCAAAGCGACAATTAGAGGCCATAGAAAAGGTGAGGGAGTGGGTGAGGGAGGCTCAACAGCATCTCAAAGACGTTGAACCCATCATAGAGGACGAGATCGATGATCTCTCTAGCATGAGCACGCTAATGTCACCGCCTCAACCTAAGTCGGCCGAAGCCACTATGCCATAAGCAGTGCCGCTGAGACCAAGTCTAGACGCAATAGAGCCGCAGATCAGCCGCAGCCATTGGCCCGGACAGTCAGGGCTAAAGGAAGGACGAGTATCTAACCATCTCTTGACCACGCTAGTGACCACCCCTATAACACTTAGCCTGGAAGATCTACTTAAGCAGCACCCTGCCCTATGGCAAGACCTTAAGCAGTGGGTCGAGGGATCACAAGAGTAGGTCACGGCAAACCCTCAAGACCACGATGCAGAAACACAATTGCCAAGTCTGACGGCTACACTCCATGCCTAAATCCTTGCACATCAACGCCTTTTGGGAGGGCTCTGAGATGCACGCAGTCCTGTCGGTTCTAGCCCTGGGTGACACAACGAGGAAGGGAATCTTAGACACGAGAGCTGGGGTTAGTGTGCTTAGCCATGCAGTGCTGCAGACTTGGGGAAACTCGCCTGTCGAAGCTGCTAGGTTTAACGTCACACTAGCAAATGGTATGAGAGTGAAGCCATTTGGGGTCTTGAAGAATTGGCCAGTGAAGATCGCAGGTATCCAATTCTCTGTCGACTTTATAGTCATGAAGGGAGTGGACTACAATGTCCTATTAGGCCGACCCTAGATGTGCAACACTAGAGTCATCGAAGATCGGGGTAACGGCTTGATCTTCCTTGGCAATAGAACTGACGCCGTAAGAATAGAGATGGACACTTGGAAGACCTCACCAGTCGACCTAGATGCCATCTCTACTATGCTCAAAGGGAACACTCAGGTCAGGAAGCCCTATGGGTCCTTGACTAAGTATATCCCATGCCCAGAGAATGAGCGGGATTGGATGCACGTTCTCGCTACAATTGACCTGCCATTCTCGAACCATGAGGCGTATGAGTAGGCCATCAAAACAATCGGCAAGACAAACGAAGCACTCTCTACACCAGTCTACATGATGGCAGCAAGCCTCCACGGAAGGCTTAAGCATGTTACCTTCCAAGTGCCATCCAACAAAAGGGAACTCCAGGGAGTACTGGAATACCTAGCGGACCAGCTAGCGGGCAACCCTGCCAACTTCAAACCACTCCAGGATCTCTTAGAGGATCCTAAGTGGCAATGGACCAGGGTGCACGAGCTGAACCTCATGTATAACTGGGCCCTGGTTCCAGACCAACGACACGGGGCATACCAAGCCCCAAGAGACGATGGACAGTCGAATGACAAAGATTCCTGCGATGAATACGAAGACTGCCAATCCTTCAGTGATGAGAGCGAGGGTGAAGTGGATACCATAGAGTATGACACTGAAGGACGAGAAATTGAGCAGATGCGAGCAGACGCCAAGCCGCAGAAAAGGCAAGCCCTTAGACTGGAGCAAGGAGTCATGCGCATGAAATGTGATCGTGCGTGGTTGGAATGTGTAGGGGCCATAGACCTTGAGCAAGCAGGCCTAGCCCAATCAAGAACGACATCAATACTTAGAACCGAATCGCCATCCGAATTGCGGCTACCAGGGGAGACCACCTCCTCTAGCGAAGATGGAGGGTTTGACTCTGAATCGAAAGTTATTTCAGATAGTGACCCAGAGATCCCTAGGCCGCCCATGACCAGACGCACCAAGGGAGACTTACCCATCCACCTGAGACGCAGACGGTCAAAGCAAGATAGGGCAAAGCACCTCAGGGATGCACGATCAGAAGAGTAGCGAAGGCCGCAGGACCTCCCTAAATGCTTCACTAAATTCAAAAAAGGGGATAGGGTAGTGGTTCTGCTAGGTGCCAAGTGTCAAGGGCAGATGAGCGAACCAATCGAAGGACCAGTCAAGGTCAAGGAGGTAAACCTAGCCCTGGAAGGGGAGATACCCCGACCAATGTTCATTGCCGATGACTTGACTGGTGAAGAAGAGTTGAGTCTTGTCGCTCTCTTGTGGGAATACATAGACGTATTTGTATGGTCCTTAGAAGAGCTACGGGGGGTAGATCCGAGTGTTGTGACTCACAACATACCCATGACATCGGATGCAATGCCGGTCAAGCAGCGACCGTACCCCATGAATCCAAAACACGCTCATGCTGTCAAAGAGGAAATCGACAAGCTGATGAGAGTTGGATTCATCTACAAAATTAAGCACACAGACTGGGTGTCACCCATAGTCATTGTGATGAAGAAGAACGGCAAAATTTGAGTGTGTGTCAATTACAAGAAGGTGAACGCTGCTACAAAGAGAGACAACTATCCCTTGCCGTATACTGAGCACATGCTTGAGAGGGTGGCAGGCAAGGAAGCCTACAGTTTCATGGATGGCTTCTCAGGGTACAACCAGGTGCAAGTACATCCTACAGGCAGGCACAAGACCGCCTTTGCCACTGAGTGGGGTGTCTTTGCGTACGTAGTCATGGCCTTCGGGTTGACCAATGCCCCTGCCACTTTCCAATGCCTCATGTGCACCATATTTAAAGACATGCTTCGCAAGGAGTTAAAGGTCTTTGTCGATGATCTATGCGTCCATTCGACCTGAATCGAACACTTAAACAAACTCCGAGCAGTCTTTGAATGCTACCGCTTATATCGTCTCTCCTTGAACCCCTTAAAGTACCAGTTCTGGGTGAAACACGGATGCATCTTAGGGCACATAGTGTCAAAGAATGGCATTGCTACTGACTTTTCTAAAGTCAGAGTCATTGTTGACTTACCACCACCCGATAACTACAAGGGAGTTCAGTGCTTCTTAGGACACACTGGATATTATCGACGCTTTGTACTAAATTACGCACTAATTGCTAGACCATTGTACAAGCTGTTGATAGTGTTCGAGTGGACTGAGGAATGCCAGCGCGCATATGAGGAGTTGAAAAGGGCTTTCACTACTGCACCAATCTTACGAGCCCCAGACTGGAACATAACATTTCATGTACACATAGACACCTCTAAGTTTGCTATTGGAGCCGTGCTATGCCAGCCTGGTGAACATAATTTAGACTACTTGGTGAGTTTTGCCAACAGGCAGCTCAGAGAGACCAAGATGAACTATTCCACGACGGAAAGGGAAGGGTTGGCCATGGTATTTGGGGGTAAAGAAATTCAGGCATTACCTGTTGGCCACTCCCTTTGTCTTCTTTGTTGACCATTAGGCCTTGCTGTATCTTGTGAACAAGCCTTGCGCTACGGGACGCATAGCTAGATGGTTACTCCTGCTACTGGAGTTCGACTTCTCTGTGGTTGTACGCAAAGGAAAGCAGCATTACATGGCTGATCACATGTCCCACATACCCATAGGAGAAGCCGCTGGACAAGGCATACCTAATGATTTGCCGGATGCTCATCTCTTTAGCTTGTCTAGCGAGAAAGAATTATTTAAAGTTGATCTGATGCCGTATTGGGCCGAAGACATAGTGCGAGTACTAGATAACGGACTACCTGAGCGACCCATTGAGAAGGCCAGGCTGAGAAGGCTTATCGTGAAAATTCAGCCATACCAACTGATAGCCGGCCAACTCTAAAAGTTGGGACAAGACGGTTTATTGCACAGATGCGTATGTGAGCATGAGATGCACGATGCATTGAACAAAGCACATGGCGGAATCGCTGGAGGACACTTTAGCGAGGACACAACAGCCCCAAAGGTGCTACAATCTCAACTATGGTGGCCCACCTTCTTTCATGATGCAGCTAAATTCATAAAGCGCTGCAATGAGTGCCAAAGGACCAAAGTGCATGTGCAAAAGAACAAGATGGAGTTGACCCCTGTCATAGCTCGACAACCCTTTGAAAAATGGGGCATCGATTTTATTAGACCTATCAGTTCTGTGGCACAATATTCCCAAGCTCGCTACATCATAGTGGCAACCGACTATCTAACGAAATGGGCAGAGGCACGAGCCACGAGGAAGAATGATGCTAGGACCACTTCAAAGTTCTTGTGGGAGCAGGTCATTTCACAGTTTGGCTGTCCAATCGAACTTGTAAGCGACCAAGGCACACACTTCGTTAATAATGAAGTGATTGCCCACTTGCTCTCTAACTTCCTAATAATTCATCGAAAGTCCTCTCCCTATTACCCTCAGGCTAATGGCCAAGCCGAATCCACAAATAAAATCTTAGTCAACGTGCTTACAAAAGTCGTGTCTACTTCAAGAAGTGACTGGGACAACAAGCTAATGGCCGCCTTGTGGGCCTATCGCACAGCTTATAAAACAGCTGTAGGACAGACGCCTTTTAGGCTGACGTACGGAACTGAAGCCATTTTGCCCTTAGAATTCTTCATCCCTAGCTTGAGGCTAGCAGTCAGGAGCATTGGGAGGGAAGAGAGGCTTGGACCAACCGCTTAGTAGAGCTAGAGCGCTTAACGGAGACCCGACTCCTCGCCACTCACTCTCTGATTTGTGAAAAGGCTCAACATGTGGTTTGACAAGCATGTCAAACAGCGAGACTTCGAACAAGGGGACCTTGTTCTGCTATACTCGGTAAAAGGACATAAATAGAAGATGAAGTTTCGGGGGCTAGGGCCTTTCAGAGTACGCATGATTGGTAGAACCAGGAATGTTAAGTTGGAGACACTTGATGGTGAAGGAATAGGCTTTTTTTAACGGCAGTCGCATAAAGAAGTATTATCCTCCTTCCCATCCATTACATGAGCCACCCATGCCAGAACCCCCACTGAACATCCGCATGGGTACTATAACTGACCTTACAGATCAGGACGAAGAAGTAGTGGCACCGGCGTACCTACGAATCACAGTCGCAGCAGGAGTAGTGTATTCTTTCGATTCCTTGATTGATGAAGGGGCCGACTACAACATCTTGACGCATGACCATTGGACACGCATTGGTCAACCAATGCTACAACCCACTAATGCCAACCTCACCCCGTTTGGGGGTGCTGCTTATTCACTCCTAGGGAAGTGCAAGGTACTCGTTTCCATCGAGTCTAAAAGTTTACCAGCTTTCTTCCATGTGTTGCCTGACACTAAAGGAGCCGGTAACATGTCGCTATTGGGTCGCACTTTCAAGAAGCAAACGAACTATAATGTGGATTACAACCTAAACCGCATTCATCTTGCTATCGGCAATGTCCGTATAGTGATGACTTTCAACAAGGGCTGTCATGATTCCTCCACCATTACGAAGCCACCGGTAGAAACCCCTAGGACCACACTTCAGCTCAAGTCTAAACTGGAGAAACCTATGGCCTTGTGCCAGGCTCTCGACCCCAGGCCCAAACCCACCAGTGCTCACAAGGCCAAGGAGTCCAAGCTTATGTGGGTGCCAAAACAGCAAAAACCACATCTGGGTACACCACCCAAACACGATCCTAACCGCCAAAATCATCAGCCATCATGGCCTAAGAGGCAGTCTCAACGCTATCGACATAGACACACAACCACACAGCGATGGATTCCCAAAGATCTCTTGCGGACACAAGGATACTACGAGGGAAACCCCTGGATTTGGGTGCCTAAAAATGGCCAGCTAAAAAGCTCATCTACAAGCCATCTCACCCTAGTGAGGGAGGCTTGCGCACGTGGTGCCCAGAACATAGTCAGCACGCCATTGCCAGTTGTGGCTAGTAAGTCTCAACTCATCTATCGACCAAAGCAAACGCCACAGGCCTTAAACCTACCTAATCCAGAGAACTTAAAAACCCCTATGACTGCTCACTTAGAACCCAGCACAACCCCCATGCCCCCAGAGCTTCCTACAGCACCTCAAAGTGCTTCGGACTGCAAAGCCCAACCTGTGACACCGATCATGGAGTCACCACTATCCAGTCCAGTTGCACCATCCCCACCAGCAGGTCTTAAACCTTCATACGCGATACGACCTTTCCTCTCCTTGGCTAAGGACCTTGCCGCGACTTCTGGGGATGACTTAATAACCTGTATCAAGATGTTGGATGAAACTTTCACTACATTTGCAGTTAAAACCATCAAATATGACCCCACTTATGTGGCACCTATCTCGTTTAGGGTTTTGGCCATCACCCGCAATCAGCATATTTGGACGACCATGTGCTCGCCCACCCCTATATTGACCAATTCCTCACGGAAGAGGAATTACATGTTGCCAGCCGCCTTAATACTGGAGATCTCTTTCACGATATCTTGACCTACATCTCCCAAGTCTCTATCCAACCAACTGCTCTTGATTGTCATGCTCAATTGGAATACAATCCAAAATTCTACATGTGGCTTCTTCACACGTAAAGTCCTACCCCAACAAGACCAACGCCCTTCACCTTTTAACCCCCAATCCTAGGAAGGATTCTTCTCTCAGCCGAAAGAGGAGGGGGTATGTGGGTATGTATGTGGGTATGTGGTGAAGGTGAAAAGAATCAGATAGAAAATGAATAACAAGGGGGTACAGTAAAGTAAAGGTAGTGAAAAGCATAAGCATTAGTATGAGAAAAATGGCTTCCAAAAAAAAAAAAAAATCAGTCAAGAGTTTTTATTCTTGCATAAACAGCAAAGTGCTATGTGGAAAATACTAACGGAAGTTACGAATTATGGCAGGAGCAGAAAATGTCGCAACAAGACCGCGCCCATCGACTCCCGCTCACTGACGAGGAAAGGGAGCAGTATTGCATCCAATTGGAGAACCGCGCCTTCGGCTAGCTCAAGTTCCGAACTATCCACAACATCAGAGTCGTGGTGGCGAATGAGGAGGCAGCTAGGAGGGTAGTGGAACATTGCAACCTTACAAAGTACATTGAAAAATTCTCGCAGGAGCCGGATCACTTTAAATGCGTAGAATTCCTCAGAACATACAATCTGGACTAGGAAGGTGGCATTGTAACAATGGGCCGAGGAGAGGGTGCAAAGCATGTGCAAGTCCAGTTGGATCCAGCCTTGGTGGAAAAGGCTCTAGGATTGGTACCTAGGACAGAAAGGCGACAAAAAAGGAATGTTTATGCCTTGCTGAAAATGAAGAAGAAAGAGGTACTCACGAACAACGGCATAAGCATCCAGGACATCCCTGACACAGACGCCAGGTTGCAGGCCAAGTTGGTGCACGTGCTCTTCTCCAGCCAACGTTACAATTCCTTAATGCATCGGATTAGCGTGCCAATGCTGGAGAATGTAGCAGCCCACACTCTAGATGAGGTGGATTGGAATGGCTACGTGCGGAAGACGATTGATCAAACGGCCAAGGCACTAGCCCTGGGAAGTGCACCAACAGGAGGAGAATCTCTGGCTTCTAAGGTGACGGAAAGGAAGAAAGCCTCCTCCAATGCCTCTTTCATCGGCTATGGAGGAGTCTTGACTGCACTCATTCAGGAGGCAATAAAGGTAGCACAGGAGCCAGAGGAGGGAGAAGGAGAAATGCCAGAGAGGTCGCCCCCTCGTCAGGACAAAGATAGGTCCACCGACAGAACGGAAACAAAAGAAGAAGGGGAGGGACAAACTAGTAAGTAGACAATCAGGACAACGAAGAAGAAGGCAGCGCAGGGGAAGAAGAAGAGTGATGAAGGTAGGAAGAAAGAAAGGGAAGACTTGGAAAGGGCGAAGGAATCCCTGAAAGAAGCAAAGGAGAGAGAGAGAGAACAAAGAGACAGGAGGAGCAGAGGGAAAAGGAGGAGTTACAGAAAGCCAAGGAGGCGTCAAAACAAGAAGCTGAAGCGGAGAAAAGGAGGGAAAAAGAACAGAAAGGGAAAAAGCAGGAGGAGCAGAAGAAAGGGAGGAGGAAAGGAAGAGAAAAGCGGAGGAAGAAGAGGAGGAGCTACAAAGGAAGGAGGAAGAGGACCTGGCGGAGGCCACCCGACGGTCCATCGAACAGCAGTGCCGAGCAGACGAACTAAGGAACCTAATCCCGTGCATAGAAGAGGGGCTAGGATCCAGCACGCAGGTGCCAGAGTTCGTGCCACCTCCAGTCTCCGAAGGCAAAGGCAAGGCCCCGCTCCATCTGATCCCTACCTTCTTGGTACCTCCCACGGAACTCACCACTGTCACCCCCAGCATCCCCACTAGCGCAGATGTGTCAAACTTCGTGGTGTGGATGCAATATTTTATCAACAAGAAAATGGGCCAGGGGCAGAGCACGGAGAATACGACCACAGGACAGAAGAGGCCAGCCACAGATGCAGAGTCCAGGCAAGAACCCAAAAAGCAAAAAGTCGAAGCCTCTACCTCACCCATTCACGCAACGATGATGCCACTGGCTAATTACGACGAATACGTTGCCGAGCTGCTCTCCCAATTGGAGAGAGCAAAGGAGGAATGCAAAATAACCGTAGTTGAGTTGGCAGTCGAGAAGGAAACTGTGGCCGCCTTCCAGCTGGATAAGACAAGAATGATAGCCTTGCAGCAGTGCGAGATTGCAGATCTGAAACAACAACTGAAGGCTAGGGATAAGAGGGAGGAACATTGGAGGTAGCTACTCGAAAACAAGATGCAGGAGTTAGTAAACATGCAAAGAGAGCACAAGCTCCTAATAGTGCAGTACCAGGAGCTTGCTGTTAAATCTGCTGAGGTTGATGCACTCGGGGTGGAGTTGAATGCCAGGGACGAAGAAAGACAACGAGGCATGGAGGAGCAGGAGGAGGAACTCAAGTGCCTAACAGATCAGTTGACCTATGAAAGAGAAGAACAAGAGAGGCTAGTTAGGGAACTAGAGGATTATGGATAGAAAATCATGATGCTGACCTTAAGACAGGGAGAGGGCCTGGAAGTAATGAACCAAAGGGCAGAGGAGTGGGCCGTGCACAACAAGGAGAGGGTGGAGACACTAGCGCCCCACCTTGCTCTATAACAGAAAAAGAGAAAATCGTCATAGAGAGCAAGGCGGAGGCAGCCCAAGTGGCCTTCAGCACTCAACAGAAGGCCTTCCTCGATACCATCTTGGACTCCACCCACGCAGCACAAGGAGAGCCACTGGAAGCAGTGCAAAGGAAGCTTGGCATGGCAAGAAGAGCCCTACATGCTGGACTACAGATGCCACCATTACCGACGGAGGTTAGGCTGAGTTTGGAGGAACAGCAGAAATACCTAATGCGGGCCGGCCTAGCCCCCCAGGAGATAGATGCCCTCGGGTTCGAGGAAGAAGCAGTACACGCAGAACGGTAGGGGAAAGAAGCAGAGCTGGAAATCGATGTGAATCGATTCAGGGAAGATGTAGTCCCATAACCCCCCTCGCCACAGGCCCAAGACCCGCCACAAGAAGTTCCTGTTTGCAGAAAGAAAAGCCATCTTTAAAGAAAGAAGAAAAAAGCTATAGGAGGAGGCCAGACAGAAACTAAGAGCCAAACCAGCCGTGCTACTGTCCACGCCTCTCCCTCCGTGCCCAGATGATCTTCCCGCAGGATTCCACACAGAACTGGTGGTGTGGGAGGTACAGGGACTAGGAAAGGAGCCATTCTCCTTCAGTTTCCTCCTACCCAACAGTCTGCGGAGGGTCCTGCCTCTCAAAGTGATGGACGAGGTGATCGTGGTTGGGGCTGGTTGGGGAAAAAATGGCTGGAGGAGCGGGAAAAGACCCCAACCTCTTGGGGCACCGAAGCGGCCGACTACTAGCAAGATAAAATTTTTGAAATCCCCCACACTATACAAAACTATAGGAGCCAACCCCTGTGGAGGAGGTGAGCATGCGACATAAGCATGCTCGCCTGGATGGCTTTTTGTAATACCCTGCCGTTCGAGCGAAACGATCCTACTTACATGGCGTAACCTCGAAGGGTAGGCGTAGATTTTGATGCCACCCTCCATGGGCGGTATGACTTTCCCATCATTTATAACTCCACTGTAGCATCCTTTGACAACGCCCTTCTTTTTACCACAGAAAGCCTAGACGAGTCTATGATGTACTTCCTTGCGGACTTTTCCTCATGTCCTGACCCCGCTTTTATAACCACTTGTAATTATCTTAGGTTACTTAGGCTACTTCTTAAGCAGGACCCGACTCCACAAGAGCGCGGCCTACCTCCCCTATTCTTTGACCTTAACGCTATAGATAATTGTGCCAGGGCTTGTCTCATGATGAGGGCTAGTCTCCTTCCCTCTTTTTGCCTAGCCCTCCTAGAGGACATGAACGACAGCCAGTTCACTAGATGCAACCACCCCTTTCTCTCCACTACCTCCCTTCATGTCTGCATGAATCTAAAAGATTACATGCAGAGTCACCAATTTTTGAGCAAGTCTCTCCGCCCCCTCTCTCCTCCTCATTCCACCAAGACACTTAGGCCTATGTATCATTTCAAAAAAAAAAAAAGCACCATAGTCACTGCACCTAGGGTTCTCCCTAGCCCCCTCCCCACTTCACGCTTAGGGCACATCAAGGGCAGGACTTTCAGACCTATCACCCTAAGGCTCGCACCGCACCTCCAACGAAGCACAAGCTGGGTCCTCAAGTGTGGGATGTTACCAAGGGCTTGCCCAAGGTTAGACCCATCTCCTAGTTCCACTGCCACAAGCACCACACACTACATGGCAAGCAAACACACCCCTTAGGGAGGGCACAACTTTTCTTGCACGTTATGTTCGACTCTCAAGAAATGGCTACCCGCAGAAGACCATCACCCATGGCACCCTTTGATGACCCAAACGTGCCCATCTGCCTGCTGATGGCCACCATGATCGAACCAGGTCGAGGTAGAACTGCCATTGGCATAGATCTTGGAACCACATCGTCCAATGATCCATGCTCAATGCCTCAAGATCCACAGATCGCTTATTGATTCCACCGGCCTAAAGACCTTCAACTCAAAACTGAAGACCTTCAAATCAAAGACAAGGATCTTCAATCGAAGCCACGGGTTTTCAAGCCAAACAGCGTTCGAGGGGTTTCTCCAGAATAAATCCCTCCAATACCATCATCCTAAGGGATTGCTTATTGCTTCAAGCATTTCTCATAATCAAAAGACGATCGGCTACATAACCAGCGCCACAACCGTGTGACAGATGTCGAGTGTCTTCATGGAGCCTAAAGCATGCCGGAATCTCTCCTGGTCATCATCCCTAACCACCCACCTACCTGTTCCGCAGCTGACCTAAGTTGCCACTATGTCCCACCGCAGTGCCATGGGACTGGCACTTGGCTAGGAGGGGGGTAATGTTACCGTGTTTTCGACCGTGTTTTCGCAGCATAAAGGAGCGGAAAATGGAAAGAATGGAACATAGCAAAAAAGGCGCAAGATAAAAAGCAGCACAAAGGAGCAGAAAATGAAGGAAAAATAGCAAAAAAGGCGCAGGATAAAAGCGAAAAAAGATAAAAGCAGAAAAAGGCACCTTGACTGGCAACCAATCCCTGAAAAATTCAAATGTTCAGACACGACCCGCAAGAAGCTTCGGTGTCAGGCCAAGGCAACGAAAGAGGAAAAAGTTGCACCATTAAAATACGGAAGCGCCCCCGAATCTATGTAAAAGAGTGCCAGGCTCGCTCCTGTGCAAAGTGTATGCATTAGTTGGGAATAGGATAAATTAGAATGGTGGGAAATGGGAAAAAGGGCCTAGGCAACGGCCGGCCATGTAAAAGAGGGAAAAGGGGATGACCGCCCAAAAAGGATTTAGGGCTTTGTATATAAAGTTGGAAAGTGAATGAGAAGCTCATTCTTTGGTGTGTGGCAAAAAGAGTCTTCTTCTTCCTCTCTTCTTCTCTCCTTCTTGCTTGTGTGTGCTCTTGAGAGAGGGAGTGTGAGAGTGGGAGGGAGTGAGTGTGTGTGAGAGTGAGGGATCAAGAGGGTGAAGCTCTTCACCATCTCCTCTTCTCTTCTTCTCTTCTCTTCTCTTGCGCGCACGGCTATGGAGGATGGAGCTTGGAGATGGAGGAGGCTTGAGGATGCTTGAGCTAGCATCAAGAATCGTAGAGCTACCGGAGTGCAAGAGAGAGAAGGGTACTCGATCGGGCATCAAGGTAAGCTCACTACACTCGTAGGATCGACGGCGCGTCGGCTAGGTGAGAGATAGCTATTAGAGCTCGCTTGAAACAATAAGCGGTCCGTGGGTCTTGGCGGTTGAGTGAAAGCTCCCACAATTACAAGTAGGCTTGACACCACAATAAATAAGCGCAATAGGGTTTCACAAAAGAAGTAGCCTAAGGAGACTAGCAAGGAGAGGGGGTTGGACCGAGCTTTGAGTTGGGACCTCAAGACAAAGAATTCATCCCACAAACTCCTTCCCCTCCATGGCCAAAAGATCAACAACAACTAGATAACCCCACAAAAAGAAAAGCTGCAATAAAAGAGGAAGCACGAAGGAGACTCGGTGCTAAACCAGTTGTGGGGCCATCTGCGTCCATCCCACCAAGTCAGGACAATTTCCCAGCAAGCTTCCACACTAAATTGATAATCTAGGAACAACAAGAGATGGCCAAAAAACCCTTGATCTTGATTTCCAATTCCCTGCCAACTTGCATAGGATTCTGCCAGTGATTAACATCGAAGGGAGACTCGAAGAGAAGTGGCTGGCTAAAAGAGAGCAGAACCCCACCTTATGGGACACAGAAGACGTCGAGTTCTAGCAAGATAAAGTTTTTGAAGTGTCTAGATCTGTGCTTGGCTACAAGTGCCAACCCACATGGAGAAGGTGCATCTACGATGTAAATATGGATACTTGGCTGGCATTTTGTAACACCTTGCCCTTTGAGTGGAACAACCCAACGTTCATGCTATATCCTCAAAGAGTAGGAGTGGATTTTGACCCCAATGTCCACGGTCGATATGATTTCCCTATAATCTACAACACTAATTGTACTAAGCCTGAAGAGGCCCTTGTCTTCACACCCAAAGATTTGGAGGACTCTATCATCCGTTTTGTGAATGAATTCTCCTCTTGCTTTGACCCTGCTTTCATCACCACATGCAATTACCTTTGACAACTTAGAATACTCCTTAGGCAAGATCCCACTCCACAGGAATGCGAACTTCCAACCCTCTATTTTGATCCCAATGCCATAGACAGCTACGCCATGGCTTGATTGATGATGCAAGCTGTTCTTCTCCCTTCATTTTGCTCTTCCCTCCTCGAAGATATGAATGATAGCTACTTTACGCATTGCAATCATCCATTTCTTTCTACAACCACTCTGCAAGTTTGTATGAACCTCAAAGGGTACTTGGAGAGTAGGCAATTCTTAAATGAATCCCTTAGGCCCCCATCTCCACCCCACTCAGATGACAAAGACTAGCTCTCTTTGTCGTAATCATATAATTCAAAAAAAAAAAGAGAGAACAAAGGTGAACAAAGAGGAAAAAGAAGCACCTCACGAGTAAAGCAGTTAGATCATTTCACTTCACATAGGCCACAAGCACTACATCTAGGGGTCCTCAAGTTAGGCACATTTGGTGGCTTTAGTCGGCCGGCTCCATCCCTAGCTCCATCCCTAACCCCCTAGCCCTTTCCCCCATTGCACACTTAGGGCACATCAAGGGTAGGACCCACCAAGGGGAGCTCATGCTCTCACAACCTATCTCTCTAAGTCACATCCACAGCACCTCCCCCTACACAAACTAGATCCTCAAGTGTGGGACAACACCCAGGCTTCGTCGACCCAACTCCTAGTTCCACTAGCACGAGCACAACGCACCACACGATAAGGAAGACACACCCCCAGGTAGTGCACCTTTTTTTCTTTTTAGGTACAAACAAAAGTTGCAACCCACCAACTTCGGAGGCCCCCACCATCTCAATTGGTTAATCAACCTCTCCCCAAAACCAATCCTCACAAGACCCCATCATCATCGACTCACATGACCATCCTTTTCAATCACCGAATCTTCATCAACTCAAAACTTCCAGTGTCTTGGAACTTGCAACCGTCTAGGAGGGGGTAATGTTACATGATGTATCATCATGCAGTCCACACGATGAAGAGGAAAACCAAGGAAGCCCCCATCAAAAAGTGGATGAAGAAGCTCATTATCGTCAAGCAAGAATAGTGCAAGAGATGGAAACCTCAGAAAAAACATGGGGGAACTCCAACTACCTTGGCGAGGTCCTCTCAAGGATGAGCGAGGTCCTATTAAGGATAAAGGATGCTCTCTCAAGGATGATAGAAAGCACCAAATTCTAGCAAGGTGCTTAAAAAGGATGGAGGTAAGCACCAAATATTCTAGGAAGGCTCTCTCAAGGATGAGGGAGAACCTTCGAAGGCTCTCACAAGGAAAGCATGAGGCGCAATGTAATTCATTTTATGAGAGAGATACAGGTTTCCTCCTATGCAAGTGGTGAACTCTAAACAAACATAGGTGAAGGGATAAGGCAACTTGAAGGGAATAGGGAAAAGCCATGTTCCGCTCGTGTTGTTGCAACCTTGGAGGGTCATAGGGGGATCCAATACGATATTCAATTTCAAGGGATGGATCCACTCAAGATCAGCGTGGTCAGAGGGGGATCTGTCCAACACGATATTCAATTTCAACGGACAAACCCACTCAAGGTCAACATCACAGAGGGACCTGCCCCAACTATATCTTCAATTCCAAGGACCGATCCATCCAACACCATCCCTCCGCAAGGGCTTGTATACAAGCTCAAAAAAGCCATCTGGCTACACCCATCCCACCTTCCAACTACTACCCAGTCCCATGGGACTGGATAGAGGGGGTAATGTTAACTTTAGCACAAAAAGAAAGCAAAAAAAGTGGAAAAGTGCAAGTCGGGACCTAAATGAGGTGGCCATGGAAGAAATCAGACACAATGGAAGAGGCAAGAAGGAAAACGATCGAAAGTGCAAGGGCAGCCTCAAAAGCTAAGTCAAAGGCAAAGGCGCATTCTTAAGTGCAAGGCGTCCCTAAAACTTTTTGTAAAAGAGCGCCAGGCTCCCTCCTGTGCAAATTGTAAAGGTAGATAGGTGGTAGAAAGGAAGCTAGGAAAATAAGAGGACAATGGGAAAGAGGGCCTAGGCTAAAGCTGCAGCCATGAAAAAAAAGGGGATAAGGGGATGACCAGCCAATTTAAAAGGGATTTAGGGTTTTGTATATAAAGTCAAAAAGTGAATGAAAACCTCTTTCATTAGTGTGTGGCAAAAGTGGACTCATACTCTTCTCTCCTTCTCTTCTCTTTGCTTGATTGTGTGTGCTTAAGGGAGGAAGTGTGAGTGAGTGAGGGAGTGAGTGTGTGAGGTTGAGGGATCTTGGAGGTCAAGCTCTCCATCATCTCCACTCTTCTTCTCCTCTTCTCTTCTCTTCTCTCATCTCGTGTGTGGCTATGAAGGATGGAGCTTGGAGGTGGAGGCTTGAGGATGCTTGAGCTAGCATTATAAATCGTGGAGCTACCAGAGCACTTGAGGGAGGAGGTAACTCATTTGGGCATCAAGGTAAGCTGACTACACCCCGATAGGATTGAAGGCGTGTCAGTTAGGTGAGAGATAGCCATAGGTGCTCACTTGAAATACTTGAAGGAATAAGTGGTCCATGGAACTTAGTGGTTGAGCATGACCTCACACTACTATTGGCTTCTTGATTCGGGGGCTTCTTTTCATGTGACCGCACATCATGATTGGTTTAATACACATCACATTGTTTATAGATCCAATTATATTGGGTGATGATCTTGTATGTGATATTATTTGCATAGGTGATATTAGATTGTAGTTAAGTACTAGTACTTTATCTGTGATGCATAATGTACAATCGATTTGATGATAAGTATTATGTATCTTTTGGTGATTCTACATGAAAAATTACACATGGCAACCTCATTTTTGCTAAAGGTGTTAAGGTGATTCTACATGGAAAATTACACTTGGCAACCTCATTTTTGCTAAAGGTGTTAAGATTGGCAGCCTATATCCCTTACTTGTATCTACTTTTGTTGATCATATTTTGGTTGTGACCAATCTTCCACACATATCTCTTTGGCATCACCTTCTTAGGCATATGTCCCTTAAAGTAATGAAGGTCCTAACTCACTTCTACTATTTATCACCTCTTGACTATGCATATTTTGAGTCATGTGATTATTGTTTATATGGTAGGCATACTCATAACTCACATAAAAATTTTGGTTCTATGCTTGTGGGTGAGCCATTGACTCTTATGCATTTAGATGTTTGTGGTCCCACACCCTATTTTCTATTAGGTGGTGTAAAGTATTTTGTTACATTCATTGATGATAATTCACATAAGTTCTTGGCTTATCCCATAAAGCATAAGTTGAAATTTTTGCCTACATTTTAGCACTTTATTGCTATGGTTGAGAACCAACCTTGGCATAAAATGATATGCCTATGATCTGACAATGGTGGTGAATATGTCTCCAAGGAATTTAAACCATTTTGTAATAAGAAGGATATTGAACATTAGTTGACTGCCCCTTCAAAATGGTATTCTAGAGCACATGAATATGAATTTTTGGGAAAAAGTATGTAGTATGCTTAGTCAAGAAAGCTTATCACAACATTTTTAGGCTAAAGCAATTACTAATGCTATTCATTTGATTAATGGATTCCCATGCACTACTCTTGGTAGTAGAGTTGTAGAGGAGATATAGTCTAGTAAACTTCTCTTGTATATGCACACTTTTGCGAGTCTTTAGATGTGAAACTTTCTACTATATTTCCAAAGGCAAATGCAACAAGTTGGATTTGAAGTCTGTCAAATGTATCTTTCTTGGATATGGTGCTGTAGGTGAGATGGGCTATCACCTTTGGGATCTACAATCTCAAAAGATTATCTGCCCATGATGTTTTGTTTTATGAGAATAAGATGCATATGATACCAAATCACATGGTTAAGGTACACAAGGTGATCTTCCAGGAGGAGCATCTATTACCGTACAACCAACCCTAGTTAGAATGTCGCAACTACTAATGATGTAGTGGCCCAACATCCACCTGTTATGTAAGACCATGATGTTAGATAGAGAGAACATGCAGTACTAGACCCATAGTCTATTTTGAGATGCTCTGCTAGAGCCTCACATAACAAATATACATATTTGTAATGTCCTTATGGTATATCATTATACCCTTCACGACATCCCAATTTCACTAGACAAGTGTTACAATATAACAAGCCACAACTCACATTACAAATGTTATTTTGGGTCTAGTGGCTATCATGGCATGTATCAAGCTGCTCATTGCAAATGCATATGGGAACTTGGCCATCTTGGCCCTCTTATCATCTGGCTAGAGACAATTTGCTGGACTAACCTTCACATGAGAATGTAATAGGCAACCAATAGGCTTACCACCCTATATATAGAATCACTCAAGTACTCTGTGGACATACTCCTTTTGGGACAAGTAGAGAAGTCCCTTAAAATGATTACGTGTAATACATATACCAAGTATGTGAGAGGCTTACACCATATCCTTCATCTTGAACCTCTTCTTGAACTGAGTCTTCAAAGCATCTATCTCATCATATGAACACTCCTAGCAATCAACATATCATCAACATATAATACTAAAATGATAAGGCTACCATCACGAGTCTTCTTCATGTAAAGACACAGATCCATAGTGCTGGGAGAATAGCATTTCGAGATATTTAAGATCACTTTTTGGCCCTGTAAGAAATCAAGGAAAGAGAAAGAGAGATGCAATTTATAAAAATTATTATTTAAAAATATTTATAGAAAAAATTATTGAAAAAATGCAATCTTAGGGAATGTTGGCCATTTTATACCTTGGTACTTTCATTGTCTATCATTCATTGACAATGAACCTCAAAGGCATCACATGCATATGTCATCTTCAATGCCTCACTACTTCCCTACAAGAGGCAAAGACTCTCTCAAAATATTCCCTCTTTGTTTTCAAATTTTTGCTTCAGGGGACTGTAAACCATTTCCATTGCAAGCTTGGATCACCTCTTGTCCCACGAAACCAATTCCGTTGCAAACTTGGATCACCTCTTGGTAACTCAATTGCAAGCATGGATAACCATAAACATCCATGCCACCTCTACATTGATATGGATGATGAGTGTGTACTTTTTTGCAAAAGAAATAAGATGTCTAGTCACACACTAAGTGCATTGGAAGCAATGAGATGAAAGGATATAAATAATTTTAACTTATGGAGTGATGACATGTTATATCCTCTAGATCTTATGATAAGAAGTACCCCTCCATTCTCTTTGGGTTTCTCATTACTGAGGTTTATTGGAGATGGACATCAAGGGCTGCTAGTGTATACTCAGAATCTAGTAGGTCATTCAAGCATTTTGAAGCTAGAGAACCAATGGCTACACTAAGAAATAGATACAATGAGGAAACAACTAGAGGAAAGCCAAGGAAAAATAGGCAGTCTCAGAACCCAACTACATGTAGCCAAATGGAAGGATATGGCACTCAAGTCACGTGAAAGGAATAGGAGTCTAAAGAATATTGAGATACTCAAGCCTAGAAGTAGAGGTTGCAAGAGAATAATATAGTAATAGGATAACAATTGGTCAATCATACTAAACTAGTCATATTCTCCTATTGTGTTTCAGGAGCATTCTATGCATGCACTACGAATCCATGCTCATATGTGTGTTGTCAGTTTTTTTGTGACTTATAGGGCCATTCTCCATTTGGACAAAGTAATGAGAAACGTGGAGGGAGCATCGCAAGTGTATAGCAACATCATTCCTCCCAAAACTACAAGAAACATGTTGGCCAAGAAGATGTTTAAGAAGGCCAATGAACAAAGCATTGAAAAGTTCATGCAAAGGTCTTTCTTGGACAAAGAGAACATCCAAAGCACCCTAGACAATGTGGGGATTAGTATGTAAAACTACACTCAACTATTCAAAGTCACGCAAGAGACATTAAATAAGAAAAGGGTAAAGGGTTCTCTACTTCCAAGGCCATTCTTAGTTCAACAAACAAGACACAACATCAACCAGAAAGCCTTGGAAACCCTAATGAGCCCTTTCACATCATAGATAGCTATCCTGGAAAGAAGAGATTGCTAAAGTACGATAGTTATAACAACATATTCTTTGACCTAAGAACTTTGGAGAGAGGCATGATTAGGTTTTACAAGCTAGAGCATGCAATAGCAAATGGGTTGCCATTTTTGTTATCAAGTTGGATCAAAAAGAGATTGTAAAGGGTAAGAAGATGGAGAGAGTTTCTATCACTTGCTAATGAATAGAGCTCTTCAGGCAACTAGCAATAGTGATGAAGGCATGGAAAGCTCAGTGCACTTTAGCATACAATCTTAGTAAAACATTTGGTGGTTGGGAACATTTTAGGTTGGCATTGAAGATTTTGACATGTTACATTGCATGTTTCAATGAACTTCTATACGTGAGGTGATTAGTGATCAACAAGGAGGGGGAGAAACTAAGTGTTGAAGGCTTTGGACAATATAAAGTAGAGTGGCACATGGCATTAAATTTCAAGGCACTCAAGTGCATGTATAATGTATCAAGAGATACAACTTCTAAGAGTCCTTGCATTTATTGTATAGCCATGGCTAAAGGAGTGCAATGTTGTTACTTGGAACAAGGTGTTTGATAGCCACACCAAAGATCCAAACTTAAGTAGATCTAGATATACTTTTATCAAACATTCACATGTGCACATTGCAAGCTTTGTGTAGAATAGTAGAGAAAATTTTACACCCCTACATTGGATTTGCATGGAAATTGCAACCCCAAAAGGTCAAGGATGATGCTATCAAGCCTATTGAGAAGGTTTTGTCAAACATTGGTCTCTATGGGGGGCAACGTTGTGTAATCAAAGAAAATTCTCACAAATCCAAAATTGGAACCAATGTTTCTAGGAAACTATTAATAGGTGGAGTTAAGGCCGGAAGGTTTTTGGGCTTCTATGGTAACCTTGAAAAAAGAAACTCTATGACATCTCTTCTTGCATTTATTACAACCAATGGAAAGTGCTACACAATGTAGTCAAAGACCATGAGGATGACGAAAGAGCAAGGAGTAGAAAGGCCAAAGTTTAGGAGGCATTGGACATAGTGTTCATGTATTGTGACAAAACATCTTGGTCCATGGAGGATCTCATGGGCTTTAAGAAGGCCCTTAACAAATTCAAAACCTCCATAAAGGCAGCATGGAGAGCAAATAATCTCACATGCTATATAGTAAGGAACATCATATTAGGTTTCTATGCCTTGAACTTACTACTTAGCTCTTAAATAACCCCATCTTTCATTTCTCATGAATAGCATATTATTCATAGTCATAGTCCCTAGTTTGTGTGGTAGCATGGAAGTTGTCAATTTGGTCCACTCAAGGAATGTAGAAGTCACATTACCAAGCCAGGACCACGTATTTCAAACATACAAGACACTGTGGTGATGTACAATGGCCTACTAGAAGTTCTCCAATGGTTTTATAGAGTAATTTGACACAAAATAAGAGTAGAAGAAGCAAAAAGGACATGCCAAACTCGAACATAGCCCTCACATTACAAATGGCAAAACAAAAGAGACAAGAAGCTTACAATAATTCATGTGCAAATGAGAAGTTTTTACAATGGCTAGTCTCTAGGGAGAGGCAAGGCAAGAAATGGGGATCAAAGAGTGGATAATACAAGCCTTTATTCCTCCCTCTATTGACTCAAAGAGGATGTTTTCATCCTCTTTGCCGACATTTCATCCTCCTCACCCTTGGAGGTTCTAGCTATATACATGGTGCTGACATTACTAGAGGTAGTGACTCCACAGGAACCCTATCTTTCATCCACTATAAAACTTGTTGTTTTGAGTAAGGATACAAATTGCACATGTCCTTGATCCTCATTGCAATGGGATGAGCAACATATGATATATAATAAGGAGCCCTTAAAGATTGGGATCCATATCTTGTTGGGGTAAATGGCCTCTGGGCTTGCCCGTGTACATTGTGACCACCCATTCTTTATTCATATATAATATAATAGTGCAATAAGGCTGTCAATTCAGTTGGACAACATCTACATTGTGTGTACTCTTCTCTCCCACATCTTCCTCTGCCATTGCATCCCTTTCAACTGGTATCAGAGCTTTGTATCAAATCTTGATCGTGGAGCTTGGCCCGGCATTACTTCAAGCCCGGATTGAAGACCTAAAGCTTGGAGCTTCAATGCTAGCCATGGCTTCTTCCCCCCGAGGTAAGATTTCATCTCCCATCTTTCTCTGGCCCTCATAGGCTCTTTGCAGGTGTTCCTTGGCTTCATTGGGCACCTTGTATGGCCCCATTTTCCCCCTTATCCTTAGCATAACTAGCAGGCCCCACAGTAACGGCTCACGTTTTTTTTGCACCTGTTTCAAAATCTGGCTCAAAAATCCCATTTTTTCTCATATCTCAAGCATCAGGAACCCAATTTAGGCAAGGTAAGAGTCTAATTTGGGGTTTTGGCATGCTCCGAATGCAATGGCAATGTCAAATCTGCCAAATTTTGATCATAAAATGTTCTGCAACAAATCTGAGCTGATTTACAACAAGAAAATGTCATGCTCTTAGCTTATGTGATGCTCCCAAGGCTTGATATTTGATGCCCAGATGCTTTGGGGATGTTTGCCCAATGTTTTTGAGATTTGGGACTTGGTTTGAGCTTCCATAGCTCAATTTATGTAGGGATTTACTGCTACACATTGTTTGGGCAGCAAAGTTTTATCAAGGACGGCTTATGCATAATGCTCTTTGTTGACATTTGGGTGTCCTATTGGATGTATTGATGTTTGGTCATCATGGTTTATTCTCAGATATGCTATTTGAGAGCTATTGAGCCTTTATTTGGATGTGGACACTTCGTTGTTGGTTGGGATTTATGCTACCTTGGTTGACAAGTTATTTTGCCTCCAGTTTGGTTATGCCTATGGTCTACGGGTCCTCCCGACTACTCGGGATGATATGTTGATGTATTTGGATGATGCCACCTTAATGTTAATGCTCCTGGATGCTTCTTGAGCAAAGAGTAGAGCTCAATTCTTGGTTCACTGTCATTTTCTTTACAGCTAGTATTTCACTTGACAAGGTTTATGCCCCGTGCTACCCATTAGGTTTGGCTGCAATATGGCAGATGTTTGGGCTTGAATTGACTTGCATTTGAGAATTTTGTGGAGCAGTTTGCATTTGGTCAGCTTATCACTTATGCAACTTGGATGCTATTTGGCCCTTAATGCCCCGATTATGGATCTTGGATTTACTTGGATGCAGGTACATGTTTGAGTAGTGCTTGCTCCACTGTCTTGGCAGTTGGTTATTGAGCTTTCATTGCTCATTGATGCTTAGTTCTTTGCGGGTTACTCCTTGATCAGTGGACTTCTTAACCATGCTTGGGTTTAGCAGTTATGGCTTTGTTGCTTCTGTGTTGCCTAGCTTCTATGCTAGTTGGGTTGCTTTTGCCCATACATGTTCAAGAGCAGTTGCTCTTGATGCTTACCATGCTTGGGTTTAGCAGTTATGGCTTTGTTGCTTCTATGCTAGTTGGGTTGCTTTTGCCCATACATGTCAAAGAGCAGTTGCTCTTGATGCTTACCCGGCTATGCACTTTGTCTTCTGTTATGTACTTTACAGAGCCACTTATTTGGATGTTGTTGTACAGATACTTGGGCTCCTAGAGCTTGACTCTTACAGGATGCTTTGCCACTTGTCGGTCTTTACTTGATTTGGATGTTCCTAGGTGGCATGATGTACTGCAGAGCTATGTGTATACGTATGGTTATGGGCTAATTTCATGGGTGAATACTTTATACTCCTGTGGGAGCTTTTGCATCCTTGGTTGATGCATTTATGTCCTCCCGTCTGTTGAGGTTTCATGAGCCTTTGCAACAAGCTTCTACCACTGATGTACTTGCAGATGATTGTCTTTATGAGCATGTTTCCTTTGTTGGGACAGCCCTACACTCCTTGAGATCTTCAGATGTCTTGATGGATAGCCCTATTGATGAGGCTTCAGATGCTTTGTCTTCTTCTTCTTCTACAGATGTATGCTTCCATTGTGGGAAGCTTGGGCATGTTAAAAGAAAATGTCTCAGATGGATTAGAGAGTAGCAGAGACAGAGACAGACTCAACATGAGCAGAGAGTCAAAGATATAGGAGATGCAGTGGGTGTTACCACTGTTACTAGTGGTGAGGTACATGTTGTTACCCATGATGATGTAGTTGAGCATATACTCCTGTCATCTAGTTTTCCTACAACTTTCTTGCTCAGTGATACGGCCTATGACTCAGATTGGCTATTGGAAAATATGGTATATTTTCATGTTACTCCACATAGAGCATGTTTCTCTACTTACAAGGAGTTTGATGGATGCATTTCTTTGGTCCTTGAGAAGACTTGTGCTATTCTTGGTATAGGAGATATACACCTAGCTTTGCCTGATGGGACTTCTCTTATGCTCCATGATGTCTTACATGTTCCTATTCTCAGTAAGATCTTGATGTCTATCCGTCAGTTGCATGGTGTAGATTTTAGTGACTCTTGCAAATTGATCTTGGAAGATCAGTCACATCATGGTTGCTTGGTTTTGGCCAGAGGTTCTAGAGTTGGTTCTCATTACCTAGTGCATATCTCTCATGTGGGAGATTCTATGGTTGTAATTATCCCAATACCACATGCATTGTTATGGCATTATAGCCTAGGCCATATGCACCACAGAGAGATGGAGATCTTGTCCCGTTCAGACTCCATGCTACCTCCTATGTCATATGCAGATCTTGATGCTTGCCCCAATTATTCTTATGGTCCTTGCAAAGCCCCTTTTGGCTCATGGTGATTGTGAGAGGCACGATCCTTTGGATCTTGTCCATTGTGTAGTTTATGGACCTATGGCTACCCAGTCACTTTGTGGAGCTTTATATTTTGTGACCTTCGTGGATCATGCTACCCACCATATTTTGTGCTTTTTCCTTGGTAGGGATTGAGGATTGAGGATGCCGTAGTTATGCTTGGCAGGTTTATGGATTATGCTAGTTGCAAGCCTAGGTGCTTGCAAATGGATTATGAGAGTCATGCTATCTCTCCCAGCTTTCAATCCTATTGTCAGTAGTCTGGCATTGATTTCCTATCCCCATGGTATTACGAGATTGTTCATGGCATGTGTCTGACTCGATAGGTAAAGGTTGCTTCTATGCTTACCACAACTATGTTATCTTATGGCTTTTGGGCTAAGGCCCTTATGATGATAGTCTACTTGCTTAATAGGGCGTCGTGTCTGACTTTGGATGGTATTATACCACACGAGGCACGGAGTGGCATGAGACTCTCCTATGATTACTTGAGGATGTTTGGCTGCCAAGTGTTTGTATGTATGCCAGGTATGCCTATGTCATGTAGATGTATCCTCCTTGGTTATGGAGATGGTGACTTTTAGGCTTACAAGTTATGGGATTTGGATGCCCATCAGGTTATACGTAGCCATCATGTTGTCTTTTATGAGATGTAGACATCTCTCAAGCCTCTTGATGCTCGTTCGGTGTGCTTTATGGTTGATGCTACAGTCGTATGTCAGTCTTCCACTTCATTGAGGCCGCATACTATCTTGAGACCTCATCCGTCGGGATGATGGCCCTTCTTCTATGATTGACTTTGGAGATTCTATGTGCTCTCAGCTGTCTTCTATGTGCCACGCTGATGCTATGAGTGACTCTGATGCTTTACAGCCATGCATTGATGAGTTGTGCTTGCTTCGTGAAAAGAATTCTTGGATTGCTCTGTTGTATGGAGCTACGGGATCGCTTATCTCCTGGATGTCATGGACTCGGGGATGCTTGACTCTTCTTCTGTAGAGGTTCTCGACACTTCTTGCACAGCTCACTTTGGGTGTTGGGTGAGATGTCATGATTCCTCACCTTGTCTTTTTTTTTTCTTTTATTTGTTTCCACTCCCCAGCCACATTGTCCTTTTAGTGGGAGGTTGTTGGGGTAAAAGGCCTTGGGTTGTATGCTCTTCTCTCCCGCATCTTCTTTTTCTCCTTCTCCACTGCCATTGCATCCCTTTCATATCTAATGCCAAACACTTGCAATGCAGACTTCTTTCCAACCAAAATTATTTTCTTTACATTTGTTGGAAGAGGATAGCCTTTGTAAAACTTGGTTAGCACCTTCAGCATAAAAAGGGGGATCCTTTCATCATTGGGGGAATACTCATTGTGAAAATTTATAATTTATAATGACAAACATAATGTTTGTCATTCACTCAAATTAATACAATCTTTCTCTATAATAAATCACAAGACATAGCAGTTGCATGTATGCATGTCATCTACCTTTGTGTGATCAAATTTCCCAATTTATTGTGAAAGAGCCACATCTTTTATGTGCCTTGTTGACTTGGAGTTGTTGGTGGCCAGCTAATGTCCTTAAGCCCCTCGCACGAGTAAGGAAGTCATCACTATAAACAATGACCTACTTGCAAGGATGCCTTCTTAGAAAAAAAACACCAAGAACTATCATTAACCGAGAACAAGGAGAGCATCAACTAAATTCCAGTTGATTTTCATCACCTTCAAGAAAACGTGGCATCCATAATGGGATTGTGCCACTCCCACCTTGTGCATAGTCGATGCCTCATACTTTTCCATGTTGGCTAGGTTGAGCCTTTCAATTATTGCAACTCTTTCTTCTTTAGTAGGAAATTGTTGTCACCCAGCCCTAGTCTCAGCTTCAATGCTTTCAAGTATCTACTCACCCGTTCAACAAACTTTTCATCTTCGATCACAAAATTATCCAAGAGATGCAAATCCATCTTTTCCACCATCCACTATGAGTTAGCCTCATTAAACTACACTAGGGTAGCTAGATTGTAGTTCTCATGCATGTCTATTGAATCCCTTATATCAGCTAACAATAGATAGTATTGGCCATTCGACATAGTAAATGTAGGCAGGCACGAGGTGGACAAGCTTCCTTCCTTGCATGTGTTGACCAACTACACACCCTCTAGGTCATTAGGGATAACTAAGACCCTATTAGAACTCTATAGAGCAACTTCTACTCTCTCCTCCTCTATGTCAAAGAGCATCATTTCATCTTCCTCTTTAACCTCTCTAATCATAATGGCATGCCATTTTCTATCCTCAGCATGAAATCCTTGCAAAGCACCCTTTGACTCATTCTCATCCCCTAGAAGATGCAAATACCAAGGGAGTGCAAGGGGAAATTGCAAAAGATGACATCTCTTTGAGTGTATTGGGTAATTCTATATGTCCTTGTGTGCATTGCTAGGTAATTTATCTAGTGTCCTAGCTAGCTTTCTTTTTGCAACTTTATTGGTTGCAAAGTCATGAGTGTGAACATATTCATGTGCCTCTATGTTCACTATGCCATTTGAAGTCACTCTTTGGCATTCCTCCATGTGCACATTTAGCAAATTCACACAAGAACATGAAGCATTCTCAATAGGAAATGGAAAAGTAAATATATGGGACAACTCATGAGCACAGGAATGAGTACATGCACTATGGAGGAACATAAAAAGCTTCTCATCCGGGGTTTTATCCATGTCATCCTTAAGCTTGAGTCATATTGCATCTTGTTTCCTATTCATAAAAATGAGAATAAGCAAAAAGGGTCACTGCCAAGTGATACGAGGTCTCTCCATAAGGGATGAGCCTCCCTCACTTGGTAGTGACCCATTGGAGTTTCACCAACAAAATACTCACTACCAAGCGATATGGGCTCTCTCCGCAAGAGAGAGAGGCCTCCCTTTCTTGGTGATGACACTAAAGGGCTTCACCACATATGAAGATCACACCAAAGTGATACAAGCTCTCTCTACAAGAGGGAGGGGTCCCCCTTGATTGGTGGTGACACTAAAGGGCTTCACCACACACGAGAAAATGAGGATCATGCAAAACAAGGGTTGCTACCGAGCGATATAGGATCTTTCCACAAGAGAGAGTGGCCTCTCTCAATTTGGTGGTGACGCTGAAGGACGTTATTGCATACGAGGATCACTTTTGAGTGATATAAGATCTCTCCATAAGAGGGAGTAGCCTCCCTTGCTTGGTGGTGACACTGAAGGCCTTCACCACACACAATGGTCATTACCAAGCAATATGGGCTCCCTCCACAAGAGAGAGAAAGAGACCTCCCTTGCTTAGTGGTAGCATGTCTAGGTTTCACCACACATGACAATCACTACCAAGCGATAAGGGCTCTCTCCACAAGAGGGACTAGCCTCCCTTGCTTTGTGGTGATATTGAAGAGCTTCATTGCACACGAGGGTTGTTACCAAGCAATATGAGCTCTCTTTGTAAGAGGGAGGGCCTCCCTCACTTGTTGGCAACTGGTATGGGCTTCACCACCTACAAGGGTCACTACAAGCAATATGGGCTCTCCCTGCAAGAGGGAGACACCTCCCTTGCTTGGTGGTGACCCATATAGGCTTCACCATACATGAGGGTCATTACCAAGTGATATGGGCTCTCTTTGTAGTAAGAGGAAGTGGCCTCCCTCACTTGGTGGTGGCATTGAAGAGCTTTACCACACACGAGGATCATTATCAAGCAATATGAACTCTCTCCACAAGAGAGAGGTTCCTCCCTTTCTTGTTGGTGGTGACCTATTTGGGCTTCACTACACATGAGGGTCACTACCAAGCAATATAGGTTGCCTCCCTTGCTTAGTGGTGACCCATGCAAGCTTTACCACACATGAGGGCCACTAGCAAGAGATATGGGCTATCTCCACAAAAGGGAGGGGCATGTTACTTAGTGGTGACCCATTGTGGATTTACACCACAAAAAGGTCATGAACAAGCCTATCCAATGGGAAAAAGGAAGAGGCTTAACCCCATCTAATTTTGGTTTTGGGTAGAAAATAGCTGGTTTTATAACTAAAATGTCCCAAAAATAGCCAATTTTCTATGAGCAGTATTGGTGGCCCTACCTTAAATAATTGTTGAGGGCATCCCATTTACAAAGCTATACATCCCTTTGATGAGCATCTAGATGTATGAACTTGCTATTTATTTTGATTAGAAATGAAGTTTGAAATAGCCCACATCTACTACATTGTCAAATGGCACCTCACACGAAGAGTAACCATCCATCGCATCAAAGATCCTTGATCTACTATGCCTCAATCACAAGGATGAGAGTGAAGGGGTAAAGAAGAAGCTAGATGAGAGTGGATGTAAGAGATATCAAGAGACCAAGTGTGATCAAAGGAGATAGAGTGAGCAATGGAACACGACTGTGGTAGAAGAGAGCATCCTACCAAAGTTCCAAATCATAAACACTTTTTTAGCAATTCGTGGTGGTGCAAAATGCACATGTACAGTCTATGGTCCCTCTATGGCATTAATGTAATTGCCTCTTTTGGTTGCATGGCTAGTTTGTAGGTTTTGGAACTTAGAACTAATTAAAGGGACACTTTTATGGGCTTCTCTTATTTTTTTGTTTCTTTTGGTTATTTTCTTTTTTTTGGGGGGCGGGGGGACTTGGGATTCTCAATATTATAATACTTTTTATTGCATTTTGATCCCCACCACATGGCCAATCCACATTCTCTCCTACTCCCATCATATCACCATATTGATAGCGGCAATGGCAATCGCTCTCGAATGAATCCTCAAAGCTCTTGGCCCTGCCCTATGAAGACCAAGGCCTAACTTTGACTGCTATTCTTTCCATTTTTTGGTATCTTTGGTATTTCTATAAACTTAGATATCAATGGCATGTCTTTTTGGAGATGATGCCTATCATTTTTAACTAGCATCACAACTTGTATTGGATTTGTAAATAGGGCAAGACTTATTCCCTTTGCCCTATGCTCCCCCAATAATCTCTCATGCCCATCATTTAAAAGTAGTGGGTGATCTTTCTCTCATCTCAATAGTGATCATTGTCTAGCTCCAAGGTTCTAAACCGAGATCTATTGCATGATAGACTTCTCAAATCGCCCCTATAATTGATACCTCAATGGATCCAACCTTGCTCTTGATCCCTGTCACATACATTTGGGACTTTAGCAATAGATACCTCGCCCCTTGCTTGCATGGAAGCCCTCCAAATCCGCCAATTGTGCAAAAATCCAACCTCAAACCTGTCAACTAGCAGAAAAAAGGGGAAATTTAAGAAAATTTGTAAGCTTCGATAAGACAAACTCACCGAAAGAAGCTATGCAAATGATAACTTCAAATGGGATGACAAACCTACTACTCTTGCCCCAACTTCAAGCCAAAACATGCCTACGATGCCAATATTAGTGTAGTTGATGTACGGCCCTTCAATCTAAGCATCCTAGATTACCCCATATGCATCCTAGATTTCCCCATTGAGATGGATTCTCCCATATGCATCCTGAGCTCTCCCATATGCATATCGAATTCCCCCATCATTCGTGACTCCCCTTAGGCATCCTGAATTCTCTTATATGCATCTTGAATTCCCCTTTTATGTAAAATGTCTAACTAATTTTATGTAATGGTGACACCCCATGGGGGAGCACCTTGGATTCCCCATATATACAAAATCTATCTAATGTTATGATATGGAATGTAATGGCCTTCTATACTTGCAGTAACATATGTTGTACTTTTTAATACAAAATTGTTGTTTGCATCATTAAAATACTTTATTTGTGACACTCCATGGGAGGAACACTTAGTGGTGACCATTGAAGACTAGAAATTCCCAAGAATCGCTTGGTGGTGACCATTGAAGACTAGAACATTGGGCAATGGTCACCATTGAGTGATTCCGACTACCCTTGGTCACCACCAAGTGATTCTTCAATGGTATTCTCCTTGTCTTTTGATGAGAAATTCCCGTGCTCATGCTTCTCTTGCCCCACTCCCTCTTGCTCTATACTCCTAAGAAGGGCCTCTCCTCTCTTGCTCCGACTATCCTCAACGGCTCCCCATGCCTCGTATTTATATCTAAATTGGAGAAGAAGGGTTGTAGCTAAGAAGAAGGGCTCTTTATGGAGGGGATCTTGGCAAAATCAGCAATCTAAAGATTCCAATATGGAATCTGATGCTGCTCAGACCATAAATCTAATGGTTGCATTGGCTCCAAAAGGGGGGTAAAACCGCATGACATTTGCTCAAAATTTTTCTAGATCACTCCTCCTCGTTCATTGTTTATAAACTGTGATCGCAACACACAATTTCAGCAATCCTTCTTTTTGCATTAAATCTCCAAAACGGACTTAAAAAGCCATTTGCTTTTGTTTACATGACACCCTGTTCTAGAAGTTTTCATTACTTTTTTGGATATTTATAATAAATAATATCAAAAATATGCTAGTTTTGTCCAAAAATCTAGTATTTTTGGACCATCCATATTATAGACACTGACTGACACTAATGACTAATATGGCTCATAACTCTCATTCACGAGATAACTTTCATGACGGGTGGCTACAGTCCTGGTCAATTCGAGAAAATGTCGGGTTACGATCCTTTGGTCTTTTTGCTTAAGATTTTCTCTATTTAATGATTTTGTAGTTCTTCAAGTCCATTCTGCGAGAAGTCAAGAATATTTTAAATCAAAGTCGGGATATCACAGTCAAGGGGCAACCTCTGTCACTCAATGGTGACCCTTGTCTAATGTCTATGGCTCTATGGTCACTCTTTAGGGTCTATGATTCAGGGTTCATGGAAGGCACAAAGGATATTGGCTCCCTCCTCCTGTGGAAGGCACAAAGGATATTAGGCTCACTGCATGGCTATTAGCGAGCTATATAGGATAGAGAGGCAAATGCAACCTACAATACCATGCTTGTCCTTTCAAAGATTGATCCAAAAATTTTGTGATTGCTGAAAGCATCTTGGAAAAACTCACACTTCCAAGATTTTCTCATTGAATTTTTCGAAGATACATATTTCTCGCAATCAATGCCCATAGGGTGATGGTCATGCCCAAAGATTTTGACAACTTGCACCACTTGTAACTATGGTATGAGAAGCTTCTAAATCCCATGGAGATCACAAACCATTACATGTGAGAAATTCTTACTTTCCAGTCTCTTCTGACAATGAGCTAAGCCGAGATCCCCTAATAGACATGATAGGGACACATAGTTACAAAGAGCACTAGCAGTAGAAGAGCCTAAGAGAGCCCACTAGATTGCATCAATGCTTGGAAAGAGCACAAGCAACACCCTAGCCGGGACTAAGCCCCACGAGCTTTCCCAGCCTGTTGAGTCCCATGAGCCCATTGAGGGCCATAAACCCAAGTCCAACCTGGGCCCCACTCGCTTGAAAGCCCAAGCCCAAGCCCCACTCACCCCCAAGCTGCCTAAGCCCCAGGCCCAACTTGAGCCCCAAGACCCCGAGCCCCAAGCCCACCAATTGCCCCCACCCCATGATCCTGAGCCCTAGCCCAAGCCCAAAGAGCCCAAGCCCATCGACCAAGCCCAAAGAGCTTGAACCAACTGGCTAAGCCCCAAATGCCCCCACCCCATCCCTAATCCCAAACCCACACCTAAATACCCCAGCCACATGAGCCCCAACCTAGCCCAACCCGAGCCCCATGAGCCCAAGTCCCAACCTCAATCCCAACTACCCCTACCCCACAAGCCCCAATCCCAACCCCAAGTGCCCCCAATTGAGACCCACTAGCTGCTAGCCCCTGCCTCTTCCACGCAATATCTATCCTCTACCTGTATTGTAGCTAGTCCTAGTAGACCTCGCCAACCACCACCAATTTCCATGGAGGGGCGTGTTCTTGAGAGAGAGCTCAATGCTATCCTTGGCAAGTGCATGGTTGTACCATCGGGTGTAGAGGCCCCCGTGAAGGCCACTCTGCCCTTGAGAGGGAATCAGGTGCACAATGAGCTTGACTTATCAACATTCACGTACTCTCTCACTCAGAACCGTTGACCGACTCCATTATCATTGGCCTACAATAGTAAGTTCTTATTGTTTATTTTTATCCTTGATCTCATTAGGTATGTTGCTTTAATCATCTTATTTAATCCTTACCCCCTATTTTTTAATAGCTATGTTGTATCTTTGCTACCACTGGTCCTATACAATCATCTACATTTTTTTTATCAGTTGTCGTGTTGCTACGTGCATACCATCTAAAAAAATCTAAAGTGTGGCTTCCTTTTAGATTTAGAGAGCCAATACCACTTTAGACATTAGTATTAGTGTCCATGGTTCAAAATATTAGATTTTTTTGGACAAGTTTTTAGTCAATTTTTTATATTCTAGATATTATCTCTTGTAAAAATCCATAAAACTATAGATAACTTCTAGATTAGGAGGACATGTAAAAGAAAGCATGTAGCTTTCAGCCAATTTGAGAGGATTTTATGTAAAAAAAGAGATTAGCGAAATCGTGCGACGCCCGATCGCTGTTTTCAGGCAGTGAAACAACACTTTGAAAGTGGGAGATGAAGAAGGAGTGATCTGGTAGGATTCTGGCCAAGTGTCTTGGTATTTAACCCCCCTTTCGAAGCCATTGGAAGCATCAGACTGGCAATTTGAGCAGCATAGAGGAAGGTATTATTCTGTACACGTTTTTGTCTATTAGAGTTATGTTTTCTCATAATGCTGAAAGAAACTGACGGGCTTCATCTCTGTTAGTATTCTTCTATATTTTCTAATTCTTTTTTAGAGTATTCTTCTACATCTTCAATCTCTTTGAACCCCTTCTCTTCCTCTACTCCTCTCCTTGAATCCACCTACACCTGTTGTCTCTTATCTTCAAGAACTTGGCTTGAAACCTTCAACCCTTCTCTTATCTCTACCATCTCCAAAGTCTAAGCTCTTGAAACCCCATACATTCTTCTCTTGCCAAACCCTTGTGGCAACCTTCAACCCTATGCGCTACAACATTGGTGAACCCGACGTGAAGGTCAGTGTAAGAAAACTCCAAGATATGGGGGATTCTTCAGGAGATACTCTACAACAATTGGTGCGCATACAGCAGCAAACTCAGTAACAACAAATCCAAATGTTACAACAACAATAACAAAGGTAAGACGAAGAGAAGATTGATTCCACAGCTATTAAGGCCCTAGAGGAAGTTGGGTGTGAATTAAAACAATTTAATGGTCAAAATGTCTCTATTTTTATTCACTTATATGTTGAAAAAATGCTCTTCTTTGGTGTACCACAACATGCATGGAGCCGTTATTTTGCCAGACTAGCCAAGTATGGTCTTCAAGAAAGAATCCATGGTCTTTTTCAACAAGATGTGGATTTGGCTATATTCAAAAAATCCCTACGCGAAGAATTCTTCTTATAAGAATCTGGCCTAATGACGAAGAAAAGTTTCACTGAATGGGTTGAAAAACCCAACAAAGGTTTAGCTACAACAGCTCTGTACCATGAGTTTGAAAGTAAATTTGGACAACTTGATGCTAAAGACCAACAAAGTATGGAAGGTCAGAAGATTGAATTATTCCTTAAGGCTGCAGATCCCATTCTGCAAGAGAAGCTTGTTAATCGCCTAGAAGATTCTACCTTCGAATCAGGAGTCAAGACTGCATGGATAGATGTTACTGATGCAGTTAACATGATTGCTCGAAGAGAGCGGATGCGACTAAGATTGGGCTCTACTTCAACTTCAACAATTCCATTGATGGAGCTTGTTCCACCTTCAAAATCCCCTATTCCTTTGACTAATCAACCAGCTCTTTCTTCTCATGTTCCTTCTAAAAATGATGTAATGCATGAACTTATTAAAAGCATGTGTGACCTTCATCTGAATCTTATAGAAATTAGTTCCAAAGTAGAGAAGCTGGATGTCAAAGTCAAAGAGCGAGGACAAGCATCAACTCAAAGACCCATGAGAGAAGGCTTTAAGAGGCGTTGTATTTGGTGTGATAGCCAACAACATGACAAGAGGGAGTGTTCTGCCTTCTGTGAGGCTGAAACACAGAAGCTCGTCTTTTGGAAAGACGAAAAAATTCATGCGACTGAACTGGTCTTCCACTGGAGCCAAATTTTGGCAATGGTGGAATGAAGAAAAGATTAGAAGATTTAGCTGTAAAGAATGCCTATGCAGCAATTGATGCAGCTACCTATGGGCTGCAAACTTAGCCAATTAGATCAAGTTTGAATACATGTAAAGCTAATGTGCAATCTAAAGTATGGATGTAGGCACTAGATCAAATGGAACGTGGTAAAGCAGCCAAAGAAGATTTGGCTAATGCCAGTCAGTATATTCGAGGAATAACTGGTTGGAAAGAACCGGTAGATTCTTTTTCTGCCTTTGTACATTTGGCTAACATCAATCATAAAGAAGTCTTGATTGAAGAAAAGAGAAGAAGAGGAGATGAACCAGGGCCTTCCTCTTCTGGCCCTCCAAAATGGATAACTAGAAGAACACCTGAACAACCAAAACTTGCTCAAAATATAACCCTAGATCAAGAGATGGAAGATGCACCACAAACAAAGAAGACTGAAGAAAAGAAGAAAGGCAAGTAGCCAGGCTACAAATTGCAATCTGACATAGAATCTGGAACCAATCTCAAACGAGTCCTAGAATAATGAATTCTAGGAAGCAAAATTGAATTCACCTTAGGCGAAATTCTTAGAATTGCCAAACATGAATTCCATGATGTAAATATTAATGTAATCAAAAGAAAAAGGCAATATGTTGGTGATGAAGAAACAATGCATGCTTTTTTGCAAGTTCTTCGAGTTTTTGTGCAGGATGAAGAGAAGCTGACTTCACAAGGAATTCAACTTTAAGAAGTTAAAGAATTAATTGCAGCAATTGAAGCTGAAGATAAAGAAAACATGAATGCAAAAACTAAAGAAGTGAGGCTAATGCCCGGGAATTCAAGGGTTTTCGGGCTGCACTACTATAAAGGGAGGCTATGGTAGTGCGTCATGTAAAAAGATTGAACCTCCTCATGCAACAGAAACTGTGTCTCTAGCAAATTTATATGTATGTACAGCCAATAGTATGGGATGTTATAACTCTCTTCCGGCCATGACTAAGGCAGAAAGAAAATATTTATGTCATGTAAAAAGGGAGCTGAAAACTTATGACATGATGACTGAAAATGAAGATATTTCGGGCATTTTTTTTGGACTGATTACTACTGACACATTGGCTGAAATATATGCAATTGCTCATGTAGAAAATCAGGCTGAAAATCAGTCCATAGAAGTATGTACACTGGATTTTTATCAAACAATTCAAGAATTTGTTGAACAGGAAGACAATGGTTTACTCAACAAGGCTGAAGCACAAGTGTAGACAAAATACAAGAAGTAGATAAGAAAGTCAAACCTGTGGCAGTCCCACTGTCTCCTGAAAGTGAAGGGCTTGCTGATAGGGCGGCAAATCAGCCAAGTCTTCGTGATCCTTCCAACATTGGTCACAAGTTCACATTTGAAAGTATGAAAGAGCTCAAAATAGGTGAAAATTCTTTCCTTTCACCGGCTAAAAAACACTCTTTTGTGCAAATGCTAATGAAACATGGAAAAGCTTTTGCATTTCAGCCAAGTGAAATAGGCTGTGTGGATCCAAATATTGTGGCTCCTATGGTCATTTTTACGGTCCCACATGTGCCTTGAAACCTCCAGCCCATTCTCATTCCAAGAGCGCATCTGCCCAAATTATTGGAACTTCTAAATGAGAAGATCACAATGAAGATTTTAGAACCTTCTTCAGCACCTTACTCAAACCGATGGTTTACTGTGCCTAAGAAAAATGGATCTTTATGATTCATTCAAGATCTACAGCCTATCAATCGTGTCACAATCCGAAATGTTGGTTCGTGTCCAATTGTTGATGAGTTTGCTGAAGCTTTTGCAAGTAGAGCAATTTATTCTATGGGAGACCTATATTCAGGATATGACCAATTTCAACTTTCATTAGAAAGCCGAGACATTACCACAATGAAGACACCTCTTGGATTGGTCTACATGTGCACTCTACCACAAGGTGCAACAAACTCCATAGCCCATATGATGAATGCCATGCACAAAGTATTAAGGGACTTTATTCCACAACTTACTTTTCCATTCCTTGATGATGTACCTATCAAGGGATGTGAAGTCAATGAAAAGAATGAGAATCTTGACAAAGATGGTTGCAGGACATTTGTAGTCAACCATATTCAAGATTGTGACAGGATTTTGATAAGGCTAGAAGAGGTACATCTTACCCTTTCTGGAGCTAAGTCGATTTCTGGAGTAGAAGAAGTCCTAGTGGTCGGTCATCTATGTGGCCCCTATGGACGCAAACCTTCTCCAATCAAGATAGATGCCATCAGCAGAATGCAAGAAAAATGCACAAATATTTCAGAGGTGAGAAGATTTCTTGTCGCATGTGTATTCTATCTCATATGGATACCACATTTTTCTCATGTAGCCGAAATTATTTATCAATTATTAAGAAAAGGCCAAAGATTCTCTTGGAATAAAGAGCATACTCTCACTATGCGTAAATTAAAGAAGCTATTAATTTCAGCCCCCACTCTCAAAAGGGCTGACTATTCAAATGGTCAACCCATCATCCTTACTGTAGATACAAGTCCCATTGGGATAGGATGGGCTGTTGGCCAAGAGGATCTTGAAGGTAATAGGTATGCAATTCATTTTGGAGCAAAAGTTCTCAATGAACGTCAAAGAAGGTATGCACAAGTAAAAAGGGAATTGTGGGGAGTTGTAACAGCATTAAAGTGTGATCATGAATACTTTATAGGTGCTTCTATAGTGGTAGAAACTGATTATCTTCCACTCTTGGGCATGATTACCAACTGCTCTACACCCGACATTGCTATGCTAAGATGGATTGCATATATTAAGTCACTCAACCCCGAATTAAAGCATATTGCACGAAAGGTGAATCCAGTTGCTGACATGCTATCACGTGCAAGATATGACATTGAAGAAGAGCTTATGGAAGAAGATGAAGCTGAAGAATCTATACTTGCTGAATTTCATTCCATGGTTGCTGAAAGTATCTTTTCAGTTACTGCATATACTGTTCCAAAGCTGAAAACAACAGGATGGTCAATTAAAAGCTAGCATGCTCATTGCATTGCTCAAGTTCTAGTTCATTTCCTTGAAGAAGATTATGAAGAAGATTGCGGCCAATATATGAGCACAATGAAGAAGAAGGAGACTTGGACTGATGAGGAGTTCAAACATATCAAGAGGAAAGCTTATGGCTTTTTTCTTAAAGAAGGACATCTATGGAAGCACGCAAAGAAGAAGAAAGGAGCGCCTGTCTGAGTTTTAGGTAACAAAAGATTGCAACAACAGGTAATGAAGGAATTTCATGAAAGCCTATGGGCTGGCCATAGAGGCATATGGGGAACCTTTAGTAAAGTCAAAGAAAAATATTAGTAGCAAAACATGTATCGGGACATAGCACATTTTGTTGAAACCTGTTATTTGTGTCAAATGTATTCTATGGTCAAGCATCGAGATGGGTTACAACCAGCTTATCCTTTGTCTATAAGTTATAGATGGGTTATTGATCTTGTAACCATGCCTACAAGAATATGGAATATGCAGTATTTAGTGCTTGCGAGAGAGGATCTAACCAATCAAGTTGGAGGCAAAGCCTTAACAACCAAATCCACTCAAGCTCTTTGTCATTTTTTGCTTGAACAAGTGTTTTGTAGATATGGTTGTGTGGGTAAAGTAACTGCAGATAGAGGAGAGTTGGATGCTGATGAGGTACGCAACTTCTTTCCTCAATTGTGTATTAAGTTGGCTTTAACATCATCCTACAACCCTGAAGGCAATGGGAAGAGTGAGAGAGGTCATCAACCTATTCTCAAAGCTCTAGCAAAGTCTTGTAGAGAAAAGATCAAAGAATGGCCTAAAATGCTACCTTTTGCATTATGGGCTGATCGAACTACTCACAGTTCAGTGACTAGCTATATGCTAGCTGAACTTATGCATGGACAACAACCAATTATGCCAATTGAAGAATCTATTCTTGTTGGTGGTAAAGGCGCCTCCGCCTAGCCGCCCGTGTATTACTACACTGACAGTCACTGCCACTGCACACTGCAGGTGGCGGGCGCCCATCACCGTCACTTTATTCTTTATTCTTTTAGTGATAGTTTGAATAAAGGAAGGCCCGATCACACATTGTGACTGTTGGAGTTCCCATTTCTTGCCTCTCTCTTTCTTGCTCTTGCTCTCCTGCCATAGCTCTCAAGTGCAAGCTTCGATCCTTCTCACCTTACAACTGGTATTAGAGCTCAGCTTCCCAACTCTTGAGCTTGGTTCGTGTCATTCTCAGCTTCCCATCGACTACCCACTCGCATTGGGTCTCCTTCCCGGCAACCATATCCAACTCCTTCGAGCTCCCATCACTCCCCATCTTCCCGAGCACCTTCCCGGCCCCTTTGGGCACCCTCAAGGCATTCACACAGAGGTATTTCTTCACTCTTTACAAGGTTTACCTCAGTTTTCAGCCCTCTTGAAACAGGGCAGTCATTACACTCCCAGCTCTCATTTCATATATGGGTTGCTCTCCCCTTGTTGGAGCTTGTTTGAGGCCTTCTTTCACTTTAACCGGGCCCCTCCGAAGCTTGGCCACCATTTTTTGCAGCCCCAAGACTAGCATTTACAGTTGGCGCAATCACGCAACCCTCCCATATGTGTCTTCAACATTGACAGTCACAACAACAGATCTCCCCCTCCATTGGCACTTGGAAAGGCTCCATTTCGGGCATATGAACATGCTTTGATGCTTGGTTTTGATGGTTGATGTGTTTGGCATAGCATTTGGACTAATTTAACACTGTTTTGGGACTGTTATAACAGTCCACACGTAGTTTATGACAGTGTTACACTGACATTTGATGCTATGCTTGTTTGGCATTGTTATTTGATGCCCGGTTGGTCCTGTTTGATGCTCGGATGTTAGGGGAATATATGCCTATTGTTTGGCAACCATTTGGAGCTGATTTTGGTGCTAAAGTTCTTAGTTTTGAACAATAAATCATTATTGTACACAGTTGGGCTGAAGTCATTTTACTCATGTATGCTTATGCCTATGCTTTTCGTATATGGTGATGTATTGACACTTGGGGCTCGACATAGAGCTTGGTTTTGATTCGGGATCGTTGATTGAGCTTGAGCTCGCTTTGCAAAGCATTTGGATGCTCTGTCTTGGATGTACTTATGGCATGTATGTCGCTTATGTCTGACCGGTCTTGACATGCTTAGCCTATGCCATTACTACATGCTAGTTACATTGTTTGGAGCCTATTGCTACTAAAGCTCGGTCTTGGCTTGACCTTGGATTCCCGGAGATTACTTGAGCTATTTATTGGCTTGCCAGAGTTGTATCTTGGGATGTACTTGATGTCTTACATGCTTATGGATGCTACATACGAATGCTCTACTGCCTACATGTCAGGGATGTGCCATTGATGCTTGATCTCACTGGTGCTTGTACATGCTTTGTTCGAGCTTTGTTGCTTGATATTTATGACTTTTGTGCTAGTGGGAGCGTCTTTGGATGCTTGATAGCCATTGAGCAAGCGGTCTATGCTCTTTGAGATTTTGAGACTATTTGGGATCTTTTACCCTTCAGGATGATGCATGGTTCATATGTCTTGGTTCCTCTAATGCTTATGAGCTGACTCTTTGCTTTGGGTCCCTCTCTTTGTGAGCTAACACCTACTTGTGTCAAGTCTTGGTAATGGCAGGAACACTTTACCCCGTTGACTCGAGGGTGTGCCTACTCACTGGGGCAGATGTTTGTATAACATGTTTGGGTGTTGGATTCATGCTTATCGACTATCATATGCCTATGTTATGCCCACATGATGTCGGCTTTGGTCTTGGCAATATCTGATTGACTTGGGATCCGATTTTGGCACTGTTAACTCTCATTTACTAAAATCTATAATTTATTACAGTAAGCATCTATGTATGGACTGACATGGATTTTTCATGCTGAAATATTCTGAAATGATATACTTTCACTAATACTTGGTGGGCAACAGCTTTGGTCACACTTTTCTCGCCATTTTCTCTCGATTTTATTGATTTTTTTGTCATTTTCTACAGTAAACAACAAGCAGTTTTGAACTGTCTACAGTCTTCCAACTTGCATTATGGCGAGTTCGTCCACTGAACATGCTATTTTCAACATCACTTAGCTTGATGGTATGAATTACTCTTATTGGAAGAGCCAGATTTGGCAGGTGTTGGTGCGAAAATCGCAGATCAAACCTTTGAGGTTGAGCAGGCATCCGCCTGTAACTATGCCAGATGAGGAATGGCTTGAGCTTGATGAGTTATGCAAGTCCACTATTGTATTATCTCTCATAGAATAGGTTCACTACGATGTATTTAAGAAAGAACAGAGTGCATGGCAATTGTGGGATAAAATCAAGAATCTCTTTGACAAGAAAAGTCTAGCGAGTCAAATGTATTGGCTGAAGCAGCTTATGGATCTGCGCATAAAGGAGAATGTGACCATGTCTGCTCACTTGAGCCAGTTCCATGCTATACTCAAGAACTTGACTTCGCAGGACATCACTTTTGCAGAGGATGACACTCCTCTTTTCTTGCTTGGTACTCTTAATGAGTCATGGGATGTATTCCGCACTGCATTATGTGCCTCTACTGCTACCTTGAAATTATCTGATATTGAGAGTGCTCTTCTACAGAAAGAGGTTAACCGTAAGAATTTAGATGCCTCTCGTGTGTTGCATGCTATGACAGTTAGAGGCAGGAATGATGGATATGAAAAGCATGCCAGTGGCAGTTGCAGTGGCCGTGGACGTGATTCTCAGTAATCTCGGTCCAAGTCTCGTGGGAAGTCACGTAGCAAATCTCGTGGCAGGAATGCAGATGTTACTTGTCACCATTGTGAGAAAAAGGGCCATATTAGGCCACAATGCCATGAACTGTGCAATGAAAGGCGCAAAGATAAGGGGAAAGACAAAGTGCAGGATAAGTCTTCTTATTGCAGCATAGTGCCTGCAAACTCCAGTATTAAAATTGAAGAGATCAATGTTATGCAGCCTAAGGATGTTGATGATGATGATTATATCCTTGTAGCTTCTTCTAGTGCTTTGCAGATGACAAAGATACACTCTATGTATGCACAGTGTTGGCTCTTGGACTCAGGTGTGTCCTTTCATGTGACACCTTGCTGAGAGTGGTTTCATTCGTACTGTATTGTTTCGGGTTCTGTGCGCTTGGGTAATGACAGCTCTCTTGATATTGTGGGCATTGGTGATGTTAGGCTGCAGTTTCCTTCTGCAATAGTTTTGTTATGCAATATATACGTCATGTACCTTCTTTGACACGCAATCTCATGTCAGCTGGACAACTTGATGACGTAGGATATCATGTATGTTTTGGAGACTCTGCATGGAAGATCACTCGTGGCAGACTTGTGATTGCGAGAGGTGCCAAGGCTGGCAGCCTCTATCCCTTGAGTGTATCAGCTTCTTCCCTTGATCATGTCTTGTATGTGGGTTCTATCCCACATGTATCTCTTTGGCATGCCTGTTTGGGCCATATGTCTTTGAAGGGAATGTAAATGCTTTCTAGTTTGCAGTACTTACTGCCCCTTGATTATGCATGTTTTGATTCATGTGAGCATTGTCTTTATGGCAGGCAGACTAGGTCTATGCATAAAAAGTCTAGTAGGCCACACATGAGTGAGCCCTTAGCGTTGGTACATTCGAATTTCTGTGGGTCCATGCCTTGTCAGTCTATGGGTGGTGCCCAGTATTTTGTTACTTTCATAGATGATTTTTCACGGCCTTATCCCATTAAGCTGAAATCCGATGTCTTGGCTGTGTTTCAGAGATGGCTTGCATTGGTTGACAGTCTGGGTATAGGCTAAAATGCCTAAGGATAGATAATGGGTGTGAGTATGTCTCTCGTACTTTTGAGCAGTTATGTGATGAGAGGGGTATTAAGCATCAGTTGACCGCCCCCTACACCCCCCCAGAATGGTTTGGCTAAGCGGATGAATAGAACTATCTAGGAGCGTGTACGTAGTATGCTTAGCCACGCAGGCCTACCATAGAGCTTTTGGGCTGAGGTAGTTAGTACAGTTGTGCATATCATAAACAGATCACCTTCTAGTGGTTTGGATTTCCAGGTTGCTGAGGAGGTATGGACTGGAAAACCTCCCTCTTATGTGCATCTCCGTGTCTTTGGATGTGAGGCATTTTTCCATGTACCCAGGGATAAGAGAAGTAAGTTGGATCCTAAGAGTGTCAAATGCATTTTCCTTGGTTATGGGGATGTAGGCGAGATGGGTTATCGTCTCTAGGATCCGCAGGCGCGGAAAGTCATCCACAGTCATGATGTAGTCTTCCATGAAGACAAGATGCATAGGCAGCCTGAGAGAGTTGTTGAGATTCGCAGGGTCATATTTTAGGAGGAGCCAAGAGCTCCCGCATAGCTAGTTGGACAGCCTACAGCTGCAGCAGATGCTCATGGTCAGGGTGTTGGACAGGCAGCTGGGAAGGCATCAGAGCCTGCCATAAGACGGTCTACTAGAGACAAACATCCACCTGATATATCTCAGCCCTCGATGCATTATGTTTTGGTTACAGATGCAGGAGAGCCTTTCACTTATGATGAGGCTATGCGCAGGGGTGACAGTCACTCCTGGGAGAGGGCTATGTAGTCTGAGATAGACTCCTTGCATAAGAATGAGACTTGTGATTTGGTTTCCTTGCCTAAGGGTAAGAAGGCTTTGCCATGCAAGTGGGTGTACAAGCTGAAAAGTACCCCTGGAAACCCCAAGCCGGCATACAAGGCTAGATTAGTAGCAAAGGGTTTTAAGTAGGAGCATGGTGTGGACTTTGATGAGGTCTTTTCTCCTGTGGTTAAGATGACCACCCTGCGCTTAGTCTTGGCTTTGGTTGCTCAACTTGACTTGGATTTATACCAGATGGATGTCAAGACGGCTTTCTTACATGGGGACTTGGATGGTGAGATTTATATGGAGCAGCCTAAGGGCTTTGTAGAACCTGGCAGGGAGCACCTAGTGTGCAAATCAGGGAAAGCTCATGATGAGCTAGATGCTCTTAAGAATCAGCTCAAGAAGAGCTTTGAGATGAAAGATATGGGACAAGCTGCTCGCATACTTGGTATGTGCATTAGATGCGACAGGCATCAGGGACTCCTCTACTTGTCAGAGAGGAAGTACATTCATAAAGTCCTTGAGCGCTTCCACATGTAGGACGTAAAGCCTATTGGATGTCCATTGCCTTCTTATGTAAAGGCATCACAGGTTGATTGTCCACAGACAAATGAGCAGAGGGCTGAGATGGCCAAGATTCCCTATGCATCCGCATTGGGCAGTCTTATGTATGCCATGATAGGCACTCGTCCAGATATTGCCTTTGCAGTTGGTGTTGTGGCACGCTATATGGCTATACCTGGCAAGAAGCATTGGGATGTCGTGAAGGGTATCATGAGGTACCTAAAGGGCACTGCAAATATGTGCATATGCTATGGCAGCCCCAGGATACAGGAGTTGTGGGGTACACTGACTCTGATTATGCAGGACATGCAGATAGTAGGAAGTCCACTTCCGGCTATGTATTCATATATGCTGGAGGTATTGTTTCTTGGATGTCTAGGGTGCAGAAATACACGGCCCTTTCTACTACAAAGGCAGACTATGTTGCAGCCACCACTGAGGCTTGCAAGGATGCCATTTGGTTGGGTTGTTTGGTTGCTGACCTTGATATTGATGCTATCCCTACACTGCATTTGGATTCTACAAGTGCTATTCAGTTAGCCAAGAATCCGTCTTCCATGCGAAGATGAAACACATTGAGGTGAGGTATCACTTCATAGGTGGGGTCATTGAGGACAAGTCTATTGATCTTGTCAAGATCTCGACTGACCAGAATCCTACAAATCTGCTCAGAAAAGCCTCTCTATAGAGCGCTTTTCCTTCCTCAGGAGATTGATGGGCGTGGGATGAGTTGACGTCTTTCCTCATCCTGTTGTACATGTGTACATGTTGTACTATCTTTTTTCTTTTTCTTTTCACTCCTCACTAGGGCAGATTCGCCTTTAAGTGGGAGGTTGTTGGGGGTAAAGGCACCTTCGCCTAGCCGCCCGTGTATTACTACACTGACAGTCACCGCCACTACACATTGCAGGTGGCGGGCGCCCGTCACCATCACTTTATTCTTTATTCTTTTAGTGACAGTTTGAATAAAGGAAGGCCCAGACACACATTGTGACTGTTGGAGTTCCCATTTCTTCCCTCACTCTTTCTTGCTCTTGCTCTCCCGCCATAGCTCTCAAGTGCAAGCTTCGATCCTTCTCACCTTACAATTCTCACATAGAGTCTTCTACCTTGGGAGGAAGGCATCAATAGAGAAGAGTTGCTGACTTTGCGTATATGGCAGCTAGAAAGAAGGCTTGAAGATGTTCAAGTAGCTATTGAGAAGCTAAAGACAGCAAGACTAAAGAAAAAAGAAGATTTGATAAGCGACATCGACTTCGGCCAAGAAAATGACTAGGTGCTTGTCTATGACAGCAACCTAGACAATCAATACAGTGCTTCTAGGAAGATGGTAAAGCGTTGGTTCGGTCCATATGTGGTAAAGGTCATTCATGACAATGCCACATATTCATTGGCTGAATTGGATGGAACAAGCATCAAGATACCCATAGCTGGAAAAAGAATCAAGCTCTTCAAACGAAGAGAAAGTTCAATATATGAGCTAGAAGACTTGAATATAATTCAAGAGCATGAAGACATAGAGGAAGAAGAAGAGGTAGAAGATGAAGACATTGACATGGCAGAAGATACTTCTTCTGACACTCCAAATCCGTAAGACTTTGGCACATGCCAAAGGATGTCCAAGTTAGGAGGGGGTGAATGGCGTGCCGCTATGCGCACACCGTGTAAAAAAATCTAGAGTGTGGCTTCCTTTTAGATTTAGAGAGCCAATGCCACATTAGACATTAGTATTAGTGTCCATGGTTCAAAATATTAGATTTTTTTGGACAAGTTTTTAGTCAATTTTGATATTCTAGATATTATCTCTTGTAAAAATCCATAAAACTATAGATAACTTCTAGATTAGGAGGACATGTAAAAGAAAGCATGTAGCTTTCAGCCAATTTGAGAGGATTTTATGTAAAAAAAGAGATTAGCAAAATCGTGCGACGTGCGATCGCTGTTTTCAAGCAGTGAACAGCACTCCGAAAGTGGGAGATGAAGAAGGAGTGATTTGGTAGGATTCTGGTTAGGTGTCTTGGTATTTAACCCCCCTTTCGGAGCCATTGGAAGCATCAGATTGGCAATCTGAGCAGCATAGAGGAAGGTATTATTTTGTACACGTTTTTGTCGATTAGAGTTATATTTTCTCATAATGCTGAAAGAAACTAACAGGCTTCATCTCTGTTAGTATTCTTCTATATTTTCTAATTCTTTTTTAGAGTATTCTTCTACATCTTCAATCTCTTCGAACCCCTTCTCTTTCGTCTACTCCTCTCCTTGAATCTACCTACACCCTGTTGTCTCTTATCTTCAAGAACTTGGCTTGAAACCTTCGACCCTTCTCTTATCTCTACCATCTCCGAAGTCTAAGCTCTTGAACCCCCATACGTTCTTCTCTTGCCAAACCCTTGAGGTGACCTTCAACCCTACGCGCTGTGACACCACTAGTGTCAAGGGACCTACAAGACGATAAACAATCATACCCCATCATTTTTAGGAGATTTCCAACCATGAGGATTGATGATTTGCAAGTTGCTTCCATTTCCTTTCATGAGTAGTAACTGCTTGATCAAAATCCTTGCTTGTTTGTGTATTCATTGGCTTCTTCTATTCTAGTTTTGGTACTAGTGCTTTGGAATTCTTATCTTATTCAATGATTGAATAGGGATTGTTGGAGTCTTATATTATACAATTTGTAGGCAAATATATGTTATTTTGCAAATGCTGCTAATAGAGACTACCACGGAAGTGTCCAACAATAAGTATCTATGTCTCTCCTTTGAGGTTAGTGTGGAGAATCAAAGTTGCAACTAGAAAAAGTGTGCACAAGAGGGAGATAAGAGCTGTACAAGAACAAAATCTTGTTAACTAAGTTTCTAAAGGTACACCTTGGGTACACTCTATCTCAAGTTTGATAGTGACCCATAGGCTATTTATATAGCCCCTACCTGGCTAGGGTTAGGGTTTCCCCTGCCCTTTAGGCTATTCACACCTATCTACACTCATACACCCTTGCTTACAATGGGTTCATATGCCTATCTTTTAACACCCCCCCTCAATGCCAGGATGGCATTAGATTACAAGGCATGTAAGATGTCCCCCCCCCCCCCCCCCAAAACAAATAGGATGCCTTTATAAATTAGGCTACAAGAGTATTTTTAGGTAGATGGTTTAAAGACTCAAAAAAGTCGATCTTCAGATGGATTGGAGGCATAATTGGCCACCAGTTCTTTGGGTACATTAGGAATGTTGGGGCATTTACTAGTGATATGCCCTATCTTCTTGCATTTGTTATATTTCATTTTTTCGGGATACTTCTTCCAACAATTGTTTACAATATGTCTTTTTTTTACAGAAAGAACATCTAGTGAGAATTGTATGTACCAATACTTGATCACGAGAAGTTGAAGATGTCTGACTGGTGCTTCCTTCTTTGTGGTTCCTCTTTTCTTCATCCAAACAGGATTGGATGGTACTTGTCAAGGTAGGATCTGGAATGTTGGTAAGAGTGGTTACAAGGGTAGGAAACACCTTTTTTACAACTTTTAGGAGAATAGCAATATCATCTTCTTCATGTATTGGAGCTTGTACTGAGGCAAGCTATGCCATAAGTCCCTTCATGTGAGAAATGAATTTTCCCAAGTCTTCTCCTGATCTATATTCCAAGCTAAAGAATTCAATTTTAAGGAAGAATTTAGTATTTTTACCAATGGCTCCATAGAGCTTTTCAAGCTCATCCCATTTTTCTTTAGCAGTATTTAGTTGATCAACATGATGAATCAATGACTCATCTAAGTGTAACATGATGATTGCCTGGGCACGTTGGTCATCCTCTACATCAACCAAATTTGCAGAGTTTACAGCTCTAGTGCCTTGAATGAGAGGCCAATACCCTCTCTCCATCATCTTGTACTTGATAAGTACCTGCCATGCGTGGAAATCTTTGCCATCAAATTTTTGAATTTGAGGATGGACATCAGCATATGTTGTGGCCATGGGAAGGTCTTACCACTTGCTAGAACAAGGGTAGTGTCTAGTCCCTTACAAACTTGCCACTAAATGCGGAAGCAAATCAAAAAATTTATATCAAAGTTGTAATGAGGAGAAAGGCTGAAAATCATACTTATGTAATATTTCAAAATATGACTTTGGTGGTCCTTTCTTATGTGTGATCTTCTTCCGAGGTTTAATAGTCTTTTTAGGTTTTAATGATGTGAACCTAGACTGGACTTCGGGCTCCTCCTTGTGGTATGGCTTAGTGGATGAACCTTGTGTTGGACAAGGACGGTCTATGATTTCAATGTTTGTTGCTAATGACTCCAAGGAGAGTACAATGACACTTATCCCTCTAATTTCATTGACTAGTGTACTTGAAAAAAAAATCATTCAAGATATGCAATATAATTCTAGTGTATGATGGTCTATGTGTTTATAATTGTACACATAGCCTTACAACTTGAAGCAAAGCACTCTGTTGTTTTAATTTCCTGATAAAAACATTCAGATTGTGTAAGTATTAGCAATAATGATGATTAAACAATGTGCCTTAGTTCTTACAAGCACTCATCTATAGCTCATGTTGCTAGAGATGATAAATGTCGATCTTGATAAGCTTGATGATGACTTTCTAAGTGCACTAACCTCTGAGATTAGGTTCCCATATTAGTAGCTAACTCAGAAGGAGTTAACTCAGTGATTAAATCATTGTTAATGACCAAACATTAAGAAATTTAAATTTTGAAGAAGCTTGAAGCTTCCTAGCTATGGCTGCCACAAACCCAGAGTTAGGGTTTGACTCTATGGGAGCAAAATAGGAAGAATTTCTGAGAACCCTCTTGGCTAGAGATAGACCACTTGGGGGGCTATCAAAGCCCCATGGTGGCCACCATTAATACGTCTGCTGCAAGCTGCGCTACAATACGAAATGCCATGCTGTCAGAACTGTGCCGTTTTTTGCATTCATGACAATGCTGCCCATCATGATGTCCAATGTCAGGGATTGACATGCCTCATTGAATTACCCAGAGCTAAGGATAAGTTCTCCAGAAGAAACTAGAGGCTAAAGCTACTTCTATTGCCCACACCAGTTCCTCTAAGGTCAGGGGGTCTGGCTGGCTATGGAGTTTGAAGGTCCAAAATGAGAGAGATGGAGATTGTCTTGTGCACTTAGTGGAGTTGAAGTTTGAGGAAGCTGAAGAGATCAGAGGAGGCTCTGATACCATGTGGAGAATCAAAGTTGTAGTTGGAAAAAGTGTGCACAAGAGGGACATAGGAGCTCAAAGTACAATAACAAAATCTTGTTTACTAAGTTGCTCAAGGTACAACTTGGATACACTCTATCTCAAGTTTGATAGTGACTCATAGGCTATTTATATAGCCCTTGCCTAGCTAGGGTAAGGGTTTCCCCTGCCCTTTAGGCTATTCACACCTATCTGCCCTCATACACCCTTGCTTACAGTGAGTTCCTATGCCTGTCTTCTAACAGTTAGTTGATGTTATTTGAAAGTGTTCTCAATAATAAACTTGGAGCCTATGTCCCTAGGTCCATGTGCAAGCTTGTTGACTTTATAGAGACCCTTCTTGCTATTCATGACCTTATGGATAAGATGAGTAATCGAATTGTGCGAGTCCCACAACATCCCAATGGAGAACGTACCTTAATGCATTTTTGATCCTTAACACTATATTTGATCTTCTAAATATGAGTGTTTCTACAATGCAAGCTTATTTTTGCCAATGGAAGCTCACCTTTTGTAACTTTACTTATATAAAGCTACTTTTATGTTGATGTTAAAATTTTCAAGATCACCACTCTTCAATTCATTGTATCTCATTTACACCGTGGGAGGGGTGGTTACTAAAGTAGAGCGACAAAGATTGTAGGTGCAAGCGTGACATTGGAATGAAGAAACATTAGTAGTCATGCATGCATATGAACAAGCCAAACATTAGCAGTTGTGCATGAATATGAACAAGTCAAATGGCAATTTGAAGCCAATATGGCAAATGTCAAAGGATTGATACAAGTGAGGCAAGCTATGAAGAGAGGGTCACAATTGTTAAACGAGTGTAAGAGGGGGTGGAGACATGTGGATCGAGATTGGAAGCTTTGTGGCATGATATGGAGGACACCATCCCACGTGAACCCTCCTCAGCCCAAATCCAACCCCAACCACACAATGGCCAGATCCCAATCCCAACCTTGCAAAACCCAACCCCATCTCCCATGACAATCTCGGCATGTAGGCCATAGCCACCCTCATGCTCAATCTTTTGGTCCCTATCCTCAAGGAAACTTGTAGTTTTGCATGGCTTATTCATTGATCTCATTGTACAATTTTATACCGTAATGAAAAAATGAAAATGCAAAAAAGTATTCTCATTCATACTGCTAGACTTGGTTACAATTTTTTGGTAGAATGGTTCTTCTTGTGCCAAAAAGGTACTTGAAATGTTTATATTTCTATGTGGAAAATGCATGTTTAATGGCCCCTACTAATATAGTTGTGCAAGTCGAACTAATGGCTTTCTAACATAGATGCATGACATCTTTTGTTATCTCCTTGCACATAATGCTATTTTCCTTTCTCATTGAGACAAAGAGAGTAATTAGAGATAATGTGATTCAAACATTTGATTGTGTGTATGTAAATAAAAACAAGCAATGGAAATAGCAATGCACCTATTTATCATTAACATAGAAGTTAAATGATGTAGGAAGTTGGATGTCTTTGTTGTGCAAGTTCCTCCTCAATTGTCGTAATATGCATGTTGACCCTAGCTTCATAATGATCAATAGTTCACCATTCAACCAAATATCAACGTCTAATATTGAATCTTCAAAAAACTCCCTCATATCTTCGTCTATGGCACCAACTTCCCGCAAACATGGTGCCATCTTTTGTACAAGAATGTCATTATGAAGTTTTGAGCGGCAATCATATACTTGCAAATAGCAAAATCTAGTTACACCTTGCAAGAGATTCCATTTTGCACCCTTGTATCCCAGCCTGTGTCTACAAACTCTAGGATGATGTCTACATCTAGGCCCTTCACTAGGAACATGGTTTTTGAGGGTCCATTACTAGAGAAGAAGTCCACAAAAATAGCCACAAGCATAAAGGTAGATATTTCACTTTGCCTACTTACAATGTTGGGCTTTAGGCATTTCTACACCTTGTGAAAAATTACAATTGTAACTCTTTCTTATCCTTGAATCTATTAGCAACCACTCTTTGCTCTAAAAATCTAGAAGGGGAAGGTTGGACAAGGTTTCCCATTGCTCATTGGAGGGACATGGTATGTAAAAGTGATTGTAAAAGAATAAGCCCCTCTCAACCAGTGCCGCTTTAGTCCTCCCCTTGTAAAACTCCTCACTAATTGAGACATGGATGACATCTAGAATATCTACCACACATTTCACTAGCTTGCCACTCCTCGAGGATACAAGTTTGTTAACATCAAATGGTTGCTATATCTTCACCTTTGCTGGAGGTGTTGTTTGTTGGATATCCAAGGTACAAAAATGCATGGCCTTGTCTACTATCAAAGTTGAGTACATTGTAGCAACCACCACAGAGGCTTGCAAGGAGGCACTATGCTTGGTCCATCTAGTTGTAAACCTTGATATGAGTATGTCTCCTGCATTACATTCGAGCTCTATGAGTGCCACCCAGTTGACATGTAATCTCGTCCTTCATACAAAGACTAAGCACATTGAGGTCCATTATCACTTCATCAAAGAGTTGATTGAGGACAAGTAGATAGAGCTTATCAAGATCTCTATAAATGACAAAGAACTTTCTTATTAGAAAGTTAATAGGCCTTGGATCTAATGATATCTATTCATCATCCTATTGTACTTAAATGTATTGTACTTTGTCACTTTTTTCTTATTTTCTTCTCACTCATGCACATTCGTCTTTAAGTGGGAGGTTGTTGAGGATAAAAGGCTACTTATGCCTAGCCACCTGTATTTACTTTGTATACTAGTGCCCAAATATACCTATACATTGCAAGTGGTAGTCACCCATCCCTGTCCCTTTATTCTTTATTTTTTCTATGACAATAGAATAAGGAAAGTTAAATCACACATTATGACTGGAGTTCTTGCATATCGTCTTGCTCTCTCTCTTTCTTGAACCTCCATAGCTCTTGCTTCCTTTTACTTCTTCTTATTCTTTCACTCCCACTCCACCTCTCTCTCTCTCTTTCTCTCTCTCTCTCTCTCTCTCTCTCTCTCTCTCTCTCTCTCTCTCTCTCTCTCTCTCTCTCTCTCTCTCTCTCTCTCTCTCTCTCTCTCTCTCTCTCTCTCTCTCTCTCTCTCTCTCTCTCTCTCTCTCTCTCTCTCTCTCTCTCTCATCCAAACTAAGAATATTTATCATTGTTTTGTTAATGCTACTTACTTTCACTCAATAAAACATAAATTTGTATCCTAAATTTTGTAGGTCGCAAAAAGTTTCCAAGCTTTATGGATGCATCACATATTTTTGTGATAATCTTGGTGCTTTGGGAATCAGCTTTGATCTTTCCATTGTAAAAGATAGAAATAGATATAAAGAGTGGGATAGATAGGATAGACAAGGGGGTTAGCACAAGAAATACTGCTCTCACTGATAGGGTATATCAGGTGTAAGGAGACCTAGCTTCAGCTCCTTCCCCCTTTCTCTCTCTTCGACTCTTTCTCCTCATTTCATCCTTGCATCTCATGAAAAAGATCCAATGCTTACTTTCCAATGCACCTTGTGTTGGTTTCTTAAATAAAAGTGTCTACCATGTATACTTTAGCTAAGGAAAAAGGTTAATGCCATGTGCGAGGTGGTAAGCCAAAAGAGAGGTGACCCTCCCTTATCACTTAAGACCTTGAAGGGACGCACAACCCAACTTGAGGAAAACTTTGCCCACCTCCCAATGATCCGGATCACTTACAGTGTTTTAATCACAATCACTTAAGGACAGTCACAAAAATCCAATTGCAAAAAATTCTATATTGCATCTAGTAAACTATAGCTTATCTCAAAGAGGTCTTCATCCCCTCTTATTTGAATAAAAAATATCCCCAATTAAATCTACGGTCTAAAAGTTATGGCCATTTTTGTGCACTAAGGTGGATAGGGTGCCTACCACTTTAGGACATGCATAGAAATCCAATTGTAGAATTATCTGACCATTTTTTATCACAAATATTAACAGCTTATCTTTGAAGAGGGATCCCTCCCCTTAGATTTGAATAAAAAATCTCACAAATCGAAGTTTCTTTACTAGAAGTTACACCCTATTTACTAACAGTGAGTCCTCTGGGCTACTTCTAAATGACTTGTCAAAAAAGCAAAAGTAAGGCCCATGAGAGGTCCAAAGGGAGATTAGCAACTCTAGGACCTCGACAAATGATGAACCTAGCTCAACACAAGATTATCATGCTCATATGCATGAGGAAGTGCTTGATATTAATTCCTACAACCTATTCAACAATTAGACTTTATGTCGACATGAGCTTCATCACATGGAGAGGCATAATGACATGGTTGCCAACCATCATCGAATGTTGTCTAAAATTGATGTGGCAATTGAGAAAATGGCCCTCTCAAATCCTCGAACTCAAAAAACCCTAGAGAAGCTCACCACTCATCCTAGTGCGCGTCTTAGCAGCCTCCACCACTGTAGCCACTACACGGTCCACATGGCATTCTTGGATCCAAGGGTATTCCCTCATTTTGGCCCAATCTGGACTGCAAATAGCTTGCAAACAACACACTATTTTGAAACAATTTTTTACCTTGAATTAATCACCATCAAGCATAATGTACAAGTGTTGAAAGTACACTTCACGAGCCTCATTTAGATATGTCACATGTCTCAATCGGACCCACCCATAGATTTATGATCGATTTTCTACAGTGTCCACTGTTTGCAAGACTCTAACTATCAAGAATTGGTGGTCAAACTCATACATTGATAACTTTTACCTGATGCACTCAAACACATCCCAATTTCACTTGAACTTAAGCTTCTTCACATACATATTATCCATTATAATGCTAAACAGATTAGTACTTTGCATCCCACTATTGAGCCACAGCAATAAGTCCTCTTTTTGTTTTTGAGGGCAAAAACCTTAAGGGTTGGGATGGAATGTAAAGAGTGGGATATACGGGATAGACAAGGGGGTTAGCATGGAAATACCGATCTCACCGACAGGGTATATAAGGTGTAATGAGACCCAATTAGGGCATCCTGATATTATCAAGAACATACTCTTCACCTTTATCTCCAACTTCCATGGCTTCCTTCTTTCTTATCTTTCTCTCTCCTCTTCTAGACTTTCTTTTTCTCCTTCCTTCTCTCTCTCTCTTCAGCTTGTTCTTCTCTCTCCTCTCATCTTCATTCATCACAATAGAGTTTTGGCTCCACTGGTTGGGTCAAATAGAATTGTTGAGTGTGTTCACTGAATTATGTATTCATAATTGCAACCATTCCATTCCAATGTAGAATATTGAAGTGGATAAGTTGCTTGAGAGGCTTTCTAAATTATGTATAAAACCAACCTTCTTATTAATCAGTTGTATGTTGTACTTTCAATTGTACAATAGTTACTACATTATAATTTGCAAATTCAATATTTTGACCATACTATAATATAGAAATTCAAGACCAGACTACTTATTAATCTTATAATTTATAATCTTTTAACCTTGCAATATTATAGAATATTGAGATGGATATAAAGTATTTCTTATGTATATAGGAAAGTGACAATACATATGAAAGTGAGCACACAACACACATGTACATGCACCTCTCTCTCTCTCTCTCTCTCTCTCTCTCTCTCTCTCTCTCTCTCTCTCTCTCTCTCTCTCTCTCTCTCTCTCTCTCTCTCTCTCTCTCTCTCTCTCTCTCTCTCTCTCTCTCTCTCTCTCACAAATATGAGCATACACGTGGATAAGTCACTTGTGTAAATGCCCATATACACGCATGCATGCACACACACATGTATGTAAGCAAAGGGAATCGAGCATGCCTTACTACACCATTTAGTTGACCTAAAAGAAGATAGAATATGCATTTGTTCAATTACACACAATTACCACACAAATTTCAAAGAACGTTGAAAAAAATACTTATTAAAAAGTATAGTCCAACTTAATCCTAAAATATATATATTGTGTTGCTTTGTCAAATGCAATAGAATCAACACCTAGAGATAGATTCCTTTTTTCATAGTTTGCATCATCTCACCCATTTTTGCCAAGTTGATGCCATTAAACCATAAGGTTTTATGGCAAATGCTACCAAAATTTGCATGAAATGATTCACTATCATAAGGTTTTGTAACTTAGATGCCACCAAAAGTTTGTATGAAATAATGCATGACACATTGAATTAATTGAAGGCTTGATAGTAGAGCAAGGATGCACATGTCCAACAAAATTGATGCCCCACTTCTCAAAGGGCAAACTCACAAGAATAAAATTAAGCGGTCACGTACAATTCTCCCTAGTATTGTATCTCTGATAAACATCACAATGCTTAATATATGCCAAAGAAATTTGAAAAACCATCAGCCACCAATAGTTAGCACATAAAGCTTTTTGGATGGTGAGTTGTTTAGCAAAATGGTCTCCACATGCTGAATCATGACATTCCTCTAGAATAAAGAGGACCTCATTAGGCACCACACAATGACAATAAATCTCATTCACACCTTTTCTATTAAGACACTTGTTGTTATTGAAAAGTGAAGTGCATTCTGCTTAATCTTCATCTTCTTGGATTTAGAAAGAGTTTCCATCGGGTTGCCTCTTGATAGATAATGTGTGATAGATCCATACCATGACAGAACAGAGGAGGATGCATCGATTTTGCATAAATTCTCACAGTCACTAATATTAGCCCACTCTTCCTTAGGCTCACCAAAATCTACTAGACACTCTATGATGCCCTATAGCTTTGGTGGCTTACTCCTAATCTCATAGTTAAACTCCTGCAAAGAGATTAACCACTTGGCTAGGCAATCGGGAGGTTGAAGCTTGTTCATAGTAATAAGCGCAATCCTTCCACCTTGGTGAAGAACACTATCTTCTCATAAAGAATATAGTGTTTGAACTTCTTGGTGGCTAATACCATAGCTAAGCAAACCTTCTCCAAATAGTTGTAATGAAGATCTAAAATTCCCAACTTTTGGTTTGCAAATACAATAAGATGATAAAGCTGTGCTTTCCAAATTTGGGATAGGCAACAACTAATACTACACCTTGTCACAACTGTGAATATATATAAAACCTCGCCCCTTTTTGGAGCTTTTAGAACTAGTTCTTTGGATAATTCCATTTTAACATCTTCAAATACCACTTTGCATGCTTCTATCCATTCAAAAACATGGTTGTGAGATAAAAGATTTGTCAAGGGAACGAATGTTCAGCCAATGCATTGATAAATCGATGATAGTATCCCATGGATAAAACAAAACTGTGAACTATCCTGGGGCAAGTGGACGGGCTTAGGGCCACAATAACAACTATATTTTTAGGGTCAGTGGTGGCAATGCCAGCCGCACTCACAACGTGACCCAATAGCAAACCATAAGGCACCCCGAATGCGCACTTCTGAGGATTCAATGCTATTCAATTCACAAATCACTTAAAGCATGTGTGTAGAACAATTAATTGTCTATGATGAGTTATGGTAGATGCCCCTAAATCATCTATGAAAACCTTCAACTCTTTAGGGGATATAACTACAAATGTCTTGTCAGTTGTTATTTGCTAAGACCTAGGAGCATTACATAGGCCAAAAGCCATCACATGGTAAGCAAAATTACAAAAACCTATAATGAATACCGTCTTTAACTTATTCTCTTTAGCTATGGCCATCTGATTATAACATGCAAAACAGTCCCCATGAAAGAGTATATCTATCGCCCTTCCAATTGATCTAAAATTTGATCGATAAAGAGTAGAGGATAATAGTCCTTCATCATCTACTTGTTTAATTCCTTAAAATCAACACACATGCGGATTTGATTGTTCTTTTTTCTTTCTTATTACCACCGATGAGCACCATTCTGTATGTTCAACAGGAAGGATAAGACCAACATTCCTTAAATGTATCAATTTCTCAAAAAGAGGCTCTCTCAACTCAAAAGTCATATGCCTAACCTTCTACCTTACTGGCTTACTACCTTCATTTCATGGGATCGTATGCATGACAACAAAGGGGGAAATCCCCTTCAATTTGTCATAACTCTATGCAAATATATCCCTGAACTCCCATAGGAGTGCTACATAATCTACAAACTCATCAACAGATAACATAATGTATAATTTAATGGGACATGAATCACTGGGAGTCCCAAGATCTAGCTCTATTACATCAGTATTATGAATCCTATCATTTGTCTCTATTGGCTCATTTAAACATACTTGATAAATTACTTCAATAGTAGAACCCTCTTTAGAATCGCTAGAACTTGAGGTTCCAATAGCTAAGGTTCTCTTGAGTGCCTCCCATTCTATAGTGGGAGGTAATTCCCTTTCATCTAACGGGTGCTCAAGATCTACATCCAGAATTATTCTCTTTCACCCACACCCAAAATTTAGTCGACTAGCTGGAATATCCACCAAACAATAAGAATAATATCCATAAACATCCAAGCAACAATTGATAGCAATAACATGGAAGTCAAGGACGCACTTCATATTAGCAATCGTCACATGTACTTGCACTATCATTCCTTCCGATTGCATTAGGCTATCGTTAGCCATTTTAAAATCATTAAGACATCCTTTTGGATTGGTAGACCCAGTCTCTCTAATAAATCCATACTTATAATGCTTATAGATGAGCTGGGGTAGACCTAGCTTCTCTCATAAATCCATACCTAAAACAAGCCCGACACTGGCTCTAAGGCTTTGGCCAGGCCTCTATGCTCAAACAAAACACCCCATAGCCTCGCGGCGAGGAGCTCTAAGAGATACACTAACCTAACTTCTAATTCAGATATTTGCATTTGTATGGCTCATAGTCCAATACTAACCCTTCCCAAATTCCTCATAGTAGGGAGCCCCTACACACATTAGTATTATACACCACGTAAACAGATATAAGGAGCACCCCTCCGCTAACTGCTATGGCCCACATACAACACATAGTCCTCTCTTCTAATCAATCATTCTAGGAGATAGAATATGATCCTCACTACTATACACTCCCCAAAGAAACCGATTGCTAGCCCTACAGCTTAGGATACCTCATCCTTAGTGTGGGTCAATGTTTATGAAGATAACTGCCATGCATCCAAGATGATACCATGTGTTAAATGCAGTTCAACTATGAATGATTCATAGTACTCAACCATTTTTATTCATTTAAAAGAGCATTGTGACAATACAAAACCATTTCTTTTCATGCTTTCATTTTAAGTGTAATTGCTGCGTTGCATAGAGCCAACTCCGAGCATGCTTGTGCTACTAAATCCTTTAATTCTCAAAACACATATATCTTATATGCAAAATATATAATTTAAAAAATCAAATTTAGCATGTAATCGGCACTTTTGTGCATTCGGTGTGGTAGGTTTAGAGAGCATTTTGATGTATTTTTCTTCATAAAGAGCCATGAATACTCACTTTAACATAAAGATAAGGCTAAATTGAGGCTAAAGCTCGTGCTTCAACCCTACCATACATCCACAAACACATATATGATTTTTTTTATATTTTAAGCGTAAAAAACTTAAATTTTTTGTTTATTTATTAATAAATACTCATATTTCTTAATTTTTTGATGTAACTTAATTAGACTTGTTGAGAATTATTTTCATCCCTCATTTCATCCCATGAGAGCTCCATTGACACATCAAAAACCCCAAAATCCATGATTTGCCCTAAAATCACAGTTTTACGGGTTTTGCGTAACTATGAAAAAAATAATAGACAATTGATTCTTACTGATTTTCTTAATTTTTCTCATAAAACAAATCATTGACAATCAAAAGCAATCATTTTCAACCATTTGCAATCAAGATCTATCATAAAACAATGAAATTTATCACTTACTCATAAAACCACTCTTTATCTCACACGTATCTCATATTCGGAAGGCCGTTGATGCTCACTAATAGCCACTAATACTCCTCCAAATATCAATCTATGCTCCATCATGTCTCAACATCATCTCCTAATAGAAAACTCTCAAATCAGTCCACCCCCTTCTCTCATAGATTGAACCATAGAAATATGCATCAAGAGGAGAGAGAGAGAGAGAGAGGAGAGAGAAAGATTGATTTCTGAGATCTTCATCCGGGCAGCCATTCTACGCATGGAATCTAGCAATTGGAAATGGAAAAATCAGGGAATCAGCGTATGTCTTCAGATTGGGGGGTTCTTCTCAGCCTTCCACTATCACTTTCCACAAATTGTCACCAAGAATGGCGTTCCTGATTAGTGTCATTTTTTAAATGCTCCGGCCATTATTTGGCGTTCTCTAGGTCCTCATCTTCCAGCTCCTCTTGCATCCGGTAACCGATTCAAGATCTGAAAAATCATGTGCATCCGACTAAAGGTCTTGAACAATTGGGCACTCGTCTTACGTTGGTCCAGCACTCAAAAAAATTGTGAAAATTTTGCAACTATTGCAAAGGTCGATCTTTTAAAGAAATTTGCATTCCTGTCATCCATGGTACTTAAAATTGTCGAATCTGCATCTTTCACTTCCGTTGGGCTTCCATTTCCACTTTAAATTTGCATCATTCTGCATTTACCCGACATGTCTCGGACATTTAAATCTTGCTCTCATGGTGCTAGACTTGTTAGGCACAATGTTGTGATCATCATTCTTTTCTTGCACTTTACCCTTTCCCTTTTCCTTACACTTGTCTTTGCACATTTTATGGCACTGTGGCTAAATATGACCTACTTTCCCACAATAATGACAACTAAGACCAGACTTACAACCATGTGACTTATTGTGAGACTATCCACGTATCCTAGACTAAGACCTTTGAGAGTCTCTACCATGGCCATTTCCATCTTGCTGACCTCTCATAGTCAATGCATGTGACATATGGGAATCATCTCCATTCTTTCTATTCACCTCTTCTGTCAAGAGGACACTCTCAATATCTTGCAATTTCAACCCATCCTTAGCATGTAGAGCTGTATGAAAAGTATCCCACGACTCAAGTAGAATACCAAGCAAAAATAAAGGATGCAAAGGGTATTTGAACTGAATCTCCTTTGAAATTAGATGACTGATGATGGAGTGAAACTCATTCAAATGTGCAAATATAGAAGTCCCTTCGAAGCTTCATGCAAAGGTCCATCAACTGTTTTAGCCAATACATTTGAGATGTAGGACTCTACTTATCATAAAGATTCTTAATATGTGTTTAAAGCTCATATGCAGTCTGATTTTCAGTTACAACATTGTAGTATACTTGGTTAGAGAGTGATAAAATGATTGTGGACTTGCATAGCTCATCTGGTTAATCCCAATCCTTAGTTGAGTGGTTTAACTTGCAATTTCTGCATTTGGCACCTCATTTTTGAGTGGTCTTGATGCCAGGAGGCATATTTCACGGTGGATTCCGTGCCACGGTGGATTCCGTGAGGTTTTACAATGGATTCCGTAAACTTTGATGACCGGGGCTCATACACAAAGTGGAGTCTTTGTGCGAGAAGTTGATGGGGACACCTGTCCTTTTCGGGCGTTTCATTAATTTAGTGTGTACATGGGTGATTCCATAGCGGGTGATTCCGTAAAATGCATATTAAATTAATAAACGTTTATGAGTTTAGAGTGCGCACTCGTAATAAATTAAGGTTAGGATTTATTTCTAACCAGTTGATTTATTTATGTAGTTGAAGATTGCTAGGTATTCACTTTTGTCGGTTTAATTGTATTATTTTACTAACGATTGTGAATGCTTCAGTTGATGTGTAGAGATAGCAGCAGTGGCGGAGGAAAGCATTGGAGGATAGCGAGTATTCGATTTATTATTTATATTTTGATGGGCGCATACCTTAGGCATGGCGTCTATATTTTGTCGTGCTTATTTATTGAGGCGTTGGATATTTATTATTATTTTGTATGCGCATGGACGCATGATTATGTTATTTATACTTGGACATTGTATTGGGCATTCCAGACTCTTTGGACACTGTCCGTTAGCTTTATTCCTATTTTGTGCTAAAGCAAACTCAAAAGCTAAAAGCTTGCTATTTTGTAATTTGGGCTATTATTTGAGCTTGAAGATGAATAATACATAAAATACATGCTTTGTGGAGTGCTCACACAAGGCATGGGGGGAGATTGCACCCAATTGGTCTCTTGTTCATGTCGTTCATGCTTTTTACCTTGTTCTTTGTGCAAAAAGTAGAGTTCTATTGTTCTTGGGGACCTTCCGGCATTCACTACGCGAGTGTACAGCATCCGATCTGCGCACCAGTGGTATCAGAGCGAAGCTGAGATCAAGAGCTTCCAATCGCTACCCATCTTGTGCGAAGGCGGAGCTCCTGGAACGATCGGGCTCTACGGTCAATCTCGTCGCGAACGGTCGATATAGGTGGATTCCTGGCGATCAAGAACCTCTGTTTCCATCATCAGACTACGAAGGACCAGCTGACAGAGGCGGAGGACCACTCCCATCTCTCCTACATCAAGTCGTCAAAAACCAGAGATAAGTCATAAACTTCATATCTTCCAAGCTTTAAAAACTAAAGCTTTATAAGCTTAAAGAAGCTTAATGCTTCTAAATTTCACCTCGGTGCCTCTGAGGATGTCAGTGCAAATTTTGCCACGTTGAACCCCCCCCCCCCCCCCCCCCCCACGATTTCACGAGTTTCATTCACTAAGCTTCAAAGCTTAGTTATTAAAGCTCTAAGTCAGTTAAGCTTTTCAACTCAACAAGTCTGCAAAGTTCAAGTTTTGCAAGTTTCTCAAGTCGAAGTTCTGCAAGTTACATAAAGCAACCAAGTTCTGCAAGTCTACAAACTCTGCAAGTCACATAAGTCTGGTACTCTGCAAGTCAGACAAGTCAACTGGAGTCAAAACTGACTTCTGTTCAAAACTCATAGAAGGACTGTTCCTGCGCAGAAACTCCGAACTGCAAAGTTGTTCATTGGAAGGTACTCTATGCATACGTAGGTTTGCTGAAGCATTTTCAGCATACGAAGAAGGATAAAATGCAGATTTTTCAAAGATTGTGAAAACCACACCCAAAAATATATAAGCATTGTATTCCCGAACTTGAGCTACGCTCATCCCGCTAACTTGATTTTGAGAGTGAGAGGTCTTTTGAGTTTTACAGGATGACGGAACCACATATGGATGATTTAATGGGTGAAGGCGACCTACCTGAACCTACAATGGAGCAAAAGCTAGATTTAATTATGATGCAGTTGGATGAAGAATGACGGGCTAGGCAATCATTGCAAGTTCAATTGGCAAATTTACAAAGATCGTCTACCGATAAAGAGGAACCTCAATCTGAAGATCTTATTCAACGTACCATCGACGCGACTCTCGAAGCTCAAACCATCCGCAAGGAATCAAAGATAAGTAAAAGAAATTTCAAATTCCGTACTTTCAATGGCACTCGAGAGGGAAAAACTATTATTGCATTCATTAGTCAGTTTGATGACTATTTTCATGAGGAAACCTATGCAGAAAAAGATAAAATCAAGTGTGTCACTAATCATTTAGTGGATAGAGCATCTCTTTGGTGGACTGTAGTTTGCAAGAGTATAGATTGTCCCACTACCTGGGAGAATTTCAAGAAGAAGTTTATGCAGAATTTCCTTCCTCCCCAATTTCATGAGAAAGCTATAAAGCAATGGGATCTTCTTCAGCAACGGGATCATGAGCCTATTCCTCAGTACACAGAGCATTTTTGGAATGCACTACTCCAGTTACGCATGCTTGAAGACGTATCTGAAGTGACACACAAGCGCAAGTATATGTCTGGACTCCTTGGGCATTACTACGCTGAAGTTAATATGTTCAAGCCTGCTACTCTTGAAGACGCAATTTCATTAGCTCACGACACTGAAGACAAGCTGCGAGGTAGAGACAGACGTCCACAGCAATTCCAAGCCAATGGTAACTATGGATCTAAGCAATTCAACTCAAATTTTAGAAGATTTAATCAAGGTCGTTTCTCTTCATCATCTTTCCGTAAGAATTGGGCAAAACCACCTGCTTTACCATCCAATATCAATCAAAACCCCAAGCCTATTCCACAGCCAAATCCTAATATCCCTAGACTTCCTGCCATTGCAAACAATGTAACCAAAGCCAAGCCTATAGTATGTTATAAATGCCACCAGCCTGGACATCTAGCATCAAATTGCCATTCAAAGAAGCCACCTGCCCATATCAACTACCTTGGAGCAATGGAAGAAGACGAACATGAAGATATGCCTGATCTCACAGAAGATGAGGACGACACTACTACTCCTTCGGATACTTTACCAAGTAAGCCAACTCCACATTCTTTATTGACTATGAAATGTTTAGTGCATGGAAATGAAAAGATTATTTTGCATGATGATGGTAGTACTCATGATTTCATTTCTGCAAAATTAGTAAAAGAATTGAAGTTACAGACTGTACCTATGCATTATCTCATTAAAGCAGCATTCTTAGGTACTAGGTATAATGGTACACAAGAAGTGCATGACTTAGAGATTCAAATTGGTCAATACACTGAAAGAAGAAATTTTCTAGTTGTTCCATTACAGTCGAGTGACATTATTTTAGGTATGCCTTGGCGACACTAGCATAACCCAGATATAGATTATTCCACGCATTCAATTAATATTAAATTTCAAGGAAAACATATTACATTGTATGGTATGCATGCATCTAATGCTTTTCCACTGCTTTCGCATACTCAAGCTAAACAAGCACTACGCAAAAGTAGTAAATCCTATCTCATTTGGGTGAATGAACTGCAAGTTAGAGAAAATCATATGCATCCTAGGCATAAAGAATTTCTTGCACATTTTAAAGACTGTTTTGCGGAAGATCTACCACCTGGTTTACCTCCTTCACGTCCAGAAGACCATAAAATAGATTTTATTCCTGGTACACAACCACCTTGTAAAGCACCATATAGGCATAACCAGATAGAGCAAAAAGAAATCCAAAGTCAAGTTGAGGAATTACTCAATAGAGGATTGATTAGACCTAGTAGTTCTCCATTTGGTGCACCTGTTCTGTTAGTCAAGAAAAAGAATAATACATATCGTATGTGCATTGACTATCGAGCTTTAAATAAGATCACTGTAAAGAATAGGTATCCAATTCCTAGAGTCGAGGACCTTATGGACAAACTGCAAGGTTCTGCTATATTTAGTAAAATAGACCTTAAGTCTGGTTATCATCAGGTGAGACTAGATAAGTGTGACATATTCAAGACTGCATTTAGGACACAGTTTGGTCATTATGAATTTTTAGTAATGCCTTTCGGATTGACTAATGCACCTGCTACATTTAGTAGAATGATGAACTGTATATTTTTGAAATATCAGTATTGTCTAATTGTCTTCTTTGATGATATTTTGTTGTTTAGTCAAAATGAGAAAGAACATTATGAGCATTTGTCATTGGTTTTTCAGTTATTGAAAGATAATCAACTGTATGCAAATCCGGAAAAGAGTGAGTTCGTTAAAACAGAAATTGAGTATTTAGGTCATATTGTATCATCTGATGGAATTAAAGTTGACCCTAAGAAAATAGATGCAATATTGAATTGGCCTGTACCTAAAAATGTACATGAGTTACGATCATTCCTAGGTCTTGCTAGTTTTTATAGGAAGTTTGTGCGTAATTTTTCATTACTTGCTTTACCACTGACTAAACTTCTGAAGAAAGGGATTGTTTATCATTGGACGGATAATCAATAAAAATCCTTTGACTTATTGAAACATGCATTAACCCATGCTCCTGTTTTACAGTTGCCTGATTTTAATAGACTATTCTTTCTAGTAGTGACTGATGCTAGTGGATCAGGAATAGGAGGCATACTTATGCAGGATAATCATCCCATAGCCTATTCTAGTTGTAAGCTGAAACCCTCTGAACTGAAATATTCCACATATGACAAAGAATTATTAGCTGTTGTACAAGCCTTAAGACAGTGAAAACACTACTTAATGGGTTCAGAATTTATGATTAAGACCGACCAACAAAGTATTAGACATTTACTTAGCCAACCTCAAATATCTGACCGACATATCAAATGGGCATCCTTTATTCAGAGTTTTCATCCTATCATTCAATATCAACCCGGTAAAGAAAATGTAGTGGCTAATGCATTAAGTAGAAGACCTGCCATTCATAATATTTCTGTTATATCTTTTGATTATTTGATTGCTATGAAAGATACTTATCATCAGGATATTACTTTTCATGCTGATTGGAATAAATTAGTTCAAAATAACTTGATTCCTATTGATTCACTATCTTATAATGATGGATTTATGTTTTATGAAAAGAGATTATGTGTTACAGTTCCATTCCGATCTTTTGTTTTGAATGAGATTCATTGTCCTCCATATCAAGGTCATAGAGGTATCATATCTACTTTACGTACATTAATTGAAGATTTTTATTGGCCGCATATGGACACTGATGTATCTAACTTTGTTTTTGAAAGTTTGATTTGTCAAAGAGTTAAGAGACATCATGGTAAACAGTATGGATTACTTATGCCTTTGTCTATTCCATCTAGACCATGGGAACAAATCTCTATGGATTTTATTACTGGTTTACCTAACACTAAATCTAACCATGATATGATTTGGACAGTAGTAGATAGGTTTAGTAAACAAGCATATTTCATTCCATGTAAGAAAACTTTAACATCATCACAAGCAGCACAATTGTTTTTGAAAACAGTTTTCACTAACCATGGATTACCAAAAGTTATTATTTCAGATCGTGATTCTAGATTTTGTAACAACTTTTGGATTACTCTGTTTGCTAACCTAGGCACAAAAGTTGATTTCTCATCTGCATTTCATCCTGAAACTAATGGACAAATAGAAGCTACTAACAGTACTATACTAGATCTTTTACGTGCTTATACTATTTCCAAACCGCAGACATGGGATACACATTTGCATTTATTACAGTTTGCATATAACAATACACCACACACATCTACAAAGAAAGCACCGTTTGAAGTGATTTATGGTTATAGATTATCTACACCTGTTGCATCTTTGTCAAATAAAATTCAGAGTGCTGATGATATTGCTAGTATGCATAATACTATTTTTGATGAGGTTAAAGACATGATTGCCAAAGCCCAGCAATCATATACCAGACAAGCCAATAAGAAAAGACAAGCAATGAATTTCAAAGTTGACGACTATGTTTGGTTGAGAATAGAAAAACATAGACTACAAAGTGTAGATAGACATCCAGTTGTGAAATTAGCCCCTAGATTTTATGGACCATTTAGGATCATTCATAAAATTAATGACAATGCATTCAAGTTAGAATTACCACCTCACTGGAAAATTCACAACACATTTCACATTAGTTTATTAAGACCATTTAGAGGCCAATTACCTGTACACCCTGTTTATGAAAACCCACCTTTGTTAGAGGAAGAGACTGAAATACTTGAACCTGAAGCTATCATAGACACTGACTTTATGACCACTAGAACTGGCCAAAGATATTCTAGATATCTAGTCAAATTTAAGAACCATCATGTAGAGGAAGCACAATGGATGCACGCTAGAGACTTAAATGCTTTCCCCACTCTGTTAGCTCCACATTGAGCTAATAGCAATTGAGGTCAGTTGCTATCCCACCCCGGGGGTATGATGCCAGGAGGCATATTTCACGGTGGATTCCGTGCCATGGTGGATTCTGTAAGGTTTTACGGTGGATTCCGTAAACTTTGATGACCGGGGCTCATACACAAAGTGGATTCTTTGTGCGAGAAGTTGATGGGGACGCCTGTCTTTTTCGGGCGTTTCATTAATTTAGTGTGTACATGGGTGATTCCATAGCGGGTGATTCCGTAAAATGCATATTAAATTAATAAACGTTTGTAAATTTAGAGTGCGCACTCGTAATAAATTAAGGTTAGGATTTATTTCTAACCAGTTGATTTATTTATGTAGCTGAAGACTACTAGGTATTCACTTTTGTCGGTTTAATTGTATTATTTTACTAATGATTGTGAATGCTTCAGTTGATGTGTAGAGATAGCAGCAGTGGCGGAGGAAAGCATTGGAGAATAGCAAGTATTTGATTTATTATTTATATTTTGATGGGCGCATACCTTAGGCATGGCGCCTATATTTTGTCGCGCTTATTTATTGAGGCGTTGGATATTTATTATTATTTTGTATGCGCATGGGCGCACGATTATGTTATTTATACTTGGATATTGTGTTGGGCATGCCGGACTCTTTGGGCACCGTCCATTAGCTTTATTCCTATTTTGTGCTAAAGCAAACTCAAAAGCTAAAAGCTTGCTATTTTGTAATTTGGGCTATTATTTGAGCTTGAAGATGAATAATACATAAAATACATGCTTTGTGGAGCGCTCACACAAGGCATGGGGGGAGATTGCACCCAATTGGTCTCTTGTTCATGTCGTTCATGCTTTTTACCTTGTTCTTTGTGCAAAAGTAGAGTTCTATTGTTCTTGGGGACCTTCCGGCATTCACTACGCGAGCGTACAGCATCCGATCTGCGCACCAGGTCTAACTTGCAATTTCTGCACTAAAACCTACCATATTTGGGTCTTCCAGTAACAATAGTTGGTCCCATCCAATTTCTCAATATTGAAGATAGTACTGTCGTGAGAATCACCAGCCATAATGAGACCAAGCAAGTGCACAGAAGGGCAAAATCGGATACTATGATTTCTTACAAATCAGTCCCAAAACCACAGCTAAATCAAGTGGGAGACAATAGATCTTGCCAAAGTAATGAGCTTCCACAAACTATAAGCAAAAGACTGTCAAGACAAGGTAATTGTTCTCATAAACAGTGCAAATAACTACAATTACAACATGCTGTATAGAGTACAATAGTAAGAAATCCAAGTATGAGCTATCATTGATAGACTGCAAATTGTAAATAACTGCCAGGGATATCTTGCACAATGTAGGTTATGTACGAACAACTAGTAGTCAGTAAACATGTGACCAGTACCCAAAGCTATCAACCTCGGAGTGTGAGAGTGGAATACATCCAATGGTATAACAATCATGCATGTAGTAGGTCTCATGGGTAACAAAAGAGACATACTGAAGGCATGACTAACTTGGCAATAATTACAGAAGCTCAATATATAGCTATGTTAGGTGTATACATCATTGTCAACAATTTGACAAAGGTAGGTGCTAGCCTAAAGACAAATGTTAGATTAACCCACTAGACATCTATCGCATACATATAACATGAAGAGAGTATAGACATGAAGTGAAGATACCATTGTCTCACTATAAGGAACCCAAGCTCAATCGCAATCCAATATGCAAATATAACCTCCAATGTCAAGTAAGCGGCTCGATACATAAATCCAAATAGCTATATTGAAGGAAAAGTTGAACTCGAGTTGAGCAAATAAAGCTTAAAACATCATGTGAATGGCATTTATACGTCCAAGATCCAAGTGATAGATATCTAAAAGCATCGAACACAAGTAGTTTGCAAGACTCTTATTGTAGCATCCAAAGACGAGAACAGAAAGCCTATGTCAAGTAGCCATGCTCCTAAATAATTTAAGTGTAAGTCAAATGTGAAGTTGAATGTTTGCCATAGCATAGCCAAGTATGTAGCATCCATATCAAACATCAATACATCCAATGGATGGCCCAAGTATCATCTAATGAAAATAGGCATAAACTGTCTCAAATGAATGCTCAGTAAAATGTCAAGAAGACTAAGCTTCAATGTGTTAGCTCAAGAGCATGTCAGGAACATAACCAAGTATGTGGCATCAATGGCATACATCAGTGTATCCAATATATATCATAATATCATAGGTTTAAATCACTTAAATTTCATTTTGTCTTAAACCTCCATAGAAGCTCGTAAATTTTTATCTTTCTTATTAACAAAAACGTAAATTTTTTCATGGGATAGTTTGATTCTAGAAACCTAAGTGCCTTTCCAAAAAGTAAAAAATTTCGATATGGTAATGTCTCTTGAAGCCTAAACTTGTCCAAAAAATTTAGGTGAATTAAGATACTTAAAAAAGTAATGAAGAAAAAAGGGGCTTAAACCTATGACTTCAAGTCTTCAAGCATGTGGCACATAGTTATTAGCCATTAGACCATACACTAAGTACATGCTTATTGAACTGTTATTAACTTATTAATCCTTATCTTTTTATTTTTCTAGTAATTGTGTCAAATTTTTGGCTGTCTTAGTCTACTCAAGCTTCCTAGTTTTACTTTCTCGTCCTAGTTTACTTGAGCAATGTGACAATTTGGACAACAACCAAGATTGATTTTAAAAAAAATCTGGTGGACCTTCTTTTTAGCCATTGATCCCAGCTTTTCGCCCTCTTAAATGCTTGTGTGGGATATTGTTGAGGGTAGGTGTGTATGGTGGGTAGTGTGTTTAATAATGGTTTCATCATTGCTTTTCCACCACCTACGACCCGTGAATGGGCTGAAATGGACATGAAAGTTGGCAATTGTAGATGAAAAGGAAGCAAACCTCCGCTTCGACGCTTTGCAACCTTTTTGAGGCCCCCAGGCACCCCGCGGGACACCCCTCTTAGGCGTGTCTTGGCTTTTAAAAAGGCGAGGAGTCTGGGTTCTAGAAGATTCGACAGCTGGATGGCCAATAATGGAGGAAAGGCAAGGAGTGATCGACACGGCACGGGGGTCGTGGTGTGAAAGGCCCGAAACACGGAAGGCACAAGCCACGCTCGTCCCTCTAGGTACCTATTAAAAGGCACCAGGACGCACCTCTGTATCATCGTGTTTTCGATTTCTCTCTCTGTTGTCTCACAGATCGACAGTTCGTCACCCCTGTCTGCACCGTCTGTCTACCCCCGATCTGTGCTTCCCTCATCCATCCGTCCACCAATCCACCGTGCAAGATGCAGATCTTCGTGAAGACCCTCACCGGCAAGACCATCACCCTCGAGGTTGAGAGCTCCGACACCATCGATAATGTTAAAGCCAAGATCCAGGACAAGGAGGGCATCCCTCCTGATCAGCAGAGGCTGATCTTCGCCGGCAAGCAGCTTGAGGATGGCCGCACCCTGGCTGACTATAACATCCAGAAGGAGAGTACTCTCCACCTCGTCCTGAGGCTCCGTGGTGGCATGCAGATCTTCGTCAAAACCCTAACTGGTAAGACCATCACCCTTGAAGTTGAGAGCTCTGACACTATTGATAATGTCAAAGCCAAGATTCAGGACAAAGAGGGCATCCCTCCTGACCAGCAGAGGCTGATCTTTGCCGGCAAGCAGCTGGAGGATGGCCGCACCCTGGCTGACTATAATATCCAGAAAGAGAGCACTCTTCACCTTGTTCTGCGTCTGCGTGGTGGCATGCAAATCTTCGTTAAAACTCTGACCGGTAAGACCATCACCCTTGAGGTCGAGAGCTCTGATACTATTGACAATGTGAAGGCTAAAATTCAGGATAAGGAAGGAATCCCCCCGGACCAGCAGAGGCTTATCTTTGCCGGTAAGCAGCTGGAGGATGGTCGTACGCTAGCAGATTACAATATCCAGAAGGAGTCTACTCTTCACCTTGTACTGCGCCTGAGAGGGGGCATGCAAATCTTTGTGAAGACCTTGACTGGAAAGACAATCACGTTGGAAGTGGAGAGCTCTGACACGATTGACAACGTGAAGGCAAAGATCCAAGACAAGGAAGGGATCCCCCCTGACCAGCAAAGACTTATTTTTGCCGGGAAGCAACTTGAAGATGGCCGCACCCTTGCTGACTACAACATTCAGAAGGAGAGTACACTCCATCTGGTGTTGCGTCTTCGTGGGGGGCAAGGGCAGTAGTTTGGGTGCAACGGCAAACCTGGTTGATGGCCTCCTTCCCGGTTCTTATGCCCATGGATAGGCTCCTTCAATAAAGATGATCTGCTGGGTGGTGTTTATGGCTATGCTCCATGGCACTCTGGTTGTAGCTGTCTCTCTGTGTCCAATTCTCTTTGTTTAGTGTCTTCTTGTCTGTGCTGGTTGCTCTTCAGTTGTTTATCATTTCTCAATTAGTTAACCGCCGAGCACAAGTCCTCGGATTTCTAAGTGCGCGTTCTTGTGTCTTCTTGTTGTAAGCATCGCTTCGTCTTGCCGTGGACACAAGGTCTATATAACTTCACAAGTGTTTTTACTCGGATATCTACGTGTGTGTTCTTGTGCCTTGCTGTTGTAAACTTATTTCACTTCGTAGATCCGTCTTGCCGTGGAGGTAAGGTTTATTTAACTAGAATCTCAGATTTTTCTCGATTTGTGTTCACTTTCGCAAGGTCTTGGTTTAAATATTCTATTCTAATTTTTGTATTTTCTCGGTCTGTACCTGGTTTTCTAAGTAAATCTTTTGCTATACTTGAGTTTGTGAATTGGGTATACCCAAAGATATTTATTTTCCTAATGATACGTCTAGTCCAACCCAGATTGAACAAAGTTTCCTCTGATATACTGATTAGGTTGGACTCTTAAATTGATTTTGAGCCGTATTGGATGCTCAAACCCCTGTGGAGCTTTCCTCGTTTTCTCCTTGTCTGCATCAAATCATCAGCGAATCCTTGCTCCAAGAGTTTGCTTCCTTCTGAGCTTTTCCATTTAGTCTGCCCCTCGTGGGTTAGCCTTTCCAGATATTATAATGAAGATGGGTTTTGCCAAGGAAAAAGGGTGGAATTTTAACTGGCAGCCTTGCTTGAACCCTTTTTTTAATAATCATACATTCCAGTAGAGTACTGTTTTCAAAGATGCAAACCTAACGAATATTGTGCGAAGAACTTTGGAAGACCAACAATCTTCTCATGGAACCCTATTCGTATCATAACTTGTTTGATGTACCTCCAATCAATCTCGTAACACTTTTTCAGTGTTAATTTGTGGTAATGCCACTTTTTGTCTCACAATAGCTAGCTTGCTCAAGTAAAATTTTAAGTGTCCTTTGACGAAACCATATTTGGTGTGGATTAATAACTTCTTGATGAGTGGTGCCATCTTGGTTGCAATAGGCTTGGCTAATCATCTTTGTATGAGTTTGTAATGCGTAATGAATTAATTTAAGAAGGTAAAGTGAATGCAACATCATAGAGATGCAGCCCGACCTCGGGCCATGTTGTTCAACTTCCTAAAGAAGAGTTTGAACATCTAGTGTTTGGACTTCGAGGACACAAGGATAGTCTGTTTTAATTGACCTAAGCAATTTTTTGGTTTCCTTTTCTCTTTCTTATGAATCAACTAAACCTGATGAATATTGTTGCAACTAGATAGATGACCTCCAGCTATTGTCATCTAAGCAGGTTTGATCAGCAAAAAGGATAGTAGCCATGCCAAAATTAGCATTAAGATTTGCATCTTTTAGCCACCTCTTAAGCCTTCTCTAGATTAGGATTACATGTAGGCAATCCTAGAACATATGTTTCTCCATTTCCTCAACCTTTATGCAGGAATTTGAGATTCTTTGAAAGGCTAGCTTCTTCATGATGAACTGCCAATTGTATCACATTGAACTTGTAAGACGGAGTGGTTTTCTAGATCCTTTTCATCCTTCTCTTCCTAGGTGTATGATGCTTTAGGGCACACTTTTTGCCTCTTGACTTGAAGATTTAGAGAGTTGGAGAGGGAGCTTGACAATCACATATATAGCCTTTACAACTACCCAATTGCTTACTTGCTAGACTTGCAAGGTGCTTCATGATTAAATCATGTTTCTTAGAGGTTGAGGTCGGCCAATCAAATCTCATGTGTTGGATCACTAAAACTAACCAATTTCTTTCGATCTCAATTAGTTGAAAGCGAGCTGCGATCTAAACAATAGGTTGCCACACACACCCCCCTATGAGCATCACAAATGTCAACATAGGCTACCAAACCCTTGTCATGCAGTTCTCTAGTTAGTTTTAGGTTCCTATATACAAGAACATGAGTTGGATCATATGCGAAGAGCAAGAGCCCTATGTTGCGACTACGAGAAGAATCACTCTGTCTTGGGTCCTTGGAGTTCTAGCTAGCATTAGCTAATATCTTTTGCCAATTGGAGATGAGTGCTTGAGCTACATTAGAGTGTGGCAATTTGATCACTAGTTGCGGGCATGCAATGATATCTTGCCAATGTGGAGTATTTTAAGTAGTGCCTTTGATCTTGGTAGAAGTTGACAGTCCAAGGATATCAAGCATCCTATTGAGAAGGGTCAAATTTAGACTTTGTGATATTATGTTCTCTAGCCTAACACCTCCATTCCTCCTATCCTCGGTGAGTGCATTATTTTTGCGAGCTTTTCATTTCGTACTTTTGCAATTGAAATTGATTGTTTTAGTTTTTTGAAACAACCTTGGGTTTTTTGACAAATGACATGGACATTATTGTTCACTACACAAAGGTAAAATGATAACTTAGTGATGATTCAAATACAATAGTCTCACAATCCCACACAATAATGCTCTTTTTAAACATGAAGGTATATGAAATCTCATGCATGTATCACCATGTAGGAGCTTCCAAACGAAAAGTACACCCAAAACAGAGGAAGCAACATTACTAAATTACAAAAGAAAATATTCCAAACTTTTGCATCACCCAAAAAGAGTACAATATTTAGAAAGGTTTCAAGTTTTTTATACCCCAATCTTCTTGCAATAAAAATGACATGCCACAGCCTATTGATGTGATCATGATGATGAGTGGCCCAAAACAATCAATGAGATGTGCTTAGCTTCGGGCTACCTACATGACAGGGCATATCTTGTGTGTTAAATGTAAGGTCAATGGGAGTCAGTGCAGCTTGATGTATGACCATGTGGTCCTTAGGTTGAAGGCCAAGTATGTGCATGTACACATAATACAGCGGCAGCACAAGGTGAAGAGTAGGCTCCTTTTGGATATTGTAATTTGCAAGCGTACGACCATCCTCCAGTACTGGGTTGATTTGACTTTATCTTCACCAGCCTGCTCCTTTGGCTCCTTAGGGCTACAGTTGAGACATCAGAGTTAGACTCACTGGGACAAGCACGAGTGAAATGACCGCTCCCCTTGCAATGATAACACGCATCGGAAAAGGTGGAGAACTTAACACTGAGGACCACTTCCATTCTCCTAGGGTCTTGTAGCTGTAAAAATTCAGGGGGCTCATTATGCCTATCCCAAAGAATTCATGCCCGAGTGTTTGCCTTGAGGAGACCCCAAGAGGCGACGGGAGCAGGTGAGTATAGAACCTTGCCAAGAGTTGCAGCAATGGTAGATGCTTCGTCCACAAGCCAAGGAGGTAGATCTGTGAACTCGATCCATACTGGGCATTCATGGAGAACTCTTTTGGGAGAGAAGGATGATGACCACGGTAAGGCATAGACAAGACACAAGGAACTTTAGACACTAAACTAGATAGTAAATAGCCTTATATCTAGTAAATGCACAATTTTTTCTAGGTAGTAACTAGGGTTTTTTAAATTGGAACTAGGTTTTTAATTTTACTAGATAGATGTGAAGCTATAACTAGTAAAATAAGTGTCTATATGGTAAATCGAGGTGAATTTCTATATATCACCTAATATAGCCATGTTTATTAGATAGAATTATGAAGCTATGGATCATAGGATAATGTGCATGCATAGTAAATCAAGACAAATTTGTATATAAGATCTAACATAGTCACGCTTAGATAGTCATGCTAAGTAAATATACACATCATAATTGATGGGCCTAACCATAAGCCATGTAGTCAATCTCAAATAAGACAATGCTGATACACACTTGTAATGGATATGTTTGTATGCATCCAAAATGTACATGTGCTGTAAGATACATTTGTGCATTTTGATAACTTTTAATTAGCACAAATAGTTTACACATCCACAAATAAAATATCATTTTTAACAATATAAATATTTCCTTATCACATTAAAACAAAGAAGAATCTCATTCAATTCAACTCAATGCCAGGGCTTCAAATCTTAAAATTCCCCTCAAATTTCCCCTCAAGTGTGGGATATACCTAGCATCCATACAAGCACAAATAGTTATCAAAAGTTATTTGAGCCCCTTACAAACTAGAAGCATATCCATCCATTAGCAAAATAGGAATAGTTCAAATTGTAAAAGCCTTTTCCTTAAATGAAAGACATAGAACCTCTTGAGTATGTGGAAACTTGAAGAGGGGAGCTCTCAATAGACAGTCATGGCACATGGTCTATTAACAAGGGTAGCTGTATTAAGTTCATTAAAAAATCAACATTTCCTACCAACATCTGGCATATACTCCCACTTTCATGCATGTAGCATATTCAGGGGGTGAACAAGGAGTAAGAGATGATGGAACACATAGCACAAACATAAAGCAATAGAAGCAAGACAATGGGATAGAGATGGATTATGCTAACATTGTCATTGCTAGCATGAACATGGAAGAGCTAGAGAAGAAGATGTAGGGTGACCAAAAATATTTCAATGAGAATTAAAAGAGTCACAATAGAATTTGGGGAGCAAGTGCTATGTGCATGAGTGGTATCCTTGTTGCCATGCATTCGACAAAGCAATGTTAAGTATTCTCTATGCAACATGTACATGTATTTTAAGGGAAGGTTCCCCTTAAGGACGAGTTTGCTAGATTGTTTTGGCTCACCTATGGATCAAAGTTGTGCTCACATTGTTTTACTTGCCATTAGATTTCTTTTGGGTCTTGCTTTCATCTAAAGCAAAAAGAGATTGGGTTTTGGGTTCACTTGTTTGGCTTAAAGTGAGCCTTGTTTACATGCTTCCATGGCACATTGATTTTATTCCTGAGGAGGTCTTGCAAATTAAATGCCCAATATGGGCTAGTTTTCATGGGCTTCCTACTTTGCTAGATGGAGAAGTTAATGTACTAATAGAAGTTCTAGGTAGAATGCTCCATGTTCTTACAATAATATCAACTAGTGGAGCAAGTGGCCTCTTGTACTTTGGGATAAGAGGAAGAAGATCCTTGGGATGCTCTAGCTTTTTTATCCTAATGGGATTGAGTTGTTGGTCGATATCAAATTCTCCCTCTTGTTGGATACATGCTTCAAATGCAAACAAGATGGGTGCTTTGCAAAGGAATGCCCAAAAAGGAATTGAGCTAAGAAGAAGCCAATGAGAAAATAGTGGAGATAAGGAAGAACTTCAAAAGAAGCAAAAAAGAAAAAACATAGGTTGAGAAGGGTAAATTCAAGGAAACAAACAAGCCTCAAAAGGAGGAACCTAAGGAGTAACCTAATTATCAGTGGCAATCCTAGAGATGTTGAAGTTAAAGTAGGATGGAAAAAAATAATTTCAACCACCAATTTCTTTGAAGTCTAATGGAGGTAAGAAATAAAAACTTTCCCTTTAAAAGCTTCTTGCAAATGTTTTGTTGACACAGATATTTTGCTATTTTGGATTATGGAGGTTCGAACAAAGATATAATGTTAATTAGCTGGCTCACTATAAATCTCTTGGAATGTGAGGTGCCTAATAAGTCCATCCAAGAAGGATGTGTTTAGTAGGAGAAAGAAATGGAATCCCCTCTCTTTCAACACCTCCTTTCTAGAAAGGGAAGGATTCAACCTATATCTGAAGGATGCTTGGAAACAAACCAACAAATCCAATCGCTAATCCAACATAGAACTAGATGAGATCCATAGCTATCATCACTAAGATTACCAAGATGTATGGCAAAGATCAGGATTGACTTCAAAGAGGGTTGCATGCTAGTAGTTAGCAATGCAGGGAGTATATTATTATGACTCTTGCTAAGTGTTCTAGTAATGGGATGTTTTATCAACTTCTCAAAGAAGTGGAGCATTACATGGAGGACTTGCAAAAACATAAACGTGAAGTTGCCAAAATTTAGTCCAAGGGAAATGGTATCTTATGGGGCTAGTGCTTCGACCAATTAATTTAATAAATTGATGAAGCAAAAGAAGCAACAAGAGTTCATCACTATGATAGATGATGGAGGAAGAATCATGGAGTTTCTGTAGGGATGTTTCAATCTCTTTAGAATGTGTCTGTAAATGGTCTATGCTTAGGTCCGTTTGAGGTAAAGAGGTTGATGCGAAAGGGTGTCCCATTGCCCCATTACTCTTTGCCACCATAATCACCAACCCTTTGCTTAGGAATTTGGATTTGAAGGTGCAACATGGAGTGAGTAAGGGGTTTCCTATACCATTAAGAAAATACTTGGTCTCCAACACAATAACTAACTAATATTGTGCAAGTAGAGAAGCAACTAGTAGATGTATTTGATGAAAGTGTATGAAAGTTTTCTAGAGCTATCTAGGGTTGTGACTAATGTGAGCAAAAGCAAGCTTATTTACCTAGGATTGAATGAGTTAGCAAAGTTGCTAAGTGAGCCAAGCTTCCAAGTAGCAGAATTGGAGTTGTAGTTGCTTGATTCTAAAGAATTTGGGTGATTTCAAGATTTCTAGCAGCAAACCTTAACTATTGAGCATATGATGGATGAATTTATTTGATTATCTTGTACATTATGTATGATGTGAGTCAAGTAACATGCAATAGTGACAAAAAATACATGCATAGGAAAGGCCTAATTTTAGCATCATGAATCTGGAGAGATTAATGAAGGTTGAGAATCCATAGCCTAGATTATCATATAAGACACTAGAAGTGAAGTTTCCTGCATTGTAACTAGGGTAATGGCCAACAATAAGAGAGGGATGGTCAATGCCAGTTTGAGTTGATCCAGACCACCTATAGGTGGATACACTTGAATTTGTGTGTTATCTTAAAGATAACAAATTAAAAACTTTAATGATTATGCTTGCAAATCTAAAGCCTTACATGCAATTATCTATATCTTTTTCTATCAAAATAGTTTGAAGAAATTCTAGTAAATGACTAAAGCATGTGTACAATTCTAGATCACTAGGAGGAGACTTAGTCCCATTACATAAATTCATGTAATGCATTGTTCACCACATAGTCCTCTCAACATAGTCCCCTGGCATAGTCCTCTGAGCTTTGTTCATGTAGGCTATCTAGTACACTCCTCAGCCTATCCTCTTGAGAAGCTTGGTACAAGTAGGTTGTGTGGTAATGCTCTTGAGTAGCTTGGTACAAGTAAGTTGTTTTGGGTTTCAATAGGCATCCATCTTAAGTAGCAGCTATGCCCTAGAATATCATGTCAAGAAGTATATTAGACTGAACTAGGGAGTGTATTGTGGTGGTGGTCATGTACCTAAATACCAACCAATTTTTTGAAGTCATTCCAATGCATATATTCTATCTTACCAATTTGAGCAACACTCTAATTGGCAATGTTCCAAAGCAGCTAGGTGTTTTGCACAAACTCTAGGGTCTAAACATAGCTTTCAATAGGCTTGAAGGTAAAAAAACAAACTACTGAAATGTATTGAAACAAGAGAAATACTTAATGACATTAATCAACCTAGCTATAACATATTGGATGCTTGTCTAGGTGTCATAACAGTTCAAAGCAAGTAGCTTGCCTAGTGTTTTCAGAGTAGGTAACTTGAAATTGATTTGGGCTTGAAAATTCTTTCAGACATAAATAAATCTGAACAAAATGATGCCCATAATCTTGGTCATGCAAGGAAATAATCCTGATCATACATGATAGCTTCCTTGAATAAGATGACCATTATCAAGCCCTCTGGTTTTGTGATGTTACCCTCATTATCCATGTTATGCATGAGAGCCTTCCCTACATAAGACAATCATGATCAAGCTAGGTGGTACATACAATGTCCTGATTGTTGAGATCCATCTTATCACAAGAATGAGAGTCCTTATTTGTGATTCACCAAGCCTCACTTGTGAATCTGCTAAAACTTAGTTTGGTAGGTATGAAATCTTGAGATGTGGCATTCTCATGGGTTGCTACACCAATGAGTTTTTGAATCATGTTTTGCCCCATAGTGAATGGTTGCTACACCATGTAATGAATGGATGCAACTGGAGGGTGTTTTCTTACTATGAATGGATCAGTTAAAGTATTATTACTAGCAAGAATAGAATGATTATTTAATAGCCAAAAGAAACCTATCATTAAATCTTATGCATGATGAAATGTTAGGTTAAATACTTCGCTTCTCCTAAGGAAGTTATGCTCAATGGAATGTTAGATTAAATGATTAGCCTTTTTTGACAAGAAAAGTTGATAGATTGAGTTGTAGTAATCTATTAATTTGAACAAAAAAGGGAGAACCAAGCTTGACAAAGTTGAATAACCTTGACATTACCTTAATGATTCATATTCAACATGGCCTTGTCCTCGGAAAAGATTGGTTAATAGAATAGTATATCTTTAGCTTAGATCAAACTAGTATGGCATTACCCTTGTTATGAAGCATTGAAAATAAATATAGTTAAATAAAGTTCAGTTTAAAAGGAACCTAGGATCCTATACATTTTGAGAAATTTCTTCTAAGATCCTTAACCAAGAAGATTTTTCTTGCAGCTTTTGCAAAAGTTGTTATAGAAAACACTTATAAATTTACTAGGAGGTTAGGGCTAGAGGACCTAAGAAGATTTAGTAGGAAGTTAGGGCAAGTGTAAGCTAAAATTTCACTAGCTATGAGTGGATCTCATTATCCTTAATTGGAACATTAAGAAAGGGGATGAGAACACTCAATGAAAAAGACAATACTTTAGGCGATTGTCAAGCCATGAATAGGCATGTGAAGAGGCAACATATGAGGCACCTCTATGAAGAAGAGGGGGCATGATAAGAATTAACATTGTGTAAGAGGAGTGACCATTACCGAGCAAACATGGTGTTAAAAAATCAAGGTTAAGGAGAGGATTGCTGCTCTACTGGCTTCATAAGATTGGCATGAAGTTATTAAATATACAGGGATGGTGTCACGGTGTGTGCTCAAGAGGGTAATTGGGTGGGGGGCCATTGACAAAGAGGGAGGGTAATAGGATTGCATTCAAAATAAAATTCTTTGAAGGTCTTCTACGAGTTTAGTGGAGCAAGTGAAAGTGTTTCAAGCCGTGAAATTGCAGGCCCTCCCCTACCCCCTAATCGGTTGTGCGGATTGCCAAAATTTAGGTTTGAATGTGATCACCTGAATTCAGCGAAAGGCCTCAGTGTCATCCTCGCCCTCGAGCATTGTAAACCATGAGGTGCAGGTTCCCTCGTAGCACGATGACATGAATGAAGGCCCTAGGCTTGCACGCGAGTCGGCCTATTAGGAGCTCATCTCATATTTGTCCATGGTGGGCAGCCATCGCTGTTGCATGGTCTGGCTCGTGAAGAAAGGCAGGCTGAGGATCCGTCTAGCTCGCCGCCAGTGGGGGCCAAAATCTGCGAATGTGAGGTCTCTGAGGATCCGTCTAGCTCGCCGCCAAAGTGGGGGCCAAAATCTGCGAATGCGAGGTCCTGGCCAGTCGAGCTTCGTGAAGATGCAGTACTTAGAAGTCCCCGTACTTAGATGTTTAGGTAAGTTTCGAGACTCGCATGTAAGTTTATGCAGGCCTCTTGTGCTACTAATTTTAATTGTAAAAATGGATGATTTTGATTGTGTTTAAGAAGATGCATCATCTGAAGAGATGTCTTTCTTGAAACACAGTACATAAGAATTGATAGAAGAAGATGCTTATACCTTTCTTTAAACTCAAATTCTGGGTATAAATTCCACCTACTACTGACAAAACTGAGGGATACACGAGACAATATAGGAATTAGTTGATTAGATAACAAATCAATAAGGACCAATTGAAGTATTGGGAATGCATAAATCTATGCTTGAAGATGTCTTCAATTAGCTAATTGTAAGCTATAATCTGACTTGACTGTTGAAGCCACATCAAATAAGAGCTAATCATAACATGTATATTAGCACAAGATGGAAATCCAGCTTGGTACAAGATGGCAGCCAGTTAAGAGTAAACTTCAAAAAATTCCAAAACTCCAAATTTTATAAATTTTGAGACTTGGTGGAACTATGGCATACACGAATTATGAGACTTGGAATGGCTGTCAGCCAATGTTGTCCCATGTAAGAGTTTATGATTTCATGGTATATGGTTTAATGCAATAGCAACTTTGACTTAGAGAGCAAGGTATAGAACTTGAACTTCTCTCATGGATGGGAAAAATAATCAGTAAGAGCATATGCATGTTGGATATACAGCTACTAAAATCCAAGCATCTCTTTGCATCATTTGATGTGCAGGATTAGTTGAACTATGTTGATATAGAATAGATTTCAGATAGAACTACTTTTCTAATTGTCAATTCTAAAAGTTCTTTCCCTTCCCTTCAGAAGCAGGTTAGATTTTAGGTGGAGTATTTGACGAGAAAATGAAAGCGAATTGATTAGAATAAGGTATGCCTTCCTTCAAACCATTGACTAAGTACTTTTTTCGTTTTTGAATCACTGTATGGCACAGTAAGCTATGGCATGTCATTGAAGTAGTTGTCAAAAGATTCTTGGCCTTCATCAGATGGGATAAACACAACCTCAAATTCCTTGTTCTTTTCCTTCAACTGATTATAAATGGATGCCAACACTGGTGTGAATCTTTGACACGGTGGGCACCAATGTGCCGAAAAGTACAATGCAATAATTTTGCCTTCTAGATCTGCAACTTTGACTTGTTCTCCATTCTTTCTAATCACATAATCCTGTTCATCATGGACTAAAAGGATTTGCTGATTCTGATTCTCCAATATTTCCTTTGCAGCTTTATGTAGAGCATTGATTTGCTCATCATTTGTAGCTTTATGTAGAGCATGGATCTACTCATCATTGAAAGAGAATGCCTTTGCTCCCCATTTCTCCAACAAATGCATAATCAAATATGAAATGCCAAAGAATCATGACACAAAGGAAGTAACCACAAATGCTCAGGTGAGAGTTTTAAGAATTCTTCTTGTCCTTTTCTTCAACATGGTTTTTTAAATAGTGGATCAAATGTGAAGAGATGCAAAATTGATTTGATTCTTACGAGGACAAGTTTTGTAGTCAAATGTCTACATGCATCAAAAGTGGTGGTTTTGTTGGTCTACTTGAAAGAGGTAAAGAAAGAGATCATTGCCTCCATTTATGAAGGCAAACCACAACAACTACTTGAAGGAAGAGAGAAGGCATTCAACGTGTAGCTGTAAATGAAGACAACTTGAAACTAGGTTGGGATTGCCAAGTACTTTCCTGCTTAGGGGTGGTCTAATGAATTTTTTTAGTGAGTATGTTTGCTCCAATGATGCATTGAATTGTTGTGTTTGAAAATTTAGAGCATTTCTTTCCTCTCTCAAGACTAGGTGGTAAACTTCATATAGTTTATGAAGTGGTTTGAGAAACATTTTATGTTGTGTAGAGTATGGTTTGTTGGCTACATGTTGGTAGGGTCTTTTCCCACTATTTTGGAGCTTGTGGTAGCATATGAGCTTGAGAAGAGCTTCTGGGTTGGGAGTAGCTTCAGAGAGACACTTGACATCAACAAAGCTTGGGCAGTTGTTCCTTTGTATCGGGTTTTCCTAGCTCCTTGGCTTCTCTTTCCCAATCCCCCCAAATGGCCTTGGGAGGCCTTGTATTCATGTTGTGATGTTAGCCTTCAGCTCTAGTTATGTTGTTGAGCCCTTGGTTGTTCTTTAATGGTTCTGAATAATACAATTAGCCACATTTTATTTTGCCTGAAAAGGTTGAAGTGGTGGGTCAAGAGGCATTAAGTGGTGGGCAGGAAAGTCAAAGACAGAGCGCGAGGAAGGAATAACAAGCAGTGAGCTAATGTATCATGTATAGAAATTTATACACTAGAAAGGAGGGGGGTGGGTCAAGTAAGGATGGGTACGGCAAGCTGGGAGGGGTTGCCTTATGATTTTGTAAAACACTATTGATAGGTTTTTCTATGATTCTGTAATATTATGTGGTGTTAAGGTGTAACCAAGGAAAAGTTTTGTATGTACGAGTGTATAAACAATGAATTTGGTTTCTTTATAATGCTATCAGTATACTAACTCCAAAATTTGCAGCCATCATGTGAAGGATTGCAAGCTGCAACTTTACATGGTGCTGATTTTAACTCTTCAAACAGGTTATGGATGAGGGAGTAGCAACACATCATTTGAAATTATTGATCCCTAAATTTCTCAGGTACCAATTTTCACCAACAAAAATCTTAATTTTGATGCACAATCACTATCAAAACTTTGTCTAGGATATCAAATAACAACACAGTGCATGCATTTCTCCTTTGAAGCACCCCCTATCATAGGCCCTGTCAAAAAGCATGTGGATAGACATGTTTGGGAGTATAGTCATCAGTGCAAATATCACTAGCAGCAATGGGTAAGCTAAGGGCTGTAGGCTCATGGTGACACGTGGAAGAAGTAGGAGATGTATTCAATAGAGATCATGCTGAATTCCATGATGCACAAAATCTGTAGAAGCAAAATAAAAAATGATCCCTTTTGTATTGACTTCTTGGAGCTTAATGAATTAATAAGAATCATTGGGCATATTGGATTTGAAGGAGTGGCTTCCTGAGTTTCTTGAGACCATCTAAGGATTGGTACTTTAGTTCACCTTGGATATTTAATAGCTAAGACCAATCTAACTTCTTGTGGAATATGGCTTGCTTGTAGGACATTTTTCATCGGCATCATCATTTCTAATAAGAGTATCAATGTTTAGCTAGCATTTGAACAAATCAAGGAGTATTTCTTGTGAATCTTTGTCTAATCTTTTAGAAGAAGCCTATGCGCACTTGAAACCTCACTACTAAGAGGCTTGTTCTATTAGCAACTTTTTCATATGGAGTTAGAGTGGTCATGATAGTAGGTCTTCTAGACACATGCAACACCAACAAGGTGCTTGGAGGTGAGGAAGCATATCAAACCCTCGATTGTCACCACAAGGTATGTATCCTTATGAAGGAAATTCATAGAAGGTACAATTGTTGCTACTTTGGTGCTCTTACATTAGATGCACCTCTTACTACTTTGGTTGTAGCAAGGCCAATAAAAGGCTAGATTGGTTGAAGTTTGAGCTTGATGGATCTGTATGTTTCATCCACCTATTTAAACAACTTGCTAAAACATTGAAAATGAAGAATGTAAATTCAGGGTTTTGATATCCTATTTACATATACTGGTAAAGCTAAATCAATTTGACTTGGTATAATACTTCAATCTATTGGATTCCTATCTTGTGGGAAAACTCAACACTAGCATATGTGTTTGGTAAATCTTATTGTTTGAGAGTCTAGATAGCATTTCATATTCCCACAAGAGTATGCATTGATTTGGATGGGCATTACATTTATCCCGATTAGTAAGTATGATACAATATGATTCCATGAGCAAATAATTTAAATGTCATTTCATTATTTGTCTTGTTGTGCATAGGATACAGGGTTTGAAGCATACAACCAATATTGTGGAGCTATGGGAGATTGCAGTGATTTTAGGATCAAAGGGAAGGAAGTTTGCTAAAAATGGTAGGTCTTCTCTTATTGCTCTGAGCTTTTTTCGCTATGTACATGTTTGAGCCTTTTGATGTCCTTGTTGATTGTAAGCACAAAATGAATCTCGGGACAACATTGTTGCTGAAGCAGCAAGGATTTGGATTTCAAAAAAAAGAAAGGGAGGCTTAAGAAGAGCTAACAAGACTTGATTTTTTAATGGTGGAGCAGATCCGAAGAGGATGACAACTCTAGATCTACCTTAGGTACTGTAGAACATGGTGAAGTAGAGAGAATGTAGTGTTCAAGACAACTTTTTTAGTGGATTCAATCACAATTCTATTGCTAACAATACAACATTGTAAATAAATCGTGATTAGTTTTCTTAACATGATATATTGGTGTGATAATGGCTTGTATTAATGGTTCCGTCTAGTTTTCTTGTATAGGAAAAATTTACTATATCTATGGTTTCAACTAGTTTTCTTATCTAGGAATATTTTACTAGATCATCAACTAGGAATTTTAAAAATATTCTATATAGAAATATTTTACTAGATCACTAACTTGTAAAGTGTTCCACTTCTACTAGTTGAGACTTTTTCTAGATACTTTGATAAGTATCTAGAAAATCTCTCTTTTTTTACTATATGGAAACATGTTTAAAGCTCCTTGTGAGACTTCCTTTGTAACCAAGAGATGAGGCAAGAACCCAATCACGTTCGGCTTTGGAACCCAACCGTGCCAAGTAAAAGCCCTTCTCGATGAACTTGAACTGCACAAGATTGGCATTGCCTTGATAAGAAGCATCAAACCATTTGCAGAAGTCATCTTCCACTTCAGGTCGCCCCAGGAAGTACATGTAGACTTCCATAGCCAGAAGAGTGGCATACCGCTGGCACACACGATCGTAGGAGAGGGCAATAGTAGCCTTATGCACGCGAGCTCCTTCCTGGGCCTTAGCTTTGCAAGCTGCATTGTGCTTTTCTTGGTCCTTCTGCAGCGCTTCATCTACTTCAAACATATCCAGATCATTGTTCTACAAAGCCTGCTTGTAGTGAAGTGTGTCGGCTGGTTGCTCAAGGGGCATTATTTCAGTCATTTGTCGTTTGCTTGCACAGGGCCATATACATGCCTGGTCGACACGTGGCACAGTTACGAGACTGAACTACTTGGACGGCGCTGCTTCAAGTCATGGTGGGTTGGTTGGCAGTAAAGTTGACAGCCACGACGTTCTCTATGTGTTGGAGCTACTCAAGCCTTCTCAACAAAAGTATGCAGGTTGAGAACCCCATCTTTGTATAAGTTGTAGCCAGCTTTGCTTTCAATCATCGTTAGTGTCATCTCAAAGAAGATGCCAATTATGTAAAGGAGCGAAAAAAAGACCAATCAGTTGTGTCAAAAATTCTTTCGATCTGCTAGGGATGTTTGTTTAGGCACTATAGTATGTAGGGTGCAAATGTAATTTTTTTGTCTAGTGGATATAACCTGTTGTTATATCTTCGTACAACTTGGAATGAAGGTCAATTTACTTCTGTGCAAGTTAGAAGAAGAACTGTAATAGTTGTGAAGATTATGAGAGAATATTAATTTTTACATCTACTATCTCTTATTTAAAGATTTCCCCATGTTGCCACCAAACTTGACATGCCTCACATGGCAACCGTATAATTTTCTTGGGAGCTACAAACTTATCTAAAAGCATTTCCCCCTCCTAGTCCTCCCCAAAAAAAGAGAAGCTTGGTGAGCGTGATGTGCTCTTTCATTTCCTTTTTCTTTAAACCTTCAAAAGTTTAGGCTTCAACTATATCGCTAGCGAGAGCCAAAGGGGTGCACATTCATTGCATTCAATGTTGTCTTTTCCTCCTTCCCCTTCTCTCTCTCTCTCTCTCTCTCTCTCTCTCTCTCCACAAATGACATAACGTTATCATTCAATGCTCTCTCTCTATCTCTATCCCTGAGATGCTCACTTTCATCCCATTCAATGTTCTCTCACACACACACACACACACACACACACACACACACACACACAATGGACGCCATAATATTTGGCATCTGGATTCCAATCCTCACACTAATCATTGGCATTGGCCTTGACTACTTAGCAAGGCTAATGACGATATCATATGTGAGAGCAATTGTTCTCTATTACTTTGGATAGTTAAACAATGAGAGATTGTTGGACGATGGTGGGATGGATCTCCATATTTAAGCAAGAAAATGCAAGAAGAGTGGAGGGAGGGTTGGTGCCAAAGGGGAAAAAAAAGAAACACACACACACACACACACACACACACACACACACACACACACACACACACACACACACACACACACACACACACACACACACACACACACACACGAGTTTAATGTACCTCACCTTCATGCACAAATCTTCCAATGTGCCTATTCTTGCAACAAATTGATCATTCCATCTACAAGCTTTGCACTCTCATGAAGGATCTAATGGACATGCTTATGCCAATATCATGACATCTATCATCATAATCCTTGACCTAAGCTTCTACCCTCTTCTACTACAATTCCAAGTTAACATCTTACGATTCCCTTATTGAGAGAGAATATATTTCCCTACTATTTTGTTGAATTCCAGGTGCCCTTAGGCATTCTCGCATTTCACTTGGTTGATGACATTGGGATGCCATCAAAGGTATCATGCAATACCTAAAGGGAACAACAGCTATGTCATCTGTTATGGTGGCAAAGATATATAGTCATGGGATACATTAACTCTGATAATGCAGGACATGCAGATAGTAAGAAGTCCACCTCTAGCTATGTCTTCACATTTGTTGGAAGTGCTAGTTCTTGGATATCCAAGGTGCATAAATGCATAGCCCTACAAGTTAAGAGTATGTTGCAAACTGAGGCTTGCAAGGATTGCAAGGAGACTCTCTCTGGTTAGGCCGTCTAGTGGCAAACCTTAACATTACCGATGTGGTCCCTACTTTTGCATTCAGATTCTATGAGTACTATTCAGTTGGAAAAAAAGATGATCTTCTATACGCAAACTAAGCACACTAAGATGCATTATCACTTTATTCGAGAGGTCATTGAGGGCAAGTTCATTGAGCTTGTCAAGATCTCAATTAACCAAAATCCTGCAGATCTGCTTACTAAAAGTCTCTCAACGAAGCTTTTTGTCTTCCTTGGGGAGTTGATGAACGTTAAAGATATGACATCTTTCCTCATCCTGTTGTACTTATGTATATTTGTAATTTTCACTTTTTCTTGTTCTCTCCTTACTAAGGGCACATTCACCTTAAACTAAGAGGTTGTTAGAAATAAGGCGCATGTGCCTAATTGCCCATGTATTAGTTATGACAATATCCGCACCATGAATTAGTTACTTGCACACCTATACACTACAAGTGACAAATGCCTATCATTGTCATTTTATTCTTTATTCTTTCAATGACATTTGAATAAAAAGAAAGGCGTTCACACATTGTTGGAGTTTCCACACATTCTCTCTCTCTCTCTCTCTCTCTCTCTCTCTCTCTCTCTCTCTCTCTCTCTCTCTCTCTCCACCATAGCTCCTACTTCCACTCTGTGCTTCAACTTCAAGGCTCACTCCCTTCACTTCAAGGTTTTTTACCGTTCCACCAAGGAAGAAAAATGCATTCCCAGATTAGTCAAGATATCCTCACCGAGGATGGGGATTTTACTTTTGTGAGCTTTCATTTTCGTTCTTTTGTAATCAATCCTTTTTTTTCGTTCTTTTTCATGCAATGTATCAATTCTACATGTAAATATCTCTATGCAAGATACCCCCACATGGGCGTATCCTAGGTCATGCATACATTCATAGCACGATTACTAATTCATAGTCATACAAACCATAGATATAAAGTGACAAAAAAAGAAAATAGCAATTCTTCACTATTACTAAAAGAGTATGATGCTTTGCATTTACATGAATACACATCAAGAAAACAAAACCAACATGGCATATTCTCAAAATGAAACCAACCAAAAAGTAGTAAAGCATACGTTACCATATAGTCACAAGGTACACTCTCTTAAGCATAGATCAAATATTCTAATGCACGAAATCTCTTAGACAGTGTCTCCTTTGTGTTAGAAAACATTTTTTTCAACATAATAATATCTTAAGTAGTATCAAACTCTGATCAACGGGACTCTCTAGAAACATTGTACTCTCCTTGAGGCAAGAATCTCTCATGGGTGGTCCAATACAATGAGTCCATTGAGGGGAGGTACTCATATTTGATGCTTGAGTGATGATGGCTCAAATATGCCAAAGATAAGGATGAGAGAGAGAGAGAGAGAGAGAGAGAGAGAGAGAGAGAGAGAGAGAGAGAGAGAGAGAGAGAGAGAGAGAGAGAGAGAGAGAGAGAGAGAGAGAGAGAGAGAAGGTTTAGGAATCACTCTATGAGTTCCATGTAGGGTAGGAGAAAGCCTTCATTTTTGCAAGTTAGGACCCCATTATCTCAAGAAGGGCATTCTTCAAGGTTACCTTTCTTTAGGAAAGGTAAATTTTTTCTAGTGCCTTTTGAGAGCATAGCCATGAAAAAAATCCATTTTTAATATATATTTTTAATATATAAATTTAAAAAATCTATTATGTAAACTTAAGAGTTACAAGTTTCTACAAAACTAAAAGTATAATCCACATTGTAAGGCTTCAAAAATGACCATAAATGCAAGCCAAGACATTCTTTATTATATTGAGATAAAAGCTTAATGGATCAACACATGTTATCAAAATCAATAAGAAGAAAACCACTTTCTTATGTTGTCATCACATTGGGATTTCGATGCTCTTTCAAGCCATCCCAAGCACTACACATGGCATCCCAATCCATAGCGCGAGGATTTTTCTCACCAATGTAGGATAAAAGCATCAACATAATCAATGTCTCCAAAGCTAAGTGGTTTTTCTCAAGAGACTTCATTCTATTCATTTGAGAAAACCCCCTCTCACAATCCACTATACTTGCAATAATCACTAGACAAGCATGCCAAAATTTCTTGATTTCTCCATATAGTTGCTCCCAATGCTCATCAGTTCCACATTTTGCCCATGCCCCATGCATACTCATGCATGGACAAGTCCTTTTTCAATTTGATCATGAAATCCTCATATTGCAAGTTACATGCATTCACATAAGCTTAGTCCCCAAGTTTTTCTAAAAGAATAGGCAATATCCAAATCCTTCCCATTGCAAACGTTAGCTTGTGCTCAATAGGATAGTCCTTTGGACTAAGTACTTTTGCTATTTCAAAGAGTTTTATGTCTTTTAATGGTAGACACAAGGATGATATAATTTTTCCAACAAATTGTCTACTATATCATGTTGCCTAGTTGAGAAGTAATTGGATATGATGATGATCCCATCATATCCCTTTGTGCATTTCTCTTTCATGCATCAGAAATACTCAATTGTAAAGTATCTCTTTTTGGGTGACTAGGACCCATAATCTGGAGAGAGACATATAACTTGTATGCTATTGTTAATCAGTATATAAAATTACATAATGGTACAAGGCTTAGAACACACACTCACATACACATACACACTCTTTCTCAAAAGTCAAAAACTAAAATGCATAAACATAGAAAAATAACTCAAAGAGAAATGTGATATGCGTCCCTACCTCAATCAATGGAGTTACAACTTGAAGTGTAGTTGCTAAAGCTTGCAAAAGACGTTTGACACTTAGCAAGTTTGTAGGGCTCCTTCTTCAATCCTACTCTTAAATGTTTTCCTTTCTTGAGCTTAAGAAATCTACACATATAGAGAAAAATCCTTATAATGGTAATCAAGGTGTCTATTATGTAAACTTAAGAGTTACAAGTTTCTACAAAACTAAAACTACAATCCACATTGTAAGGCTTCAAAAATGATCATAAATGCAAGCCAATACATTCTTTATTATATTGACATAAAAGCTTAATGGATCAGCACATGTTATCAAAATCAATAAGAAGAAAATCACTTTCTTATGTTGTCATCACATTGGGATTTCGATGCTCTTTCAAGCCATCTCAAGCACTACACATGGCATCCCAATCCATAGCGCGAGGTAGTTGCAACAATCACTAGACAAGCATGCCAAAATTTCTTGATTTCTCCATACAGTTGCTCCCAATGCTCGTCAGTTCCACATTTTGCCCATGCCCCATGCATACTCATGCATGGACAAGTCCTTTTTCAATTTGATCATGAAATCCTCATATTGCAAGTTACATGCATTCACATAAGCTAAGTAGTCCCCAAGTTTTTCTAAAAGAATAGGCAATATCCAAATCCCTCCCATTGCAAACGTTAGCTTGTGCTCAATAGTATAGTCCTTTGGACTAAGTACTTTTGCTACTTCAAAGATTTTTATGTCTTTGAATGGCAGACACAAGGATGATATAATTTTTCCAACAAATTGTCTACCACATCATGTTGCCTAGTTGAGAAGTAATTGGATATGATGATGATCCCATCGTGTCCCTTTGTGCATTTCTCTTTCAAGAGAATGCACCAAAAATACTCAATTGCAAAGTATCTCTTTTTGGGTGACTAGGACCCATAATCTGGAGAGAGACATATAACTTGTATGCTATCGTTAATCAATAATATATAAAATTACATAATGGTACAAAGCTTAGAACACACACTCACATACACATACACACTCTCTCTCAAAAGTTAAAAACTAAAATGCATAAACATAGAAAAATAACTCAAAGAGAAATGTGATATGGGTACCTACCTCATTCAATGGAGTTACAACTTGAAGTGTAGTTGCTAAAGCTTGCAAAAGATGTTTCACACTTAGCAAGTTTGTAGGGCTCCTTCTTCAATCCTACTCTTAAATGTTTTCCTTTCTTGAGCTTAAGAAATCTACGCATATAGAGAAAAATCCTTATTATGGTAATCAAGCTTCCTCTCAAACTTTTATTGAGAATGCATGTAGCACTAAGAATTCAATAATCATGAACCCACTTGACTTTAGAGTCTTATAGGATTATAAAATAGAAAAAAGCATACCAAATGAGAGTGCCTCAACCAAACCAAAAATGGAAGCTCAATATGGCAAATTCAAGTTGCATGCAGTCATTGCTCACTGCAATTCAAAAAACACATTGTCAACCATGGCAAAGATATCATTGCAACACTAAATAGAGATGATGTACACATCTATTGATCTCTAAATAACAACCAATACTTGGGCAATGGGGACTGTGTACCAATCCTACTCAGCACACTTGCTGCCAATTCAGCTAAACTGATCACTGCAATGTCGATTGTAGAAGTCAAAACAGTACATGGTCCCAAAGCCCATAGGTAGCATAATAGTTAAATCACCAATTCACGTGTACAATGACTAAACTTCCTTATCAAGGTTAAGATTATAAGCTTAATTAATGGGGTTACATGGTCATTGGTTAATAAACGGATGAAGCAAAATGCTCTATGAGATAATAGTGGCAGCCACCGTGATGGGCACCTCCTCTAGCTATGACGTGATAATCAACACTAATCTTAATATGTCTGGGCTTCCATCTTACAATGCTTGCCCCAATGCCCTACATCATCTATGATGCCTAGTGCCCCAGCTCTCGCACTTCAGTCTAGTAGTGCTTGGCACACCAAATTGCTCCTTACTACACATGGCCAATGGTTGCCATTGTCATGTCTTGTAGGCTGCAAAGTGCAAACTTGTGGTAGATGCAGTGTGATATTCCCTATTTTTTACTATATAATGTTGTTTTCCTTCCATGAATGGATACTACAGGCAATGGTCCATGTGGAACATTCAAACCTCTTTCTTGGAGTTGTTCATGAATCGTAGCTCATGGCGCTGCCTCTATTGTCCTCCATGGATCAACTAGCTCTACTTGACACTATGTTATATCTAGCCATAAAGGCATGCAACAAGACTAAGGCCCTTATTCAGACCAAATATGCTTATTCTCATTTTATCTTACATACATTGGAGCTCACAAGGCTCATAGGAGAGCACTTGGTGCTAGCCTTAGCTCAGTGTGGTGCTCTTGAGGATGCACATCATGTGTTTCTATCCCTATTTGGTCAAATGGTCTTTTCATGGACAGCCATGAAATCTGGCTTGAGTGACTACGGTCAAGATCGAGAAGCACTACAAATGTATCACTCTATGAAAGTTCATGGTGTTGTGCCAGAAAAATACACTTATGTTAGTTTGTTCAAAGCATGTTCAACTTTGTTGGACTTGCAAGAAGCCCAACATCTATTTGCTGATGTAGAGATGAAGGAACTTTCTGGTAATGTTTTTAATGGAAGAAACTTAGTGATTGTTTATGCCAAATGTGAAAGCCTTGTGGAAGCTGAGGTAGTGTTTGACTATTTAGTGGAGCAGACTCTGGTATCACGGAATGCAATGCTATCATCATATGTCGAACATGATGAAGAAGTGAAGGCTTTGCTATTGTTCAGACAAATGTATGACAAGGTAATGGATTTGGATCAGTAGATCTTTTTGATTATGATTCAAGCATGTGGTACTCTTGCAAAGAAGGCTCAAAGTTCCATTCATGAGGACTGATTGAACTTTGTCATATGCATTGAAATCGGAAAGGCTTTACATTGTGATGCCCAAAAGAGGGGATTTACTACAGATGTATTTGTGTGTACTGTACTTTTAAACATGTACAACAAGTGTAGAAACATTCTAGAAGTAGAGAATATGTTTGATAGATTGTCAGAATGATGTATTGTGTCATGGGATATAATGCTCTCTACATATTCATAGCAAGGCCAACAAGGAAAGGATTTGCAATTTTATAAACAAATGCAAGGGGAATGGGTGATCATAACCCAAGAGACAATTACAATTACTTTTAGTGCAATAGATGTTCATCATGTAGAGTGACTTGGCTTTCTGAGGGATGTTTTAGTTGGAAGTACAATCTTGGGCATGTATGGGAAGAGTGGACGCCTTATTGAAGTAGAGAGTGTCTTTGGGGGCCTGTTGGTGGACAACGTAATCCTGTCAAAAGCAATGATAGTTGTTTATTCGGAGCAAGTGCAAGGAGAGCAGGCTCTACAATTGTATAGACAAATGCAAGTGGAAGGGGTGAGTTCAAATCACCAGACACTTCTCATCACTTCACACATGCCATGTTGTTTTTGAGAATGAGGAAGCTGTGTATATATGAAGAGGCAACCAGTCAAATTGTCAATTTTACATGTAGGGAGAGAATTACAAGTTGATTGCATAAGGAAGGGCATCGTCAAAGACCTGTTTGTGAAAAATGCTCTTATAAGTCTATATGGGAAGTGTGGAAGCAGAGCATATATTTGATGGGTTTTTGGATCGTGATTTGGTGTCATGGAATGCAATGCTATCGGCTTATGTTGATCAAGGTCAAGGAGACAAGGCATTGCAATGCAATGCTATCGACTTATGTTGATCAAGGTCAAGGAGACAAGGCATTGCAAATGTATACACAGATCCAAATTGAAGCAGTGAGTCTGAGGCAACAGAGTTATGCAATTCTTCTTCGAGCCTATGGTTCCCTTGCAAAGAACAAAGAAGCAGTTTCATTTGAACAAAGGACAGTGATAAGAGCAGTGTCTTTGAAGATTTTAAAAGCAATACACACAAATTTGGAGTAGAAGAAGCTCATGATAGACGCTTTTTTGTGTATTATCCTTTTGACCATGTGTTGGAAGTGTGGAAGTATTTCGGAAATAGAAGGTGTGTTTGATACATTGCCAAATAATGATCTTGTGACTTGGTGTCTAATGCTTTTAGCTTATGTTGAGCAAGTCCATGGACCTAAGGCTCTACAGTTGTATCATCAAATGTAAGAAGAGGGATGCATTCCAAATCACTGGGGACACTTGCAGTTGCCCTTCCGGCTTGTGGTTCTCTTTTATGCAAAGGTCATGCTAACAGACAATCGACCACAAGCATGCCTTTGGATATTGTAAGGGGCTTGCATGTTGATGCTTAGCAAAAGGGTTTTTCATCCCAAATCCATTTGTTGATAGCAACCTTGTTTCCATTTTTGTTGTATTTGATGGGTTGTTGGATCGGACCTATGTGTGTTGGTGTATAATGCTCTTAGCATATATTGACAAAGGTCATGGGGAAAACATTGATTCGTGCATTTGGTAGTTGTGCAATGATGAAACATGTGCAGGTAGTCTTTGATAGATTGTCTAAACCTGATGCGATATGATGGAATGCCTGCATTGTTGGGTATGCACCAAATGGTAGTAGCTTATTAAGCCGTCAAGTGTTAGAGGAAATGCAAGGGTCTGGTATTAAATAAGATAAAGGCACATTCCTTTCACTCCTGTGTGCTTGCAGTCATGCTAGCCTTGTGAAGGAAGTTGTTGAGAGTGCTTTGAAATTATGAGCAAGGATATCAGGATTACGACCAACTTGAAACATTATCTTGTCATGATTGTCCTTCTTGGGCATGCAGGGGATTTCAAGGCAATAGAAAACAATACTCTCAATGATGACATTGGAGACTGACATCTTAGTTTGGCTACATTTGTTGAGTGCATGCCAAAGACATGGCAATTTGGAGCTGGCAAGACAAGCATTTGACAGAGTGCAGTGAATTTAAATCCCGAGGATGGTCTGCTAACATGGAGAAGAGGGAAAGGGAAGAGTAGAGAACGACATGAAAAATAACCCATTTTTTGGGGAAAAAAAGGGGGCTCTGCCATTTTTGTGGCAAAAATGGGGAGGCTCTGCCTTCCCTTTTTTGCAGAAAAATCAGGATAGAGGGTGGGGGGGCTCTACCCATTTTTGTGGCAAAAATGGGGAGGCTCTGCCTTCCCTTTTTTGCAGAAAAATCAGGATAGAGGGTGGGGGGGCTCTACCATTTTTGTGGCAAAAAAAATATGGGGGGCTCTGCCTCCCCATTTTTTTGCCGAAAAATCAGGATAGAGGGTAGCCGGAGCATACCTTGAGGCAGAGCGAGGGGTAGCAGGGCATCACTAGAATCGCAATGTGGTTGGCGAAGTGTAGTCAGTGTGTCCTCTCTCCTTTCGATCACGATCACTACTACTTTTCACATGTGCATTATCTGATCATGATGGCACCGATCTCCCCCCTTCCAATGCAATCATGGACCGGCCACCTTATAAGCTCAAACATGTTGCTCATGACATTTTACCTTGAGCCCTCCGAAAATGGCAGTCTTGGTCTTCTTTCTGGCCACAAGAAGACGCCTTCTTCCTGACTTCTATATTCAATATGGGGCAGCTACCCTCCATTGCTTGAATGAGCTCCCCTTTAAAATATACCATACTCTGCTGTTTTCATGCTGTTGATGATGCCCTCGTTAATAATGCTGATCATATCTCTGCTGCTCCGTTCAAGCACATGGCTACAGCCTCATGTCTTCATGCAGCCACAGACCCTTTTCTCCAAGTCGACTGGCATGCACACTTCCAGGTTGCAGCTGGAAGCTGGCTCCTCCATTCCTTTGTACAGGCCGAAGCTCCCCTCTAAATTCATGACCTGCACTTTGGTGGTACTACACGTATTCCCCCCAAGAATTAATCGACTTTTAACTGCAGTATCATTTGGTGGCAATCTTGAAATACCCAGCGCGGGTGGTGGTATCATGCACTCTTTCCTGCATGGAAGTTGGGTCCCTTCGACGTGCAGTGTGTTGCCCAGCTTCCTTTGTGACTGCAATCTGTCTGATATGTTCCCCTCCCTTGGACTGCACCATAACAGCTTCTTGGACTGATTGAGACAATCGATGGTCTCAGACTTTCTGATTATCCCCCTTGATCAGAAGTCGTTCAAAATGATGGCATCCCCCACTTGAATCATCATGCACAAAAAGTGACTCTCCCCCTATCCTCGGGCAAAATGGGAGATCCTTCAAGAAGAGCGTGGTCACGATCCTAGACCCCGGCCTAGGTGCTTCAAAAACTTATGCCTTCAATATACTGGATTCTCGTTCTGCTGGTGAGGATAACTTCTTTGGGGCAAGGTTTCATGCTCGTTTAGGCTAGATATAGTATTACTAAAACATGCGTAACAACATGTATATGTACTCTAGTGATGGGATTTAAGAGCCTTAAGTGTATTTTCACCCAAGCCAAGAAGGTTTGTTATGGTGATGTGCCACAAGAATCAAGATGCTAAGAGAACCTCAACCCTTTAATATTCTGCAGATGAAGTGGGAGTCAATAAGCATGGACTTCGAAAAGGGATTACTCAACTATTGCTAATGGATATGACACTATCATGATAGTGATAGATAGATTAACCAAAGTTGCTCACTTGATTCTAGTCAAGATGACCTACAAATCCTCTAATGTTGCACAAATATTTATTAAGGAGGCATTCAAACTACATGGTCTACCAAGGATTCTAATCAATAATAGAGATTCTGAGTTCATCTCAAAGTTTTGGACTTGTCTATTCTAAGCCATTGAACTAAGTTATGCTTTTGTATTAGTTATTATTTGTAAATTGGTGGAAATTTTGAGAGAGTGAACAAATCATTAAAGATATCTTAGGATACTATTATGTCGTAGAACCAAGGAGATAGATTGAATATCTACTACTTGTGAAATTGGCCTATAATGCCACCTAGTTGCAGACGATTAAGATTTTCCCATTCCAAGCTCTATATGGACAAGAATACCGGATCCCATTGAACTTTGGATTCCCATTCTCAAGGTGGAAGCATTATAGCTATATGCTTGAAGACATGGACCAATAAGTTCAAGCCATTGATCACATGATATAAAGGTTGTCCACCAAGATTGTTATTCTATTTTGATCCCTAGAGAATTGTCCATACCTATAAGAAAGGAGACAAGGCTTTCCTAAGGGTGAAACATGAGAAGAGCTCACTATCCCCAGGGAAGTACTCTACGAAGTGGGAAAAGTGATGCGAAAGTAAGCGTATAAACTCAAACTACCACCTCATCTCAAGGTACATCATGCATTTCATGTGAACTTTCTTAAATCATATGTATTTAGCTCTAAACATATACACTATTATGAGTAAATAGTGTGCCATCCCAAGGGATTCTGAAAATACATATTAAAAGTGGAATCCTATTGAATGCCTAGTATAATGGAAAGATCATCTAGAAGAAGATGCCACTTGGATGGATGAGGCTATCCTTTGAAAAGAATACCCTCGGTTTCTCTTGAGATCAAAATATCTTGATTTTCCAAGGAGAAGAGGATATGATATTCCCAGTATACAACTATTACTAATAAAAGAACATGGAATTTTAAAATATTTGATTTAAAGTGCAAATATTATCAAACAAATGTTTCCATTGAAGAAATGTGAATTATTAGCATATTTGCACATTTACATGTAGATACAATCAATAAAATTTTAATATGTATATTTGAAAATATGAAAACCTTTAAAATTAAAATAAAATATTTAATATTAAGACTAGGTGATGTCCCTTGGTGCTTGCCCCTTGAGCCTTATTTATGGGTGATATCCTCTCGTGCACGCCACATTTCCCCCCTACATACTATCCTTTCTGATGCTCCTTTAGTTCCTTTTGAGCGTTCCTTAATATTCCTACAACACGTGCTCATTAGTATGTTGAAAATTTTATTTTATTATTGTTGCATGTATAGTTGTCTTTGTATTTTTATCTAATCTTTTTGCGGCATATGTATTCTTTCTTATCTTGTTTGTTATTATATATGGACCAACCTATTTGTTTTGTGGTGATTCCTTTAAGTTCTTCTTTCTGTTTGGGTAGTAAATTAATACTTTATCTCTAATTTCATATTCTTCATTTATTGTGTTATTATGATATCATTTATTTTGTCTAGATTGAGCTATGTAAAGGTTTTATTAAATTGCTAGTCTCATTAATGATTGACATTTTCATTTTAATTCTAAGTACCGATCTACTGTATCTTTATATTTATTTTTTGTTTTTAGTAAACGAATCTCTGATGGAAAAGTTCTCTCTTCCATATAATGCCCTAAATAGAATTATTTTAGTGGATGCTTGTATTGAGCATCTATATGTATGAGTTACGCATGGTAGTATATCATCCCAATTTTGCTATATGGAGGATCCACGTACATTCTAATCATTTGTTTAATCATTTTGTTAAGACATTTTGTTAACCCATTTGTTTAGGGGTGATATGGTGATGCAAATGTTTGTTTGATTCCTAAACAATCACAAATTATTTTAAGTACTTCATACTTGAAATTTTAACCTTGATTTCAAAGTATTGTCTTTTGGCAAGAATCTTATTATTTCTTCTAGTAAAAATTTTGCTATTGAATTGCCTATTGTGTTTGGTAATGCTTTGACTTCAAATTATCATGTTAGATATTCTGTTAGTACTATAATGTGAATGTGGATTGGATACTTTGATAGATTGGAGAAGTCCCACTAGTTTTCTTGTCCTTGGTTTGAATGTTTGAAAGGTTCTATAATTCTTTGAAAATGTGCTACAAAGTGATGAAGTTTTGGTGGCCAATAATAATTTTTCCTTATAAATCTAGACATTTATGGAATCCTAGGTATCCAAACAAAGGATAACCATGCAAATATTTTATATAGTTAATTTCCAAGGACTTAGGAATTACTAACTTGACTCCCTATTATTGGGCTATATAATATAACATATTATTTTGAATTAAGTATGTTTTGTGGATACTAGGATTATTATTTCGAATTTTATTTATGATTCTTTGTATGTCAAGATCTTGTTGTTGGAGTATTATTATTACTGGCATATCTATAAGTCTATGATAGGGAGATTATGAACAGGAAAAAGAAGGAAAGTGGAACAACTGCAAGTTCCCACAAACTGGGATACGTGATGGAGTCAAGGAAATGCAAATGTAGGGGCATGACACAAAGTATACAATTTCATGATGGTAGGATGGAAGAGACATATATCGAGGATGATGAAGAGATACCAGTCAAGCCCTTTTTAAGCAGAGTAAGTGTTCCAGATGTGGGAACATGGACCTATCTAGAAGAGGTAGAAGTTGCACGGGAGGAGTGGGCTTTACGAAGGATGCCACATAACTATGTGAGAATGTGTTTTTGTATGGAGGGTAGAAAGTTGTAGCAACAAATTACAAAGTCAAAAAGTGGGGTTAGTTGCGCCATTCTTTTGGTATGAGAGAGCCTATAACACAGCCATTGCACATTGAATATGGTTTTCTAATCATGACGTCAAGGATACAAATGTTGTGCAAAAACAAGTGATAGTATCACTAATTGTTCCATCTCTGTCACAAATTCATACAGGAATAAATATATCCAAGAAAGAGGATGGTAGCCTAAAACAAGTTGGTTTCAAGTTTGCCTACTTTGCAACACCATCAAGTGTTAAAAGTGTGGATCTAGAGCATGGCAGGAGCTATGGAGGATAGAAGATGAAGACAAGACTCATGTTGGCATAGACAAAGAGAGACCAACTGTTACACAAGTGAATTAGGTTCCAAGATAATTTGCTTGGACTCATAAAGACAATCTTGTGTAATGAACTGGCATTGACAAGATACTAACACTACAACAAGCAGCAGTTATAGACGCGCTTGGTACACATGCATAGCCGAGCGCGTTTAACTGTGCGTATATAAGCGCGTCTATAAGCGCATGTATATAGATGCAATTCATGCTCTATATACACACACACTTATAGACGCGCTTTCAGTTGCACGCATAGACGCGCACTAAAATTTTAAAAAATATTAAAAAACATTGTTGGTGTGTCGTTCTTTTCAAAGTAGTCCCGTCTTGCATTTCTTTTGGGTTTTTTTTTCAACAGGCGCACGACACAAAGAGAGGAGAAAGGAAGAGACAAAGAAGAAAGGGTAAAGAGAGGAGGAAGCAAGAGGCAAAGAGAAAGGAGAGGGAGGAGAAGGAGGAGTTTGTAGCCCTGTCACTACCCATCACAACACCGATTCAAGGTGAGTCCTTCTTCTTGTCTCTCTCTCTCTTTCTCTCTCCCTCCCTCCCTCCCTCTCTCTCTTTCTCTCTCTATCTTTGCTTTGAGTTGTATTTTGCTACCTTCTTATCTTTTGGTATGTTTGTTGCGACGAGGAGAACAGCCAAAGAGCAAGGATCAGATAGAGGAGAAGAAGGAGTTTGTAGTTGTGCTGCTACCCATCATAACAAATTATATTCAAGGTGAGTCCTTCTTCTCTCTCTCTCTCTCTCTCTCTCTCTCTCTCTCTCTCTCTCTCTGTTTACTCTGATTTGTATTTTGGTTCCTTCTTAGCTTTGGGTATGTTAGTTGTTGCTTGCTTTTCCTAGTTTTATTTTGTGCTTCACTGTTAATTCGCGTCTACAAGTGCATTTGATATACAGAGTAGATGCACTCGTAGACGCGCAAGTGTTAAACATCCATGAAACCTCCTAGGCTTTTTTGAGTTTTTTGGAGCTGGCGCATGTAAGAGCGCTTCTGATCCACAGAGTAGACGCGCCCGTAGATGCGCTCGCGTTAAACAACCACACCTCCTCTGAGGTTTTTTTGAGTTTTGTGGACCTGGCGCGTGTAGGAGCGCGTCTAGCGTGCAGTGTACACGCGTTGATAGACGCGCAACTTTGTTGTGAAAAATATACAAAAAGAGAGAGAGAGAGAGAGAGAGAGAGAGAGAGAGAGAGAGAGAGAGAGAGAGAGAGAGAGAGAGAGAGAGAGAGAGAGAGAGAGAGAGAGAGAGAGAGAGAGAGAGAGAGAGAGAGAGAGAGAGAGAGAGAGAGAGAGAGAGAGAGAGACAAATAGATAGACATATAGATAGAAATACTCACTACAATGCAATGGCACCTTAAGTGTAACGGATCCTTGCAACAGATCCTAGCTTATAAAATCACTTTTTTTTTACTGTATTAGCTACCTTGTAAAATTACTTATCTCTCACACTGGTACTACACGATCTTTGCAATGGACTTTTACAAGAAGGGGCTCATCATAGATAAGGTATGTTTTGTTATTGCATGAGAAGTATGGCTAATATTCTTGAGTAATGTTCTTGTGTTTTCCCCAAATACACAAAATTTGATGGGGGGGGAAGCCAGAGAGCATGTGGTTGCATGGCAACCACATGTTCTCTGTTTTTTTTTTCAAACACTATTTTGCGCGTCTAAATTTGCGTCTAATTTGCAGGTGAAATTGCATCTATGTGCGCGTGTATATGCTCATCTATAAGTACGTCTATATGAGCATCTATATTCGGGTGTATATGCGTGTCTATATGCGCATGTAGTTTTCACTATAAGCATGCTTGTAGACGCGGTAATAAATGCGCCCGACATTTTTAAACACAATTCAAATATTGCGTCTACAAGCGTGCCTATGGAGCCTTTTTGTTGCAGTGTAAGTGAAAGTAAAAATCATCATGATATTGTATTCATTCCATTGTCAAGTACAATGCTTTATAGAAGTTGGGTTGTTCCACTCTCCTCACTGTGCATATGGGATCCAGCACATCTCTTCCTGGAGCATATATAATTTGTCTATTTCTCAACATCAAGGAATGAGAACAACAAACCTCCTACTTATGCAGAAGGTGATTCAAGTAGGAGGACATGCAAGATGGAGGCATAGAATTTCCAAAGATGCACAAAAGAGAATAGAGGCAATTGCTTGCATGGTTGTGACCTTGGAGGAGATAAGTGGAACTTGAGAGGCAGCATTCAATATTTCGAGTCTTGACATACAGCTATTATGATATACACAGCCCAAAAGCATACACCTAGGAAGAGAAGGATGAAAAGGATCTAGAAAACCACTCCGTCGTGCAAGTTGAATGTGATACAATTGGCAGTTCATCATGAAGAAGCTAGCCTTTCAAAGAATCTCAAATTCCTGCATAAGGGTTGAGGAAATGGAGAAACATATGTTCTAGGATTGCCTACATGTAACCCTAATCTAGAGAAGGCTTAAGAGGTGGCTAAAAGATGCAAATCTTAATGCTACTTTTGACATGGCTATTATCCTTTTTGCTTATCAAGCCTGCTTAGATGACAATAGCTGGAGGTCAATTTTGACATGGCTACTATCCTTTTTGCTGATCAAGCCTGCTTAGATGACAATAGTTGGAGGTCATCAATCTAGTTGCAACAATAATCATCAGGTTTAGTTGGAAAGACTAGTTTTCGCTTTCACCCAAATGAGAAACCAAAAAATTGCATAGGTTAATTAAAACAAAGACTATCCTTCTGTCCTTGTGTCCTCAAGTCCAAACACTAGATGTGCAAGCTCTTGTTTAGGAACTTAGCAAACACTAGATGTACAAGCTCTTCTTTAGGAAGTTGAGCAACATGGCCCGAGGTCGAGCTACATCTCTATGATGTTGTATTCACTTTACCTTTTTAAATTAATTCATTACGCATTACAAACTCATACAAAGATGATTAGCCAAGCCTATTGCAACCAAGATGGCACCACACATCAAGAAGTTATTAATCCACACCGAATATGGTTTTGTCAAAGGACACTTTTTTTACTTGAGCAAGCTAACTATTATGAGACAAAAAGTGGCATTACCACAAATTAACACTGAAAAAGCATTACAAGATTGATTGGAGGTACATCAAACAAGTTATGATACGAATAGAGTTCCATGAGAAGATTGTTGGTCTTCCAAGGTTCTTCTCACAATATTCGTTAGGCTTGCATCTTTGAAAACAGTACTCTACTGGAACGTATGACTATTAAAAAAAGGGTTCAAACAAGGCTACCAGTTAAAATTCCATCCTCTTTTCCTTGGCAAAACCCATCTTCATTATATTATCTGGAAGGGATAACACATGAGGGGCAAACTAAATGGAAAAGCTCAGAAGGAAGCAATCTCCTGAAGCAAAGATTCACTGATGATTTGATGTAGACAAGGAGAAAAAGAGGAAAGCTCCACAGGGATTTGAGCATCCAATACGACTCAAAATCAATTTAAGAGTCCAACCTGATCAGTATATCAGAGGAAACTTTGTTCAATCTGGGTTGGACTAGACAAATCTCTAGGATAATAAATATATTTGGGTATGTAAAAATTCTAATACGTATTGATGTGTGCGAGGACAAAGACAAACTAGGTTCTTTATGAACTCAAGTGAAAAGTGGGTGTGGAAGTTCTAGGAAAGCCCTTCCAAGTTCCCAATTCCACATGGTCGAAGTACTGGAGGTTACGTTCTATTTACATCTGATGTCTTATTAATACCACATGGTCGAAGGATTGTGGAGCAAGGCAAGGAAGTGATAAATATGCAGAAGGCTTGGACCTATTGGACATCACTATGTAATGAATGGTTTTAGACAATCTGTCTGCGTTAGGAATCTGCGTTAGGTGCCTCAGAAGTTGGACCAAGTGGCCCAAAGTACAAACTCAAAATAGACATTGTAATTTGTATCAAATCCTGCGAACGCTACATCCGTTAACTACGCCATCATGAACATCCCAAGTTCATGATGTTGGTATTACACATGTTTGCAAGCAAGAAATGCCTTTTGAGTAGATTCCCTTTTCTAAAAATCAGAGCAAGTGCACCTACGCTCTTCTTTGATGCGTATATCATAATAGCTCTATGTCAAGACTTGAAATATTGAATGCTGCCTCTCAAGTTCCACTTATCTCCTCCAAGGTCACAACCATGCAAGCAACTGTCTATTCTCTTTTGTGCATCTTTGGAAATTCTATGCCCCCATCTTGCATCTCCTCCTACATAAACCACCTTTTGCAGAAGGAGGAGGTTTGTTGTTCTCATTCCTTGATATTGAGAAATAGACAAATGATATATGCTCCAGGAAGAGATGTCCTGGATCCCATATGCACAATGAGGAGAGTGGAACAACCTAACTTTTATAAAGCATTGTACTTCATAATGGAATGAATACAATATCATGATGATTTTTACTTTCACTTAGTATCTTGTCAGTGTCAGTTCATTACACAAGATTGTCTTTATGAGTCCAAGCTAATTATCTTGGAACCTAATTCACTTGTGTAACAGTTGGTCTCTCTTTGTCTATGCCAACATGAGTCTTGTCTTCATCTTCTATCCTCCATAGCTCTTGCCATGCTCGAGATCCGCACTTTTAACATTTGATGGTGTTGCAAAGTAGGAAAACTTGAAACCAACTTGTTTTAGGCTACCATCCTCTTCCTTGGATATATTTATTCTTGTATGAATTGGTGACAGATGGAACAATTGGTGATACTATCATATTCATTGTGCAATGGCCGTGTTATAGGCTCTCTCATACCAAAAGCATGGCACAACTAACCCCACTTGTTGACTTTGTAATTTGTTGCTACAACTCTTTCTACCCTCCATACAAAAACACATTCTCATATAGTTATGTGGCATCCTTCGTAAAGCCCACTCCTCCCATGCAACTTCTACCTCTTCTACATTGGTCGATGTTCCCACATCTGGCACACTTACTCTGCTTGAAAAGGGCTTGACTGGTATCTCTTCATCCTCTTCATCATCCTTGATATATGTCTCTTCCATCCTACCACCATCAAATTGTATACTTTGTGGCATGCCCCTACATTTGCATTGCCTTGACTCCATCACGTATCCCAGTTTGTGGGAACTTGCAGTTGTTCCAATTCTTTTTCCTACAGACTTACAGATATGCCAGTAATAATAATACTCCAACAACAAGATCTTGACATACAAAGAATCATAAATAAAATTCGAAATAATAATCCTAGTATCCACAAAACATACTTAATTCAAAATAATATGTTATATTATATAGCCCAATAATAGGGAGTCAAGTTAGTAATTCCTAAGTCCTTGGAAATTAACTATATAAAATATTTGCATGGTTATCCTTTGTTTGGATACCTAGGATTCCATAAATGCCTAGATTTATAAGGAAAAATTATTATTGGCCACCAAAACTTCATCACTTTGTAGCACATTTTCAAAGAATTATAGAACCTTTCAAACATTCAAACCAAGGACAAGAAAACTAGTGGGACTTCTCCAATCTATCAAAGTATCCAATCCACATTCACATTATAGTACTAACAGAATATCTAACATGATAATTTGAAGTCAAAGCATTACCAAACACAATAGGCAATTCAATAGCAAAATTTTTACTAGAAGAAATAATAAGATTCTTACCAAAAGACAATACTTTGAAATCAATGTTAAAATTTCAAGTATGAAGTACTTAAAATAATTTGTGATTGTTTAGGAATCAAACAAACATTTGCATCACCATATCACCCCTAAACAAATGGGTTAACAAAATGTCTTAACAAAATGATTAAACAAATGATTAGAATGTACGTGGATCCTCCATATAGCAAAATTGGGATGATATACTACCATGCGTAACTCATACATATAGATGCTCAATACAAGCATCCACTAAAATAATTCTATTTAGGGCATTATATGGAAGAGAGGACTTTTCCATCAGAGATTCGTTTACTAAAAACAAAAAATAAATATAAAGATACAGTAGATCGGTACTTAGAATTAAAATGAAAATGTCAATCATTAATGAGACTAGCAATTTAATAAAACCTTTACATAGCTCAATCTAGACAAAATAAATGATATCATAATAACACAATAAATGAAGAATATGAAATTAGAGATAAAGTATTAATTTACTACCCAAACAGAAAGAAGAACTTAAAGGAATCACCACAAAACAAATAGGTTGGTCCATATATAATAACAAACAAGATAAGAAAGAATACATATGCCGCAAAAAGATTAGATAAAAATACAAAGACAACTATACATGCAACAATAATAAAATAAAATTTTCAACATACTAATGAGCACGTGTTGTAGGAATATTAAGGAACGCTCAAAAGGAACTAAAGGAGCATCAGAAAGGATAGTATGTAGGGGGGAAATGTGGCGTGCACGAGAGGATATCACCCATAAATAAGGCTCAAGGGGCAAGCACCAAGGGACATCACCTAGTCTTAATATTAAATATTTTATTTTAATTTTAAAGGTTTTCATATTTTCAAATATACATATTAAAATTTTATTGATTGTATCTACATGTAAATGTGCAAATATGCTAATAATTCACATTTCTTCAATGGAAACATTTGTTTGATAATATTTGCACTTTAAATCAAATATTTTAAAATTCCATGTTCTTTTATTAGTAATAGTTGTATACTGGGAATATCATATCCTCTTCTCCTTGGAAAATCAAGATATTTTGATCTCAAGAGAAACCGAGGGTATTCTTTTCAAAGGATAGCCTCATCCATCCAAGTGGCATCTTCTTCTAGATGATCTTTCCATTATACTAGGCATTCAATAGGATTCCACTTTTAAGATGTATTTTCAGAATCCCTTGGGATGGCACACTATTTACTCATAATAGTGTATATGTTTAGAGCTAAATACATATGATTTAAGAAAGTTCACATGAAATGCATGATGTACCTTGAGATGAAGTGGTAGTTTGAGTTTATACGCTTACTTTCACATCACTTTTCCCACTTCGTAGAGTACTTCCCTGGGGATAGTGAGCTCTTCTCATGTTTCACCCTTAGGAAAGCCTTGTCTCCTTTCTTATAGGTATGGACAATTCTCTAGGGATAAAAATAGAATAACAATCTTGGTGGACAACCTTTATATCATGTGATCAATGGCTTGAACTTATTGGTCCATGTCTTCAAGCATATAGCTATAATGCTTCCACCTTGAGAATGGGAATCCAAAGTTCAATGGGATCCGGTATTCTTGTCCATATAGAGCTTGGAGTGGGAAAATCTTAATCGTCTGCAACTAGGTGGCATTATAGGCAAATTTCACAAGTAGTAGATATTCAATCTATCTCCTTGGTTCTACGACATAATAGTATCCTAAGATATCTTTAATGATTTGTTCACTCTCTCAAAATTTCCACCAATTTACAAATAATAACTAATACAAAAGCATAACTTAGTTCAATGGCTTAGAATAGACAAGTCCAAAACTTTGAGATGAACTCAGAATCTCTATTATTGATTAGAATCCTTGGTAGACCATGTAGTTTGAATGCCTCCTTAATAAATATTTGTGCAACATTAGAGGATTTGTAGGTCATCTTGACTAGAATCAAGTGAGCAACTTTGGTTAATCTATCTATCACTATCATGATAGTGTCATATCCATTAGCAATAGTTGAGTAATCCCTTTTCGAAGTCCATGCTTATTGACTCCCACTTCATCTACAGAATATTAAAGGGTTGAGGTTCTCTTAGCATCTTGATTCTTGTGGCACATCACCATAACAAACCTTCTTGGCTTGGGTGAAAATACACTTAAGGCTCTTAAATCCCATCACTAGAGTACATATACATGTTGTTACGCATGTTTTAGTAATACTATATCTAGCCTAAACGAGCATGAAACCTTGCCCCAAAGAAGTTATCCTCACCAGCAGAACGAGAATCCAGTATATTGAAGGCATAAGTTTTTGAAGCACCTAGGCCGGGGTCTAGGATCGTGACCACGCTCTTCTTGAAGGATCTCCCATTTTGCCTGAGGATAGGGGGAGAGTCACTTTTTGTGCATGATGATTCAAGTGGGGGATGCCATCATTTTGAACGACTTCTGATCAAGGGGGATAATCAGAAAGTCTGAGACCATCGATTGTCTCAATCAGTCCAAGAAGCTGTTATGGTGCAGTCCAAGGGAGGGGAACATATCAGACAGATTGCAGTCACAAAGGAAGCTGGGCAACACGCTGCACGTCGAAGGGACCCAACTTCCATGCAGGAAAGAGTGCATGATACCACCACCCGCGCTGGGTATTTCAAGATTGCCACCAAATGATACTGCAGTTAAAAGTCGATTAATTCTTGGGGGGAATACGTGTAGTACCACCAAAGTGCACGTCATGAATTTAGAGGGGAGCTTTGGCCTGTACAAAGGAATGGAGGAGCCAGCTTCCAGCTGCAACCTGGAAGTGTGCATGCCAGTCGACTTGGAGAAAAGGGTTTGTGGCTGCATGAAGACATGAGGCTGTAGCCATGTGCTTGAACGGAGCAGCAGAGATATGATTAGCATTATTAACGAGGGCATCATCAACAGCATGAAAACAGCAGAGTATGGTATATTTTAAAGGGGAGCTCATTCAAGCAATGGAGGGTAGCTGCCCCATATTGAATATAGAAGTCAGGAAGAAGGCGTCTTCTTGTGGCCAGAAAGAAGACCAAGACTGCCATTTTCGGAGGGCTCAAGGTAAAATGTCATGAGCAACATGTTTGAGCTGATAAGGTGGCCGGTCCATGATTGCATTGGAAGGGGGGAGATCGGTGCCATCATGATCAGATAATGCACATAAGAAAAGTAGTAGTGATCGTGATCGAAAGGAGAGAGGACACGCTGACTACACTTCGCCAACCACATTGCGATTCTAGTGATGCCCTGCTACCCCTCGCTCTGCCTCAAGGTATGCTCCGGCTACCCTCTATCCTGATTTTTTGGCAAAAAAATGGGGAGGCAGAGCCCCCCATATTTTTTTTGCCACAAAAATGGTAGAGCCCCCCCACCCTCTATCCTAATTTTTCTGCAAAAAAGGGAAGGCAGAGCCTCCCCATTTTTGCCACAAAAATGGCAGAGCCCCCTTTTTTTCCCCAAAAAATGGGTTATTTTTCATGTCGTTCTCTACTCTTCCCTTTCCCTCTTCTCCATGTTAGCAGACCATCCTCGGGATTTAAATTCACTGCACTCTGTCAAATGCTTGTCTTGCCAGCTCCAAATTGCCATGTCTTTGGCATGCACTCAACAAATGTAGCCAAACTAAGATGTCAGTCTCCAATGTCATCATTGAGAGTATTGTTTTCTATTGCCTTGAAATCCCCTGCATGCCCAAGAAGGACAATCATGACAAGATAATGTTTCAAGTTGGTCGTAATCCTGATATCCTTGCTCATAATTTCAAAGCACTCTCAACAACTTCCTTCACAAGGCTAGCATGACTGCAAGCACACAGGAGTGAAAGGAATGTGCCTTTATCTTATTTAATACCAGACCCTTGCATTTCCTCTAACACTTGACGGCTTAATAAGCTACTACCATTTGGTGCATACCCAACAATGCAGGCATTCCATCATATCGCATCAGGTTCAGACAATCTATCAAAGACTACCTGCACATGTTTCATCATTGCACAACTACCAAATGCACGAATCAATGTTTTCCCCATGACCTTTGTCAATATATGCTAAGAGCATTATACACCAACACACATAGGTCCGATCCAACAACCCATCAAATACAACAAAAATGGAAACAAGGTTGCTATCAACAAATGGATTTGGGATGAAAAACCCTTTTGCTAAGCATCAACATGCAAGCCCCTTACAATATCCAAAGGCATGCTTGTGGTCGATTGTCTGTTAGCATGACCTTTGCATAAAAGAGAACCACAAGCCGGGAGGGCAACTGCAAGTGTCCCCAGTGATTTGGAATGCATCCCTCTTCTTACATTTGATGATACAACTGTAGAGCCTTAGGTCCATGGACTTGCTCAACATAAGCTAAAAGCATTAGACACCAAGTCACAAGATCATTATTTGGCAATGTATCAAACACACCTTCTATTTCCGAAATACTTCCACACTTCCAACACATGGTCAAAAGGATAATACACAAAAAAGCGTCTATCATGAGCTTCTTCTACTCCAAATTTGTGTGTATTGCTTTTAAAATCTTCAAAGACACTGCTCTTATCACTGTCCTTTGTTCAAATGAAACTGCTTCTTTGTTCTTTGCAAGGGAACCATAGGCTCGAAGAAGAATTGCATAACTCTGTTGCCTCAGACTCACTGCTTCAATTTGGATCTGTGTATACATTTGCAATGCCTTGTCTCCTTGACCTTGATCAACATAAGTCGATAGCATTGCATTGCAATGCCTTGTCTCCTTGACCTTGATCAACATAAGCCGATAGCATTGCATTCCATGACACCAAATCACGATCCAAAAACCCATCAAATATATGCTCTGCTTCCACACTTCCCATATAGACTTATAAGAGCATTTTTCACAAACAGGTCTTTGACGATGCCCTTCCTTATGCAATCAACTTGTAATTCTCTCCCTACATGTAAAATTGACAATTTGACTGGTTGCCTCTTCATATATACACAGCTTCCTCATTCTCAAAAACAACATGGCATGTGTGAAGTGATGAGAAGTGTCTGGTGATTTGAACTCACCCCTTCCACTTGCATTTGTCTATACAATTGTAGAGCCTGCTCTCCTTGCGCTTGCTCCGAATAAACAACTATCATTGCTTTTGACAGGATTACGTTGTCCACCAACAGGCCCCCAAAGACACTCTCTACTTCAATAAGGCGTCCACTCTTCCCATACATGCCCAAGATTGTACTTCCAACTAAAACATCCCTCAGAAAGCCAAGTCACTCTACATGATGAACATCTATTGCACTAAAAGTAATTGTAATTGTCTCTTGGGTTATGATCACCCATTCCCCTTGCATTTGTTTATAAAATTGCAAATCCTTTCCTTGTTGGCCTTGCTATGAATATGTAGAGAGCATTATATCCCGTGACACAATACATCATTCTGACAATCTATCAAACATATTCTCTACTTCTAGAATGTTTCTACACTTGTTGTACATGTTTAAAAGTACAGTACACACAAATACATCTGTAGTAAATCCCCTCTTTTGGGCATCACAATGTAAAGCCTTTCCGATTTCAATGCATATGACAAAGTTCAATCGGTCCTCATGAATGGAACTTTGAGCCTTCTTTGCAAGAGTACCACATGCTTGAATCATAATCAAAAAGATCTACTGATCCAAATCCATTACCTTGTCATACATTTGTCTGACCAATAGCAAAGCCTTCACTTCTTCATCATGTTCGACATATGCTGATAGCATTGCATTCCATGATACCAGAGTCTGCTCCACTAAATAGTCAAACACTACCTCAGCTTCCACAAGGCTTTCACATTTGGCATAAACAATCACTAAGTTTCTTCCATTAAAAACATTACCAGAAAGGTCCTTCATCTCTACATCAGCAAATAGATGTTGGGCTTCTTGCAAGTCCAACAAAGTTGAACATGCTTTGAACAAACTAACATAAGTGTATTTTTCTGGCACAACACCATGAACTTTCATAGAGTGATACATTTGTAGTGCTTCTCGATCTTGACCGTAGTCACTCAAGCCAGATTTCATGGCTGTCCATGAAAAGACCATTTGACCAAATAGGGATAGAAACACATGATGTGCATCCTCAAGAGCACCACACTGAGCTAAGGCTAGCACCAAGTGCTCTCCTATGAGCCTTGTGAGCTCCAATGTATGTAAGATAAAATGAGAATAAGCATATTTGGTCTGAATAAGGGCCTTAGTCTTGTTGCATGCCTTTATGGCTAGATATAACATAGTGTCAAGTAGAGCTAGTTGATCCATGGAGGACAATAGAGGCAGCGCCATGAGCTACGATTCATGAACAACTCCAAGAAAGAGGTTTGAATGTTCCACATGGACCATTGCCTATAGTATCCATTCATGGAAGGAAAACAACATTATATAGTAAGAAATAGGGAATATCACACTGCATCTACCACAAGTTTGCACTTTGCAGCCTGCAAGACATGACAATGGCAACCATTGGCCATGTGTAGTAAGGAGCAATTTGGTGTGCCAAGCACTACTAGACTGAAGTGCGAGAGCTGGGGCACTAGGCATCATAGATGATGTAGGGCATTGGGGCAAGCATTCTAAGATGGAAGCCCAGACATATTAAGATTAGTGTTGATTATCACGTCATAGCTAGAGGAGGTGCCCATCACGGCGGCTGCCACTATTATCTCATAGAGCATTTTGCTTCATCCGTTTATTAACCAATGACCATGTAACCCCATTAATTAAGCTTATAATCTTAACCTTGATAAGGAAGTTTAGTCATTGTACACGTGAATTGGTGATTTAACTATTATGCTACCTATGGGCTTTGGGACCATGTACTGTTTTGACTTCTACAATCGACATTGCAGTGATCAGTTTAGCTGAATTGGCAGCAAGTGTGCTGAGTAGGATTGGTACACAGTCCCCATTGCCCAAGTATTGGTTGTTATTTAGAGATCAATAGATGTGTACATCATCTCTATTTAGTGTTGCAATGATATCTTTGCCATGGTTGACAATGTGTTTTTTGAATTGCAGTGAGCAATGACTGCATGCAACTTGAATTTGCCATATTGAGCTTCCATTTTTGGTTTGGTTGAGGCACTCTCATTTGGTATGCTTTGTTCTATTTTATAATCCTATAAGACTCTAAAGTCAAGTGGGTTCATGATTATTGAATTCTTAGTGCTACATGCATTCTCAATAAAAGTTTGAGAGGAAGCTTGATTACCATAATAAGGATTTTTCTCTATATGCGTAGATTTCTTAAGCTCAAGAAAGGAAAACATTTAAGAGTAGGATTGAAGAAGGAGCCCTACAAACTTGCTAAGTGTGAAACATCTTTTGCAAGCTTTAGCAACTACACTTCAAGTTGTAACTCCATTGAATGAGGTAGGTACCCATATCACATTTCTCTTTGAGTTATTTTTCTATGTTTATGCATTTTAGTTTTTAACTTTTGAGAGAGAGTGTGTATGTGTATGTGAGTGTGTGTTCTAAGCTTTGTACCATTATGTAATTTTATATATTATTGATTAACGATAGCATACAAGTTATATGTCTCTCTCCAGATTATGGGTCCTAGTCACCCAAAAAGAGATACTTTGCAATTGAGTATTTTTGGTGCATTCTCTTGAAAGAGAAATGCACAAAGGGACACGATGGGATCATCATCATATCCAATTACTTCTCAACTAGGCAACATGATGTGGTAGACAATTTGTTGGAAAAATTATATCATCCTTGTGTCTGCCATTCAAAGACATAAAACTCTTTGAAGTAGCAAAAGTACTTAGTCCAAAGGACTATACTATTGAGCACAAGCTAACGTTTGCAATGGGAAGGATTTGGATATTGCCTATTCTTTTAGAAAAACTTGGGGACTACTTAGCTTATGTGAATGCATGTAACTTGCAATATGAGGATTTCATGATCAAATTGAAAAAGGACTTGTCCATGCATGAGTATGCATGGGGCATGGGCAAAATGTGGAACTGACGAGCATTGGGAGCAACTGTATGGAGAAATCAAGAAATTTTGGCATGCTTGTCTAGTGATTGTTGCAACTACCTCGCGCTATGGATTGGGATGCCATGTGTAGTGCTTGAGATGGCTTGAAAGAGCATCGAAATCCCAATGTGATGACAACATAAGAAAGTGATTTTCTTCTTATTGATTTTGATAACATGTGCTGATCCATTAAGCTTTTATCTCAATATAATAAAGAATGTATTGGCTTGCATTTATGATCATTTTTGAAGCCTTACAATGTGGATTGTAGTTTTAGTTTTGTAGAAACTTGTAACTCTTAAGTTTACATAATAGATTTTTAAATTTATATATTAAAAATATATTTTAAAAATTGATTTTTTTTCATGGATATGCTCTCAAAAGGCACTAGAAAAAATTTACCTTTCCTAAAGAAAGGTCCCTTGAAGAATGCCCTTCTTGAGATAATGGGGTCCTAACTTGCAAAAATGAAGGCTTTCTCCTACCCTACATGGAACTCATAGAGTGATTCCTAAACCTGCTCTCTGTCTCTCTCTCTCATCCTTACCTTTGGCATATTCGAGCCATCATCACTCAAGCATCAAATATGAGTACCTCCTCTCAATGGACTCATTGTATTGGACCACCCATGAGAGATTCTTGCCTCAAGGAGAGTACAATGTTTCTATAGAGTCTTGTTGATCAGAGTTTGAAACTCTTTAAGAGATTATTATGTTGAAAAAAATGTTTTCTAACACAAAGGAGACTCTGCGTAAGAGATTTCATGCATTAGAATATTTGATCTATGCTTAAGAGAGTGTACCTTGTGACTATATGGTACATATGCTTTACTAGTTTTTGGTTGGTTTCATTTTGAGAATATGCCATGGTTTTGTTTTCTTGATGTATATTTATGTAAATGCAAAGCATCATAATCTTTTGGTAATAGTGAAGAATTGCTATTTTCTTTTTGTGTCACTTTATATCTATGGTTTGTATGACTATGAATTAGTAGTCGTGCTATGAATGTATGCATGCAAATTGTGAATGACCTAGGATACGTCCATGTGGGGGTATCTTGCATAGATATATTTATATGTAGAATTGATAGATTGCATAAAAAAGAACGAAAAAAAAGGATTGATTACAAAAGAACGAAAATGAAAGCTCACAAAAATAAAATCCCCATTCTCGGTGAGGATATCTTGACTAATTTGGGAATGCATTTTTCTTCCTTAGTGGAACGGTAAAAAACCTTGAAGTGAAGGGAGTGAACCTTGAAGTGGAAGCACATAGTGGAAGTAGGAGCTAGCGAGAGAGAGAGAGAGAGAGAGAGAGAGAGAGAGAGAGAGAGAGAGAGAGAGAGAGAGAGAGAGAGAGAGAGAGAGAGAGAGAGAGAGAGAGAGAGAGAGAGAGAGAGAGAGAGAGAGAGAGAGAGAGAGAGAGAGAGAGAGAGAGAGAGAGAGAGAGAGAGAGAGAGAGAGAGAGAGAGAATGTGTGGAAACTCCAACAATGTGTGAACGCCTTTCTTTTTATTCAAATGTCATTGAAAGAATACAAAATAAAATGACAATGATAGGCATTTGTCACTTGTAGTGTATAGGTGTGTAGGTAACTAATACATGGTGTAGATATTGTCGTAACTAATACATGGGCAATTAGGCATATGTGCCTTACTTCTAACAACATCTTACTTTAAGGTGAATGTGCCCTTACTGAGGAGAGAACAAGAGAAAGTGAAAATTACAAATATACATAAGTACAACAGGATGAGGAAAGATGCCATATCTTTAACGTTCATCAACTCCCCAAGGAAGACAAAATGCTTCGTTGAGAGACTTTTAGTAAGGAGATCTGCAGGATTTTGGTCAATTGAGATCTTAACAAGCTCAATGAACTTGTCCTCAATGACCTCTCGAATAAAGTGATAATGCATCTTAGTGTGCTTCGTTTGCATATGGAAGATCATATTTTTTTCCAATTGAATAGTACTCATAGAATCTAAATGCAAAAGTAGGGACCACATCAGTAATGTTAAGGTTTGCCACTAGACAACCTAACCAGAGAGTCTCCTTGCAATCCTTGCAAGCCTCAGTGGTTGCAACATACTCTTAACTTGTAGGGCTATGCATTTATGCACCTTGGATATCCAAGAACTAGCACTTCCAACAAATGTGAAGACATAGCTAGAGGTGGACTTCTTACTATCTGCATGTCTTGCATTATCAGAGTTAATGTATCCCATGACTATATATCTTGGCCACCATAACAGATGACATAGCTGTTGTTCCCTTTAGGTATTGCATGATACCTTTGATGGCATCCCAATGCCATCAACCAGGTGAAATGTGAGAATGCCTAAGGGCACCTGGAGTTCAACATAAAATAGTAGGGAAATATGTTGTCTCTCAATAAGGGAATCGTGAGATGTTAACCTGGAATTGTAGCAGAAGAGGGTAGAAGCTTAGGTCAAGGCTTATGATGATAGATGTCATGATATTGGCATAAGCATGTCCATTAGATCCTTCATGAAAGTGCAAAGCTCGTAGATGGAATGATGAGTTTGTTGCAAGAATAGGCACATTGGAAGATTTGTGCATCAAGGTGAGGTGAAAGAGTCAAATGTCAATACATTAGACTCGTGTGTGTGTGTGTGTGTGTGTGTGTTTCTTTTTTTTCCCCTTTGGCACCAACCCTCCCTCCACTCTTCTTGCATTGTCTTACTTAAATATGGAGATCCATCCCACCATCTTTCAACAATCTCTCATTGTTTGACTATCCAAAGTAATAGAGAACAATTGCTCTCACGTATGATATCATCATCAGCCTTGCTAAGTAGTCAAGGCCAATGCCATGATTAGTGTGAGGACCGGAATCAAGATGCCAAATACTATGGCGTCCAGTGTGTGTGTGTGTGTGTGTGAGCATTGAATGGGATGAAAATGAGCATCTCAGGGATAGAGATAGAGAGAGAGCATTGAATGATAATGTTATGTCATTTGTGGGGAGAGAGAGAGAGAGAGAGAGAGAGAGAGAGAGAGAGAGAGAGAGAGAGAGAGAGAGAGAGAGAGAGAGAGAGAGAGAGAGAGAGAGAGAGAGAGAGAGAGAGAAGGGGAAGGAGGAGAAGACAACATTGAATGCAATGAATGTGCACCCCTTCGGCTCTCGCTAACGATATAGTTGAAGCCTAACCTTTGAAGGTTTAAAGAAAAAGGAAATGAAAGAGCACATCACGCTCACCGAGCTTCTCTTTTTTTGGGGAGTGGGAGGGAGAAATGCTTTTAGATAAAGAAAATTATATGGTTGCCATGTGAGGCATGTCAAGTTTGGTGGCAACATGGGGAAATCTTTAAATAAGAGATAGTAGATGTAAAAATTAATATTCTCTCACAATCTTCACAACTATTACAATTCTTTTTCTAACTTGCACAGAAGTAAATTGACCTTCATTCCAAGTTGTACGAAGATATAAAAGTAGTTTATATCCACTAGACAAAAAAATTACATTTGCACCCTACATACTATAGTGCCTAAACAAACATCCCTAGCAGATCGAAAGAATTTTTGACACTACTGATTGGTCTTTTTTTAGGTCCTTTACATAATTGGCATCTTCTTTGAGATTACACTAACTATGATTGAAAGCAAAGCTGGCTACAACTTATACAAAGATGGGGTTCTCAACCTGCATACTTTTGTTGAGAAGGCTTGAATAGCTCCAACACATAGAGAACGTCGTGTTGTCAACTTTACTGCCAACCAACCCACCATGACTTGAAGCAGCGCCGTCCAAGTAGTTCAGTCTCGTAAGTGTGCCACGTGTCGAACATGCATGTATATGGCCCTGTGCAAGCAAACGACAGAGGATTGAAATAATGCCCCTTGAGCAACCAGCCGACACACTTCACTACAAGCAAGCTTTGCAGAACAATGATCTGGATATGTTTGAAGTAGATGAAGTGCTGCAGAAGGACCAAGAAAAGCACAATGCGGCTTGCAAAGCTAAGGCCCAGGAAGGAGCAAGGCTACTATTGCCCTCTCCTACGATCGTGTGTGCCAGCGGTATGCCGCTCTTCTGGCTATAGAAGTCTACATGTGCTTCCTGGGGTGACCCCAAGTGGAAGATGACTTCTGCAAATGGTTTGATGCTTCTTATCAAGGCAATGCCAATCTTGTGCAGTTCAAGTTCATCGGGAAGGGCTTTTACTTGGCACTGTTGGGTTCCAAAGCCGAACGTGATTGGGTTCTTGCCTCATCTCTTGGTTACAAAGGAAATCTTGCCTATGCCTTACCGTGGTCATCATCCTTCTCTCCCAAAAGAGTTCTTCTCCATGAATGCCCAGTATGGATTGAGTTCATAGATTTACCTCCTTGGCTTGTTCACTTGCTCCTGTCGCCTCTTTGGGTCTCCTCAAGGCAAACACTTGGGTATGAATTCTTTGGGATAGGCATAATGAGCCCCCTGAATTCTTACAGCTACAAGACCCTAGGGGAATGGAAGTGGTCCTCAGTGTTAAGTTCTCCACCTTTCCCGATGCATGTTATCATTGCAAGGGGAGCGGTCATTTCACTCATGCTTGTCCCATGGAGTCTAACTCTGATGTCTCAGCTGTAGCCCTAAGGAGCCAAAGGAGCAGAATGGTGAAGATAAAGTCAAATCAACCCAGTACTGGTGAGTCCACCAAGAAGGACTCAATAACTACTGGCCCATAAGCAAAGCACTAAAGATGTTAAGGGTGATTCTGTACCCTCTTCTTCTAAAGTGGCCCCTCAGTATGCAAAAGAAACAACGGTACACTCTAACAAGGAGAATATTGCTCCCAGGTTTGCAGACAACAAAGGTAAAGGTAAGAAGAATAATTGGAAAACTTCTCTCAAGAAGCTTGCCCGTACCCCTTTGGTGGATTGCAGTCTCTTATTAGCCATGAGATGTTGGATGAGCCGGCTTCAATGCTCTAAGAGGATGGCCCTTTCATCCAAGATAAAGTTTTGCTCATGGAATGTATGTGGCTTTGCATTTGATCTCCGCAACTAGGTAACTTATGGGCTCATCAGAAAGTACAGGCCACATATCTAGGCACTATAAGAAATCAAGTTGGGTGACAAGCCACAGATCTAGGCACTGTAAGAAATCAAATTGGGTGAGGACTTCTGCAAAACTTTTTAGATTAAAGGCTATATGATCTTTTTTTGATGTTGCTTCTAGAGGCAGGGGGGACTCTGATGCTTGTTAAGAATGAACTCAAGCCTACATTAGTGTTTTCTGCTGGTTATTGCGACTGCATAGGAGTCAATGTCAGGATATGCAATGAGCACTTTCTAATATGCTCTATCTATGCAGCTAACAATCGAGCAACCAAGGAAGGCAGCGGGAATTCATCAAACTCCACTTGTATGGCAAGAATGCAATCACTGCTGGTGAGTACAGGGAAGGAGACCAGTCAGACGGAAGTGGTATGATGACTGCCGATGAAAGGGAAGCATGGCAGTCCTTAGTCACTTTATGCAAGCTACACAAGAAACTCTAAACCACTTACTATATAGAAAGTTCACATTACAACTAGGAAGATTACTAACCAAACTAGGAAGAATGTAGAATTTTCTAGTTATAACTAGATAATTTTGCCATCACTAGTCTCTTCTAACTAGTAACATCCTTTTCCTAGATAGTATCTAGAAAATTGAAGCCCTATCTAGCAACATTATCTAGCAAGTTATTGTATAACTAGTAATAATATCAACCTAATTAGAAAATTTTACTTTTTACTAGTCATAACTAGCAAGTACTATCCTCTAACTAGGGAATTATAGATATTCTATCAAGTTAACTTGGAACTCATGATTTTTCTAGGTATAATTAGTAAATAAATATTCATTGATTAGACATTTACATTTGTATAATACTTACTCACAAGCTAAGCTTTTCACATTGACACAAAAGCAAGACCACAATTGTTGAAAGGTAATCACAATAACAAAAAAGAAAATTAAAAGAAAGATGTTTAGTACACATGAATAACACAAACTATGTGGCCCTAACAATAGAGTCATTGCATTTAGCAACAATAACACTTACAATGTTGAGCAAAGTACATGGCCACATTGACCAAGCATATATCATGGCCATGACATCCATCTTATTGCAAAGCTCATGATTATATTAGTGAGAAAAAAGCATATTGCACCAATGGATTAAATAGAAACTCCACACACTAACATCATATTCCCTACTGTCCAAATGAGCAACAAGAGAAAACATTCAAAGTGCATGGCAGGAAAACCACAGAATCATATATACCCCATCATGAAAATTAGATAGCCGTATTAAAAAGGAAAGCACATTACCAAGTGCATGACTATATTGGTCATGGAAGTGCACATGGAAAAAAAAGAACCACCAAGGCAAAGTGCGTAGCCATATTGAGAAAAAGCTAAATTGCATTGCCCAAAACATGTGGCTATAGAAAATAAAGCAAACTACATTGCTAGTTGTATGATGAAATATTATCACCTTTCAAACTAGCACTAAACTTATAAACTTCATGTCTTAACACAAAAATATAAGTACCAAGGATTCTAGTGATTGCCAACTATTGTAGCTAGCTCTATGTGGAAGCTTGCAACATGATAGATGGGAAGCTACTTTAAGGTTCACTATGAGGTGACTTGAATAACAAGAAGGCTACACCTAAATAGCCTTACAAGGGTGGAAGTATATTACCTTTACAAAGAACTAGTGCTCCAAAACAAAGAAATCCTCATCGGATATTCTCATTTTATTAGGGTTTGAAGTTGAGAAATTCCATAGAAAAGTATCGATGGGAGCATATCAAATTCTCACCAATCTCAAAGGTAGGTGAAATAATTCAAACAATGTAGAAACTCTTGCAAATTCTCAATGGAACATTGAAAGTGCATCATAATAAAAGGAAAACACAAGAGGAAAAGAAAAACAAATTAAGATTGGAAAAATTTTGAATTTATCTTTTGAGAAAAAATAAGAGAGCTAAAAGAAAGGCATGCTTTTTGTGCTAAGAACATGCTCAACAAGGCCAATATTAAAATAGAGTACTATAAAAAGCAAGGAGGGGAGGAAAGCATGTTGGGCTATTCTCTCCTATACATCTTAAACCTTCCATGTTGGGTAAAAACCCATAGGTTTGAATCTCTACAAGAGAGGCTGAACCCCTAGAGGATCTTAATGTACTCTCCGTGATGATTTCAATCATGCTATGCATTTGGCAATTCAAAAATTATTATGTGTGCAATCTTGTGTAGCAACTTCTCCTATAGGCACCTATTTGGCTAGTATCATTTTGTGGTCACAACAAACATCAAGTGTAACATCCATGACAAGTCTATTTATGCTACCCTCTAATCCCTCCTAACTTGCTCTAGCCCTTTTTCCTATAAGTCAAGCCTTAGAGGTAATTCAAAGCTCCCAAAAATCTTGGAACAACTCAAGAAATTTCATGAGCACTATCATATCCCTTCTCTACCCTTAGAAATAATAGACACATGAATTTTTAGCAAGACCATTCATATATACTTGTGAATATCATATCCCAATGACTATATTTATGGCCCCAAAAAACATTATTACGAAGATTTTAAAATTACTCTATGAAATTATCATTTTGTCTAATTATAACAAATATTTTGAAATTATTCTCTAAAATTATTATTTTTCATGGAACATCATTATAGTTCAAGACATTGGCATTTCCATCCCAATATGCCTTAACATCCTATAAGATGCCAAAATACTCACTAGTGGATTGGGATCCCATGATCTTTTAGGAGATAGGTGTTTTTGATTACATGAGTGCTTGAGAAGGCAAAAGGCCAAGTGACCCTATTATATAGGATACCTTTAATGCTGAGGGAAGCTTATCATGGCTCTAAGTTAATAAGTTCCCTACTGTGTGTTGTTGACAGAAGTAGTGTAATCACATACAACCCAATCTTATGGGGTTGGAAGCTCACATCCTAGGCTAGACAATTGTTTTCTCTATAGGGAGATGGATTTTATACTACTTCATGGAATGGTGTTTTTATATATTATCTTTTGTGCAATAGAATGTTGTTTTCCAAAGTGTTTGTCATGTGCTAGATGTTGTGTTAATGGACCCTATGTAACATGATAATAAAAGGAAGCTGCTTTTTTATGTTGTAATAGTATGGTACCTTTGCTAATTAGATAAGTAAAATAAATCCCATCAAGGAATGTGAGAATACCTCAATCCTGATGACCAATCATCTATGGCTAGATGGACCTAATAATTTGGGTAGCTTTTCTAAACATTAGATGGAGTTATTAATACATGATCCTCCAAATTCAGTAGGACATATATGAGGCTCAACTTCATTTTTGGGGGGCTAATGTGAGATGATGCCTTATCCGCAAGGGGATCAACATTTTATTCTCTTCCACTTTTCACTCTCTTTGAACCAAGTGCCAAGGTCATTCACCTTCTTATGTGCAACCAGATGGTGCGAAGCTACAGAGCAAGAAGGATGCAGTTCCTGCTGTATATGTTGATTGCCTCCAAATTGCTGAGCTGTGCAACCTCATCCAGAGTTTGGAACATACCATACATCCATGAGCCTGTTGACAACAGATTATTCAATGGCAACACAGGTTGGTTGTATCTTTTGAGAAACTCTGCTACAATCTTCACGCTCAAGGTGTGCCATGGCCACGAGGAGGAGGATGATGCCCACCTCAACGAGCTCCCCCACAAGGAACTTTAGACACTAAACTAGATGGTAAATAGCTTTATATCTAGTAAATGCACAATTTTTTCTAGTTAGTAACTAGGATTTTTTAAATTGGAACTAGGTTTTTAATTTTACTAGATAGATATAAAGCTATAACTAGTAAAATAAGTGTCTATATGGTAAAGCATGGCAAATTTCTATATATCACCTAATATAGCCATGTTTATTGGACAAAATTATGAAGCTATGGATCATAGGATAATGTGCATGCATAGTAAATCAAAACAAATTTGTATATAACATCTAATATAGTCATGCTTATATAGTCATGTTAAGTAATAACACATCACAATTGATAGGCTTAACCATTAGCCATGTAGTCAATCTCAAATAAGACAATGTCAATACACACTTGTAATGGATATGTTTATACACATCCAAAATGTACATGTGCTGTAAGATACATTTGTGCATTTTGATAACTTTTAATTCTTAGTCACATAGCACAAATCGTTTACACATCCACAAATAAAATATCATTTTTAACAATATAAATATTTCCTTATCACATTAAAACAAAGAAGAATCTCAATTCAACTCAATGACATAGCTCTAAATCTTGAAATTCCCCTCAAATCCCCCCTGAAGTGTGGGATATACCTAGCATCCATACAAGCACAAATGGTTATCAAAAGTTATTTGAGCCCCTTACAAACTAGATGAGTTTAGAAGGAGAAAGAAATGGAAGCCCCTCTCTTTCAACAGCTCCTTTCTAGATTTAAGGGAAGGATTCAACCTATAGCTAAAGGATGCTTGGAAACAAACCAACAATCCAATGGATAATCCAATGTAGAACTAGATGAGATCCATAGATACCATCATTGAGATTATCAATATGTATGGCAAAAATCAGGATTGACTTTAAAGAGGGTTGCATGTTAGTAGTTAGCAATGTAGGGAGCATATTATTATGACTCTTACTAAGTGTTCTAGTAATGGGATGTTTTATCAACTTCTCAAAGACGTGGAGCATTACATGGAGGATTTGCAAAAACATAAAGGTGAAGTTGCCAAAACTTAGTCTAAGGGAAATGGTATCTTATGGGGTTGGTGCTTCAACTAATTGATTTTATAAATTGATGAAGTAAAAGAAGCAACAAGAGTTCATCACTATGATAGATGATCAAGGAGGAATCGTGGAATTTTTGTGGATGTTTCAATCTCTTTAGAATGTATTTGTAAATGGTCTATGCTTAGGTCCATTTGAGGTAAAGAGGTCGATGTGAAAGGGTGTCTCATTGCCCCATTACTCTTTGCTACCATAATCACCAACCATTAAGAAAACACTTGGTCTCCCAATTCTTTGCCAATAATAACTAACCAATATTGTGAAAGTAGAGAAGCAACTAGTAGATGTAGTTGATGAAAGTGTATGAAAGTTTTCTAGAGCTATCTAGGGTTGTAACTAATGTGAGCAAAATCAAGTTTATTTACCTAGGATTGAATGAGTTAGCAAAGTTGCTAAGGGAGCCAGGCTTCCAAGTAGCATAATTGAAGATGTAGTTGCTTGATTCTAAATAATTTGGGTGAGGGCAGGTGTGCATCTAGATGACTTTACATTACTATCTTTTCTATCTGCTTGTAGCCATGTTGGTCTTGTTGTTGAAGGGCAAGGGGATTTGAGAGGCTTTGCTCCTCTAAAAGGATGAAAGAATTCATGAGGAAGCTACTTAGGTTCATGGATAAATATATGTATCCAAATGAACCATTTTTTACTTCTCATGCTCAGGCAAAAAATGGGCTGGAAAGTGCATCCGTTAGAAGAGAAACTTTAATACTTGGCCAAAGGGGAAGGCTTATGGAACTTATGGATTCCTATCAATAGTGCAGCACTAGCATCAAAAATATTTTCTGGTAGTGTCTGTTCTCATGCAGAGAACGACAGACTACTTGGAGCTGGCTTGAGTAATCTGGAGTATGCACATCTTTGTGAAATAATGGGCCGCTCTTTATTTGCGCCTCAAATTTTCAACTGTAATGCTCCAGAAATTGTTATTGGTAAAAAGGGGCTTTTTGAATGCATAAAAGCTACAAAAACTGAGAATAGTAAGAGAATCACAGATAGAAAACAATGGTAAAAGGCTAAGAAAAGGGGGAAGAAAAAGCAACGAATGAGAAAAACAGGGGAAGAGGTTCGAATGTTGGAAGGAGAACTGCAAATTAGATGCAACGAGCGGAAGTTGTAGAGGAGACAGAAGGAATCGAAGAGGTGATACAACGGTGGTAGGGAGGGGACGAAGAGGAAGCTGTGAAGTCGAAGAACGCGGCAGCCTTTTAAGGATCATCGAGTGCTGCTTTGAGGGACGTCCAGGTTCATGCTTCTTTGTTGCCGGACTGATCTACAATTCAGTGATGATTACCAACTTTTCTCGGCAGCATTAAACTAGATTTTCGTGTGATCAGCTGATCATCATCGCGTTGATGACTGCGTGTGGTAGCATCTCCCTTCCTGTGGGTCGCCCACTTCGCAATCATAGCAGACTGTTGGTGCTTCTGTATCAGCATGTTGGCCTTTGCCCCTTGCGCTGTGGATCTGCACTTTGGCTTCGCGCTGCACACTGTAAGATGGGGGAAACACAGACTCAGACATGGATCCGCTGAGGAAGCACCACAAAGTTTGAAGCAGAAGTGATTGACATTCCTCCAACTCCGAGTCATGGTGAAGGAAAGTATGCTGCCTTTCCCTTCTCGAACATTGGGGTTTTGCTCCTTAACAAGTACCTGTTGAGCATCTATGGCTACAAGTACCCCATATTTTTTACCATGCTTCACATGTGCGTATGTGCTGTATACAGTTATGTTGCAATAGCATGGCTAGAGATTGTGCCAATGCAGTATATCTTGTCAAAGTAGCAGCTTTTGAAGATTATTGCTCTTAGTGTCATCTTTTCATTTTCTGTAGTGTGTGGCAACACATCCCTGAGGTACTTGCCGGTATCTTTTAACGAGGTCAGGTTTACCAGGTTTGGAAAACAGGTTCAGCTTTCTGAGGGAGAGATTAGGCAGCTTTGCCAGTATTCCAGAGACATCTTTCAAAAACCAAGTTGTTGAGTCCTGTGATACAAGAAGTTTCTTTTGGAGCTGCTTTTGTAGAGCTCTTGGAAGTCTTCAAATGAACAGTCACATCTGTTTTTCGGGAAAGTAGATATTACATATTCAATTTGTGGAGTCCTATATTAATGATGCAATACAGTTCTGTTTGTTGGTCATGGATGGTGATGCACAATCAGATCATTATTTGGAGTCCTCTGAAAAATTCTTCAGCTAGCTGCTGTTTAGAATCACTTCCAGAGTGGGCTTTCTTGCTTCTTGGAGTTTCATCCAAGCAATGCTTTTGGGTCCTACATCCAAGCAGATACGATCCAAAGCAGGAATGTGCCCCAGTTCTCTTTACAACGATTTTCACTACAGTTGCATTTATATTGGGAGCTTTGACGTCCATAGTGTCGGGATTTTTGGGCATGATGATCGCAACATATGCGAATTCTTGCACAACTTTGGAAGCCAGAAAAGGGATAGGCAAAGTATTCAAAATCGCCTTCCAATCAGGTTCGGTGATGGGTTTCTTACTTGGTGCTAATGGCCTCATAGTTTTATACATCACTATAAAACTGTTCCAACTTTATTACAAGAATGATTGGGAGGGCCTTTTTGAGGCCATCACTGGCTATGGGCTTGGACGCTCATCCATGGCTCTATTTGAAAGGGTTGGAGGTGGAATCTATACCAAAACTGCGGATTCTTACTTGTGGTAATACTTGGCATGAAGCCCATGATGCAGGGATTCTTACTCTGAGCTTTGGAGTTGTGGCCCTCATGGGTGCTAACATTAATGCCATTCAAATTCCCCTTTTGGAATTTGGTGGTAGAGACTGTCTTGTATATATATATGATGTTTGCAGCTATTGTGACTTGTACATTCATAGTCTGTCATTCCTTTGTCAACATGGTGGTCATTTAATTCACTTTCAAAGTCCATGTTTTGGAGGTAGATATATATTTTTTCTTATGCTATTGAAGAGTTTGTCTTATAGAGTACTTCTTTGAGCACGCTTGATTTTTGAATTTAGGTACTTACCTATAGATCAGTGGTGTTTTGCAACATAGAGGCAACAACAATGGGATCAAGAGTACACATTATCATCAAGAAATGGCTTCTCGTGGCATAGTTTATGATATGGATATTGATCCATACAACAAGATAGCAGTAACTGTTGGACAGGTTGGAAGTTCTTTTCATGGAAGGTTACCACAAGTTTTATATTGAAACATGATTGGCTAATATGTTAAGTTATTTGTCTTGTATGGTTTCAGGATAAGAAGCTGAATATGCTCAATCTTGCTAGTGGGAAGTCTATAAGATGCTTCAAACCAGAAGGAGAAGTTGGTGAGCCCATAAAAGTATGAACAATGAATTCCTTGTTTTCACCTGCTCAATTTACTGTCAGATGGTGTAAAGAACAGGGCAAAAAAGGTATGTGTGTTTTGATGTTTTACGAATGGTGCATAAGATCAAATTGATGTTGTTTTTACAAGGATTTCTACTCTCTTCAAATAAGAAAGCTCAATATAATAAGGATTGAACCTTGTTCTTCTTAAGGTTGACCACTTGAAGATAATTGGCAAAGCCACATCTCTTTATATCTCACTTTTTCTGTCTATAGATTTGCTACTTTTGATCTTTAAGACATTGGGTTTGTGTACAATATTTGTCATCATAGTTTCCGATGTCTTTTGCCCCTTTCTGTGGTAGGTTCGCATTGATCCTAGTGGGTCATGAGTAGTTTGATCACATTCTTATAAGAGCATGCACATGTATGACATATCAAATGGAAGCATTTTATCCCTGGGGCAAGGTCATGCTGAACTAATAACATGGATAGCTTTCATGCCTGATTGCAAGCGGCTAATATTGATAAGTTTAAGGTGGCCTTTAGAGTTGTATATATGCTGACCTTGGCTTCTTTACTATAACTTTTTCACTTGGTGATGCTAATTTATGGTTTTCAACGAGTGGAGAGAGTTGCATATTTGTTTGGAGGCTTCCTAATCTTATGACTAAGATGATGTGGAAGTGCTGTAGTTCTGACTCAAAAGGGCAACTAAACAATACTTCTTTAAACCCCTTGAGACGTGACAAGTCTCAGACACAAGAGTTGGATGCTTCTGGTACTCTTGTTACTACTGGACCTCAGCTTCCAAGCAATACAACTCCTGCATTTAAGTTTAGTGTGTCCCTGTTGCTGCATTGGGCACATGCCAAGGTTGCAGAGACCATTCTAGAAAATGATGAGGGTGAATCAGAAGATTTAAGTTTTTGTTCTTTTGAATCAATATGGGAGGCCAAAGTTTGTAGTGCAACATGTTTTTGAAATACTAACATCAACATATACGTTAATAGGAATAAATATGGAAACTCCAGCTGAATTTTTATGATGCCTTTGGTGCCCAAGAAAACATCTTGCTTCAATATGATGGTTTAGTTTGCCTCTAGGATTTCCATATGATGGTTTAGTTTGCCTCTGGGATTTCAAGTCTGCAGCATTGATAGCCAAAGTCAGAGCAACAACTATATCCATGCCGAAAGTGGGATTCATGTTGCTTCAGATGGAAGTTTTTTTGTTACAGCACGTGCTAATCACTTGAAACATTGGACTATCAGGTCAAATGCAGGACATCAATGATCTGGAATAGGCTCAGGTCTTGTCCTAGATGGGAGAAATGTTAATCTTGGTAGTCTGTGTGAAAATTCTTTTGCGGTAGTAACATCTTGAGAAGATTCATGAGATGGAGATGTCCAACCGGTTTATGCCTTGACCTGCACAGGCATGCCCAAGTAGGCTTTAACGAACTTTTTCTATTTGGCACTGTTCTCAATTCTGCTACTAATTTAGTATAACTAGTGAATTGAGGATTGTGGTTGACACATATGATGTTCAACAAGAATAGTATGCCTTCTACATTGTGAACTTGCATTGAAAAAATGGGTTAATCTTAAGGTATCCTCTGATATGCAAGCAAGGATCTCTCTGTGGTTGCCTATCTGCAAACATAAACAATAGTTTCAGCTACTTGTTGCAGGTTCGACAAGGCCATGGTTTAGCCATTTCAAGTTTGCACATTGCTTTTGCATGCAGTGATGGTATTGTGCAGATTTTCATGCTTGAGTCTCTTGCATTTACTGCAACTTTTCCTTGACCAGCGCCATTTGGATTCCATGACTTGATAGATACAAACACATGCTCCTGAGTCCTACCTTGCCACACATAATGTAAATGGGATCTCATATCCTGATGCTGTTGCTTGTCAAATTGCAACATCGCACAAGCTTGGTAAGTTTTATTTTGAGATAGCATTAGTGAGTCCTTACATTGAGAAGAAACTTAAAGCTGTTAGGTGTAAAGTGATTCATTTTTTGTAATACATTAGTCAGGTTTCTCTTCAATCACTATTTTTACATCAAATATTTTGGTTCTTCCAGTTGTTGTATATGTTGATCATAGTTTCTTTGTTTGGGATATTGAGAACTTTTCAAAGGTCAGGATCTCTATTCCGTATTGTTCAGGCCTATGCTTCTTAGAAGTTGTTAAGTTCTCTATTGAGTGGAAGATTAATGGTATCTGTAGCCTCTTTAACACTGTCTCTTTTGTGACCTTGGGAGGGTTTGTAGTGCTATTAAAGAACTTGTAAGTAACAACTTAAAAATGCTTGGGACATCAGAGGACATATTTGAATGCATTGCATGTATCCTCTTTGTCATAGGTTAGATCTGGCATGATACATAGCATGTATCACTTCTCTATTGCTGAAGTATTTTTGAAAAAGGCCATGGTAGTTATGCATCGTAGTTCAAAAGAATCATACTCTATCCTCTGATATGGTCATGTGGGGAATCTCCCCTAGCACACTCTACCCCCCTCCCTTGTTGCTTATAAGCACATATCCCACTCATGTGTTGATGAGTCACCTCCTTCCTTGAAGGAAACATGGACTGGAAAGGAATCACCTCATATTTAGACCTAGTCCCACCCTCCCGATTGATCAATGCCAAGTTTGGATTAGTTTTGGGTTGCATGAAAGTGTATCTTCCATGTTGGGTTGTTTTTCACCCATTTTGGGTTGTTTGGGGGCAGATCTGAAGGATAACTTAGTTGTGAGTAAGGGATAGGTGCTGAAGCTCTAGGATAGCAGGGCAACTTGATGTTGAGTAGATTCTAGGGCTGCAAATGACAGGATGCCCTAAAAACGAGGTTATTGACAAGTGTTGGTGCAGAAATTAGGATTTCAGACAATGGAACCCTAATAACCAGCAAGTGACCTTATTTTTTATCTTTGAAACAACAGAGGTTGCTGTTACAACACTTTCTTGGTAGCATATTGAATTTCTCTCTCTCCTCTACTATGTTCTGCCTCATCTTAGTAAATTTAAAGATATTCAACATTGTTTTGCTGAAATCAAGCCTTATTATTGCTGTAATTAGGGTTTTTTGTTGTCTCAAGAAGTGCACCATTGAATATTGGCCATTCTCAGTTTTGCTCACCTGTTTGAAGGTGGACAACTCTTATATGCTCTTGGAGGTTTGGCAACAATGATGGGTTAGTGGCTTCTTTTGCTTGGCTGGCAAGCATTGGAGAAATATAATCTTCAAGTTGCACTTAGTGTATAGTGGCTCATGGTGCAAAAACAAGTTATAATAAAAGATATAGTCATTGGAAGATTAAGCCTAGATAATGTTCATGTAGTAGAATAGGGACAATTTGGATTTCACATTATAGTTTGCTACTTAATTGGCAAAAATTCTATTATTCACTTTTACTTTATTAAAATCACTTTTTAAATAAAGTATTTTTCTATTATTATTTATATAAAAAATATTAAAATGGCATTCTATGAGATTTGATTATGTCATTATATGCCTCCTATATGCTAAGTTTATATAATAAAGTTACTACATAAATGTGATATCTTATAATTTCTTATATGGTAACTTTTTCGATGAAGTTACTATATAGATAATGTCTATTTCTGAAGTTACTATATAGTAAATTTTTAAATAAAGTTACTATATAGATAGTTAGGATAATAAACTTCCTATATAGTAAGTTAACCAAAAAAAGCTTTCTATATGGTAAGTTAACTAGAAAAATGTTTCTATATTGGAAACTATGTTTCTAGATTGGCAATCTAGTAAAGTTTGATTTTTCCTATATTAGACTCTTTCTAGTTATGTGAAAATCTAACTAGCAAATTCTCTTTTTTTCCCTATATAGTAAGTGGTTTAGAGTTTCTTGTGCTAGAAGATCTTGCTGTGGTAACAGCCAATGGAGATGAGCTCAAGTTCACTTGGCATAACAAGTGATCCGGGTTTTTTACAACCCGGATTATTACCACAAAAAAGCCCCTATCAAGAGCTTACCATATCACTTTGGGTTTACTCTTCAAGCACTAGGTATGTTACATTGCTTCTCGATTATGATAACTCTAGCAAATGGGGGGAACAAGTTCTTAGAAGGCATGTCAATGTAAAGGGTCAAAGGGATGGTTATCTTAGTGAAGATGAAAATAGATTACACCTAGGAGTTGAGTGAATGCATAGATTTTTTCAAAGGACTAGCCTCCAACTACACATGGGCTCCGTCTGCATCACTAAGATTTGGAATCTATCACCATCATTAGAGGACACCTCACCCTTGCACACAAGTCAATATCCACATCATGGTGTCATTTGGATCTTGTACAAAAGCTTACAAGCATGGACCCCTTTTGTCACATGCTTATATGTATTTATATACATATGGGATACTAAAGTCAAAGCAGCTTTTGGAAGCCCTTTTTTATAATCTCAATAACTCCCAAGAAAAAGCGAATTTCAAGAAAATTCTCACGAAGGCTGATCGGTTTCGACCTGATCTACAAAGTTGCAGAAGAAACTTTTTCCAAATTCCTCACAGATTTGAAGTTACAAAGGTGCAGACTGCTGGCTACATGCAATTTTCTTCTCTCTTTCACCACACCAACTTTCCACTCTATCCTTCTTGTAAATATATTATAATAATGTGCTTTGGGCACCCACCTCTTGTAATCTAGCTCAATTTCTCTATTTTGTCTACCACCACCCTTGGCTTCTTGCATGATGACCAAGGTGGGGACTTGTCCCATCCACTATGCTCCATATTTTCAAAGATGCCATACATCATCTAGGATTATGTTAATCAAGAAGATTAGCTTAATCTAATCCCTCATGGAGGCTATATAAAGAGCCCATGGAGAGAAGGAAGGAGGAGAATGACAAGTCCATGAGAGCATTTTAGAATACCCTCATCTCTTTGAGGGAAGCTATGAGTGAGTTCTTTTATTATGTAGCATAATGGCAAGCTTCTTCTACCTCTTCTCCTCTTGTCTCCCTCTCCTCTCATCTCTCTCTCTTATATTTCAATATGGTGTCTAGTACATATATTCTCTCTTGTAAATTTGTGTCTTGGTTCTCTTGATTCTCTTTGAGAAAATGGATGTCCTAGCCCATCCTCCCTTTGGCTAGGTGGTGCCCCTCTTTAGTTCTCTTAGTGAGGATTGGAGGTTGGATGGGTAAGAGGCAACCCGTTCATCATTTCAGCCCTCAATAAGCATGTTGGCTCCACATGGCGAGGTGGCAGACTAGATAGGATCTATGCCACCCAAGAGCATGGTGGTTGGGTGGAGATACCAGATACTGAATGCTTAATGAAATCATGGCCTCTGATCATATTCCAGTGATGGCTGCATTCAGAGTTCTTATGTTGGCAGGTAACAACAATGGTCCTCCCCCCTTTCGTCTAGATGTCTCCTTTCTGAGCGACATTCTTTCTCTCGAAGTTGAGTAATGTAGGGGAACAAGCCAGGGACTCCCTGCTCACCCTGATTTTAGATGAATAAAATATCAAGAAGCCATCACAACTACCGTGAAGGACCTTGGGAGAAGTAGAGAGCTTCAGCCAAAAGGTGGGCACAAGAAGATGCTCGTAAGGCACGTACTGTTGTGTTAGCTTCTCTTACCAGCAGGCCCGATGATGAGATTATGCAATGCTGTCTCAAAGATATTGAGACATTACGTAAGCTACAAGAAGAAGAAGCTGTCAGCACAGCTAAAGTACAATTGAAGGTGATAGCCTCCAATTTTGTCATCAAAAAGGCTAAAAGATTTGGGATCTACATCGACAAGTTATTCACTTTATCAAAAATGTTTGTGATATTGTATCTAAGTTGTACTTCATTGATATATATTTTTACCATTGTAAATGCTTGGCTTGGAGCTATAAAAGCCATTGCATATGTTCCTTGATTTTAAAAACCTTAGGAATCTTGCCTAGAATACATGCAACACATAAGGGCTCCAACCTTAGTCTTTTTGTATGGTCAAAAATATTTGATTTAATAAAGGTTCAAAAGGGTGCAATTGGGGTTCTTGGGGAAAAGTGGTTGAGGAGGTTGGAGCACGGCAGATTGTGGTGCCTCTTTAACTTCCCTCTTCCCTCTTTTCCAAACTCTCTTTGTCCATCCTTCTTCTTGCTCTTCCTGTGTGCTGCAACTATGGATCTTGAGTGTGTAGAGGAAGAGGAGGAGCCTCCTGATCTTGTTTCTTGATTGGTGAGGGTGTGTTTTGAGTCTTTTGTGTGTGTGTATTCATGGCAAGAAAGGCTTGTTTGCAGGTTTCATGGTGAGGAGCAAAGCTCCAAGCATATACTTTGCTACTCGGTACCCTGGCTTTGTGCTTGTTTGAGTGCTGGGTGAGAGCCAGTCAGAAGGGTTGGTGGGAGCTCTTGGGGAACAGAACCAATGAGTTCTATTTTTCTAAACTTAAGGCTAAATAAAAAAAAGAAGCAATCACCTGCATCAAAAATCAATAAGGAGTATTGATCTCGGATGAGCACTCCATAGCCAAAGACCATTTGGCTGCAATAGTGGGCATGGAGACCATCCACTCTCCCTAATTGTGACTGGAGGCTGCAAGTCTTTTTGAGAGAGACTTGTGTCACCTATTAAGGCCGGATGGTTGGTCTTGGACATGTGTTTTAGTCTAGAGGAAATTAGGGAAGCTATCTTCTCAGCATGAAATCGGGGAAGTCTCCAGAATCGAATGGTTTACCTGTTGAGACCTTCCAGAAGTTGTGGCCTAGGTGTGGGAATTATTTGGTTGGGTTGCTCAATTATATCATGCAATCTAGATATATGCCCCCTGTTATGAATCAAGGTGTTATCAAGTTGGTTCCAAAGTTGCAAGTTCACACCAAAGTCTCTAGCTAGTGACCATTGACAATGCTTAACTTCTCCTACAAAGTTCTTGCTAAAGCAATAGCCATGCAAGTCAAGGATCTGTTTTCTAAGGCCATTCATGAGAAGCAATATGGGTTTGTCCATGGTAGACGAATACATGATGCAGTGCTGAATTTTATTTCCACACTAATTTTGATGATGATTTCATACTTGCAACTTCTTCACCTGATACTTCACAATTAACTAATGCTTTGTTAGGATATACTCAGTGTTGGTTGATAGATTTAAGGGCTTCCTTTCATGTGACCCCTCATAGAGAGTGGTTACACTCCTATCATAGTTGGTTGATTGAATTTGTTTGTTTGGGTAATGACGTGGTACTAGAGATAGTTGATATTGGTGATATCCAGGTTTAGTTTGGTTCGGGTTGTATATTTACTCTTCATGATGTATGTTATGTACTGGCTCTCATGAAGAGCCTTATCTTTATTGGCACTTTGGATGATGTAGGCTACGTAGTTTCTTTTGGTGATTCCTCATGGAAGATTACCAGTGTGAATCTTGTCATTGTACACGTCATTGTAATTTCACATATCTTTTTGGCATCATCACCTTAGACATGTTCTTGAAAGTAATGAAAATGCTTTCTTGTTTGCAGTATCTTTCGTCTCTTGATTATAATTGTTGAGTCTTGTGATCATTGTTTATATAGCAAGTAGACATGTAATACGTATAAAACTCCATATTCGGGATTTTGGGAATTTTCCATCAATATGGGAAAACCAAATCAAAATGGATTTCATGAATTTTGGGAATTTCATTAATTTGGAACTTGGTGCAATTAAACATATTACTGCTGATGGTTGTTTTCAAGAGATTGAAAAAAACTCAAAAAGGTGGTGTTAATAAACACCTTAGTTTTAATATCCTTGAAATATTCAAGGAAAATCTTCAGTCGATGGATTCGTGTAGACTTTCTTTAGCCTTCAATACAACCTTTGGGGGAATTTTGATTTTTTTGGGAGATTTTGTACCTTTCTTCATCCAAGAGAAGACAATGCTATCTATTGTTTCCCATCGTTCAGGATCTTTTTTGTTGCACATCCAATATTTATCCCAACAATTAAAATACACCTCTGCATCTGCAGCATTTTGACGACTACAAACTGGGGCCCAATATTGTATACGTACCTTGTTGAAGTTTTTGGAATGTCTATTTGTATCGACCTCAGTTTGTGCAACACCAAGCCATATTGGATATATTGGATTTGAAGGTCTAACAAGCACAAAGTCATCTTTCTTAACATCAAGCATTGGTTCAAATGCATGTTTGGGTCGTTTGCTCAGAGGACCACAATAGTGATCATTCAACTCTTCCAATCCAATGAAGTCATCCGCATTATCTACATCTATATTGGTTACATCAATTTGTGTTCTTGGCCAAAAATCTATGAAAAATAAATCTTCTTGGACATTTGGAGTTTGAAGAGCGTAGATCATATGTTTCCAATAATCAATCACTGGTGTTATAAACTTTGTGAACTTTGCTTCAGGTCCTTGTACATTTGACCATCTTTCCCAATACTTCAAATAATCTTTAACTCCACTTACTATTTCTTGATTATCCTTAACGTACTCAAACATGGACAGCAACATTGGAACACCCTTTGGAAGAGTCGGCTTTCCTGCAAGGTCTTTCTTCCATAATTCAATGCCACCTTCTCTTGGTAACCAGTCTGGGGACTTTGGATGTATCTTGTATTGCATGGCAGGTGTATCTCCTTGCATATAAAACCGAAATTGAAGAGGTTTTGAGTGACCAACAAGTGTATCTTTCGAATCACACAAGTATCCCTCAATGTATCTCTTAAAGTCAGGCACATGTGTCAATAAGAAAGGTGTAGGACTAGTCATCTGGCATGATTGAAAATGTTGCATAAGATGAGGAAAAGTGAAGGTCATGCTCGTCCTTAGCTTCTCTGAAAATTTGCTGAACATTGCATCGATGTCTTCATGTGTATGACCCACCATGAGAAATCCAAGCTGGATCATCTTGAATGTTCCTCGTGCAACAAGCAATGATAGATATGCAAAGAGATAACGATTTTTATTTTCTAACCCACAATTATCAAGTTGTAGAAGTAAGTTCTCTGGCAATCGTTTGAAATGATGATGGTCATCTTGTGGTGTATTATCTTCCATGCATGATTTATTTTGTGCAACAGCTTGATGGTGGTCTAGTGCTTTTTTCGAGTTGAGGGCATTTAGTAGCACAGAGGTTGATCTTGGCATTCCATCTACTTGTAGATCACCATTTGCATGCCTATGTAGTCGCTCCAAGTTCCTAAAGCACAATGACAATGAGGCAATTGTAAAGTTAGGATCATGAGGCCATAGATCGAGTGAGAAATGTCCATATCTACCTCCTCCATGTCCATGTGTAATCATGCTTGTTAAAGAAACTGGTAGTTGAGTAGATCTTTCAGTCTCTTTTGATCGAAGCCTTAACCTAGGGATAGCTATCTTTTGCTGGTCCATTTTATCACGTATGATGCACAAGTTTTTATCTGGATCTAATGCTGAGGCCCAGCGCCAACTGTAGTATATGTTCCGACAACTTTGTTGTTGTAGCATGTGACATTGACGCTTCTTTAGAAGCACATTTCGCTCTTGAAGACACTTTGTTACTGCAAGTTGCTCTTTGATCTCTGAGCAAATACTACATTTGGAGAACTCACTTGTCTTTGCTAAGATTATATGCTTGAACTCTATGTTCCAAATACGATTGAAGGTGGACAAGGACATTTGCTTACATCCAATACCACTCAATGTTGTATTTACTTCTGCCCATATATCTACCTGCTTATAAACATCTGGGATGACCAATTGTGTCTCCCTTGATCCATCTTTCATTGTTCTACTCTTGTGTCACATTTGCTCTGCATTCTTCTTAACAAAGTCTCTAAGGATGGCTCTTCCCATCTCTGTGTGATCCCAAGTTGCTCTTATTACCCCCTTGTTTCCATGCATTGCCCTCCTCACGCCATGCTCAAATTGTGTTTTGTACCTGTAAAAAGATGTCTTTGGGATTCCATGAATCTCATACCATGCCCTTCCACATACCACTTGTCCATTGAAGATAAAGCTGTACTTCCTTGTTCCCAAGTAATCAATCCTGCATGATGATTCAAACTTGTCATAAACATAGTTTGGGCGGTCTTCAAATTGCAATCCCCAAAAGTATTTACGTAATTGTTGCATTGCTTCTCTATCAGCAAACTGACAACACTTTTCTTGGCAACAATCAATCATGGAAACCTGTGAAATGGAGTCCATAGAAGTCCTCAAGTTTGCACCTTTAGGGGCAATAATTCGAGGCTTTCTATTGACCATACAATATGATCTCTTCTGAACAAAAATTGATTTTTTTGCAGAAACATAATCTTCATTGGTATCTTCCATGTTTTTGGCACAAGCATTTGTAGAGACAAATTGCATGTATGATTGTTGTTGTAGCAGTGATATTCCATCATCAAAGGTGACTTGTTTAATAGGCCATCTTTCCAAAGTGACACAGTGGAGGTTGTCATCTATGTATGTTCTTGTGGTTTGATCAAGGGCTTTATCTACCACCACACCAACATCCTCTTTTCCTAGCAATTCAAAGTTTATCACATCATATGGAAAAGCCAATAATATAACCCCTGTCCCAACACACACAGTGTTGCCTTCTGTCCATAGCATCACTCTTCGTTCTCTCCAACTTTCACGAATGCTAAGCACATCAATATCCTCAAAAGGTAGGACATGGTCTGATTCGTAATCGTCTCCTTTGTCATGAATTGTTATTGAGTTTGAAACAATCACCACATCTTTCTTTCCCCATTTTGCAAAACCACCTACAGCTTCATGAACCTTCATTGCATCAATTGTTGGGAATGGCAAATATGCTGCTACATTTAAACATTTATCAATAGCCACTGAAATATATCCATCTTCAAGTGTTTCTCCATGGCATGTCTCATTTGGATGTATTTCATGCACTCTACCAAGTGCAACAATCTCATGATCAACTAGCAAATTTACAGTTTCTCCAAAATAAAATTCGTTATTCATGATACCTGTACAAGTGAGAAAATGGAGATTTTATCATTTGTATGTTGTCACCTCTCAGAAAGAAAAAAATAGTGATGAAATTGCTAAATACAATGAAGTATCAAATTTCATTGAAACAAAAAAAGTACTTAAACATTAGATAGAATGAGTCCAACTTCCATAATAGAAAGTATTAATGGAAACTTCGTATAGAAAGAAGGGGATAGATTTGACCATATGGCCAAAAACAAACTTTCTCATGAACTATGCCGCCCTAAAGTAAATAAGAAAAGTTTTTTCTATTATTTTTAGTTGCCTTGATTTTACTTTATTTTATTAGCTACTCTTTGAGTAAGCAAAAACTTCATTGTGTGTTCTCATTGGGAAAAGATATAGCAGATGTTCAAAACTTGTACTATATCTATTCAACATGAGAACAATGATTAAAATTATTTATAATGTGTATAGGAAAAGATTTAGCCACGTGGTCAAAAATCTATTATATGTATTCCAAACCATAGCAAATATAAAAATTATTTGTGATCCCCATAGGAAAAAACATAGTCAAATGATTGAAACCTTTGTTGTATGTATTTCATATGGCAAAAAGGATAAAAGCTCATTGTGGTCTCCATAGAAAAATATTTAGCCAAATGGTCAAAACTCAAGCCAAATACATATAACAAGGATAAAAGTTCATTGTGATCTTTATGGAAAAGGATTTAGCCAGATGGTTAAAACCTCTATTGCAACTATTTTACACAAGACTTAGGATTAAAATTCTTTGTGATATCCACAAGAAAAGATTTATCCATATGGTCAAAACATGTATTTAACCTAGATGATAGCAAGAATAATAATTTTTTGTGATGTCCATAGAACAAGACTTAGCCAAATGTTCAAAGCCTTTATTGTATGTCAACAAGAATAAATAATTTCTGTGATCTCCATTGGAAAATATTTGATCAAATGATCAAAACCTTTATTTCATGTATTCCACATGACAACAAGGATAAATATATTTTTGAGAAACTTTGACCTTGTGCTTAAATGTTGAAACCACAATGACCTCTAAAGAATAGGAGATTTCATTCACTATGACACAAAGTTATAAATATTGAGGAAATTTTAGCATCAATTAGAAGCTATTTGAGAAGGAAAGATAATTTTTATCATGGTTAAATATTTATAAATTTTATACTACCTACTTGTTGATAATAGTAAAATGTATCATATTACATTTTATTTTTAAGTTATACTATTTTAGTCTAGATCATGTTATATTAGTATATCGTACTATGTGCATATTATGGAATATATTATCAAAATATAATTTAAAAATATATATATTAAATTAATTTATTAATAATTAATTAATATAATTTAAATATATTAAATCATATTTTGTAAGATTATGTATATTAAATGTATCTAATATGTAATGTGTAATATCATTGAGGATTTTGAACCCACCTTAGTGATAGTTCGAGAGTAGAATCTCTAGTAAGGTAGGATAGAGAGTATGTAGGAAAAATCTCTAGCTGTGGAAATAGGGGCAATATCACAATGGTGGATTCTTAAGGAGGGGCAAGGAGGAAGGAGCTGGTCTAGGAGAAATGCCCCTAGTAAGAGTTTGAGGGCAATGTCTTCCTCAGTGGAGGTTTGGGAGCAATGCCCCTAGTTGGGGTTTCAAGATAGCACTCGTTGTAGGGATTTGGGGGCAAAGCTCCCAATGGGGGATTTAAGCGGTAGGGCCCTTGGTGGGGGTATGCGGGCAACACCCCTAGTAGGGGGTTAGGGGTAGTGTCCCTGATGGGGGTTTGGGGGCAATGCCCCTAGCGGGGGCCCGAGGGTAGTGCCCCTAGTGTGGGGGTTTGGGGGCAATGTCCCCAATGGGGGGGTCCAGGGGGCAGCACCCCCAGTGGGGGTTTGGGGGCAATGCCCCCAACGGGGGGTCCGAGGGGTAGCGCCCCCCTGTAGGGGTCTAGGGGCAACGCCCCTAGTGGGGGTTCGAGGGTAGTGCCCCCGGTGGGGGTTTGGGGGCAACACCCCCAACGGGGGGTCTGGGGGGCAGCGCCCGCCTGTGGGGGTCTGGGGGCAACGCCCGTAGCGGGGGTTCAGGGGCAGCGCCCTCGGTGGGGGTTTGGGGGCAATGCCCCCAACGGCGGGATTCAGGGGCTGCCGGTAGACCCCGGCGGCCTACGGTATAGCCATTACGTGATTTTTGAAAAAATCAAGACTTGAAATCTTTAATAAAATTAAAAAATAGACACAAAAATAATATCTAAATCTACTCGTATTCCGTAACAAGTTATGGTTATTCGAATAGTGTGATACATTAAATGATTCGTTTCATGAGTCGGTCTTTATAACTAATCATGACATTTTTCAAAATGAGTTTCTCTTCCCCTCCCTCTCTCTTCCACATAACTCTCTAACCTGAGTGTTTTCTCTGTTGCGTTTTTACAGTTGCAGGTTTCACATATCTGATCCTCTGCGCTTTTATCTCTGCTCCTGTCGCCCCTCTCTTACTACAGGTGTTGCAGCCCTAATCTTTGGCGGTTTTATCCCCCTCCTCTTCTTTGACTACTCTCCACTGTTTCATTTTCTCAAACTGAAACAGATTGTGTAGTGCAATTTCTGGTTTGAATCAGGGTATTTCTTTGACTACTCTCCATTGTTTCATTTTCTCAAACTGAAACAGATTGTGCAGTTCAATTTCTAGTTTGAATCATGATATTTCTTTGACTACTCTCCACTGTTTCATTTTCTCAAACTGAAACAGATTGTGGAATGCAATTTTTGGTTTGAATCAGGGTATTATGACCAAAACCACGTGCGTCTTCAAATCAGAAATCTTGCTCCAAGACTTCAGCAATTCAACAAGCTAGTGAATGATTGCCAGTCCACACTGTGCTTGCTCCTACTTCACGGGTGATTTCTGTTACATTGACACACATTACTGAGCTACTAATTACAACAGGTTTTCAACTTTTTCCTACTTTATTTCTGATTTTGAGTTAAACTACATTGATTATGACCATTTCAATGCATACAATTACTACAAATCACACTACTACTCTTTTGTATGATTAGTATTGAATAATATTAAGATCAAACACACCAAAAGCATTTTCTAAATAAAAATCATGTATGAAAACTAAATGCAATATGTATTTCTGTATATGTATTTCTGTAGCAATGAGATTAGGCACTCACTCTTGAGAATTCAATGTCTTCTTCTTCTTCTCGATTGCTTGATTGATCTCTTGGAGTGCTTGTGTTTTTTGTTGTCCAACCACTACCTTGCAAGTGATAGCTTCACTCTACGTCAATATTGAAAACATGACTTCTTGCACTGTTGAAAATACTCTTTTTGTTGTGAATATAAAGTATATGATTTGTGTAATGTTGAAAAAAGTCTCTTAGATGTGAATATGGAATAAATGGTTTGTGCAATGCTTTTATCAATGATGAGTGTTTTCAAAATACTAGCCTTTCTTTCTATTATGTGATGCTATATACCTCAAGATTTTGCCTCAAGGCTAAACCTAGCCTTCTATTTGTTGTATCATTCTGTAATATTAGAGCATTTTATCAAGTTCTTATACATTATATTATACTTTACTATATAGAACTTTCCATTATACTGTATTTTCATAGTAAAAGCATTACCATCAGATTTTATGGTTACACTTTTTATAATTTTGCAATAAGCATATGGCTATACAATACTTACAAATACTCAATATGATTTTGCCATAGGATGTAATTTGATTTTCTAATAACACATATCATGATCTTTCATCAATTTATAGATTAGACCATATGGTCAAAAAATTTCTTGCAATATAAGAAGTAATTTTTGTTATTTTATTCAATACAATCTGAGATTTGGCCATGAGGTCAAATCTTTTCTTATAATATAAGAAGTAATTTATGTTCTATTTTCCAATATACTATGAGATCTTGCCATGTGGCCAAATCTTCTCCTTAAGCTATCTCTTGGCCAAAATAAGGACTCCTGTAGTATCACAATATCTTGCAACCAATCAAGCACTTTGTTCATTTTACTACAAGAATGACATTTTGCCATTTGGTCAAATTCTTTCTTATATTATCAACCCTTGCTTACTTCCAAAAGGAAAGGCTAGTTTCTACTTAGAATTCCTTACTTTCTATAATTTGGCCATGTGGTAAAATCTTGTCTTGCAACAAACGAACCACTTTTTTGGAATTTGATCCTAAAAAATTAAAACTAAATCTATGGTGGGTTCAATCCACGAATTTTGGGTATGCTAGATTTGGTTGTATGTAAAAATGTTCTAAGAAAAACATCTTCTATATTATCTCCAAAAAAGGAAGACCATGTTCTACTTGGAACTCCTTGATTACCTACTATATTTATAGGAAGTCTCGCCATGTGGTCAAAACTTGTTGTGCAACAAACAAACCACTTTGTTTCCATTAACCATTTCTTTCATTTCAATTTTTCATTACTTCCTATAAATATCATATCATTTTGCCACAAATTAGCCACTTTTTCCATTCCACTACAAAATAAAAATTGGCCATATGGTCAAATCTTTCATTTTGTTATCAATGCTAGCATCCAAGAATCCCCCATTCTTGTTTTGTTCAGCCATATGACCAAATCTAATCTCATAAATCTTGCAAACCATGAGACTACTTTTTCATTCCATTATAAAACAACATTTGGCTATATAGTCAAATCCAATTTCACAGCATGTTACAACAAATGAATCACTTTCTTCATATGGTTATGAAACTAGATTTGGCCATATGGTTAAAACTAGTTTATAGAAATCGTCTTATCTTGTAGGTTTTGCCATGAGGTCAAATCTCCACCTTTCAAGTGTTTTTCACTTTATCTTATATTGATATCTATGGGATTTGCTACATAGCTATATTTGTTTATATGTGAATCTCATATCACAATAAACCGCATCCTCCCTTTAACTAGCCTTTAAGAATCCTATGATAAAAAACCATGGCAAAGTTTCTAATATGATAGATAAGTCTTATGACTAAATAGGATTTAACCACATGGCTAAAACCAATGACAATGTTTCTACAATATAGCTCATTTTAAGGGAAACTTACATGTGCAGTAATTAAAATGTTAACTTTGGGCCAAATGGAATTGTGAGATTGCTACATAACCACATTGATATATAGGTGGATCTCATATTGGACTAAATCTCATTCTTTGATTAAATAGGATTTGACCACATGGCCAAAAATCTTGGCAAAGTTCCTAGAGTATGATCCTTGCATAGGAAACTTACATGGAGAAGAAATCCAATATTAACTTAGGGAAAAAATCATCCATGACATTTTTTACATAACCAAAATGATTTTTCACTATATCTCATACCACACTCACACTCAACATTTCATTATCACTTGACCATTTGGTTAAGCCCATGGTCAAGTCTCACTATTAATAGAATTTGATCTTCTCACCGAAGTCCATGGCAAAGTTTTTACTATATGATTCTTGTAAGAGAAACATAATTAATGCTAACTTAGGGCCAGGATAATCCATGAGATTTGATACATAAGCACACATATTTATGGTTGGATCTCATACCACACTTAATCTCAAATTTCAATATTTCATTTTATGGAAGACTCCCTTCAGAGTACATTTGTCTTGTATTTTGTAAAACTTGTGTTGTTTTGTTTTCAATTTTCAACTTAGAAATCTTATACATTTATTTGGGTTTTGTGAATTTTGAATATTTTTAAATCCACTTTTATCTAACAACTTTTTCTCTTTGTAAAACTATTCAATGGCAAAGAAAGATAGCACATCCAAAAAGGAGACCCAAACCATTGATGGAGTTAGTGGTGGTTTTGTGTATCCATGGTATGTGGATGTTTATGATAGTCAAGGAAAAAGAGCTGACAATGTTCTCTTATTCACTTTGAAGAGTGATATTGCATTTTTTCAACAAGATTGTGTCATAGAGAAGATAACAGATGAATGTGCTGGGAAAGAGGGAATACCATGTAATCTTGTTAAGATCAAGGGGAAAAATGTAGTATACAAACTTGATCCTTTGTCATTTCACTTTGCCAATATTAAAGAGGATGAAGAATACTCTTTGAAAACAATGGGATGGACCTTATTTGAGGAGGTAAAGGACACAGAAGACATTATATTAGCATTCCAAGCTGTTCAAAATAGTGAGCTACTTTCCCTATCAAGAAAATGTGATCGCCCCAACAAAAGAATGAAGCTCCAAGATAAACAAATAGTCTTGAGATCTTCACCTTCTCCTCAAGAAGAAAATAATTCATGGAATCCCACAAGCTCAAAGTCAAAATCACCTCAACAAAGTTCCTTGTCACAAGCTCTTGTTGTTAGTATGGCTGCTAACACTACTAAGAATGATGCCACTTTACCTTCCATGTTAGAAGTTACACCTGCAAAGCCAATAATTTCTCTTAAGGTCAAGGGAGTAGAAAGAACATTCGATTTTCTTGAAATAGTTAAGAAGAAGGGAAAGAAGGAAGAATCAAGATTTCACATGTTTGAAAAATTCTTTCCATTTGGGCCAACAACAAAATTTCCTATTCTCGTTGATAGGTGTTATGAGGCACCTCCTTTGTATGCTTATAGGTCACTATGTTGGGATTATGTAGAGAAGCTAACCACATCTTTCATAAAGACTCCCATGAACCCAACAACAGCAGCATATCTTATGCCTTTTGTACAAGACAACAATGAGAAGAGACCCATGCATTGTGATGAGGTGGATGCTAATAAGTTGGACACTTATAGTTATTGGATTATATCAGGGCTTCACTCAATTCATGCAGCAAAGATATATATTCAGAGTAATACTACACATTGTCTAGCAACCAAGCATTTATACACCACAAGAAATGCTAGAATATTAGTTGATTGTCCTGCGGAAATGTGCATTGAGCTTTCACGAATGACAAATATGGAATCACATAATGTTATGAAGAATGCACCTTATGTTGAGCAACTTCAACAATTAAGAGATTAGTGGCTAGCATTTGGTTCTCCACCAAAACCCCAACAAGGGCTTTCTAAGACAAGCTCTCAAAAAGTACCATGGCAGGTAATCATATATAAGATTACCTTCTTTTTTTGTGAAGATTAGTGTGATGCTCTTTCTTTTGTTCTATGCCCACTATTTTGATCTTTTTTTTGCAGAGATTTGATTGGAGAAAAGAAATATTTGATAGTTGGATCAAAATCATGAAGAGATACTCTAGAGGTGAACTTATATCCCAAGAGGAGAGTTCGAGAAAAAAGGGAAGGCAACCTTCTCCTATTGCATTTCGTTGCCTTATGGGTTTAAAGGATGGAGACATCCTTACACTACAAGAGGAGATCAATGAAAGTCATATCCTTTTTCTTAGAAACAAATGGGATAAGGAAGATATGATTGACATGGAAACAAGGGATAAGCAAATCAAGCAAGATAGGGTCCTAAAGGAGGAATTAGTCACTCTTTTCAATGCTTCAGTTCCAGAAAGTAGCACTGTGATGAAGACTTGGGAAGAGCTTGTTGATGATTATGATATCAATGATGAAGTCTACACAAAGATTCTAGGCATTTGCAATGATTGGGTATCAAAGAAGCTCACACGTGGAGCTGATGCAGGGTCCCTACCAAATGGAGCAAAAGATATTGTGAAGTTTCTAATGGGAAAAAAGCAAAATCCTCTTCAATCCTCCACTACTTCCCCTTGGCATGTATATGTTTTCGGATGCAATCTAGAAACCTTTGATCTTATACAAAATGTTTACAGAGATCCAATTACCATTGGGGTTGTTGTTCTAGATGCAACACATGGGGTTGAGGGAATGAAATGGGACTCTATAAAGTTTGGAAAGGTTGTATCCACTCTACTACAAATGACATGTGAACCTAAACAATTCATGTTGTTATCATTTCTTGATCGAAAGCAAATGGTAGCTTTGAAAAATGCTCTTGAAAGCATTTCTTGGAAGTATCGCATGCTAGTTGGTAGTGTTGACTTCCTACCAATGGATAGAACGTTTGCTTTTGGATCTATAGATTCTTTTGTGGTTTTGACATTAGTGACCATGGAGAAAAGCTTCATCAATTTTGAGCGATATATAAACAATGTCAATAAGCCTTCCATTTTGGACTTTGAAGGCTTGGACAAGGAGTGCAATGATGAAGATCTTGAAGAATACAAAGGATTGCAAAGGCCATTTTGAGAAAGAAAATGAAAGTTATGAAAACTACAATCAAAGCATTCAATGATGCTCATGAGGTTGTATTTGATGTATATGCAAGTGGACTTGCATCTAAGGTGGCACTGATAAATCATATGAAGACTATTGCAGTGGTTTGCAACACTCAAGAGCAAAGAGAGGTTGAAGCACAATTGTGGAGGGTCCATGAGAGTGCTAAACAAAATTCAAACTCCCAAGAGGTTCCTCCTACAGAAGTTCAAGTTCTTGAAGTACCACCCGAGGGCATAGAAGAATCAAGCCAAGATATAGAAAGTCTAATTATGAAAGAGAAATTAAGGGCTACTTCAGGTGTTTAAACTCCGTTCCTTCTCCTTTCATCAAGGAAGACACATTGATGTAATTTTGATTTTTTTCTTGAGAAGTTACTTCCATTAGCATTTGCAATATTTTCTTTCTTTGATGATATTAATTAAAGAAACTATGTCTTTGGTTTTTTAATTTTTTATAAAAGGTACCAAGCATGTTTGGTTTAAAAATTTTATTTAAGTAAATATTTTACCAAATCGGTATTAAAGAGCTCATTAAAATTTATCATCCTTTGTAAGGATAACTATTTAATTGTAATCTAATGTGTAAGAATACTTATCATAATGAAAAGTTTGAGCTAGCTATGCAAAATTTACTTAAGTCTATTTTAGATCTTATTTCAATTAAACTCTTATATGTGTTGTGTTATGATCTTGTCATGTTGGTTAGATTTGTCCACATGGTCAAATCTCTTATCTCTTATAGCCTCTTTTACTACATCACTAGTGTATGTCTATGCATGTACCTTAGGATAAGAAAGCCAACAATATATTGCACACCCCAAAAAAGATTCATTGCACCTCCCAAAGGAGTTTTACCTTAGTTATAAATATTGCAACAAAGATTTCTCTCCAATGTATCTTTTGAGATGTGTATATGGAATATTAAGGTAAAATCCTTGTTACAATTCGTGAGTTTAAATATCTATGGGATATAACTAGTTCAAAAATAGAATGGTTAGTCCTTAAGAAGAAACTATGAAAAATTATTCAAATAAAGTATAACTTATCTCAATTAAATTGTCATGTGTCACTTATATGTGACATAGTTTTGGTCACATGGTCAAAAGTATCATGTTTAAATTTTCTTTTAATAATTAGGAATAATAAACATCTTCTTTGTACATGCCATTTTGAAGGTCTTTTTAAAAATTGAGTATGTTAAATATTATAATGATAATATAATTTGTGCAACTAATTACAAGAATCTATTGTTAGTATCTCAAGTATACTTATAACTAGCGATAAAAAGTAGATATGTTAAAATGACTTTATTATAATAGATTTTACTTCAAAAAATTTGTCATATATATTTTTTTCACCTCATGATATTACTTTTGATTAGATTTGACCACATGGTCAATTGTCTCTTTTCTTAAGACATCATTTTTTAAGTAGTACCTATTTATGTATTTATCAATGTGAAGTTAAATTGCTTTAGTGTTCTATGCCAGTTTATAGCTCAAAAATTAGGTAGAATGATGAGGAAGTAAATGAATCTAATGTGCTTCTTTTTCTTCTTTGTAACTTCAACTAAGAGATCTATGGTTGGATATCTAGTAGATTTAACAACAGTAGAGCACGATGATGTGATTGATGTTTCCTTGATAATAAATGCAACACAATTATGTGTAATACTTGATCTCAATGGTCTTCTTTTACAACGATGCTTTGCTAAGTCTAAAAGGTTTCAAAGCTTTCAAATGGGAAAGCAATGGCTTGTTCTTCGACCAGGATGTATGGAGTTTCTTGAAGCTTTATTTGCAAGATTCCAAGTGGGAGTTTGGTCAATAGCTTTACATAAGAATGTCATGGCAGTTATTAAGTGCTTGGAGATCCATGCAAAAAGCAAGTATCCTTTCTTCATGATTTGGGGCCAAGAACAATGTCATAGACATCGACTCAAAATCATATATAGGCTAGATAAGATGGGAGTAGAAGCAATGTTCAAGCCTCTGAAGTATGTATGGGATCAATATGGAGATGTTTGTCAGCATACCAAGACTATTCTCATAGATGATAGTCCTTACAAAGGATGTCCAAATCCTGTTGAGAATTACATTTATCCAAAAACATTTTATATTGATCTTGAAGACTCTATCTTGATCAAAGAACTTCTACCATACTCGACTCACTTAAGTAAATACCATGATGCACGTGAAGTCATCAAGTTTGATCGATATGGACAGGATCCAGTTCAATATGGACATGAATTGTATGCTCAATTCAAGGTTGTCATTGATGAATGGACTAGAGCAGAGAATGATGGTATTTCATCATCATCATCAGCACCGCACGAGACCATGATTGATAAAGATGGTATATATGTTCAATCTTCAATTACTTCTTGCTTCAAGAGACCATCTATTATACAAACATCCTCAACAAATGCTTCACGTCATCCATCTCTTACATTGAATAGCTCACAATTATCCATGTTGAAGCAAACTCCTTTAGTCTCTACTTTGAAAGATATGGAAGCAATGCAACTTGCTCATGAGTTAAGATATCACAAACATTTCATAAATGGTAGTGCAGCTAAACATTTTATACAAAATCTACAAAATTTGTATTTTTCCAATATACATGATGTAACAAGAAGGCGGTGACTCTATATGGATTAATTTTGACTTTCATAATAGATATATCCCTTACATTAAAGGATTTTGCATGGCTATGAAATATATGCTTGTTAGAAATTTAAAGTGTTTTATGTAATTACCTTGGTGTTTCTAAACACCACCAATATCAATGAGAGAATCTACTTGATGTTTCTTATTGTTTCAATAACATTAGTTAATTGTATTGAAATTTCTTATAAAGTGGTTTAAATCTTGTTTTGTACTTTATGATAGTCTACTATACAAACATACTCAACAAATGCCTCGCATTGTCTATCACTTACATTGAAAAACTCACAATTATCCATGTTGAAGTAAACTCCTTTAGTCTCTACTTTGAAAGATATGGAAACAATGTAACTTGCTCATGAGTTAGGATATTACAAACATTTCATAAATGGTAGTGTAGCTAAATGTTTTATACAAAATCTACAAAATTTGTATTTTTCCAATATACATGATTAACAAGAAGGCGCTGACTCTATATGGACTAATTTTGACTTTCATAATAAATATATCCCTTACATTAAAGTATTTTGTAAGGCTATGAAATATATGCTTGTTAGAAATTTAAAGTGTTTTATGTACTTACCTTTGTGTTTCTAAACACCACCAATATCAATGAGAGAATCTACTCGATGTTTTTTATTATTTCAATAACATTAGTTAATTTGTTGAAATTTTTTATAAAGTGGTTTAAATCCTATTTTGTACTTTATAACCATCTACTATACAAGCATACTCAACAAATGCCTCACATCGTCTATCACTTACATTGAATAACTCACAATTATCCATGTTGAAGCAGACTCCTTGTCTCTACTTTGAAAGATATGGAAGCAATGCAACTTGCTCATGAGTTAGGATATCACAGACATTTCATAAATGGTAGTGCAGCTATCTACAAAAGTTGGATGCAACAAGACAGTTACTCTATATGGACTAATTTTGACTTCCATAGTAAATATACCCCTTACATTAAGGGCTTTTGCATGGCTATAAAATATATGCTTGTTAAAAATTTAAAGTGTTTTGTGTAGCTACCTTGGTGTTTTTAAACGCCACCAATATCAATGAGAGAATCTACTTAATGTTTTTTATTCTTTCAATAACATTAGTTAATTGTGTTGAAATTTCTTATAAAGTGGTTTAAGTCCAATTTTGTACTTTATGTCTTAGCTAACAAATAAGCCTTGACTGATTATAAAATTTATGTCTATTTCTTTGGAAACACAAACCATTGGTCAAAGGTTAAATCTTTAGTCTTAGAAAAATCATAAACTTCTAGCTTGGTATATAAATCTTTATTTTATGATATGAAAATTCATTTAGCTAGTCAAAGTGTGAAACTCGTTAATTTTGGCCAAAGTCAATATCCATCTTTTCCATATATTGTCAAGATAGATAGAAATTTTAAATAAAAGATATTTATATATCATGCATATACATACAAAAAATGTAAATGGGGTGAGCAATTATTTGACATACTTGTGTCTATTGGTTTACACAAAAAAAGAACCATCACATCATAGGTTATCCAAACTTATTACGATATGGCATTAGATCAAGTTATTAAACCACACCTAGTTAGTGGTGACTCTTTTAAGGTCCTAGTTCATGAAACTTATACATGTCACTTTAAATGATGCTATATCTAAAAGAAAAAACTCGTATTATAATATCTTCAAATCCATAACATTATAAATTTTGGCCATGATAATATATTTTCATACAATGTTTAAGGCTCTTGTATTCTAAATTCTCTCTCCACTCCATCAAACCTTTGTATTCTTACATTAAACTTAGAAATTTCCTAGGTATATACTAGTTAAGCCTCCTTGATGTTTCCACCACCATACAACATCACATTTTGTTACTATGCTAGAAAAATAGAGGTGAAATCCAAATCTCATAACAGCCATATAGCTTACATTCATCATTTAAGCTCTCAAGATGTGTGATCTCATATTTGTAACATACAAAGTGCCCTTTAAAGATAAACATAAACATAGTGCTCTCTTTCATTCACAAAAGTAAGACATTCATTCAAAGTGGGACTTGGGAAATTCCCAAAATCTCTAATATGGTGTTATAAAAAGTTTGGTATTACACATATGGATGAGATTTTGGCTCTTGTTCATTCAGATTTATGTGGTTCCATGTCCTGCAAGCCGTTAGATGGCATGAAGTATTTCATTGTCTTTATCGATGACTATACGTATAAGGTTTGGGCATATCCTATGAAGCAAAAATTGAAAGTCTTGGTTTCCTTTTAGTGTTTGGCTTGCTTTAGTTGAGATCTAGTTTGGGTATAGGTTGAAATGCTTAAGGCCAGATAATGGGGGTAATCAGTAGTCTCTAAAGCCTTTGGGTAATTTTGTGATGAAAGTAAGTTGACTACCCCTACACCCTAGCCCAGAATGGTATGGCAAAGCGCATGAATAGGACAATTCAAGAGCGTGTTTGTAGTATGCTTAGCCAAGCACGCTTACCGTAGCATTTTTGGGCTAAGGGAGTTACTACTGCTGTACACTTGATAAATCGGTCCCCATGTATTACTTTTGACTATTAGGTTGCAAAGGAGGTGTAGTTTGGAAAACCTCCCTCATATGCTCATTTGCATGTCTTTGGTTATGAGGCTTTCTACCATGTACCCAAGGACAACTGCAATAAGTTGGATCCTAAGTCTAGGAAATGCATCTTTCTTGGTTATGGACATGTAAGTGAGATGGGCCATCGCCTATGGGATTTGTAGGCTTAGAAGGTTATTTGCAGCCTTGATACTGTTTTTCATGAGGAGAAAATGCATAAGCAACTTGAGCATGTCATTGAGGTAAGCAGGGTGATATTTTAGGAGGAGCCTCTTACTACTGTACATCTAGCTAGATAGCTTTGCAACAGTGGGGCTGATGCTTTAGTAGCTTAGGTCCTTAATGCTTGACAGGATGTCCAGGCCCCATGGATTGATTTACTAGAGATAGACGACAACCTGTATGGTTTTGAGTCCTCTATGGATTATGTTATAGTAATAGATGCTGGTGAGCCTCTTACTTATGATGAGGCCATGCCCAGAGGTACTAGTCACTCTTGGGAGAGGGCCATGCACTTAGAATATGTAAATCTATAGAAAAATTATACGTGGGATTTGGTGCCTTTGCTAAGTGAAAATCATGCTTTGCCATGCAAGTAGATGTATAAGTTGAAAGTTACCTCTAGATGTCCCAAGCCGGTATACAAGGCTAGATTGGTTGTTAAGGGTTTCAAATAAAAGTATGGTGTGGACTTTGATGAAGTCTTTTTTCTTGTTGTGAAGATGACTACCCTACATTTGCTACTGACTTTGGTTGCTCAATTTGACTTGGATTTTTATAAGATGGATGTCAAGACGGATTTTCTTCATGGAAACTTGAATGATGAGATTTACATGGAGTAGAGTAAGAGCTTTGTAGAATCTGGTAGGGACCATCTAGTGTGTAGATTGAGAAAGAGCTTTTATGGCCTTAAGGAGGCACCTAGCAAATAGTATCACAAGTTTGATATCTTTATGGGCTAAGAGCTTTGTAGAACCTGGTAGGAACCTAGTGTACAGATTGAGAAATAGCTTTTATGCCCTTAAGGAGTCACCTAGTGAATGGTACCACAAGTTTGATGCCTTTATGTATGTATTCACAGGGATATTTCCGCAGTGATATGGATTCACACTTATACCTGAAGAAGGCTCGTGATGGCAGCCTTATGATTTTGATTCTCTATGTGGACGATATGTTGATTGCTAGGAGAGCTCATCATGAGCTGGATGCCTTGAAAGGTCAGCTCAAGAAGAGATTTGAGATGAACGACATAGGACACGCCTCACATATTCTTGCGATGCACATTACGCGTGATCATTCTAAGGGGCTCCTTTACTTGTCATAGAAGGAGTATATTCATAAGGTCCTTGAGCGGTTTCATATATAGGATATTAAGCCTATTGGTTGTCCTTTACCTTCTCATGTGAAGGTTAGTTAGGCCGATTGTCTATAGTTTGATGAGTAGAAGGTCAATATTCCTTATGCAATCGCAATGGGCGGTTTGATGTATACCACGATAACTACTCGCCCTAACATAGCAATTGCAATGGGGGTTGTATAAAGAATTGCATTATGGGTTAGCAAACAATATTTTGGATGTGAATAGATAAAGCAATATGTTAATGAAGTTTTTTCTCTTTTTTGGGGGGTAAACCTACTCAATTTATATCATTACACTATGGCCATCAAGGAATGGGTATAAAGCCTTCAATTAATTTGACGTGTCATGCATTATTTCATACAAACTTTTGGTGGTATCTATGTTACAAAACCTTATGTATAGTGAACCATTTCATACAAATTTTGGTAGCATTTTCCATAAAACCTTATGGTTTAATGGCATCATTAGCTTGGCAAAAATGGATGAGATGATGCAAACTATGAACAAAGGAATTTATCTCTAGGTGTTGATTTTATTACATTTGACAACCAAGCAACACAATATATATTTTATGATTAAGTTGGACTATAATTTTTAATAAATATTTTTTCCAATATTATTTGAAAATTATGTGGTAATTGTGTATAACGGGAAAAATATATATTCTATCTTCTTTTAGGTCAAGTAAATGGTATAGTAAGGCATGCTTGATTCCCATTGCTTATATACATGTGTGTGTGCATGCATGTGTGTATATGGGCATTTACACAAGTGACTTATCCACGTGTATGCTCATATTTGAGAGAGAGAGAGAGAGAGAGAGAGAGAGAGAGAGAGAGAGAGAGAGAGAGAGAGAGAGAGAGAGAGAGAGAGAGAGAGAGAGAGAGAGAGAGAGAGAGAGAGAGAGAGAGAGGTGCATGTACATGTGTGTTGTGTGCTCACTTTCTTATGTATTGTCACTTTTCTATATACGTAAGAAATGCTTTATATCCATCTAAATATTCTATAATATTTCATGGTTAAAAGATTATAAATTATAATCTTAATAAGTAGTGTGGTCTTGAATTTATATATTATAGTACAATCAAAAGATTAAATTTGTAAATTATAATTTAGTAACTATTGTACGATTGAAAGTACAACATGCAAATGATTAATAAGAAGATTGGTTTTACACATAATTTAGGAAGCCTCTCAAGCAACTTATCCACTTCAATATTCTAAATTGGAATGGAATGGTTGCAATTATGAATACATAATTCAGTGAACACACTCAACAATTCCATTTGACCCAACCAATGGGGCCAAAACTCTATTGTGATGAATGAATCTAAAAGGAGAGAGAAGAATGAGCTGAAGAGAGTGAGAGAGAAGGAATGAGAAGAATAAAGACTAGAAGAGGAGAGAGAAAGACAAGAAAGAGGGGAGAAAGAAGGAAGCCATGGAAGTTGGAGATGAAGGTGAATAATATGTTATTGATAATATCTAGATGCCTTAATTGGGTCTCATTGCACCTTATATACCTTGTTTGTGAGAGCGATATTTCCCGTGCTAACCCCCTTGTCTATCCCATCTATCCCACTCTTTACATTCCATCCCAACCCTTAAGGTTTTTGCCCTCAAAAAAAAAAGAGGACTTACTGGTGTGGTTCAACAGTAGGCTGCAAAGTGGGCTGCAAAGTACTACTTTGTTCAGCATTACAATGGATAATATGCATGTGAAGAAGCTTAAATTTAGATGAAATTGGGGTATATAGATGTGTATGTGATAGTGCATTAGGTAAAAGTTATCAATGTATGAGTTTAATCACTAATTCTTAATAGTTAGGGTCTTACAAACAATGGACAGAAAGTTGTCCAAAACAAGCCTACTATAGAAAATCGATCACAACTCTATGGGTGGGTCCGATTGAGACATAGGACATTTCTAAATGAGGGTAGTGAAGTGTACTTTCAACACTTGTAGATTATGTTTGGCGGTGATTAATGCAAGGTAAAAATTTGTTTCAAAATAGTGTGTTGTTTGCAAGCTATCTGCAGTCCACATTGGGCCAAAATGAGCTAATCTTTACTTAAGATTACATCTTTGAGATAGGGGAAGCTGCAACAAAAAGTGTTGATCTAGGGAGAGCTTTCCCAAGCCATTCTTACCTCTAAGATCAAATGGGTAATTTGCATGGTGGGTGTTAAGAGTGTGGGGGTCATTCAAGTGAGTGTAGGTCTTTGCATTGCCATTGGGGTCAATATAATAGTTGTGATCCAATGCATCTGCCACTATGTCATAGAAGTGATCGGGGTTGACAAGATAGTTGTGATCCAATGTATCCGCTTCTGTGTCATAGAAGTGATCTTTGGGGTCATCCTCATGTGCTTCTTCCACATATTCTAAGACAATCGTATTGTTGAATTGGCTTGAGTGTAAGCACATTTAGATGCATGATCTGTGGTGTACTTTTCCCCACATCAAAAGCATAAACCTTTCTCTTTGTGCTCTTTAAAGAGATCCATCGGGATGAATTGTTGCCCCCCTTGGTTCAGTCCATTTTCAGCATGTTTAGTGTTGCTTGTTGCCCTAAAGTTGGAATGTTGTTTTCAAGCATTAAACGTTGGGTACATGGGTATTTTAGTCCCCCCATAAGCACCATCTTGAGGGCTTGTTCGAGGTACATCGTATGGCTATTGGCCAAAACTATGGTGAAACCTGACATCTTTCTTGTACTTTTGGACATATATTTCTACCAATTCAATACCATATGCATTTTTAAGTCTTCCCAATCGATAAACCGATGATTCTCTTGATTGATAGAGTGCCACCATGTGTGGGAAAACTCTTCTAATTGGGAGATGCAAATATAATTTTTTGATCATTTGTGCGGGGGTAGATATTAAAATAGGACTCTAATTTGGAAGTCCATTCTTCCAAATCAGATGGTGATGGAGACTGCCCATTGTATTTAGTGAGAAGGATTTTGTGATGGAGATCATTGGGGCCTTGCTGCCCATGAAAGCCTTGTCATCGACACATACCATGATGGTCGTATACATACCATGTTGTGCATTTATCCCATTCTACCCATTATAGCAATACTGTCCATTATTGCTATGCTAGCTATTAGTACCATATTGTCCATGATGGGGTTGAGCCATATAGGTTCCATTGGTGCTCCTAGGAAGAGTGGGGGAGCTTCTACTAATGGTGGGCGAGGGTCTCACTCTGGAGGGTTGGTTGCATGGATGATGGGGGAGCTCAAAAGAAGCTCATCATTAGCATGAGAGGGTTCATCGTCTTCATAGGTGGAAGGGGGAATACCCTTAGATCCAAGAATGCCATGTGGACCATGTAGTGGCTACAATTGTGGAGGCTGTTGAGACTCGTACAAGGATGAGTGGTGAGATGCTCTAGGGTTTGTTGAGTTCGAGAATTTGAGAGGGCCATTTTCTCAACTGCTACATCAATTTTAGACATCTTCCAGTGATGGTTGGCAACCACGTCATTATGCCTCTCCATTTGATGAAGCTCATGTTGACATAAAGTCTGATTGTTGAGTAGGTTGTAGGGATTCATATCAGGCACTTCCTCATGCATATCACCATGATAATCTTGTGTTGATTTAGGTTCATCGTTCGTCATGGTCCTGGAGTTCCTAATCTCCCTTTGGACCTCCTCATGGGCCTTACTTTTGCTTTTTTGACAAGCCATTTAGAAACAATACAGAGGACCCACTGTCAGTAAATAGGGTGTAACTTCTAGTAAATAAACTTTGATTTGTGAGGATTTTTTATTTAAATTTAAGGGGAGGAAGCCCTCTTCAAGATAAGCTATTAATATTTGTGATAAAAAATGGTTAGAGAATTCTATAATTGAATTTCTGTGCATGTCCTAGAGTGGTTTGCACCCTATCCATAGTGACCTTAGTGCACAAAAATGGCCATAAGTTTTAGACCATAGCTTTAATTGGGGATATTTTTGATTCAAATCAGAGGGGATGAAGCCCTCTTTAAGATAAGCTATAGTTTACTCCTAGATGCAATATAGATTTTTTTGCAATTGGATTTTTGTGACAGTCCCTAAGTGATTGTGATTAAAACACTGTCTGTCCCAATTCCCAATTGCACTATATGAATGGCTCATGGGTCGAGGGTGTCAAGATTGTGGGAGAGAAGGAAGGAGTCTCACTTGTAGCTTTCTTGCTTGCACAATGGGGGAATACACACAAGGGTGGAGGCTAAAAACAGTTTTCCTTTTCTTAGTTGTATAAGCCAAAAGAACTCTAGTACAAAGAAATAGAAGAACCCTATATATGGGTCTCAAACCAAACTCAACTAACTAAGGTGGCATACTAACTGAGCCACAAACTAGAGTAGATAAGGATAGCTATCATGTAGCTATTATTCATGGGCGGTGTACCAACCGCATCTGCAAAACTGAAAAGTCGGTGACATAAATACACAACGGTCACCCTGGCGTATCACGAGTGGTGATATCTCAACACTCCCCCTCGAGCTCAATCCCAATTCCTGCACACCAAGTAGGTCTCTGAACTTGCGCAGCTTCTCTGCGCCCAATGCCTTCGTGAATATGTCAGCTACCTGATACTCTGTGCTGACATAAACTAGATCAATAAGACCTAGTAAAACCCTCTCTCGCACATAGTGATAATGCACCTCAATGTGCTTTGTTCTAGCATGATAGACTGGGTTATTTGCCAAGTGTATACTACTCATGTTGTCACAATAAATGACAACTGGCCCATCTGTAGACTGATGCATATCATAAAGTAGCTTATGCAACCAAGCTACCTCACATGCAGCCATTGTTGCACCCCTGTACTCGGCCTCTGTGCTCGACAAGGCAACTGTAGGCTGTTTCTTGCTGCTCCAAGTGACTGCAGCACTCCCAAAAGAGAACACATATCCACTGGTAGATCGTCTATCAAAAATACTACCAGCCCAATCAACATCAGTGTATCCATGCAGCTGTATCTGTACCCCAGTCTCATAAAATAGTCCATACTGTAATGTGGACTTCACATACCTGAGTATGCATCTAGCCGCATCCAAATGCGGTTTCCTTGGAGCCTGCATAAACTGACTTACCAATCCAACAACATAGCTTAAATCTGGCCTGGTAATAGTCATATAAATCAAGCTTCCTACTATGCGTCTGTACATAGTAGGGTCTTCCAGAAGCTCACCTGTATCTGTGCTCAACTTCACATTCTGCTCCAAAGGAACTGAAATAGGCTTACAGCCTGTCATCCCATATTTGGACAACATGTCCAATCCATACTGCCTCTGCAAGAGCTGTATCCCACTTGGTGATCTGATCACCTCAATACCCAAGAAATAACGCAGCTCTCCCAAATCCTTCATTTCAAACTTCTGCTTCAATAGCATTTTCACATGAAGGATATCTTCATCACTGTCACCTGTCACAATCAAATCATCAACATAAATGACAAGTAGCATAATACCTTTCTCTGCTTTTCTCACATAAAGTGAGAAATCTGCCTTGGAAATCTGAAAGCCAATAGTGACAAGATACTGTCCTATCTTGTCAGACCATGCTCTAGGTGCTTGCTTCAAGCCATACAATGCTTTCTTCAACCTGCAAACAAACTCAAGATGAACAGCATGCACATAACCTGGTGGCTGCTCCATATAGACCTCTTCTTGCAAATCACCATGCAAGAAGGCATTCTTTACATCCATCTGATGTAAAGACCATCTCTTTAATGCAACCATAGCAATGACTGCTCTTACGGTTGCCATCCTTGCAACCGGACTGAATGTTTCTTCATACTCAATGCCATATGTTTGTGCATACCCCTTGACTACTAATCTTGCCTTGTATCTGTTCACAGAACCATCTGCATTGTGCTTCACCTTATAAACCCACTTACAGCCAATTGCATTTTTACCTTTAGGCAAAGGTACCAATTACCATGTAGCATTTGCTTCCAAGGCATCCAATTCTTCATCCATGGCTTTCTCCCATTTTTCTTTTCCCATGGCTTGCTCAAAAGAAGTGGATTCTGGTTCTTGTATCACTTTGACCATATATGCATAGTGAATGGCTGTAAATCCATCATATTTCAGCCTATCCACAGGATACCTAGCTCTCGTAGACCTGCGCAAAGTAGGTTCACCCCCAAGTGCTCTCAAAACATCCATGGTCTTCCTTACTCCAGGTGTAACAATAGAAGGAATACCCAACTCATCATCAATGCTCTGTTCTGAGCCACTGGATTCACCATCCACATAAGAGTAACCTGCATTCACATCAAACATGGGCTGATCAACCTTCTCTTTTCCTTTTCGTGATACCTGCATACCACTATCTGCATTACTTTGAGAAGATTCCCCTAATCTCAATCTGCCTGTCCATGGCGAAGAATGTGAACCACTGCTAGAGGACGCTCCAGGTCCACTAATATTTTGTGACTGCTGCTATGAATTCTGTGCAGCATTACCATTTTGTGCATCTACATCATCAATCACATTTACTAGTTTATACCAGCTACTCATCTCATCAAAAACAACATCTCTGCTCACTGTAAACTTACGAGTAGAAGGGTTATAGCATCTATACCCTTTTTGCTGCAGAGAGTAACCAATAAATATGCACTTCTCAGCTTTTGGATCCAACTTGGATCTCAACTCATCTGGCACATGTACATGGGCAATGCAACCAAAAATTTTCAAATGAGAAATATCTGGTTTCCTACCAGTATACCTCTCCTCTGGAGTCATTCCATGTATTGCTGCAGTGGGAGTCCTGTTCATTATGTAGACTCCTGTAGCAACTGCTTCAGCCCAATAAAAATCTGGCAAGTCTTTTTCATTGAGCATGGCATGAGATACCTCTCCAATATGCATGTTTTTCCTTTCTGCAACTCCATTTTGTTGTGGGGTATGACTGCATGAATATTGCTGCTTTATGCCATGCTCCTGCAGGAACCTTGCAAACTCATTTGAGAGGTACTCTCCCCCTCCATCTAACCTTAGGCATTTTATTTGCAGGCCTGTTTCTTTTTCAACCATAGCTTTAAGAGTTTTGAAATGCCCAAACACTTCACTTTTCTTTTTTATAAAATACACCCAAACTTTCCTGCTATAGTCATCAATAAAACTGACAAAATAATGACAGCCTCCAAGAGATGCAGCTTTAGTAGTCCACACATCAGAGTGGATTAATTCCAATGGCTTCTTACTCTCTTGAACATGTCTAGGAAATGGTTTCCTTGCCTGTTTTCCAAACCGACAGGCTTCACATACCGTATGCATTTCTGCAACCTTGAATTTAGGCAATCCTGCAACAGTATTTTGGGCCTGCATTGATTTAAGTCGTTGTACATTAACATGACCAATGCGTTTATGCCAGATATCAATATCTGCAACTACACCGGTCCCATGTGCAAACATTGCTGCACTCAATTCAGGCATGTCTGCATCCAATGTAAACATTCTGCCCTTCTTCTTTCCTTTTGCTATCAAGCGACCTTTATTTTTCATATCCTCAACAAAGCATCCATGAGGATTAAATCTGACCTGCAAGCCCTGTTCAACCATTTGACCAACAGAAACCAGATTCTTGGTGATATTCGGGACATGAAATACATCGGACAGGTATTTCTTTTTCCCATCCTGCATAGATAAATGAAGTTTTTCAATCTGCACAATAGGATGTGCAGTATCATCACCAGTCTCCACAAATCCTGGTTTTTCCATTTTCCTTGCATCCTCCATCTATTATGCATGACCTGTCATGTGGTTTGATGCACCTGAGTCAACATACCACACATCATTGCTTTCTTCTGCACTTGTCACAGAATTATTCATGTGCTGCACCATAAACAAATGCTCATTTCTGTCATCACCCTATCTACTAGAAGATGCATAATTCCCTTGTTGCAGTTTTCCATTCATGATGTCATTCTGCTTTTTATAGCAATCTTTAGCCATATGACCCATTTTACCACAGTAGTAGCATTCAACATTACTGTTTGCATTTTGGCCTCTTTGCCATCCACCACGACCTCTTTGGCACCCCCTGCCTCTAGAGTTACCACGTCCTCCTCCATAGGACTGGTTTTCTTGAGTTTGCTGCATATTCTGATTTCTACCACGGCCTCCATATCGGCCTCCTCTACCTCTGCCTCTACCTCTTCCAGCATTTGAGTAGAAGACAGCTTCTTTTGAAGTTCCTCCTGAAGAAGATGCACCACCATTTCTCTGCTCCTCAGAAATTAGAAGAGCAATCAACTCCTCAAAATCAGGAAATCTTTCACGGACGGAAATGGATGTTCGGAACTATGCATAATCCTTTCCTAGACCATTCAAGGTCACTGAGACTAAATCATCATCTTCCACTGGCGACCCAATGGAAGCAAGTGCATCTGCAATCTTCTTCACCTTCATGTGGTAGTCATTGATGCTCATACTTTCTCTTTGCACATTGTGCAACTCTTGCTTGAGCTGCATTTTCCTGGCTTGCGTATTTGTGCTATACATTTTTGATAAAGTATCCCATGCCTCCTTTGGCGTACTTGCATCTTGAATATGCACAATCATAGAGTCTGAAATGCTGATAGACAGCCAGTACATAACTTTCCTGGCTCTCTCATGCCATGCTTTAAATGCCTGCATTTGCTGTTGATTGGGAACATCAGGAAGAACTGGTTCTTCTTCATTTCCTGCAACAAATTTCCAATATCCTTTTCCCATAAGGAAATTTGTCATTCTAAACTTCCATGCTTGGAAGTTGTTCTTGTCAAGCTTTTCAGTGACAATCTGTGAGAGAGAATCAGACGCCATTACAGAACACTGCAAAAAATTATGTCACTGCAAAGAACATAGCTTCAGCCTCACAAAGGCAAATCTGCAAAACTGACGAAAGTGGTATTTGACCACACAGTCACTTCCTAGTGACGATTTTGCATCAATAGGCAAGAGGGATGATTCTGTAACTCCCAATGTCTCTGCGCACAAGCATACGATGCAATTTCTACAGTAACTTCTCACCGACCTGTAGAATAGTGGCTGCACAGCATAAAACATGGCCTTTTCCTAAGTGCGTGCAGAAAACTTTCGCCTCCAAAACAGGCCCCGAAATGGCCTCAAATAAAAAAAACAAGGTCACAGAGGGCTAAAGCCCATTCCCGCAGCATATACTGCCCTCTTGCTTCACCGCAAAGGGCGTCTCAACCTGAGACAATGCACTCCTGCACTTTCCGGCTGTGCTACCTGCAGAGATCTGCTCCCAAAACAAAAAATGAAAGCAACACTGCTCCTCTTACCAGAAAACCGCGAGCTTGGCTTGCTTTCTTGAGCTCCTTACCACGAACAAGGCTCTGATACCATGTCAAGATTGTGAGAGAGAAGGAAGGAGTCTCACTTGTAGCTTTCTTGCTTGCACAATGGGGGAATACACACAAGGGTGGAGGCTGAAAACAGTTTTCCTCTTCTTAGTTGTGTAAGCCAAAAGAACTCTAGTACAAAGAAATAGAAGAACCCTATATATGGGTCTCAAACCAAACTCAACTAACTAAGGTGGCATACTAACTGAGCCACGAACTAGAGTAGATAAGGATAGCTATCATGTAGCTATTATTCATGGGCGGTGTACCAACCGCATCTGCAAAACTGACAAGTCAGTGACATAAATACACAACGGTCACCCTGGTGTATCACGAGTGGAGCTCGATATCTCAACAGAGGGCCTAAACATCATCATAAGCAACATCCTAGGCATAGTGACCATAATGCAAAGTACATTTACATATCCATTTACTTTACCATCATTATATAAGTGGATCTTAGTGTCATACATCTCCTTTGACTCTGTACATGTCAAGTGTCATACATGGGTATCATGGTCATTGAAGGTGTATTCAAATAGGGGTATTTCATCAAGAATGGGGTGAATATGGAGTGTACCTGCACCTACATACAAGTATCGAGATCCGGATCATTGGGAGGTGGGCAAAGTTTTCCTCGGGTTGGGTTGTGCACCCCTTCAAGGTCTTAAGTGGTAAGGGAGGGTCACCTCTCTTTTGGCTTACCAACTCGCACTTGGCATTAGCATTTTTCCTTAGCTAAAGTATTCACGGTAGACACTTTTATTTGAGCAACCAACACAAGGTGCATTAGAAAGTAAGCATTGGATCTTTTTCATGAGATGCAAGGTTGAAATAAGAGTTTGGGTAGGGCTCACATTGGTAGTTCAGTGACTCACTAGCTACTACTTATCCTTTTTACAATGGCTTGCTATCCACTTGGGATTAATCCAAAGCATTCAAGATTAGGGAAGAGTTAATTTCAATAAAAGAAATTTATTTAGAGTTAATCATGATGCATTGGAAGGCAAATGAATAACTGATTTTAGGTGGGTAACATGCATACAATGAAGGATTTAACTAAAAGAGGATTGGTTAGATCCTCTCTTGCAAGAACTAAATACTGCATATTCCATATCCCTGTAGGCATAGTTACAAGATTAATGACCCATCTATAATGTATAGAGAAGGGATAAGTCAGTTGTAACCCGTCTCGATGCTTAACCATAGAGTACATCTGATACACATAACAAGTTTCAACAAAATTCTCTATGTCTCGATACATGTTTTGCCACCAATATTTTTCTTTGACTTCAATAAAGGTTTCCCATATGCCTCTATGGTGGTCAGCCCGCAAACTTTCATGAAATTCCTTCATTACCTGTTGTTGCAATCTTTTATTACCTAAAACTCGGACATGCACTCCTTTCTTCTTCTTTGTGTGCTTCCATAGATGCCCATCTTTAAGAAAAAATCCATAAGCTTTCCTCTTAATATTCTTGAACTCCTCATCAGTCCAAGTCTCCTTCTTCTTCATTGTGCTCAAATATTGGCCGAATCTTCTTCAAGAAAATGAGCTAGATCTTGAGTAATGCAATGAGCATGTTGGCTTCTAGCTAACCACCCTTCTTCCATAGGCAAATCTTTAATTTTTGCTGTTGTTTTTTGATTTATAGCAGTACATTTTTCTGTTCTTACTGTACTTAATGTTATACCATTAAAAATATCAACTACACTTACCTTACTATTTTCAGCTTTGGTTTTGTATATGCAGCAACTGAAAAGGTATTATGAGCAATCATGGAATGAAATTCAGCAAGTATAGACGCTTCAATTTCATCTTCTTCCATCAGCTCCTCTTCAGCAACTGGATTCTCCTTTATTGCAATATGCTTTAATTCACGGTTGAGAGATTTAATATATGCAATCCATCTTAGCATAGCAATGTCGAGTGTAGAGCAGTTGGCAATCATGCCCAAGAGTGGAAGACAAGCAGTTTCTACCACTACGGAAGCACCTATAAAGTATTCACGATCACACTTTAATGCTATTACAACTCCCCACAATTCCCTTTTTACTTGTGCATACATTTTTTGATGATCATTGAGAACCTTTGCTCCAAAACGAATTGCATACCTGTTACAACTCCCCACAATTCCCTTTTGAGAGTGGGGGTTGAAATTAACAGCTTCTTTAATTTGCGTATAGTGAGAGTATGCTCTTTACCCCAAAAGAATCTTCGGACTTTCCTCTGAAATATTTGTGCATTTTTCTTGCATTTTGTTGATGGCGTCTATCTTGATTGGAAGGTTTACATCCATAGGGGAGACAAAGATGTCTGACCACTAGGACTTCTTCAACTCCAAAAATCGATTTAGCTCCAGAAAGGGTAAGATGAACCTCTTCTAGCCTTGTCAAAATCCTGTCAACAATCATGAATATGGTTAAGTACAAATGTCATGTAGCCATGTTTGTCAAGCTCTTCATTCCTTTCATAGACTTCACATCCCTTGATAGATACATCATCAAGAAAAGGAAGAGTAAGTTGTGGAATAAAGTCCCTTAAGACTTTGTGCATGGCACTCATCATATGGGCCATAGAATTTGTTGCACCTTATGGTAGAGTACACATGTGGACCAAACCAAGAGGTGTCTTCATTGTGGTAGTGTCTCGGCTCTCTAATGAAAGCTGAAATTGGTCATATCTTGAATATAGGTCGCCCATGGAATAAATTTCTCTACTTGCAAAAGCTTCAGCAAACTTTCCAACAATTGGACTCGAACCAACATTTTGGATTGTGACTCTCGATTATAACAGACTGTAGATCTTGAATGAATCGTAAAGATCCATTTTTCTTGGGCATAGTAAACCAACGATTTGAGTAAGGTGCTGAAGAAGGTTCTAAAATCTTCATTCTGATCTTTTCATTCAGAAATTCCAGTAATTTGGGCAAATGCGCCATTGGAACAGAAATAGACTTGAAGTTCCAAGGCACATGTGGAATCGTAAAAATGACCATAGGAGCTACAATATTTGGATCCACATAGCCTATTTCACTTGATTGAAATGCAAAAGCTTTACCATGTTTCATTAGCATTTTCATAAAAGAGTGTTTTTTAGCTGATAAAAGAAAATAATTATCACCTATTTTGAGCTCTTTTATACTTTCCGATGTAAACTTGTGACCAATGTTGGTAGGATCACAAAGACTTGACTGATTTGTTGCCCTATCAGCCAGCCCTTCACTTTCAGGAGGCAGTGGGACTGCCCCACATGCTTGACTTTCTTATCCACCATATTGTATTTTGTCTCCACTTGCGTTTCAGCCTTGTTGAGAAAACCAATATCTTCTTGTTCAACAAATTCTTGAATTCTTTGATAAAAATCCAATGTACAAACCTCTATGGACAGATTTTTAGCCTGATTTTCTACATGAACTGCTACATATATTTGAGCCTATGTGTCAGTAGTAATCAACCCAAAAAATTTGCATGAAATATCTTCATTTTTAGCCATCATGTCATAAGTTTTCATCTCCCTTTTTATATGACATAAATATTTTCTTTCAACTTTAGTAATGGCTGAAAGAGGCTTATAATAGCCCATACTTTTGGCTATACACACATGTAGATTTGCTAGAGACACAATTTTTGTAGAATGAGGAGGCACAATCTTTTTACATGAAGCACTGCCATAGCCTCCTTTTACAACAGTGTAGCCTAAAAACCCTTGAATTCTCGGGCATTAGGAAGCATATGATAATCTCTCAATCGATCTCTGTTTCGATGATGGTTAACACACATAGTAAGAAATTGGATAGCTCATTCATTATCCTTGCTTCGGATTTGAGCATAGGAAGAACCTTCATCAAGAGCTTTTGTTTCCAAGCGGGCTTTAGAAATGTAAGGTTGCCCAAGAATGATAGGGTAACTACAAGAGTCTTGAACAAAGAAGTGAAAATTATCTTTTATGTCTCCAATGGTTACCTGCACACAAGGACGTGCAGCATATAACTCTCAAGAAGAATGGTTTGCAGCTCTCATTCTTCAGCTTGGATTAACATCTATGGGAAATCTGCCGCTTTCATAGAGACTCCTAGCCATGAGGTTTATCTCAAAACCATTGTCTAAGAGTACAATACATGGTGCTTCTTTTTCTCCAATTTTGACAACTATCTCCGTTGTTATTCTTGCCCAATGCGTACGAGAGTAGTGACTGCTTGGAATGAATCGAGCTTTTTCCTCATCATGCATGTGCTGTAGATGACCTTTTTGAGAGGCAGGTTGCCCAACTCGTTTGGACCAGCTGACCATTACATTTTCAGTCTTTACTTCTTCAATTTCTACTTCCATGCTTTTTTTTATCTTCTGCTTCAATTGTTGCAATTAATTCTTTACCTACTTCAAGTTGAATTCCTTGTGCATTCAGCTTCTTTTCATCCTACACAAATACTCGAAGAGCTTGCAAAAAAGCGTGCACTATTTCTTCAGCATCATCACCAATATAGTGTCGTTTTCTTTTGATTACATTAATAATCACATCATGAAATTCACGTTGGGCAATTCCAAGAATTTTGCCTAAGGTAAACTCAATTTTACTTCCCAGAATTCATTCTTCTAAGACTCGTTTGAGATCGGTTGTAGTTTCTATGTCAGACTACTGCAATTTGTAGCCTGGCTGCTTGCCTTTCTTCTTTCCTTCAACCTTCTTAGTTTGTGGTGCTTCTTCCATCTCTTGATCTAGGGTTGTATTTTTAGCAGGCTTTGGTTGTTCAGACATTCTTCTAGTTACCCGTTTCAGAGGGCCAGAAGGAGAAGGGCCAGGTTCATATTCTCTTCTCTTTTCTTCAACCAATATTTCTTTATGATTGACTTCAACCAAATGAGCAAAGACAGAAAAAGAATCTATTGGTTCTTTCCAACCAGTTATTTCTCGAATGCATTGACTCGCATTAGTTAAATCATATTTGGCTGCTTTGCCACGTTCCATTTGATCTAATGCTTGCATCCATACTTTAGATTGCACATCAACTTTACGTGCTTTAAAATTAGATTTAGTTGGCTCAATTTGCAGCCCATAGGGAGCTGCATCAATTGCTGTGTAGGCATTCTTTATAGCTAAATCTTCTAATCTTTTCTTCATTCCACCATTGCCAAAATTTGGCTCCAGTGGAAGATTAGTTTCAGCTGCATGAATTTTTCCATCTTTCCAAAAGATGAGCTTCTGTGCTTCAGCCTCACGGAAGGCGTACACTCCCTCTTATCATGTTGTTGGATGTCACACCAAATACAGTGCCTCTTATAGCCTTCTCTCATGGATCTTTGAGTTTATGATCATCCTCATTCTTGAACTTTTACATCCAGCTTCTCTACTTTGGAACTAATTTTTGTAAGATTTAGATGAAGATCTCACATACTCTTAATGAGTTCATCCATGACATCATTTTTAAGAGGTGGAACAGAAGAAACATAAGAAGAAAGAGTTGGTTGATTTGTCAAAGGGATAGGGGTTTTTGGAGGTGGAACAGGCTCCATCAATGGAGTTGTTGAATTTGAAGTAGAGCCCAATCTTAGTCGCATCTGCTCTCTTCGAGCAATCATGTTAACTGCATCAGTAACATCTGTCCATGCAGCTTTGACTCCTGATTTGGAGGTAGCATCCTCTAGGTGAGCAGTAGGCTTCTCTTGCAGGATGGGAACTGCAGCCTTAAGGAATAATTGAATCTTCTGACCTTCCATACTTTGTTGGTCTTCAGCATCAAGCTATCCAAATTGAATCTTCTGACCTTCCATACTTTGTTAGTCTTCAGCATCAAGCTATCCAAATTTACTTTCAAACTCATGGTATAGAGTTGTTACAGCTAAACCTTTTTTGGGTTTCTCAACCCAATCAATGAAACTTTTCTTTGTCATAAGGCTAGAGCCTTCTAAGAGGCGCTACATTGGGTGTCATGGGTATGTTGTGAGTCTCTATACTCAGATCTGCCCCTTTTATATCATCGAGGGATCAAGCGAACACATCAATATACTCTCACAAGAGAGCAATGAGACTTGCTTCCTCTTTCTTAGTCAAGTCATTGGCTATGAAGACAAGTCAGGGGGGTCTTCCCTTCCTTGGTCAAATTGACCTCCTTGACCATGGCAGGCCCTTTTGTTGGTTCACTGGCTTGCCCCTAGCATTTAGCTCCTAGCAAGATCACCATCCTATTGCCTTTTTTGAACTTTGTGCATCAATTTGGTAGGTCTTGCGGCTTCCTTTTCTCATCATCCCGTGGTTCCTTGGGTTGCTTCCTTCTCTCCTCCTTCAACCTTCGGTGTCTTAGGTGAATGTGTAGGTCCCCTTTGGTGTGTCTAGTCTTAGAGGGTTGAGGTATTTTGGGATCACTATCTGAGCTTACTTTTGACTCAAAATCTAACTCTCCATCTTCATTAGAAGAGGGAATCTCTTCTAGAGATCGCAACTTAGAGGGTGAATCCATCCTGAATAACGATGCGGCACTTGGTTGGACTAAGCTTGCTTGCTCATAATCTATTGCTCCCATGCGCTTCAACTATGTGCAATCGCAATCTATACATATGGCTCCTTTCTCGATCCTAAAAATATTTGTCTTGCTTGGTTTCGAGTCTTCTTGTATTTGTTCTATCAATTGTCCCTCAGTGTCGTATTCTATGGTATCCATCTCTCATTTGCTATGGCCTCACTAAGGGAACAACAGTCCTCCTATCCATTGTTAGAGCCATCTTCTTCGGACTGCTCGTCATCCACTAAGTCTTGATATGGCTCCTCCATTTTGTTAGTGACTAGGGCCCAATTGTACCTCAAGTTTAAGTCATGCACTGTGGTCCATCGCCACTTAGGTTCATCCAAGAGACCTTGGAGAGGTTTAAGGTTAGCGGTTGGGTTACCTGCTAGCTTGTTTGTCAAATGCTCTAGGATCTCAAGGAGTTCTCGCTTGCTGTTGGGGATATGAAATTTGACAGGGCTTGGTTGTTCTGTTGAGCTCTTAGCCATCATGCAGACTGGCACTGAAGGTTCATTCAGCTCTAGGCCTACCAATTGCATTAGCATCCTGCTCATACTCTTCCTTGTCTGAGAATGATAGATCGATAGTGGCTAGCACGCATATCTAATCTCACTCATCTTCTGGACAAGGGATATACTTAGTCAAATGCCCGTAATATTTTCTAATCTAGGCGTCACCCTTCAACATAATTGAGATGGCATCTAGGTCGCGATTGCTAGTGTTGCCTTCCAAGTGTCCATCTCTACCCTCACTGCCTCTATCCTGTTTCCTAAGAATATTAGGCCATTACTCGAGTCCTCTATGACCCATGCATTTCACATCCAAGGCCGGCCCAACATGATGTCATGGCCTACTCCCTCCATGACTATAAAGTCGATCGAGAATTGGACTCCTGTGATCTTCAAGGGCCAACTCTTTAGCACTTTGAGTGGCCTTACCTTCATTCCATTAGCTAGCTTGACATTAAATTTAGTGTTCTCAATAGGCGGGTTGCCCCAAGCCTGGAGGACTGTGTGGCTAAGCACACTAACTCTCGCCCCTGTGTCTACGATTCCCTTTCTTGTGGCATCACCAAGAGGTAAGACCGATAAGATAGCATGCATTTTTGTGCCTTCCCAGAAAACATTGATGTGTGCAAGGATTTGGGCATTGAGTGCAGCCTCAAGCTTGGTATTTGTGTCTCTACATCATGTCCATGCAAGTCTATAGTAGCTTGCTCCATTGATCCTTCCACCCATTGTTTAAGCTCTTGCCACAACGTTGGATGCTGCCTAAGCAGATCTCCTAGGCTTAGTGTCACAGGGGTGGTCATTAGTGTAGTGAGAAGGTCGCTAGCTTCTTGCTTTTCTCCAAATCATGGATTTCCATGCCAATGGTCTTGACTGATTTGTTGGCACATAACATTCGAGCTCTATCTAAGCGGCATTGCTTATGGTGTAGTCACGTCTCTCGATTTTCGTCGTAGTGGTGAGATTGGTGTGCTTATGCTTAAGAGATCATTGATCTCATCTTTCAATATGGGCTCAACGTCTTTTAGGTGTTCTTGGGCTTCTTTTACCCACTCCTTCAATTTTTTGATGGCTTTGAGTTAGCGCTTTGGGTTGGGGTACTCCCTAACCTTCCCCCTTCCCTTCTCAGCTGTCTTTAGAGCTGATGTTTCTACCTCTACATTTGTCATCTTTTTTCCAACAGGCAGCGTTGTGACACTCTTCGTTTTTAATGTGACCTTTGTGTTTGGTTTCTTTTTCCTTCGCCTATGACTCTTTTTCCCAATGGAGCCTGCGTCTAAATTCCTAGGCCCTCGAAATGATATGCCAGCCGGCTTCATTTGTGCATGGGTCATGAGATGTAATGGAATAGGCATGGTCTCCTCGTCGAGTGTCTTGACACCAAACAATCCCAACAGAAATGATGGAATGATTGTCGAACTAGAAGGAGGTTTTCGTATTGAAAAATTGGCAAAGGGATGAGTGATTCCACACTCTGTGCACCTAAGATTTGCCTTGTCGTATTTGGCTTGCTCCCTCTTGTGACAATACGAGGAGATATATCCTAGGTGCTCTTGGGTCTGCCCTCCTAGGCCTCTACCTCTACCTCTACCTCTACCTCTACCTCTACCTCTACCTCTACCTCTACCTCTACCTCTACCTCTACCTCTACCTCTACCTCTACCTCTACCTCTACCTCTACCTCTACCTCTACCTCTACCTCTACCTCTACCTCTACCTCTACCTCTACCTCTACCTCTACCTCTACCTCTACCTCTACCTCTACCTCTACCTCTACCTCTACCTCTACATCTACCTCTACCTCCAACTCTACCTCTACCTCTACCTAATGCCATCACCGGTATTGGTTTGTAACCATGAGGATCAGATTTCTCTCTTCATCATACGAGACGTAAGGGTTTACGTAAGGTTCCTCGCCATTCAGCTCCTGCACATAGTGGACTGGAGCATTGCTTGGTGGATGGATTACTTAGGGTCCAGGTGGTCTGGGTATTCCTGTGGGGTTTATATCCATCCTAGGAATGACTGCTTTAGCATCATTGGGTGCCAAGAGACCCAATGGGGCTCCTCTCTCGAAGGAGTTTGGTGGCCTATTTGCTAGGCAATGTTGATTGTAAGGTTGCAAATACAGAAGTCTCCTTGGCAGTTTGCAATGCATGGCATCATAGTCGAATCTACCGCAGTTTGTGCAAGGTCAGGACCTAGGGTCTTGACACTTAGCTGGCATGTGGTTTCCACCACAATACACACATTGAATGTGAGGACATGTTGGCCTTCTCATAATCTCTTATAGTTTGACTAGCTCCATCTTCATCTCCACCAGTTCTTGACTTGGATCTATGCCCTTTCCCTTATCTTGAGTACTTGGGCCTAATCTTTCACTTGGCGTTGAAGTTTTTTCAAATTTTCTAGGGTTAGTCTCTTCTCGTTTTGAGCTCTTGGAGCTTCTCGCCTTAAGTTGGTCATTCACTCTTATGGCCTCTTTAAAGACCCTAGCTAGCTCGTCTCAGCACAAGCTTGGGTTGCCCACCAAGGCCTTTTAGAGTTCTTCACCTTGTATCCCATTGATGAAGACTGTAGATACTGCTCTCTCAGTGGGTCATTCAGTCATTGTGATTCTCTTAAAGAGACTCCTTACATGGGTCACATAATCCGTGATGTCTTCCTTATCTCTCTGTTTCATGTTCGTGAGCTGTAAGATTAGGTTGCCTGAGTACCCAACCTCCGAGAATCTCTTAATGAAGAGATTCTTGAGGTCATTGAAGTCATTGCGCTCTGCAACATCCACCAAGTTGTTGATGAGATTGATTAAATTGAGTAGATCCACTCCTCCAATGGTGTTTGTTCCTCTTGATTTCCTTGTTGCATCTTCCGATTGGTCCTACGCTTGGGGTTTCGATCACCCGACCATATCTCTAGATCTTCTCCTACTGGTGGGTTTGTTCTTTGGGTTATGTCTGAGTGCGTTCCTTGTTAATTAAAAACAATCCTCAATTTATAGTCACTATGTGTGTGTGTGTGTGTGTGTGTGTGTGTGTGTGTGTGTGTGTGTGTGTGTGTGTGTGTGTGTGTGTGTGTGTGTGCTCTCTTTTTCATGCACTGTGTGCAATCAAGGCTTTCGACTTTTCTTAGGTGTACTTCAAGGACTGGAAAATAGTACAAGTGCGAAGGAAAAGTGACTACGCGACTCTTGCACTCTCGTTTACAAAGTTGCCTTGATAAGATGTAAACCTGGTTTTTGGCCGTTCTTACTGGTCCTAGGGTCTATACTATGTTGTTCAGCTTGATCATGATTTGTTTGGGGATCTATGCGCTACTTAGCGACTTGGACTACTATAGCTAGTCAGCTAGAGTCGCTACCAAGTCCACATTTTGCTGATCTACCTTTTTCTTGTGCCAAAAAGGTGATCTAAGCATGAATATGGCCTTCGAGGGTACGTACGGAAATGGTTTGGGTTTGCCAGGATCTTTAGGTAAAAAATTGAAAGAATCTAGATTTGGCCTAGTAGGTTCTAATTGCAGGGGTCGAATGGCCGATTTGGCTTGTCTGAGTGGACAAGGGCCGAATGATAATGGGCCAAATGCAATTGGACTGAATGGCCAATTTGGACGGTCTGAGTGGGTTGTCCAAGGGCCAAGTGTTTGAATGGTTGAGGGCCAAATGGAGTGGGCCGAATGCCAAGTTAGTCCAAATGGTCGATTTGGATGGGCCGAATGTCCACTTTTCCGAGTGGGTTGGGCCGAATGGTGCATGTTTGAGGGGAAGTGGGCCGAATGGCCGAATGTAGGAGGATCGAGGGCCAATTCTCTGGGACTTGGTCCATAATCACTGTCACTCGGACAGACCAAATGCAACACAATTTTGGCCAACGCAACAACAAATTGCTTGAATCACACAATTTACAACTTACCCTCTAGCAAGCACCTCTTGATCAAAGCTATAGACGAGGGAGAAGAGTTGTGTATACCTGCAATGTGCTAAAAACACCTGGGTGAATCAATCAATCAGATGCGGACAATTGGTCTTTGTCTCTCTCTCACACTCTCTCTGAATGTAACAGTTGCAAAATGAGCTTTTCCTTAGCCTCTTGGGTTATAAACCCTTTCCCAACCTCTCCAATTACTCTCTTAACGATAAAAACCCTTTTGAGCACTCTTTTTTTTTCTTTTTCTTGATTTGTGGCCTGTTTGGGCATGTTTTATAGCAGTAACCCTAAAGCTTTCTCACTTCGATTTCTCAATCCTACCTACTCTAAATGCAACAAAAATCAAAGGTAAAGCACTGAAATGATTTCTCCTATTTGCCCAATCATTAGAAACACAAAATACTTACTTGTTTTGAAGATTAAAATCCCAAGTCTCCTACTTACAAAGAGAACCAATCCGGGGTGAACCCTACTTTGACACTTGATTTGAAGCATGCAAGAGCTCAAGCTTGAATCCATTGGTCTCGGCCACGGAACCAAAATGTAGAGTGAGCTCACGCTCAATTGCTAAGACCAATGAGCTGCTTATTCCTTCGAACATTTCAAGCGAGTACCTATGGCTATCTCTCACCTAGCCTATGTGCCTTTGATCCTATTGGGGTGTAGTGAGCTTATCTTGATGCCCAAATGAGTTGCCACCTCCCTCAAGCATTCTAATAGCTCCACAATTCGTGATGCTAGCTCAAGATTCCTCAAGCCTCCACCTCCAAGCTCCATCCCTCATAGCCATGCGCGGGATGAGAGAAGAGAAGAGAAGAGGAGAAGAAGAGTGGAGATGATGGAGAGCTTGACCTCCCCAAGGTCCCTCACCCTCACACACTCACTCCCTCACTCACTCACACTCCCTCCCTCATGCACCCACAAGCAAGCAAAGAGAAGAGAAGGAGAGAAGAGGATGAGTCCACTTTTTCCACACACCAAGGAATGAGCTCTTCATTTACTTTTTGACTTTATATACAAAACCCTAAATCCCTTTTTGGGCGGTCATCCCCTTATTCCTTTTTTTTTCATGGCTAGACCCTCTTTTCCATTGTTCTCCTATATTCCTAGCTTCCTTTCTACCACCCATCTACCTTTACAATTTGCACAGGAGGGTGCCTACTACTCTTTTAGAAAAAGTTTTAGGGATTCCTTGCATTTAAGAATGCACCTTTTTTTAAACTTATCTTTTGAGGCCACCCTTGCACTTTCGGTTGTTTCCCTTCTTGCCTCTTCCGTTGTGTCCAATTTCTTCCTTGGCTACCTCATTTTGGTATTGACTTGTGATTTACTACTTTTTCCGCTTTCTTTTTGTGTTGAGGTTAACATCAACACTGAGAGTAAGTAAACATTAGTCAATTGAGTAGCATCAAGTGACGAAGCATTAATACACAATCATTTGAATTGTACTTCAAGGCAATTATCTCCTCAATATTAGTAGTGAACTTAGAAACAATGTAATCATCAAAAGACTTGTGCATTTTCCCTTTTCCTTTTCCACACCTATCATTGTGCATTTCATGGCATTATGGCCTTATGTGACCTTTCTTTCCATAATAATGATAGGTAAGAGAGAACTTAGGACCATAAGATTTACTACATGACTATTCAACCACAAGACTTAGACTTGACTCTATTGTTGGGCAGCGAGACTCTACCATAGTGATCATTATTTCCTTTACCATCAAGTTTTCCTATAACTGTAAATGCATAAGAAGTACGGATTGAATCAATGTTATTCATCTTCACTTCTTTTATAAGCCAATATTCCTCTACATCGAACATTTAATGCCATCTTCAAGGGGATTGGCACTCATAGTAGTATGAAATGTATTCCAAGACTTAGTTAAGAGGACAAGCAAGAATAAAAATTTAATATGATCCTCAAATTGAATGTCTTGTGAGATAAGTTGGCTAAAAATGGAATGGAGCTCATTCAAATGAGTAGACCTATGGAGTATCTTTCTTCATAGGAAGGCCCACAAGTTTCTTTAGCCAATAGAATTGTGATGCAAGAATTTTCTTATCATAAAGATCATATATCTTTGTCCATAAATCATAAGCATCATCTTCAATTACAATAAAATTGAAGTAAACCTACTTAGACAAAGGCAATATAATGGTGGACTTGAATAGCTCATCAAGCTCATCCCAACCATCTCTATTCCAATGTTTTGGCTTTATTTCCTTGGTTTTTAATAGCCAAACTTGTTTCTTTTGCAGCAATACTTGTAAAAATTTAGGTCTTCCAATATAGAAGTTATTGCTATCCAACTTTTCTATGTTAAAGATAGCACTATCATTGGAAGTATTTGAAACACATGTCATTGTGTCTGCCAACCAAAAAGAGCACTAGTTGTTGTAATGATAGTAAATCAACCCCAAATTTGAACCAAAAAGTGTACAAGAGGAGGAAGAATAAGTCAACACAATGTTATCCACAAGCAAAAAGCACTAGGGTGTTGAATACAAGTGTTTTCTCTCAAATAGACTACTCAAGATTGAATTTCAGCATGGCTATCTATTAAACTATAGTAAATGAGCATATAAATATAGGCAAAAGATAAAAGATACAACGCTCCCATCGCTAGGATATCAGGGTAGTAACCAAGGTATACAATGTGACTAACAATGTAAGATAGAGCATAAACCACCAAGGTACCAAATGTTGTAAAAAACCCAAAGATGTTAGGTACATAGATGTAATCCTAAACAAAAGAATAGCATATACATAAGCCAATTGTGCATAAGAGATCTCCAAAAGAAATAGATATCCACTAATATGCAAAAATAACTCATTGTATATAAAGAGTGAAGCTCAAGTACATAACCAAGCATACATAAAAATTGATGAACCCATCTAACAATATGAAGTATTGGGTATACAAACCAAAGCTAAACCAACCCACAATCATCAATGTCTATCATGACAATGTATATTGAAACCAACTGACTATATACACATATGGAAGAGACTCCTATTGTCTTGAGTAAAGTAAGCTCTACAATGAAAAAAAAATTCCTTGACAAAAGCAAATCTAGAATTTCCAAGAGCAAAGCAAAGCTCAATACATGTCTTATAACATATGGGTGTCCATAAACATGAAGCAATATATCCAAGAGCACATACCCATAATAAGCCTTCAAACCCATAAATGGAAATCACTAAAGCAAATAGCCATTGCAAGTATGCATCCAATGGAGCTTAAATCCAAAACTTAGAGCTCAACATGAGCTTATGCATGCATAATAATCAATGCAAAGCATCAAGATAGCCATGTAGCATCCCCAAAGCATTTACATGCATTCAATACATAAGAATTCACTATGTATGCTTGTTGCAGCCCATAGGGTATTAAAATAAAGAACCCTTAAATGATAGATCTATTTGAGATCTAATGGATCCAAATGCCTTCTGTGAGCATCAATACATAATCTAAGCATTACAAACTTTTCCCATAAGCACTAGTAAAGCATTAACCAATCAAATACTTGCTACCCAAATAGTTAACAATAGATTGTCTTGATTTTTTGATCTAAAACTACTCAAAAGATGCTGAAAGTGACGGCAAAGGGAGATGAAAAGAACTACCAAGTATTAGGGAATGACCAACAAGAGGAGCTGTAGAGTGAAATGGGTGAGGTAGGACATGCATGACACAATCATAAAAGTGCACCAAATTTGAGAGACATTTCTTGATGGCTCTCTTGGTTGCTATCAATGTCAACAATCATTGGGGACTTGAATGATCTAGGGGAAGGCCCTAATCACTGTTGGAATGTATGGAGTTGATCAACTAATGCATGACTCATTGAATGACTACCATGAAGGTTGAGAATGAAGATCTCTTCTTGAGTTGAAGTGAATATTAGTGAATATCCTTGAAGCCCACTTTAATACCAGTTGAAAGATGTTGCAGTAGTGAGAGCACAAGTAAAATCAAGAGGAAGCAAGAGCTATGGAAGAGAGAGAGAGAGAGAGAGAGAGAGAGAGAGAGAGAGAGAGAGAGAATCCAAAATGAAATTTCAACATTTTACCTATTCCCTCACAAATATGCATCATGTTATTGTAAGAAAATAACTAAAAAATAACGAGAGAGGATTGTGTGCTATTTTTATATTACAAGAAATAAGTTAGGGAGAGGGGGGAGGGGATGGTGGTGGTAAACACCATTGTTTTATTGGCACCCAATGACCTACGCTTGCATGGGCTCTAACATGGAGTGTTAGTATGGTATAACTAAGAAGCCCAAAGCGGATGAGGATCATTCACAAAAGGAAGAGGGTAGAGGGTGCCCATATAATATCTAGAAAAAATAGTGCATATGCAGTATTCCACATCATCTTGTCTAGCTTCTATCCTCTATAGCTTGAGAATGGAGAGTGATCTTGAGAGTACAAGGTATTGTGAGGGTAGAGGGTGCCTATATGATGTCTATAAAAAATAGTGAGTATGCATACTTTGAGTCTATGTTCCCCATCTTCTTGTTTTGCTTCTATCCTCCATGGCTTGAGAATGAAGAGTTATCTTCAGAGTATGAGAGGTTGAGTGAGAGGGGAACAATATGGACAGAGTAAGTGATTGGGTGGAGGAAAGATCTTTTTCATATCCTTCTTTATCACTATCTCTTAGAAGCTTGGAGTAGTGATGCGGTTGCTTACAATTTGAAGGAGCAATAATGGCTTGAAAAACACAACAATCTCTCTTCAAATAGAGCTATAACAATGTGGACTACAACAATGAGAAGGATAATGATGAGAAGGCAAGTTTGAGTCTATAACAAACTCATGAGTTTTCTCTGCTTCTTCCCTTTATAGGATTAATTGGAGTATGCTTTTGAGAGCATGGGCCAACTATATGAGAGAGCTTGATTTGAAGATAGGTTTGAACCTCATGAAAGAATGAGTTTGGAAACGTTCCATTACCAAGAATTAGCAAGATACTAATCTAATCCATTAATTCAATTCTTAATCTAATCAATAAAATCCTAAGCTAGTCTACTACCTAGTCAATTACCTCCTTGATTGGCTATCCTAAGCTAATCAAATGGATCTTGGAAACCAGGTATATGGTCATGGAAAGAATTGATTGGATGCCCATATACATGTCTCACTAGTAAATTTCTTGCCCAATTCACCATCAAATAAGTGGACATACATGGATTAAAGTCATAATGCCTTCACCTCTTATGTTTATCCAATCCTAACCATACTCTTCTACCATGCATGCCTAAATCCAATCCTATGGCTTATAATGCACACTTGGATGGAAAGAAAAGAAATAGACAAGTAGGACTCTTGTTGTAGTCGACCTTGAATTGATCTTTTGTCTATTATTTTGATGGTAATGGCTTTGCAAGCTCTAACTAGTTTGCTTTTGATTTAAGCTCTTGCTCCTTGCGATATTGAATATGAAGCCTCTGTAGGTGGAGTGAGAAACCTTGAGCAATTGGGTTGAGAAACATGGAATGATATTAGTAGGTCAAGATGGTTTTAAACATGGATGCATTACACTCTAACCGTATTCTCACATTGAGGGTTGTTATTGAAGAAGGCCAATCACACAAGGAATATATATATATTGCTATCTTGTGGAATTCCATAAAGCATTAGATATGATGCCACATGCTAGATCCATGAGGAGGTTACTAGATATTGGTGTCCTTGAGGATATACTGTGGAGTATGAATGATCTATACAAGACAATGACATGCATAGTATGGGTTGTAGGCAGTATCTCAAATTTAGTTAACAGCACTATTGGTGTGAAACAAGCATTCCTACTCTCACACACTTTGTTTGGGCTCTATATAGATGAGGCCTTATATTATATTGGTAGAGAAGGAGGGGCTGGAGCTAGTTTAGCTAGGGTATTAGTGTTAATATTGCTTTATGAAGACAACATTGTGATTATATTTGACTTAGATGAAGCATTAGAAAGACATTTGGATGTATTATTGGCCTTTTGTAGAGATAGAGTCCTTAGGGAAAATCTTGAGAAGAATAATGTTACAGTATTTAACATCTCACTTGCTTGGTTGACAAGATCCAAGTACTAGTTTGCTTTTTCTGGAGAACTAGTGGATTTTTTCATACAATATGTACACTTTCAAAGGGCCACAAATGCTTGACTAGCATGATCATATGCAACATTTGGTGAGATATAGTTGCACACATACAATTCCATTAGGAGAAATATGGACTTGAAAAGGGCCTTTTAGATTAGAAATTAATGACTTTCTCAAGTGGGAGAGGTTTGAGATTAGGAGTTAACGACTTTCATAAGTTAGAGAGGTTTGAGGTGGAGCAATGGAAGAAGAATTTCAATATACATTCTATTTGGTTTAAAAAAAGGTTTCATGCAAAAGATAAGTGGTTTGGGAATTAAAAAAATCATCTCCCTAAATTTGAAAAAGTATTATTGGATATGTGTCCCGATACTTGTGTGAAATTCAAATTTTGATTCCCTTTGTAATAGAATGCTTATTATTTTGTTTCCCAAGTAGTTAGTCCAAAATGCATGCCCTCACAAAAGCACATCATGTGGTCACAAGACCTTACACACAATAATGGGGACTTGTGATTGTTACAAAATCAACACTTTTTGAAAGTGCTACACAAGTGAGACTTTAACCATGGTCCACATACTTGGGTCCATAAGGATGTGGACCTATTGTTAAGGTAACAAGCCAATTGTAATAAAGTGAATATTCTTACAAGTATTATACTAAGATACATGTTTCTATTTTATATTGTTTGATTCAAAAGCATTCTTCTTCCAAGAAAAACTAGATTTTGTGTTGAGGAAAAGCATTCTAATTTGGTTTAATAAAAGTAGTCCTCTCCTAATCCATCTCTTATGTGGCCCTTTTTGACTCCATATTTCACCCAATGCATGAACCATGCATCAAATTGTGGCTCTTTGATATATTGGTTATAGTCACACTCCTCTATGGGGTAGTCATTTGGGGCATGAGTATCCCTCATACTAGAAGAAAACCATTAATAGATATGGATTAGTGGTGGAGTTTTATGATGGATGTGGAAACATACGGAGCAATCGCTAGTCATGATTATTGGGCTTTTCGCTTAATGTCGGGACTCTAAATGGAATTCTTATTCATCAAGAGCTACGAGTATGTTATTTCTTATCTAGATTCCTTAGATTCCCCCTCAATCCAACCATGCACCCTTCTCTCCATCCAAGAAAGAAATATGCAAGACTAGATTTGAGGCATATTGAGCTCAAGTACTTACCAATCATGTTGTAGTTGATGCTTGATGGGCTTGTAATGGTTCCATGATCTAAGTGGTGTTCCTCGATTTGAACGTGCTACTCCATTGCAACCAATGAGATCCACAACTATCCCATTGTAGATAGGAAATGTAGAGAAGAAGTGTACAACCTTAACCTCACACTCTACCTCTCACCCTCTTCACCATGGAAGAAGAAGGGAAAGAAGAGAAAAAAGCTTCACCCTCCAAGTTCCTCACTTGCATCCTTACTCTTATGTTCTCACTCTCCCTCACTCTTAACAAGGTGCTCAAGTAGATCATTTAAAAGCAAGAGAAGGGAGTCCTCAAAGTTTGGACCCACCTCATTGCATTCAAATATGATCAAAATTATGGATGGATAAATAATCAATGAATTAACATTGCAATTATTCTTTAATGATTTCACACCATGTAAATTCTACAAAGGCCTCAAGAGTAAAGTGTATAACAAGATATAACAATGTTTTTCATGTTGAAATTGAAAATCACCACTTATACTATAATTAACCAAAGAATAAGAAGCAAACATTCAAGTAAACGAGCAAAAGGTAAGAAGCTCTCTCATTCTCATACTCTTTTCTCTAGATAGTGCATATGAAGGCATTGAAAGCATGCCAAAGTAAAAATCTCAAATTCCTATTAGATTTGGTATACGAATAGAATTGTCTAATTCTATAATAAATCTCTTTAGGGTTTCCTTATTATGTTTTTTGCCATCTGAGGTTATTCCATACCCCATTTTAGCTCTGTAAGGTGGCGAATTGTAGTTTCGAGTGTGTCAACCATTCTTAAATGCATATGTTATAGATTTTAAATCTGTAATTCATAAGGTTTTTATCAAGAACAAATTACAAGATTTATCTCTAAAACATACTACAGATTGTATATATTATTGAGATTCAACAAAAAAGACTACCTAGTTTATTACTATGCACTTCTTGTGAAATGTTACACAAGATTCACTTACTATTTGGTGCTCAATTGTATCATAATATCCAAGAACAATAAAAATCCTCTTATTGAGAAGGTAGAGAAGAATAACTATCCATCATGAAAGCTTTATGTAACGTACTTCCTTATTGAAAGAGCTTGTACAAGTTTTTTTAAAGGTGAAGAAAAGGAACCAAGTTAAGTGATCCTCCGACTCTGTAAAAGAATTAAAGGCGTGGAAAGAATGGAATAAAAAAGATAAAAAAGTAATGTATTCGTTATCTATGGTCATTGATAATACTATACTAAGGTATATAAAAAATGTAGAGAGTTCACATGCAACTTGGATTTGATTCAACTCAAGCTAGAGCTGAATACTTTGAAGAAAGGGAAGATGCTTGTAAATGAGTACATTAAAGATGAGGAGCATTGTAGATGCCTTAGCAACTATTGTTGCAATGCCTAATGATGATGATGATGATGATTTAATTTTGTCTACTTTGGATTATCTTAATAATGAAAAGGCTTCAAAATCTTTTGTTTCTTCTGTATGTATGGAAGTTGTTTCCAGATTTTGATAAGTTGGTCTCTCTTGTGATAATTGAAAAGATCAATATCTAGGTGAATCATCTAAAATAAGTGGTGAATAGGTCTCTCTCGTGATAATTGAAAAGATCAATATCTAGGTGAATCATCTAAAAGAAGTGGTGAATAGGTCCAACTATCATACTCAAGTTTAAGAAGGGGACATGGCAAGTTGTCTTCAAGAGGCTGTGATATAGAACATGTTGATAGTGATCACAAGAAATAAATTAAATTAGCAATTTGGTGACATAAATTCTTAGGAAAGTCATGGTAATTTTATGGATAGGGAAGGCTTTAAAATAAGAGGTGGATGAAAAAACAAAGGTTCTAGTAATTCTAGCATTATCTATCATTATTATGGAAAAATGGGCCACATTGCAACCCACTATTATGACAAGAAGCATGATATTTGTAGTGATAAGGTGCAACAAGGAAATTGTCACATTGTCCTTAAGATATAATGAAGATAAAAGTGAGCATTTGTTTATCATGCAATACATGATGAATATTGTTGCAAGAAAGGAGACAAGTGAAGATGTATGATATGTTGACTTAGGTGTATCTAATCACACAACTAGCCCTTATGAATGGTTTGGAGAGATATATGATTTAGAGTCTAGGTTATGTACAAACTAGCGATGATTTGTGCCATCCCATTTTACATATTAAAAAAGTTTTATTGTCCTTGCATGCTGATTGGACAAAGTGTTTTTCAAAATGTGTTACATGTGCAATCCATCACAAAGAATTGGGTATCTATTGGTCAAATGGTAGAGCAAGGCTTGCAAGTTAGATTTAATGTGAAGGCCTGTTTTTTTGAAGACTTTAATGGTAAGTGCAAATTGATCAAATGAAGTAGGGTTGTCTGCATATTTACTTTGACTGCTGAATTTCATGCTATAAATAGTGTTGTGTATGCTAAAGCCAAAGGAATAGTTATAGACATTGAACTATATCACAAACATATTGAGCATGCAAATGTGTAAAGACTGAACAAAGACATGGTTTGCCTACATTTAGAGTTGCACCACTAGATAAGGTCTATAAAGTATATTTGTTTGGAAAGCAGGTAACATGAGCTTTTTTGCATGATAGAGATGTAAGTAGGAATATATTTGATATTATGCATACAAATATTTGGGAGCTTGTATAAAAGATATCTCTTGGTGTAAGTATTGATCATTGTTCTAGAAAGATATGGGTATATCTTATGAATGAAAAGAGTGGATTATTGCACTTTAGAACTTTCAAGGCTACTATTGAAATAGAAACCTGGTTGAAAGTTGTAAGTATTTGAGATTAGATAAATGTGAATAATAGCTCTCTAATGAGTTTAGTAACTTTTTGAGGTCTAATGGTATAAAGCATTAGTTTACATGTGAGTATATCCTAAGAAAAATGGGTTGTAGAAAGAAGAGACATGTATGTTACAGAAGCTACATGGGTATTATTGGTTAAAATAATATGCCAAAGTACTTTTGGTTTGAGGCTTTTCATATTGCTCTATATATTATGAGTATGACTTCCACAATTGCAATTCATGGTATGACCCATAAAGAATGTTTTACAAGAAAGAACCTAGGTATATCACACTTAAAAGTGTTTGGTTGTATTACATGTGTATCTATTTTGCTATGATGTGTTTTGTTTTGTATCTATTTTATATCAGCGTGATGCTCTTTGTGGTTGTATTTATGTGTAGATTCGTTCATGGGATTCGACGGACTGAGTCGCCCTATCCTGTGGTCGCCAATGAGAGCTGGATTTTATGACCGGATTTGGACCTGCCAGTTGAAGCGTTGAAGCTCGTTTTGGAGCCAAAAAGTGTGTGAGAGGTGTTAAAGAGTAAATTTTCATGAAAAATCAAATGGTGGCGGATAGCCAGCTAAAGTTTTCCTAGATGATTTCGACATCAAGAATCCAACACAAGTCTCGATTCGTCAATCGGAGGTCTTTTGACCCTCCATTTAATCCCCGCAAGGTTCGGAGTTATAAAGCAGCTACCGGATTGGAAAGTCATAAAGTGCATGGGAGAGGTCAGGTTGATGGAGTTCGACGCCACAAAGCCGCCTATCCAGTTGGATTGCAAATCAGAGTTCAGGGCCTTCAAAATTGAAAAATCCACTTGCGAGACAATGTGAACACAAAAATATGAACATATTATTTTAATATTTTATACCTTAGGCTTAATAAAAGCCTTGAAACTAATGCAAAAACTGTCAAACAAAGAGAAGTGTCACTGAGCCTCCTCATTTTTGCTCGATGCCTCTCCGATTCAAACCCGTTTGGAGAGAGCAAGATTCTTGATCAGGGCAAGGAGAGGAACAAGATGGCTGTAAGCTTACCTGTTTTAATGGAGGATTTAAAATTTTCATTTTTGAGTCTTTCTCTCTCCTCCCTCTCTCTCCCCTTAAGGGGCAGTTCATGCCCATGAAGAAGAAGAGAATTGGTTGAAGGATGCTTGTTCCGGATCACTCTTAGATCGATGGAGGGCTAGAGTTGGTTGTTCACAGGTGGGTTGATCCTTGAATGAGGGCTGATCTGCAGCCCCGCATCAGATTTTAAAACCCGAAAAAAAGGAAAAAAATCAGTAATTCTATTTTACAAAGAAAAATTGCTTGTTTTTTATATTTGATTGAGCCAATGTTATTCTTATGAAGTGAAAATTGGTAGAAATGTTGTTTATTGTCTGTTCTATGCTTGCATGATGAAAAAATCAGAAAACATAAAGTTAAAATGTTGGAAATAATTTTTGGAAACCGGTAAAACACGATTTTTATGAGGAAAATGGAATTTTTGGTGTTTTCGAGTCGGATAAATCAATACACATGGGATAAAATGCTAATAAAATCTATATTTTTGTTGTTTTAAGAATCAAGAGCCACAACTCTGAAAAAAAAAATTAAAATTTTATTGGAAAAATAGAGAAAAATAGAGAAAATGAAAAAAATAAGAGAACAAATAGGAATATGCCTTAGAAAAATACGAAAAAATATAATAAGTGGTTGTGGATGTATGGTGGGGCAAAGCATGAGGTTTTTGGCCTCAGTTTGCCCTATTTTTTTGTTAAAGTGTGTGATTTATTGCTTTTTATACACTAAACCATGACAAAACAACCCCTATATACCTATGCAACGAAGCAAAACTTAAACGGTAAGGGGGAGTAGGATTTTGTGCAACAGTTTGAGGGCTGAAATAATACAAATTTTGATTGGTTTTTTTTCTCTGCATACCATTTAGGAAATTGCCTATTTGGAAATTAGGGATCTAGTAGCACAAGGTTTGCCTTAGAGCTAGATTCTTGCAACGAATCATATACGTATATGCAACGAAGCATATACGTATTTAGGAAATTTCCTATTTGGAAATTAGGGATCTAGTAGCACAAGGTTTGCCTGTCAAAATTGTGGGAGAGAAGGAAGGAGTCTCACTTGTAGCTTTCTTGCTTGCACAATGGGGGAATACACACACAGGTGGAGGCTGAAAACAGTTTTCCTCTTCTTAGTTGTGTAAGCCAAAAGAACTCAAGTACAAGGAAATAGAAGAACCCTATATATCGGTCTCAAACCAAACTCAACTAACTACGGTGGCATACTAACTGAGCCACGAACTAGAGTAGATAAGGATAGCTATCATGTAGCTATTATTCATGCACGGTGTACTAACCGCATCTGCAACTGACAAGTTGGTGACATAAATGCACAACGGTCACCCTGGCATATCACGAGTGGAGCTCGATATCTCAACACTCCCCCTCAAGCTCAATCCCAATTCCTGCACACCAAGCAGGTCTCTGAACTTGCGCATCTTCTTTGCACCCAATGCCTTCGTGAATATGTCAGCTACCTGATCCTCTGTGCTGACATAAACTAGATCAATAAGACCTAGTAAAACCCTCTCCCACACATAGTGATAATGCACCTCAATGTGCTTTGTTCTAGCATGATAGACTGGGTTATTTGCCAAGTGTATACTACTCATGTTGTCACAATAAATGACAACTGGCCCATCTGTAGGCTGATGCATATCATAAAGTAGCTTATCCAACCAAGCTACCTCACATGCAGCCATTGCTACACCCCTGTACTCAGCCTCTGTGCTCGACAAGGCAACTGTAAGCTGTTTCTTGCTGCTCCAAGTGACTGCAGCACTCCCAAAAGAGAACACATATCCACTGGTAGATCGTCTATTAGAAATGCTACCAGCCCAATCAGCATCAGTGTATACATGCAATTGTATCTGAATCCTAGTCTCATAAAATAGTCCATACTGCAATGTCGACTTCACATACCTGAGTATGCGTCTAGCCACATCCAAATGCAGTTTCCTTGGAGCCTGCATAAACTGACTTACCAATCCAACAGCATAGCTCAAATCTAGCCTGGTAATAGTCATATAAATCAAGCTTCCTACTATGCGTCCGTACATAGTAGGGTCTTCCAGAAGCTCACATGCATCTGTGCTCAGCTTCACATTCTGCTCCAAAGGAACTGAAATAGGCTTACAACCTGTCATCCCATATTTGGACAGCATGTCCAATCCATACTTCCTCTGCAAGAGCTGTATCCCACTTGGTGATCTAATCACCTCAATGCCCAAGAAATAACGCAGCTCTCCCAAATCCTTCATCTCAAACTTCTGCTTCAATAGCATTTTCACATGAAGGATATCTTCATCACTGTCGCCTGTCATAATCAAATCATCAACATAAATGACAAGTAGCATAATACCTTTCTCTATTTTTTTCACATAAAGTGAGAAATCTGCCTTGGAAATCTGAAAGCCAATAGTGACAAGATACTGTCCTATCTTGTTAAACCATGCTCTAGGTGCTTGCTTCAAGCCATACAAGGCTTTCTTTAACCTGCAAACAAACTCAGGATGAACAGCATGCACATAACCTGGTGGCTGCTCCATATAGACCTCTTCTTGCAAATCACCATGTAAGAAGGCATTCTTTACATCCATCTGATGTAAAGACCATCCCTTTGATGCAACCATAGCAATGACTGCTCTCACGGTTGCCGTCCTTGCAACCGGACTGGATGTTTCTTCATAGTCAATGCCATATGTTTGTGCATACCCCTTGACTACTAATCTTGCCTTGTATCTGTTCACAGAACCATCTACATTGTGCTTCACCTTATAAATCCACTTACAGCCAATTGCATTCTTACCTTTAGGCAAAGGTACAAATTCCCATGTAGCATTTGCTTTCAAGGCATCCATGGCTTTCTCTCATTTTTCTTTTCCCATGGCTTGCTAAAAAGAAGTGGGTTCTGGTTCATGTATCACTTTGACCATATATGCATAGTGAATGGCTGTAAATCCATCATATTTCAGCCTATCCACAGGATACCTAGCTCTCGTAGACCTGCGCAAAATAGGTTCACTCCCAGGTGCTCTCAAAACATCCCTGGTCTTCCTTACTCTAGGTGTAACAATAGAAGGAATACCTAACTCATCATCAATGCTCTGTTCTGAGCCACTCGATTCACCATGCACATAAGAGTGACCTGCATTCACATCAAACATGGGCTGATCAACCTTCTCTTTTCCTTTTCGTGATACCTGCATACCACTATCTGCATTGCTTTAAGAAGATTCTCCTGATCTCAATCTGCCTGTCCATGGTGAAGAATGTGAACCACTGCTAGAGGACGCTCCAGGTCCACTAATATTTTGTGACTGCTGCTGTGAATTCTGTGCAGCATTACCATTTTGTGCATCTACATCATCAATTACATTTTCTGGTTTATACCAGCTACTCATCTCATCAAAAACAACATCTCTACTCACTGTAAACTTACGAGCAAAACGGTTATAGCATCTATACCCTTTTTGCTGCAGAGAATAACCAATAAAGATACACTTCTCAGCTTTTGGATCCAACTTGGATCTCAACTCATCTGGCACATGTACATAGGCAATGCAACCAAAAATTTTCAAATGAGAAATATCTAGTTTCCTACCAGTATACCTCTCCTCTGGAGTCATCCTATGTATTGCTGCAGTGGGAGTCCTGTTCATTATATAGACTGTTGTAGCAACTGCTTCAGTCCAGTAAAAATTTGGCAAGTCTTTTTCGTTGAGCATGGCACGAGATACCTCTCCAATATGCCTGTTTTTCCTTTCTGCAATTCCATTTTATTGTGGGGTATGACTGCATGAATATTGCTGCTTTATGCCATGCTCCTGCAGAAACCTTGCAAACTCATTTGAGAGGTACTCTCCCCCTCCATCTAACCTTAGGCATTTTATTTGCAGGCCTGTTTCTTTTTCAACCATAGCTTTAAGAGTTTTGAAATGCCCAAATACTTCACTTTTCTTTTTCATAAAATACACCCAAACTTTCCTGCTATAGTCATCAATAAAACTGACAAAATAATGACAGCCTCCAAGAGATGCAGCTTTAGTAGTCCACACATCAGAGTGGATTAATTCCAATGGCTTCTTACTCTCTTGAACATGTCTAGAAAATGGTTTCCTTGCCTGTTTTCCAAACCGACAGGCTTCACATACCGTATGCATTTCTGCAACCTTGAATTTAGGCAATCCTGCAACAATATTTTGGGCCTGCATTGATTTAAGTCGTTGTACATAAACATGACCAATGCGTTTATGCCAGTTATCAATATCTGCAACTACACCGGTCCCATGTGCAAACATTGTTGCACTCAATTCAGGTATGTCTGCATCCAATTTAAACATTCTTCCCTTCTTCTTTCCTTTTGCAATCAAGCGACCTTTATTTTTCATATCCTCAACAAAGCATCCATGAGGATTAAATCTGACCTGCAAGCCCTGTTCAACCATTTGACCAACAGAAACCAGATTCTTGGTGATATTCGGGACATGAAATACATCGGACAAATATTTATTTTTTCCATCTTGCATAGACAAATGAATTTCTCCCATCTGCACAATAGGATGTGCAGTATCATCACCAGTTTCCAAAAATCCTGGTTTTTCCATTTTCCTTGCATCCTCCATCCATTCTGCATGACCTGTCATGTGGTTTGATGCACCTGAGTCAACATACCACACATCATTGCTTTCTTCTGCACTTGTCACAGAATTGTTCATGTGCTACACCATAAACAAATACTCATTTCTGTCATCACCCTATCTACTAGAAGATGCATAATTCCCTTGTTGCAGTTTTCCATTCATGATGTCATTCTGCTTTTTATAGCAGTCTTTAGCCATATGACCCATTTTACCACAGTAGCAGCATTCAACATTATTGTTTGTATTTTGGCCTCTTTGCCATCCACCACGACCTCTTTGGCTCCCCTTGCCTCTAGAGTTACCACGTCCTCCTCCATAGGACTGGTTTTCTTGAGTTTGCTGCATATTGTGATTTCTACCACGGCCTCCAAATCGGCCTCCTCTACCTCTGCCTCTACCTTTTCCAGCATTTGAGTAGAAGACGGCTTCTTTTGAAGTTCCTCCTGAAGAAGATACACCACCATTTCTCTACTCCTCAGAAATTAGAAGAGCAATCAACTCCTCAAAATTAGGAAATCTTTCACGGACGAAAATGGATGTTCGAAACTGTGCATAATCCTTTCCTAGACCATTCAAGGTCACTAAGACTAAATCATCATCTTCCACTAGCGACCCAATGGAAGCAAGTGCATCTGCAATCTTCTTCACCTTCATGTGGTAGTCATTGATGCTCATACTTTCTCTTTGCACATTGTGCAACTCTTGCTTGAGCTGCATTTTCCTGGCTTGTGTATTTGTGCTATATATTTTTGACAAAGTATCCCATGCCTCCTTTGGTGTACTTGCATCTTGAATATGTACAATCATAGAGTCTGAAATGCTGATAGACAGCCAGTACATAACTTTCCTGGCTCTCTCATGCCATGCTTTAAATGCCTGCATTTGCTGTTGATTGGGAACATCAGGAAGAATTGGTTCTTCTTCATTTCCTGCAACAAATCCCCAATATCCTTTTCCCATAAGGAAATTCTTCATTTTAAACTTCCATGCTTGGAAGTTGTTCTTGTCAAGCTTTTCAGTGACAATCTGTGAGAGAGAATCAGACGCCATTACAGAATACTGCAAAAAATTCTGTCACTGCAAAGAACACAGCTTCAGCCTCACAAAGGCAAATCTGCAAAACTGGCGAAAGTGGTATTTGACCACACAGTCACTTCCTAGTGACGATTTTGCATCAACAGGAAACAAGGATGATTCTGTAACTCCCAATGTCTCTGTGCACAAGCATACGATGCAATTTCTACAGTAACTTTTCACCGACCTGTAGAACAGTGGCTGCACAGCATAAAACTGGGCTTTTTCCTGAGTGCGTGCAGAAAACTTCCGCCTCCAAAACAAGCCCCGAAATGGCCTCAAATCAAAAAAACAGGGTCGCCAATGGGCTAAAGCCCTTTCCCGCAGCATATACTGCCCTCTTGCTTCACCACGAAGGACGTCTCAACATGAGAATGCACTCTTGCAATTTCTGGCTGTGCTACCTGCAGAGATCTGCTCCCAAAATAGAAAATGAAAGCAACACTGCTCCTCTTACCAGAACACCGCAAGCTTGGCTTGCTTTCTTGAGCTCCTTACCACGAACAAGGCTCTGATACCATGTCAAGATTGTGGGAGAGAAGGAAGGAGTCTCACTTGTAGTTTTCTTGCTTGCACAATGGGGGAATACACACACAAGTTGAGGCTGAAAACAATTTTCCTCTTCTTAGTTGTATAAGCCAAAAGAACTCAAGTACGAGGAAATAGAAGAACCCTATATATGGGTCTCAAACCAAACTCAACTAACTACGGTGGCATACTAACTGAGCCACGAACTAGAGTAGATAAGGATAGCTATCATGTAGCTATTATTCATGGGCGGTGTACCAACCGCATTTGCAACTGACAAGTCGGTGACATAAATGCACAACGGTCACCCTGGCATATCACGAGTGGAGCTCGATATCTCAACATTGCCTTAGAGCTAGATTCTTGCAACGAAGCATATACTTATTAGTTGGAATTCATGGAAAGACTGTTTGCATACTAGCACATAGAATAATTTCAAAATATAACTGTTTGTGCACAATGAGACATCCACTATTGCATTGATCATACATGTGGTATCAACTCCTGGAAATGCATAGCAATTGTTTGAATTATAGTTTACCCACGCTTGAGAGAGTGAGATTCCCCTTGCTGTAGGTTAGCCATTCGTTTCTTGGGGGAGATTATTAGTGAGGAAACATGGTATCTCATGGATCCCTGACAAAGAGAGGAGTCTTGTGCGAATGTGTTTATATGTGAAAGTAGCGCATCGAGGGGCCGATCCCCAAGATGTAGGAGAGCTGCAATGGGGCCACGGCAATCAGCCGGATGGGGTGCCTCTTGTGTCTATGATATGTAACACTTATTGCCAATTTGTGTGGGACACCCCTTTGAGGGGTTTTGGGAAAAGTGACGTTGGACTCTTATCCAGCTATAAACGCAATATTAGATGTATCTAGTGTGCATTTACTTATGACAAATGCTCATGGACCGCGAGGCCGGGTGGTGATGGAGGTGTCTATTGTATGCATGAGGTCCGACTATTGCCATAGCCAATGCCGGCGTATTTTTGGTCCCATCAGTGGTACGTTTGCTGAGAGCTACCTATAAGTGGCAGTTTTTGAATCTAGGTTATAAAGTGACCTAAGTTTATAATTTCCTTTAGTAGTGTGCTAAGCTTCCCACAAAATAGGATTCGTTCAAGGATGGAAAACCTTGGCTTTCCCTATACAAACTTACTGATGGATTTAGTTAGTTATGTAGAGCATGAGTTCTCTATAGAAGATAATTTAGGTGATGAGAAGAGTAACCAGTTAGTGGCTACCCCATCCTCTAATGTAATGGCATGGGTCGAGGTTCGCCTTGGTGTGGTCTCTACCCAAGAGAAATCATGTTTAACCATCCATCAACCTAGAGGGCATGGAACAAGCATGTTGGAAGCTATGGCGGTCATGGCATCAAGTGATTATGCTAAAGCCGTAGTGCCATGGGAAAAACTCGGCATACAGTGGAGTGCAAATATGGATGAAACATTTCATGTGGTGGGGCATCGTTCCAAAATTTTAGGTATCACAAGGATGTTAGAAGCCCTAGTTGTAAACGGAAAGCCGTTGCTTAAAAGGCACGGTCCCTAGGTCCTAAGTGCTAAGGATAAGTTTGCTTTTGATGAGGGGCAGAAGCTCCTAGATAAAGCCATCATGAAATTGCCTAGTAAGGGGCAAGATATGAAAGATCCTCTAAGAAAGGATCAAAATGACATGCTAAGAGCTAAATGTCTCCCTAAACCACTTTATGAGTTGGCAAAAAGGAAAGTTCATGGAGGCAATGACCTTTCAACACCAGTAAAGGTGGAAGTGGACAAAATTAAAGACCCTAATATACTGGTACTAGGTCAAGAGGAATATGAGGGTTTTAATGGCCTAGTGCTAATCCCAAAGGAAAGGACTAAATGCCCTTCTCCTTATAGGGATCTCCCGATGTTTCATGGGTTGGTTAATGAGGATCCAATGGTGCATTTACGAGAATACAGCCTAACTTGCCTTGCAAGTGGGTATGATGATATTCATCAGATGCTCGTATTCTCAAGTACCCTAAAGGGAGAGACTAGAAAATGGTATTGGAGCCTCCCAAGGGGGTCTATTAAATCCTTTGAGGAGTTGAGTGATCGATTTTTGCATGAATATGAGACGAAGGTGCCTATGACCCAAGTTTTAGTGCGGCTGATGCAGATTAGGCAAGAGTCCTATCCTTCTATTAAAGAATATGCTAGAGCCTTTGATGATATTCTGAGGCTTTGGCCAAGAAGAGCTACTGCATTGCCAGGTGATGTGCTATGTGAGCTCTTTTTGAGTGGCTTAGAGATTAACATGCAATTCCAAGTGGAAATGCGGAATCCTAAGTCGTTAAGGGAAGCAAAGATGCATGCCATTCATTATGAGGGACAAATTTAGAGATGTTGGGTAAACTTTTTGGGGTTTTTCCTACTCAATACAAGTGCATCCTAGCTTCCAACCATTTCTACAAGGAGACAGCTCACTCATTGATACCAAGGCAGCCTATGAGGGGAACCTTGGTAGCCAAAATCTCCAAGCAAAAAATGGCAATAGTAGGGATAATATACCCCCTAGTGGGAATAAAAAGATTCCAAGCCCAGTAAGTCCCATCAAGGCTTGTAATGCTCCCGTGAGAGGTAGTTGTGATAGTAACATTGATAGAACCATTGGGCCTATGAGTGTGGATAAGTATCCTATGAGAGGTTCTAATTTTGCTAGTGGAAAGGCTCTAAAGAGACATTTGCCATCTTTAAATGAGTCATGCTTTCGAGTAGATGTTATTCCTATCAGTAAAAGCATGGTTCCTATGAATAAGCAGTTGTAGAGTGGACAAGGGCAAGTAAAGACATCTCATATGAAGAAGGTGTACCATGCCCAAGGTCCACCTATGCTAACTAGAAGCGCTAAGGATGTGAGGCCATCTTGCTATAGCAATAATTCCACATTAAGTCCATTAGACCAATGTGGAAAAATGAGGCAGTCTAAAAATATGAAAAGGAATATGAGATGCGTTTGGAGGCCCAAAACCCCTAAAAATACTATTAGTGTGTCAGATGAAGGGCCAGGAATTGCATGTGGACATGCTTTGATGGATTCCCAAGAGGATGCGACTAAAGGCCGTAATGCTACATCTAACAATAGGGACCACCCTGAGATGCATCTATGTGATGGGTCTAGGCTTGAAGCTCTACCTAGGTTGTACCATTGGTACATGTAATGATCCAAATAGGGAAGGGTTGAATGATCATAAATCCTTGATTCTCCCTATAGGAGGAGTTTCGGGAAAGTTGGGACGACCGATTCGTTTGAATGACAACCAAGGAGATGAGATATGTAAGCCCAATGAGGTCATTCATTCAGCTCATAGTACCCAAGAAGAGATGGCCATTATCATTGAGATATTAGTAGAAAGGCTTGGGCTAGTGGATCTACAAAGGGCGTAGATCAAGCTTTTAGCTAACTCGCATGAGTAGCATGATGCTAGTCCTCATATTTTATGCTATCTTTGGTATCTTGGCTAGTTTGATAGAATGTGGTGTATATGCCAAGAAGACCATGTATTGCATGGATTAGAATGACCTATCCATTTTAGGCCAAGAGGGCCAGTTAGTTTGCAGTACAAATGTGCTATTCCTTTCAGCCAAGAGGGCCCTATGTTTGTTTGGTGTAGATACGTTTAATGGTTTGTTGTTTTAGTGATTGCATCATACAGGTTGATGAAGTCACTAGAGGGAGCCTTTGCTGCGGAGGAGCTTCTTGTGGCCATTCTAGGTGGTTTCGTCCCCTTTCCGAGTTTTTTTGCCTTAAGCAAATAACGATGTGAGGGTGCTTTCTTCTTATTTGATTGGGGACCGACAATCAAGGCATGAAGTCCCAAGTTTAGGTCGGTATGTCTGTGGGAGGTCTAAGTAGTCACTGCCTCCTGCAAAGGCATTGTCAAGCACTGAAAGATCTGTTTTCGATGGGAGTTCTAGTGACCCTGTTTTGCTGACCTGCTAGGCGGCTGAGGAGGTCCTGTTAGTGTGAGGTAATTATAGAAAAGCCTACTAAAAATGCCCAAAAGAAAAAACCCTAAATATCTAAAAGAAAATATATGAATATACGGAGGTGTGTAAAAATGGATTCTAACCCCTAAAACAATATAATAGAAAAGAAAGAAAAATCTTTGAGCAGTTGTTCATTGCCTTGCGAAGGCCTTGTAGGTTCCTGGGGACGAGACAAGACCTTGTGCCGATGCCTTGTCTTCCTAGAGGTGGCAATTAGCTGGAAAGAAAATGAATAAGAATAAAAGAATGTTGGAGTGAAAATAAAAGTGAGCGTTAGAAAAGGATTAAGTGTCGCCTCATGAGGGCTTGGTAGGTTCTTGGGTACTGAGACAGGACGTGAGGCCGATGCCTTGTTCTCCTTGGGTCACTATGCTCAGCTCCCTTCTTTTTAGATGCCCAAGTATGGAAAATAAAGGCCTAAAAGGACAATGTGCTAAAAGTAAATATATCATGAAAAATCAAATGGTGGCAGATAGTTGAACTAGAGTTTTCCTATATGCATTTCGACATCAGGAATCCAACACATGTCTCAATTCGTTAATTGGAGGTTCGACATTACAAAGCAGCTACCGGATTAGGAAGTCATAAAGTGCATGGGAGATGCTAGGTTGAAGGAGTTCAGTGCCACGAAGCCGCCTGCCCAGTTGGATTGCAAATCTGAGTTCTTTTGGGCCTTCAAAATTGAAAATTCCACTTGCGAGACAATGCAAATACAAAAGATGAACTGATTATTTTAATATTTTAAACCTTAGGATTAATAAAAGCCTTGAAACTAATGCAAAAACTGTCGAACAAAGGGAAGCATCACTGCGCCTCCTCATTATTGCTCGATGCCTCTCCGATTCAAACCCCTTTGGAGAGAGAAAGGGAGATTCTCGATCAGGGCAGGGAGAGGAATAGGATGGCTGCAAGCTTGCCCCTTTTAATGGAGGATTTTAAAAACTCATTTTTTTAGTATTTCTCTCTCCTCCCTCTCTCTCCCCTTAAGGGGCAATTCATGCCCATGAAGAAGAAGAGAACTGGTTGAAGGTTGCTTGTCCGGCATGGTACCGGATCACTCTCGGATCGATGGAGGGCTAGAGTTGGCTGTTCAGAGGTGGGTTGAGCCTTGAATGAGGGATAATCTACAGTCCCGCATCAGATTTTAAAACCCGCAAAGAATGAAAATTTTTGGTAATTTTATTTTACAAAGGAAAATTGCTTGTTTTTTATATTTGATTGAGCCAATGTTATTCTTATGAAGTGAAAATTGGTAGAAATGTTTTTTACTATTTGTTCTATGCTTACATGATGAAAAAATTAAAAAACATAAAGTCAAAATGTTGGAAATAATTTTTAGAAACTCGTAAAACACAGTTTTCATGAGGAAAATGGGGTTTTTGGTATTTTCGGGTGGGATAAACCAATACACATGGGATAAAATGCTAATAAAATCTATATTTTTGCTATTTTAAGAATGAAGAGCCACATCTTTGAAAATATATCAAAATTTTATTGAAAAAATAGAGAAAAATGGAAGAAAGTAAAAGAAAAAGTAGGAATATGCCTTAGAAAAGTACGAAAAAATATAATAAGTGGTTGTGGATGTATGGTGGGGCAAAGCATGAGGTTTTTGGCCTCATTTTGCCCTATTTTTTTGTTACAGTGTGTGATTTATTACTTTTTATACACTAAACCATGACAAAACAACCTCTATATACCTATGCAATGAAGCAAAACTTAAACGATGAGGGGGAGTAGGATTTTGTGCAACAGTTTGATGGCTAAAATAATGCAAATTTTGATTGGTTTTTTTTCTTTGCATAGCATTTAGAAAATTGCCTATTTGGAAGTCAGGGATCTAGTAGCACAAGGTTTGCCTTAGAGCTAGATTCTTGCAACGAAGCATATACGTATTAATTGGAATTCATGGAAAGATTGTTTGCGTACTAGCACATAGACTGATTTTCGAAACATAACTGTTTGTGCATAATGAGACATCCACTATTGCATTGATCATACATGTGGTATCAACCCTTGGAAATGCATAGCAATTGTTTGAATTATAGTTGACCCACGCTTGAGAGGGTCAGATTCCCCTTGCCGTAGGTTAGCCGTTCGTTTCTTGGGGGAGATTATTAGCGAGGAAAAATGGTATCTCCTGGATCTCACTGACTAAGAGAGGAGTCTTGTGTGAATGTGTTTATATGTGAAAGCAGCGCATCAAGGGGCCAATCCCCAAGATGTAGGAGAGCTGCAATGGGACCACGGCAATCAGCCGATGGGGTGCCTCTTGTATCTATAATACGTGGCACTTATTGCCAATTTGTGTGGGATACTCCTTTGAGGGGTTTTGGGGAAGGTGAAGTTGGACTCTTATCCAGCTATAAACGCAATATTAGATGTATCTAGTGTGCATTTAGTTATGACAAACTCTCTTGGACCGCGAGGCCGAGTGGTGGTAGAGGTGTCTGTTATATGCATGAGGTTCGGCTAGTGCCATAGCCAATGCCAGCCAATTTTTGGTACCATCATATAGTGAGAGTATACAATGAAAGAGAACCACAAACAGGAAGACAAAGAGAGAGAGCAAGAATGGAAGATAATGTGATGTGATAAAGTGCACTATACCTAAAATGAATGTGATACAAAAAATGAAAAAAAACTGGACGGATTAGTCCCTCTATGCAACCCACAACATCAGTGAGGACACTAGATCAGGTCGAGAATGATGATGGTAGCAACAAAGATGGAGGAGTATGCCAGAGATGGAGCATGCGAATTAGCAACCTATACAAGGTGAAGATGAGAATAATTTTCCAAGTGGGAGGGGGAAATATAAATAGTAGAAATCCCCTGAACTTGGTCGACTTGCATCTGTGCCCTAAAAATGGGCCGACCTACCAAAAAATGCATGGCTATTGCAATAAATATAATTGAACTGCACCAAAAAAATGCAAAACTACTAACATGGCAATATGAATGACATGGTAGTCTTGAGCAATTGGAATGTGGTAGGGGTAGCAAAATAACTGAAATGCAAGGGAAACACACACTAAACTTTCAGAGCTCTAATGTCTCTATTAGACTTTGATAGGAGCTCACAACTAGGAGATGACATACTAATAAACCCTAAAATATGTAGGCTAACATCCCTCTTAGATCTTGGGAGCGTCTACAAACCCAAAAATCTCATTTGATGAAGCATGTAATCCCTATGCAAAGGATTTGTGAAAGATATCCACTATGATCTACTCTCAAACATAATGGTGCTAAACGTTATAATACCATGCATATAAGCCAAGATTCAACCCCAATGGGATAGTTCACTCTATGTGAACTATGCCCTTATGTCACAAATTCTTTAGGACCATGAGCCCATTACAATTTAATGAGACTCTTGCACAAGAGTTTTCGTGCAATGCTATGTAGGCTAAGCTCAATTCCATCAAGAGGAACCAAACTTGGGAGTTGGTTCCACATATGATGAAATGGAAGGTGATTGGTGTAAAGTGGCTCTATAAGACAAAGTATCTTTCAAATGGAACCTTAAGCATAAGGCTCAACTTTTTTCCAATGGAATTTTTGAGCAGGTAGGATTGGATTACTTGGAGACCTTGCACCCACAACTCAAATGTCCACTATTTGAGCTATCTTGTCTCTTATTGCTCAGTACCATTGGCGAGGCAATCAAACAAATGTGAAATTAGCCTTTCTGAATGGAACCTTGGAGGAGGAGATTCATGTCTCACAAACTCCTAGTTTTCTTGTGTAGGGGAAGGAGGACCAGGTTTATAGGTTGTGGAAGGTCCTCTATGGCCTAAAGCAAGGTTCCCAAGCTTGATACCATAGGATTGATCTATTCTTCTTACAAAGTGGCTTCTATGGATTGGATCATGACCCCAACCCTTATTACACGATTGAGGGTGACATGTGTGTCTTAGTCATTTTGTATGTTGATGACCTTATTGTCAAAGGGAGTGACTCAATGGAAGTTGATCAGGCTTGGTAGATATCATTACAACTAGAGTTGGATATGACTGATCTTGGGATCCTACATTTTTTCCTTGGTTTGGAGAGTTATCAAATGGCATGTGGCATCTTTATATCCCAGCATAGGTACATCTCTGAGTTACTTTTGGAGTCTGGCATGGTTCAGTATTAGCCTATTTATTGTCCCATGGATCCAAAGTCCAAGTTGTTGACAAGTCACTAATCCCCTTCCCAATGCTACTAGGTACATGTGCCTTGTTGGCTCATTGATTTGGCTTATTCACTCTCGATCATATATTTCCTTTGTGGTAGAATTGTTTCCTTCTTTCAAAAATAATCCTACTCAAGCTCATTGGAAAGTCACTTTGTACATTTTCTGCTATTTATAGGTGACTTGACCTTGCAAGATTATGAATGGAAAGGGAGGCACTCTTTCTAAATGGAGTGACTCATGGGCTGATGATGTGGATTTGAGATAATCCACTATAGGATATGATTTTGCCCTTGGATTAAGAGCTATCTTGTGGAGCAATAAGAAGCAACCTATTGTGATACTTTCCTCTATAGAGCCAAAGTACCACTTCCTTTGTTCTACATTTATGGAGGCAGTTTGGCTCCATCAAATGTTGGTGGAGATTGGCTTTCCATAGATAGGACCCACTCAGCTATGCATGGACAACCACAGTGTCCTTGTTCTAGTAAAGAACTAAGTGTTTCATGCTCACACGAACCACATTGAGGTTTAGTACCATTATGTTTGAGAGAGTGGATCATGGATTTCAAGTTATTGGTGACCTATGGTCCCATGAAGGACAACATAACATACCTCTTCATGAAGCCTTTGTCTAAGGCTTCCATGCTTCATCAAATGAGATTATTGGATCTTTGGATACTCCTAGGATTTGAGAGGGGTTATCAACATGCCTTTTTTAGGTTTGTTAGTCTATCATCTCCTGGTTGTGAGCTCCTATTAGAGTCTAATGGAAACATTGAAGCTCTAACATTTTAGTGTACATTTACCATGCATTTGTTAGGTTTTTCAATCATTCTACTACCCTTGCCACATTTTGACTGCTATAGACTACCATATCAGCATCCTACTACCACATCAATATTTGTATATTTTTTTAGTGTAGTTGGACTTCATTTACTATAGTTGCTAGGAAATTTTCAGTAGATCAACCCATTTTTAAGGGCCAAAATGTAGATTGGCTAGTTTGAGGGGATTTATACTATTTATAACTCCCCTCCTCATTTTCATCTTTTATAGATTGTTGATTTGCACACTTTGTCTCTAGTAAGCTCCTCCATCTCTAGTGCTACCATCATCATTCTTAGCCTGATATGTTGCCCTCATTGACTCTATGGCCTACATGTAGAAACTAATCACTCCACTCTCTTCCCTTTTTTGTATACAACATTCATTTCAAATTCAGTGCATTTTATCACTTCACATTATCTTCTGTTCTTACTCTGTGTGTGTGTGCTTATCTGTTTGTTTGTCTTTATTTTCATTCTCTTTTGTTGTGCACCCTCACATGGTATCTTGTGTGTAGTATGATGCGCCTATCACAATCCCTAGGTGGTATAAGAGGGTCATGCAAGAGTAATGGATTACTCATTTCTCTAAGATACCTCTTGGCCCATGCAAATTAGCTAGGATTTAGGCTCAACATGCTAGTTTACTATGTGTGAACTATGCCCTTATGTCATAGATTCCTCAGGAGAGCCTACTATAGTTGATGGGGCTCTTGCACAAGAGGTTTGGCATAGTGCTATACAAGCTAAGCTCAATTCTATTGAGTGAAACCAAACTTGTGATTTGGTTCCATGTATGAAGAAATGGTAGATAATTGGTGTAAAATGGGTCTATAAGACCAAGTATATTGCAAATGAATCCTTGGACAAGTATAAGGCTTGGATTGTTGCCACCAAGGGATTTTTTTAGTAGCGGGTAGGATTGGATTACTTTGAGACCTTTGCACCCACGTCTAATATGCTAGCTATTCGAGTTCTCTTGGCTCTTGCCACTCATCACCATTGGCTAGCTTATCAAATAGACAAAGTCGGTCTTTTTGAATGTGTCTTGAAGGAGGAGATTTATGTCTCAATTCCTCCTAGTTTTCTTATGCAAGGGAAGGAGAACCACTTTTATAGGTTGCGAAAGGCCCTCTATGGCCTAAAGCAAGCTCCTAGAGCTTGATACCATATGGTTGATCAATTCTTCTTACAAAAATGGGGTCTGACCCCAACCTTTATTACATGGTTGAGGTTAATAGATGTGTCTTGGTCCTTTTGTGTGTTGGTGACCTTATTATCACAGGGAGTGACTCACCGAAAGATGACCGGACTTGGGAGATATTGCAATCATAGTTCAACATGATGGATCTTGGGATCCAACACTATTTCCTTGGTTTGGAGACTTATCAGATGGCATAAGGCATCTCCATATCCAAAAACAATTATATCTCCAAGTTACTTTCAAAGTTTGACATGCCTAAGTGTTTGCCTATTTCTTGCCCCATGAACCTAGAGTCCAAGTTATTGGCAACTATCGATGCTACCTGGTATAGGTGCCTTGTTGGCTCATTGATTCGGCTTAATCACACTTGGTCCAATATTTCCTTTGTGGTGGAATTCTTGTCTTATTTCATGAAGACTCCTATTTAAGCTCATTCAAAAGCCGCTTTGCATATTTTATGCTATTTATAGGGGACTCAATCCTATGGGACCGTGTATAGAGAGAGGGCCACTCTTTCTAGATGGAGTGACTAGGATTGAGCTAGTGATGTGGATTCAAGATAGCCCACTACAAATTATGCTTTCTCCCTTGGATCAAGAGCTATCTTGTGGAACAACAAGAAGAAGCCTACTATGGCACTTTCTTCTATAGCGGTAGAGTACTTTGTCCTTTTTACTACAACTATGGAGATAATTTGGTTTCATTGGATGTTGGCAAAGATTGGATTTCCATAGATAGGACCTACATAGCTATGTGTGGATAACTAGAGTTCCTTGGATGTGGCAAAGAACCTAGTGTTTCATGCTCACACAAAGCACATTGTGGTTCAGTACCATTATGTTTGATAGCACATTGTGGATTCCAAGTTATCAATAGCATATTGTCCCATAGAGGAAACACTAGGTTCTTTGATAAAGCTAGGGCAGTGGGTCCTCTCTATGGAAAGCCAATCTCTATCAACATATGAGCAAAACTACCTCCACAGCTACAAAACAAAGTGCACTTTACTTTTCCTCTATATAAGGAATTGCCAAAGTAGTTTGCTTCTTATTTCTCGATGAGATAGCTCGCGATCCAAGGGAGAAAGCATAACCTATAGTGGACCATTTTGAATCCATATCATTGACCCAATTTGAGTCACACCATCTAGAAACAGTGGCTCCCTCTCCATACATGATCTCGTAGGATCAAGTCCCCTATAAAAAGCATAGAGAACACATAAAGCCATTTTCGAATGAGCTTGAGTAGGTCCGTGGGGCAAGAAATAGGTCTGCCATGCTAAACTCTAAAAGTAACTTGGAGATGTACCTGTGTTGGGATATGAAGATGCCTTATGCCATCTAATAAATCTCCAAACCAAGAAGTGTAGGATCCCAAGATCCATCATCACAATATCTCTCGAGTCTGATCAACCTCTAGTGAGTCACTCCTCCCTATCATAATAAGGTCGTCAATATAAAAAATGACCAAGATACACCTATCACCCTCAACCTTGTAGTAAAGGTTGGGATCATAATTTGATCAATGGAAGCTACTCTGTAAAAAGAATAAATTAATCCTCTAGTACCAAGCTCAAGGAGCTTGCTTTAGGCCATAGAGGACCTTCCACAACCTATAAACATGGTCCTCCTTCCCCTCCACAAGAATACCAACAAACTATGAGACATAAATCTCCTCCTTAAAGATGCCAATCAAAAGGCTAACTTCACATCCATCTAATAAACCGGCCAATTGTGATGAGTAGCAAGAGCCAAGATAGCTCAAATAGTGGACATCCAAGCTATAGTTGCAAAGGTCTCAAAGTAATTTGATCCTACCACCACTCACTGAGAAAATAAATTGGCAACAAGTTGTGGCAATAAGGAGAGCCTTATGCTTGTCCAAGGTTCCGTCTGCAAGATACTTGGTCTTATGGACCCACTTTACACCAATCACCTTCCATTTCTTTGGACATGGAACCCACTCCTAAGTTTGGTTCCACTTGACAAACTCAAGCTCAACCTACATAGCATTGCACCAAACCCCTTGTGCAAGATCCTCATTGTAGTAGACTCATGGTTCTAAAGAATCTATGACATAAGGGCATAGTTTACATAGAGTGAATCATCCCATTGGGCTTGAATCCTAGATAATTTACATGGGCCAAGATATGTCTTAGGGAAATGAGTAATTCTTGACTCCTATAGGAGCCTTTAATACCACCTAGGGATGGTGATAGGTCCATCCTATTATGAAGGAGATCGAGAAGTCTCTAGTACATGTATTGTACCTATCTGTGGAAGGGACTCCCCCTCACTGAGGGAGGGTAAATCCCCTCATTTGATGAAGAAGGATCCTAGCTCAATCCCCTTAGAAGAAACATGAGAAGAGGGAAAATGGGTAGAAATACTCAATGATGAGGTAGAAGAAAAAGGAGCCATCAAGGTTCAAGGAGGACAAGGAGAGGGAGATGGGGTAGAAGAGCAGGGAGGGGGAGGAGCCATGGACAAACAAGGGGTGCTAATGGGTAACTTGGAAAGAAGGGGAGAGGTTGATGGTGGGGAGGTTCAATCATTGACAAAGAACCACATTCAGCAAAAGAACCATCCATTAGAGAAGTTTTGAGGTCTCGAAAATGCCTTTTAGGAGATAGAAAGAGAGTGCTCTAGACCAATAGAAGCAAGAAATTCAACCTTTAATAAGACATCCAAGCTCTCAAATCACATCCATATCAATGTTTAACTCATTCCAAAAAGATGGAAGATGGATTGCTACAATCATTAGCAAAGGCAGTTGGATCCCCATGCAATAGGCAAAACATGGGAAAAGGCGAAGATATGAGAGCTCGTTCATCTCTACTTGGAAGGGTAGAATCTGACATTTCAAGCTTGGAGTAAATAAGAATAGCATAAAAGAGGTTTTGGTGCAACATGTGTTTATGCATAGAGAGCTATATTTGGAACTTGGAAGTTCAAATCTTCCAATGCATAAACCAAATTGTAAGAATTTAATTCTTAAAGTCTTTCTTTTCTTGAACTTGGTTTAAGGTTTTCCATTATAACATTTTTTCATTTGTCTTATAGATGTCTATCCCTCTAATCTTGAGGAATGGCAACCCTTTTTTTTCTTGAACTTGGTTTAAGGTTTTTCATTATAACATTTGTTCGTTTGTCTTGTAGATGTCTATCTCTCTAATCTTGAGGAATGGCAACCGGTCAAGTCTATTGTTGATGTAATTGATGTAATGCATGGCTTGATTGGAGAAGAAATGTACAAAGATAGAAAGAAAACAAAGCTTGCAAAGAATGGAGTATTCTTCTATGACCATTCTTATATTGTCCCCATGCATCGTAGCCAATGGGGATCAATATCTCCTCTTCCTTTGCCAGATTTTTCAAGCTTTGAGTGGCCTTTGCTAAGTCCAGCTACTAATGAGAGCTATATATGTAAAATATTTTCTGAGATACAAAGAGCATTAAAACCTAGTATCTCAAGTAAGTAAAGTTACTTTGTTCGTGTCTATTAATATATTTGTTGACTTATTTTCTAATGCTGAGATAAGAAAATCAAAGGCTATACTTTCAGTGAAGAGGCTAACATATGATCATGTTATTCAATTTGTTGATGAGGGATAGGACACTAGGACAGAAGGGAAAATTATATGTAAGATAGTTCAAGACTCTATAGCTTGTAAATATATAATTGCTACTCAAAATTTTATCCTTAGCTTTTATTATAGTAGATGGCATTATGTTGGCGATAGTCTGGTCGCTTTAGACCAAAATCTTGATAATTTTAGCAAAGATCCTATAGTGGATCTTGATGTTTGGTACAGTGAGGACATTATTACAATCCTAAATGTTAGATCATCATGTATGATGCATCAAGTGAGAATGGATTTAAAGAATGAAGATATTGAACTACCATATTCATTTGTGTTCCAACTTCATAACAAACAAGTAAGTTTTTATTTTATATTATATTCATTTAAGTGTATATTTGATTTCACTTCTTGATTAATAAACATCTATAACATATTTTTTTTATAGATATCAACGAGAAGAGAGAAGAATATACAATGCAAAGATATTGAAAAAAAAATCTCTTTACTATCAATATAAAATACATATACAAATTTTTGTCAACCATCTCCATGACTTATACACAAGGGCTTACAATCTAAGACAAAGCTACTTTTTTTTTGAAGGAATATTCTTTCTAAGAGTCCTTTTGCCTATCTTTGATGATTTGGTTGTTGAAGGCATAGTGTCACCTGTTGTAGCTACATGCACCTCCTCTCCTTCAATGTCCAAGTCCCCACTTCTTATTGGTTGTATACAATTGGTCATTATGTACTTCAAGAGCTTTGCCCTTATATATCAAACATGCTCACTTGTATAGCAATCCCTTGTAAACTTTAAAGTTTAGTATGTTTCACATTACCTTTATAAGTTTATTATCATTGAGATAAACAAACTGAACCAATCTTCTGGCATTTACAATTACCCTCCAACCACAAGAGTAACTATCATCCTGATGAGGGCATTGCATGCAATCAACAAGAGTAACTTGTTTATGGTAGTTTTAAGAATAAATTTTCTTAGTATGTTCCAACCATATTAATCAAGAACTTACCGCAACTTATATATATTGCATTGTTGCAAGTAAGTCAGAAAGCATGGGAGGCCTTTTGTCTAGTACTTCAATCAATCTTTTGCAAACTCTATACCAAAAAGGTAATAAAATTTGGAGTTATTACAAAAGAAAGATCAAAATATTTAGATTACCTGCAACAAAAAGATCATTTAAATATCAAGGAGACCCTATATTATATAACTTACAACTTGGCATTTCCATGGCTTCCTTTTATAGAATTGATGAGGAAACATTGCCTCTCCACACAGTCTATTCCAATTAGGCTCCAATGAGAACTGAAAACAAAAATATTTCAATAATCCAGCAAAACAAGATCTCATAAAATCTTTGAAAATATCAAATTACTTACTTTTCATTGTATGGAATTAGAAGAAGCTCCAAAGATTCAAAGTCAATTGAATTGAAGCAATGGTCAAAAGCACTTGCATCAAGCTCACTCCTCATATAGTATGAGATGGATGGATCAAGAACCTCAATCTTTTGTTGTATATCGAAGGGGAGCTCATGCATTACACATCTAGCAAAGGAATGGAGATAGTAAGCATCAACATGAAAGTCTATTGCTAGAAAAATTTTGGTAAACTATACATCATCCCAACAAGAAGAATCGAGTTATTTACTTCTCTTACTTTATTTTGGAGAATTTGAACACAATTAGAGTTCAAAAATACCATATCAAATCTCTTGTTAATATCAATAGGTAAAAAGCAAGAAACATTGAAGCCCTTAAGGTTAGCCCTTTCACGAAGGCTAGATAACTCATCTTCAAAAGATGGGAGTTTTTCTGCTTCCTTTTCTTCTTCCTTCTTTCTTTTAAAATCTCTCCATTTATCTCCTTGCTCTACTGTGGCCTTTTTCTCTTTCTCATGCTATCTTGTGTCATTTTCATGCGTAACATCTTCAACCTTAAGACTAGTATCATTTTTCTTCTTTCTATATGGAGGCACATTTAAAATATTAAAAGTCTTAACATCAAAAAGAGGGATTGGCTTAAGGACCTTTGAAAAAGTGTATCTCAATCTCCTGAGAATAATCATGTATTTATCCATAAGCGTAAGCCTATGTGCATGAGTCACACAGATATAAGGATCTTGGAAAGACTCAATCAAAAAATCCTTTGTAGCCTCTTGAATATAGTTGAGACCTGCCCTAGTCCATCTAAAACTCTGTAGACTATGCTTGTTACAGATTTCTCTGACAAGCCTCTGAAAAGACGGCTTTGGAATTACATTATTCAGAGCATTCATTGCACTTCTAATCTCTTTAAAGCACCTTACATGCTGTGAGAACCTTCTTCTTGGCTTTGATTTCCTTGAAAGTTTGGAAGACTTAGAGGATTGATGTATCTTTGAAGCAAGATCTCTAGGATCAACTTTTTTCTTCCTTGCTGTGGACTTAGTTCTAGCCATCTGAAACATCCAAAAAAACAATAAATACTAACAAATTATGAAAGATCTCCTAATCTCTCATATCAATATATCTACAATCATGAAGCAGCAGACAAACACTAATCACAAAGTCTAAATCCAATTTCAATAAAATAGTACCGAAGATGTATGAAACGCGAGTAGGCCTTGAAGACTAGGGAACTCAACACCATATCGCGTTTCATACGGCACAAGGGGAACAATGCAGACTCAAGTCAGATGAAACGCGATATGGTCTTACTCATAAAAAAGAACATAACACCATTCATGTTTCATACGTTATATAACAAACATGGCAAGCCTAATCATATTCAACTCACGTATTCTATGAGGTATCTTCACCTTTAACCTTCTACAAGAATCAACTCAGCTTTTAGACCACTTTTTGGGTAAAATTATTTACCCTAAACATCTTTATCCTTCTTGATTATTATGTTTTTAAGTCCGACTTGGTAGTATATGTTTTTCCAACATACACACATGCTTTTGAAAGAATAAAAGAGATTCTTTCATTTCAACTTAGTTATTTACTTGAAGCTTGAAGTTTTATAACTTATGAAACTTAAAAGAGATTCAAATTTCTATAACCTGCATGAAGTTAAATGCGTGAAATGTGAGGATGGATTTAATGGATAAGAGAAACCTAGCATCTACGTTACAACAAAAACTTGCAGGCCTTAGCCATATGAAATGTGAGGAGGCCTGTGTTGAGTGCATATGTTATCGATGAAACCTTCTTTAGTACCCTTACGTAGAAGAATAATTGTGTACTGTAAATTAGCATTGTGTTGGTATGGTTGACCATAGAGAGGGTTTTGTCTTCAAAAAAACTCTTTTGCAGTTCAAAAATTGAGTTTATAATGATGTTGGTTTACACATGTGGCAGTTGTAATACTTAGTTAATTTTACACGTGCGACTGAAGACTGTTTTGCCTGGGAAATTGTGCCATGTGTCACTTATTTTTTCGACATGATAATGCTTTTATGACTCTGATTTTCAAGTTTTTTTCTTTTTCTTTTTGATTTTAAGCACATGTCCTCCGAATTAGTGCAGCTTACTTTTTGATCAAGCATGCGGTGACCATTGGCATATATATATATGAACACTCAGGTTTGGATTTTGATTACTATTTCTTTCATGTATCTTGTCTTGTCTTCGACCAACTTTTTTCTTGTACGCATCACAAGCCAAACCAAGCATATGCTTACAAGAAACCATTTATTCTTAGGAGCAATGCCTGCAAATATCAGGTATCACACTTTTCTTAATATTTTTCTCTGCAATCGTGAATTTCGATCATTGAAGATGTTAGTTTGTTTAAAAAGAGAGATACATCAAGGACTTAGAAATTCTATAATGGTTTTATTTTGTTTTTCTAGCAATATTGGTTTGGTAAACATGTAAAATAATGGGGTTTTGATGTTCTTGAGGCATTGTTTTGTTCAAATTTTTCAAATGTATAAAATACAAATTCGTCAATTTTTTTAATAAGTGATGTGTGAAATACGATTTTGTGAACTGTGAGGCGGTCTAAATCATTGTTTTCGTGTTTCATGAGTCAAAAATGTTAAACAAAGTTTGATCGATGAGACTTGGAATTTCATGCTTTCTCAGTTACATAATGTTTTAATTCATTTCTTTCATATTGTATTTCCTAAATTTTCTTAGCAATCTTTTTTTAGTCTACTGCATATAAGCAAATGTGAATTTTTATATTATGACCCTTATTTTGGTTTTCTAGATTTTCTTTTGTGAGTAATCAAGATGACTAAAAGGAAGTTTTCTTTAAAGGGAATGGAGGAGAAGGATCTGGAGGTCACCTCTGATGAAAAGCTGTTTGATTTTCTTCATGCAACTGGAAATTCATCTAGATTTATTTATATCACAGATATGCTCAATGTTTCCTTTGATTTGCAAGAGCTTTTGAAGGATCTTGAAGTTAAACTGAAGGATTTTAAGGTGTTTTATAATAGACATGTGGAAGACCTAGAGATTGAGGGATTTGTCCATTATAGCGATGTAATGGAAGCTTCCAATGCTTCTAGAACAAATTTGCAAATAAGGTTTAGCCTTATTGATGAAGATTTCAAAAAGTGGAAAGCGGATTTCCCTTTTCATTAGAATCGACAACAATGTCTTCTTGTACAGAAGGATGTTGGATTTCTTGTATATCTTCAATATATGGATAGTCGTTCTTCACATACAATACAAGAGAATAAGATGGAGGATTTGCATGCAAAGACAAAGAAGTTGAAGAGAAGGGTGAAATGTTTCAGGAGGATATTGAGAACCAATTAGTGCAAGGATATAATGTTGCTTTGTTTAAAAGTGAGAACATTACAAAAGTGAAAGAAAATGAGATAGAATTGAGTGCAAAGATTGAAACAGATCCTCTTGAATGTGTCCCAACATTTTCTAGCTATCTCATCAACAAAAAGAGATATGTATCGCTAAATGATATTCAATGCCTTTTTGATCTTAGAGAAGATTACTACTTGGAAATCCTTGTTGCATGGGGTCTAAACGATAAGAATTTTATAGGTTATGAGAGGAATTGCTAGCAACTCTTGATGTTAAGGGAGAGAACTTTCAAGACATTTCTGTAGCCTTGCATTTTTGTATTAATCAGATCGTGAAATATGAAAAGGGGGGATACCTTTAGAGGAAGATTACTTACAAATTCAACAGACTTGGTATTGATAACATGGGGTATGAAGAGAAACTGAAATATCTATTAGAGGAGAAACCAAAAAGTTCAATAAATCTATATGATGATAGTCTTCTTGAAGAAGATGAAAACCCTAAGGTATGAAAGATAATTCTAAGATATCCATTATGATTTATATTAGAGTATGTTATGCATTATACACAAATATTTTTGGATATTTATCTACTGACATCTTATACTATTGTGGTTTATTGTGCAGATAGAAATTGAAGATGCATACAACTTTCTTGGAAGAGCCAAGGGCTCAATGCCATTAAAGCTTTTGGCAAAAGTCAAGGCCTTGGTCATTGTATTGGAAGCTTAAATAATCAAATAGTTGCAATTTATCATAGCAGGTTGTCAAGCTCTTCAAGCTTACCAATAATGGCAAGCTATCTCCAAGGTGATTGGATTCCAAGCTTTCAATAGAGGTTTAGAAAAGATAATTTTGGTGAAGGAAGAAGTTGTAAGAGCTTTTGGCTTCATACCTGGATACAATGGATCTACGATAGGATACTTTGGACTTCTTGCCTCCTCTTATTTGCTCTCCCATGTAAAAGATGCCAAGAATTTGAAGCTCCTTCCAAGCTATAGAAAACAAGAGTTCCTAAAATGTAGAGGTCTCATCGAGTGGGATGGAACAAAATATTCCCTTAGAGGACCCAATGAATTCCTTGAAACTAAAGACTCTTTTGCCAACAGAGTTAGACTAAAAGATGTTAAGGGTTTTTTTAAATCCATCTTTTTTCATCTCTTTGTCTAGTTTGTAACCATTCAGAATATCTTTACTTTGCATAAGAGTTTAAATATCCCTCTTTTCTTCTTTAGGTAATAGTGGATATAGTCCTTGCCAAAGATGATGTATTACATGATGCGATTGTGTCTTTGAGCTTGAATTTGTGCCAAATTTGTTTGTAGAACCATTGAAAGACCTCTAATAAATTGTTTGCTTTGTATCTTTCACATCCATGTCTTGTGTGTCTAAATTATTTTGTTCTTTCTTGACAATGTGATTTTTTCATACCTTGGGTTGACCAAATACATAGATATCCATATTTATTGATAAAATATGGAGCATGGTTATATAAAATATGCTGCATAGTTAACAAATAAAGAAATTCAATTAGAAAATCCTATATGAGTCAGACAATAAAGAGACATACATATGCAAACTTCTTACCATATAGTGAGTGAAGTGTTGATTGCCCCAAGCTTATGGCACTGCCTTTTTAAAAAGGTTCAATTGATTTTTGAAGTCTTTGAGATCATCATCATTCCACTCTGTTTTATCACAATAAAAGAAGACTTTGTTTAGTGTTTCCCAAACATTGGCTTTTCTATTCCGAGCTTTTCCATTATCAATATGATCCTTAACGGCATTATATAGGCACTTCCATTGATTGTATCTAATAGTTGAGCCACCATTCCTAGAGTTTATCTTACCAAGTCTCCCATGAAAGTCTAGGAATTTTCTAGCCTTCACTCCACAAATAGATGACTTTTTGGGGACACAATTGCCATCCTTGGACTTTTTAAGATCTGGTTTAATAACAATATTACCACCATGCAAACCAATTATAGATAAAACTTTTTCAATCTTTATTATAGCATCTGTTCTAGCTTATAATGGCTTCAGCTTCTATGCAAATCCTATATAAAGATGAACAAGCTTTTCGATTATCCTGCAAAGCGCATGAAGTGTACAAATATGGACATTCACTAAAGGAATATCTAGGACTGGCTTAAACTGCGGATCCTTGTTGTGCCTAGAGGGAGCTCTCTTCCAATTGCTTGAGTTCAACTCTCTGGCTGGGGATCTGCAATATAGGCAAGGAGATCTAGAGTTGGCTCCCTTTGACACATTGTACATACATTTAAGTATCTTTAAGTTACCAGTTATGTGCCACTCAATCTGATAGTTCCCAAATCCTTCAACAAATAGCTCTTCTCCTACTTGTTGTCTCTTAATAACATCAGGTATTGGTGTTCAATGAAAAACCCAATACAATATATCAAAATCCTCTGTATCTACTTTGAATGCTCTCCTAGCCACCAGATGTTATGTTCCGATTGAACACTAAATGACATTGAGTGATTGTAATGATCTGATAAAAGTGCTCTATTCATCAAGGTAATAGAGACCCTCTCTAGTTTTGTACATTTTAGAATCTCACTTTCATCAAGTTTAACCACAAATCTAGCCACTTGTTGTGCCTCTTCTAGTGATAAGTCATAAAATCTAATCACTAAGCATTGGAGGGTGGGAAAGTCAAGGAAAATATTGTTAAATTCATTGAATACAACTTCCTTTTTCTTGCCCTTGAAGCTAGCCTTGATATGGAAAGGCTCACCGAGAATCTCCATTACCTTGTTATTCACTCTCTGTCTAATAGTTCTAATCACAGATGGCCTTGGAAGTATGCAATTACCTACTTGTCCTTGCTTCATATTTGACTGTAGAAGTTGAAAAAGTTGTATATAAGCATCTCGACTGATACCAATATTATCTAGTGTCTTCTGCACTAACTCAGTATCCAAAGAGAGATCATTCATAAATGACTCCAAGCATTGTTTATTTGTCTTTTTAAATTTTTTCTTCTCCAAAATATCTTTTGAAAGTACTGAAGGAAGAAGATGATAATAAAACTGAGATGCTTTGAAAGAATCTCTTTCACTTGCATTCGGTTGAAGAAGATACCTAAACAAAATCAACATCACAAATCAATACGATTAATTATAAACAAAGTCATACTTCATATTTTTAAAGTGAAACAAAAATATACATTGCTGCTTGGATTCTTTTACTACAACCACCTCCTCCTCGTATGAGACTCTCAATATTTCTAAGAGCTTCTTGTCGATTTTGAAGTCCTAAAATAGTTTGCTTTCGTTGATAAGATTTGATGTGTTTATCCAATAAATGAATCCTCTATTGATAGCCTTCTAGCCTCTGCGGTAACTGGTTGTTATGTTTTGATAAAAGATGGTTCTCCAATTTCGGGACATCCTTTTCTGCAACCAAGTTAAGTATATAGCCTAGAAACCCATTATAACCATTACCAATTAACCTCAACAATGAAGAGCTATTATAGAAAGGCAGAGTGCTATTTTTGCTAGGAACTTTGGGATATAACCGGCCATCTAACCAAAGATTAAGATTCTTATTTCCTTCAAACCTGAATATATGTTTCGTAAACTCTGTAATGGTAATGGGTATTGTTCTCTTCCTTATTGATTCATACTCACTATCCAAATCAATATAAAGATGATAGAGAGGCCTTTTACTAGAGCTACAAAGATCATTGGATGATTGATCCATAGCTAAGGATGTGATTAGAAGATTGGATTGAAAAAGTATGCGAATTAGAAACAAGAAGGAAAATGAAGAAGAAACTAGTAAGGATGGGAAAGAAAGAAGAGAGTGAGAATGGAGGGAAGTAATCAAACGTCGAACAAAATTCAAATTGAATATTAGTTTTCACTTTAATGAGGATGAGTAAGATCTTGATTATGACAAACTTTGTCACCTTTATGGCGGCCTAGATTTCTAGGTTTGATGTGACCACGAGAATATCGCGATAATGACTTATTAATAATTTTTTATATATTTACTTACCAAAATATAAGTTTTTAAAAATCAAAAAAATAATTTTATTTTCTAAAATATTTTCTCTCTCTAGGATCGCTTACAACCTCATCAAATATCACATCCCTACTCACCTGTATCTTTCATTTCTTTGGGTTGTAGTGCTAATAGCCCTTTGTGGTTGTGTTGTATCCCATGAACATAAGCTTCTATGACTTAGGGTCAAGTTTTCTCTCTCTTTTCTTCTTTTCTACATGGACATATGCATCGCACCCAAAGATGGGAAAGTGGGATGTGGAAAGCTTCTTCCCAAAGAAAGCCTCATAGAGAGTGATATCCATCAATGCCAAGTTGGGAGACATATTGTGAATATGAACTACTATAGCCACTGCCTCACCCCAAAGGGAATGGGAAAGACTTTGATGCTCCAAGCCATTTGAAGTATGTTTTGATTGGCACACTCCACCACACCATTCTTAGATGGTGTGTTCAGATGGGAGTACTCCACCCATATACCATGATCCTTAGAAAACTGAGAAGATATGTTAGAACAAAATTTACTACTGTGGTTTGCTCATACACTGCAAACTTTGAAATACCTTTGCATTTCCACAAACACCTTCCACTTGTAGAAGTGGGAGTACACCTCACTCTTGTATGCCAAGAAGTAGAACAAGTCATAATAGCTACAGTTATCAAGCAATCACCATGAGACACTTAGGCTTCCCAAGGGGGGCCGTGCCCATAGTCATTAATGGAGATTTGGACTCAAGTTTGGGCATTTTAGTTTTAGAGAGAGAAATCCTCTCAACCAATAGGAGGAAAGCTACTATTACGGTAAAATAGGGTTTCTCCAATTTTGAAGTCTTTTATCTCCTTTTTATAGATTTTTGAAAAGAAGCATTTTTAGGTATTTTTGGAGCATAAATTCGTGGAGGCACAAGAAACAAGAGGTACTAGCACAATTAAAGACAGTAGATGGAGACATTTCTTGTGAGTCCCACACAACCTTATAATATCCTGGTCATTTTCTTAAAATTCTTGAATAATGCACCCAAATGTTTTCACTCCAGTGTAGTATCCCTCCCTTTTTTTCAAAAAACTCAAACAACTTAACAAATTGTGTATTATCCCTTCATTTTTACACAAGATTTTCTATTCTATTCTCTCTTTTTACTCAACTTCTTCTTCTGCTTCATCTTCTATGTCAATGGAAGCCTCATGTCCTTGGCATCCTTCCTCTTCTATTAGAGCAATCACAATCTACAACAATTTTGATCTTGACAACAATAGGTGGATTCCTACTACCATCTCTATTGGTAGTTGGGTTATGTTGCAGATAAGGAAGAGAAGGCGACATGGAAATGAATTCATTGACACCTACAAGGGGCAAATCAAGGTTTTCAAGGTCAAAGGATCGAGGGAAAAAATCAAGAAGGTGCTTATACAACATGTGTGTATGCACTCATAACTGTATTTGCAAAACTGGCCTATTGACGTGCCACACCATAGACCAAAGTGTAAGTTCAAAAGATTTCAATAGGCTTGAAATCGAGTTTTTATGTTTCATGAATTTATTGAAGTTTGTATAGGGTTGTAGATATATATCCATCAAACCTTAAAGACTGGCAACCTATCAAAAGTATACAAGAATCTTTAATATCATTCACAGATCTATTGGTGAGAAGTTGTACAAAGTGACCTCTAACAAGTCATTGGCCAAGGATGGGGTTTTTTTAAATGACCAATTTTACAATTCACCATTAAGCATAACATGATTTAGAGATCTCAACCGTCTTTCACTCCCAGCACTGGATAGTGCAAAGTGGCCAATCCTGAAAGTAGAAACATGTGAGTCTTATAGATTAAAGATTTATGTTGATATTCAAAGATATCTACATCCTAATGTAGCTAGCAGATAGGTGAAGATCACAATCTTCATGCCATTACATGTTTTTGTGGATTTTTTATATGATGAGGAAGTTCGAGAAATAACATTAATGTTCATATGCAAATTGGAGAAATGTATGGACTTCCTAGGTGAGAGCAGGGATATAAAAGAAATATGTGGGATTATGTCCAAAGTGGAATGGAAATCTATTGTTTGCAAATATATGATTGCATCATAAAATGTTATTTTGACCTTATATTACATGAGATGGCATTATGTGAATGGAAAGATCGTGGCAATTGATCGAGAATTACAAGATGATGCTGATAATCCTATGATGATGTTAGAGCTTTGGTTGGAGGATGAGCTCTCAATGATGCTCATCATAAGGGCAAACATCTCTTTACATCAAGTGTGAATGGACCTAACAAATGAGGACCTAAATACCCATGCTGCTTATTTGTTCAAGTGCAATGGTTACACGATAAATAGAATATGTAATCCAAAAGTGTAGTACATTGTCTAAGATACATTTTTCATGTCTTCAAACAACATGAATCACAATGAATCTTATGTGTAGGGACCCTAGAGAAAAGAGAGAAATACTTTATGTGAGGACATTCACACTACACAAGTTTTCCTCTTGCCTCAACCTATCCAATAGTACAAATGGAAATACATATGTAAAATTGTAAGGAGGACAAAAAGTGATGCAAAAACTATTTGAATTCCATTTTCAATTATGGCAATTTGATTGCAAAAGCTCTGGATTATGTACATGATGGTAATTTTTTATTTGAAATACTATGATTTTGGCATATTTACAATCTTTCCATCCTCTATGTATCAGAATTGTCCAAATAGTTGGTGCCATCAGTTGAGTGCTCATCATCTAAGTCAATTGCATTGGGATGGGGATATGACAGTCTAACTCGAGGTTTTGGGAATGGAGCTGGAGGATCATGCGCAGGTGGTATTGAGAGATTTCGATGAGAAGCATAGTTGATTAGGTTTCCAACAATCTCTACTCTAAACAAAAGAAGGGCATCATCTATATAAGTTGCTAAGTGCTCACCCTACATAAAATCATAGAAATAAGGATAAGTATAAAATTGTTAAGGCTATGTGGGGTTAAATTAACAAAAAGTAAATTTACATTGCTTGTTTGTTGCCCAAGTAGATGTTCTAGGAGCAATTTTGCATTGTAGCAAACTCTCCATTCGCGTAGCTATAGTCGTCACCCTGCTTCGACACTTTGCAAATAATAATTCTTGTATTGACCAACATTTCGTGGTCTTGAACCACTGCCTCGAAGCCCTTTGCTAGCTTTTCTAAAAAACTATTTTGGTGAAGGAAAACACCATTAATTATTTTCTTTCTCCCCCTCCCCTTCTCCCTCTCCCTCTCCCTCTCATGGAACTTACTACTTCACATTGTCATGGTATCCTTCAGTTGAGTTGGCTAGAAAGTATCTCTGTGTGGGAATATCATAAACAATCAGGCTCCAATGAGATCTACAAGGCAAGGAGGATAATAATGTTTGGTAATTAAAAAATTATTTGAGATAACTCAAAAGAAACATACCAAAAAGGCCTTACCTTTCATGTATGCCATAACCAAATGTTGTACGAGATCCAAATCACAATCTCGATACCATGGGCACAGGTCCAGATACGATGTTCTCTCCTAGGTCAAAATTGCTTATAGGAGAGAATATATTAGGAAAACCTTCTCTTGAACATCAGAGGGAAGGTTTACAAGAATTAAGCTATAAAAGCAAATAAATAGTAAGGTTTAGGCCATATGCATATGAGAAAAACATGCAAATTTTCAGAGTTTCATAATACCTTAACATTTTGGTCATTACATGATCATTGACCTCCTTTTGAAGGTCTGAGAGGACTCAAATATCCTCCTCTCGCTAAGCGAATGGTATTGAGCTACTGTTGGTGTGGCCTTCTTAGAGATGACACAACATCAAAAAATGGGCCTAGCATCTCAAGCACCTCAAGATTGTCCTCATGCATGCTAATATGCCTCTCTTTTTTGCATGGTCTCTCTCTCAACCTCTATCTCCCTAGCCTCCATCTCACAAGCCTTCCTTTCCTCCTAAGTGACCTTCTTGGCATTTAGTCTCGTGTTTTGGGAATGCGAGGGTGTGAAATCATCAGACACCCTCATCTCCTTGCTCTTTTTGAGGGAGGGATCTCTAAAATTCCTCTCATCTTCCTATCCATAATGCCTTGTGGGACCAACAACTTGTCGTATCACTATCACCTGAGGGATGCAAAGTCCCTCAGCATCACTATCACCCTATGGGTATGAGCTACCAAATGTAGGAGTTTTGAAAGTCCTCAACAGCTTCATGCAAAGAATCCAATGCTGAGGCATGCTAGCGAAAGTCCAAGTTGTTTGTTTCACATATATATTTAATAGCCCTAGTAAATGGCATCTTCGCAATGGCAGGCTCATGGAAGTTCATGATCCTCCTTAGTTCTTTAAGGATTGAGGCATGTTGCGGGTACTCCTTACGACAAGCTCTTGTCTGCAAGGGGGTCATCCTCTTCCTGGAACCAATCCCTGTTGCAAACTTGGGCCAGGGGCCGATGCATCATCCTATACATTCTGCCTAGAGGATACTATCCTCATGGTTTGATTTGTTTTGGCCATGTCTATGAAAGAGTACAAACATAGTATTAGAACTCCTAATGAGGAAAGGGCAAAAAACTAGAGAAATGGAATAAAAGAGATCGAACCCGCTCAATGCGAGGGAGGGGGTTCCCAAAATTAGGAGTCCCCCTCCCTTGTGTTGTGCACTCCTGGAGCTTGTAGAATGCGGCAGGGACTCAACAATGCAAGGGGGGTTCCCTAAATCAAGAGCCCCCCCTTCACATTGTGAGGGGCTAGAGGAAACTGCACAATGCAAGGGCGGGGGGTTGCTACATTATGAGGCCCCCACCGTTGTATTGTGCAACTCTCACCTACCAAGGAATACCGAAAACACAAGGGCGAGGTCACAACATAGGAGGCCTCCCCTTCACATTGTGCAGCTCCTGATGGGGTGGGGGAGGACCACACAATGTGAGGGTGGGGGGTTGCAAGATTGGGGGCTTGGTTGGTAATTCATCCGGTGAAGGTTCCCCATGGTCTTCCATCAAAGCATTAGAAGCATGCTTGTTGCGTTTGGCTAGCAGTTGCACATTAAGACTGAGTTGAAATTCAGAATAGGGGATTGCCATTTGGGTACACGGAACCATTTCCTCCCCCTCTTCAGCATCTGAAGTGGGCCCCAAAGCCTCTACCACCTGATTGATAAAAGTCGTGTTCAATTCAGACATGACTACTATAGCAATAAAGTAGATGGGTTATGTTCTCCAAATCATCTAATTGATTTGTGATATGAGATCTGCTACTCTGTTGTGCTCCAAAATTTGCACTCTACTTTGCTTCTCTGTTCTAATCTGACTGAAATCTGCTCCTGCAATCTGCAATCTACGCTCAGCTGTGCTCAAGAATCTGAAATCTGCTTTTATATTTATATATATATATATATATCTCTCTCTCTCTCTCTCTCTAATAAATTCACATACATTCTCAGTAGATTGGAGGTGGACAGCAATGCATTTGTTGTCAAAACCCTACATTGGAACTACCAAAACATGTCAACCTTTGGAGATTTCAGCTAAAAAGGAGGAGAGAATCACAAAATTAACTCTATACTATCTCTAAAGAAGAGGAAACAAGAATGCCATATTCTTTACACACATGGCAAACTCTCAGCTTTGGCCCTTTTCTTATTCTTGTGATTAACAAAAGTGTCTTTTTTGAAGTGTTTTTTGCCCTAATGAGACACCATCTCTAATTTTTCATATATAATAACTATGCTAATGTTAGAAGAAAAAAACTTGGGTCTTATTGCATCTTTGTGATTAAACAAAAACAATTCAAAATAGATGCTCTCTAACACAAGTAGAGGTAGAAATCGTGGTAGTAGAGACCATAGTGGTGGTTGTTCTAGGCAATGTTGGGGGGTAAAGGTGCATGTGCCTAGCCGCCCGTGTATTACTATACTGACAGTACCCGCACACCTACATATTGTAGGTAGCGGGTACCCATTACTGTCACTTCATTCTTTATTCTTTTAGTGATATTTGAATAAAGAGAAGGTTGGTCACACATTGTGACTATTGTTGGAGTTCACACATATTCTCTCTCTCTCTCTCTCTCTCTCTCTCTCTCTCTCTCTCTCTCTCTCTCTCTCTCTCTCTCTCTCTCTCTCTCTCTCTCTCTCTCTCTCTCTCTCTCTCTCTGTGGCTCCTTCCACCATAGCTATTGCTTTTTCTCACATGCTTCCACCTTGGGCTCACTCCCTTCAACCAATGTCAAAGCCATCTTCCTCGAGAACTCAAGCCCGATCCTCAACTTCCATTCGTATATCTACAATTCACAAGTTTCATGGCAGCCATGGCTTGAACTTGAAGAGGTAACCATTGATGCTCCTCTTCTTCTGGGCTTCTTACACCTAAGTCAAGGTCTTCCTTAGACTTGTTTGAGAATTGTAGAGTGTATTTGGAACTTCATTGCAGTCAATACACTCAGCAACAAGAGTAGCAACAACAACATGAGTTGCATTTACTGTTGCTGCCTACCTCCTACTGCCATTTGAGATCTCCTTCATCACCTATGAGCTCCAAATTACTTTGGTCTTCTTTACCCAACTCCCCCGCACTGGAATTGTGCAATTTGGATATCCTTTGGAGCTTCCAATCTCTATTCTTGCTATATAGGAATAGAAAACATGTTGTCAAATATTTGAAATAGTGTCTACTCAAAGGCTATGGCTCCCATATTGCTCTATTGATGCCAATTTGATGTTGGTACATTGGTGGATGATATGGCATTGATGTGAGATGCTATTGGGTTGATTTGAGCACACATTTGGCTTAGTTTTCTCAAAGATTTTATTAATGTAATAATAGAGCTAAATGTTATTTATCTAAGAAAAGCATATGTCTCTTGTCATTTAATGCTTTCGAGGCTTGATATTGATGTCCAAATGTTAGCTTGACACTTGGGGATACTCAACACATGACTTGGAATGCTTTTGGGCTTTGATTGAGCTTGCATTGGCTCGGTTTTAGCAAAGATTTCATCGTTGTAATATAGTGGACAACAAGCTTTTCTTGGGGAATACTAAATGCCTATTGCTCTTGAATGTCATTCAAGTATTTCATATACATGTATTGATGCTTAGCATTGGTCTATGCACTCGAATATGTTAATGGGATGCTCTTGAGCTTTGATTTTGAGCTTGGAAATATTCATCTTGATCATGGTTCAACCCTTGGTTACTTCACTAGCTTATGCAGTTACAAGCTTAAAGAATAAATTGGGTTTATGTTTTTGGATATATACTCTATGGATCTTGGATGTCTGGATGTCATTCACATGATATTTTGAGCTTTTCTTACTCATTTGATATTCCACCTTTGATTCCATGGGAGTTAGTAGGCTTTGTGTATTGAGCCACATTGGCACTCGAATGTACTAGCATTTGGTTTATGCACTTAATCTTGAGCTTATCACAGTGAGACAGTGGGACTCATTGTGCCATGTACATGCTCTTTTGATGTTTATTGGATGTAGTTACCCTATCATGGGCTAATTTGATCTCTTGGCTTGGACCTGGTACTTATGTTTGTCAAGATGTTATCAATGGTATTTACATACTTCCATATTATGTATTGAGCTTTTGCTCAGTGGGTTATGCATCTAATAGCTCTCTTCATTTACCCTTGAGACCTATCCTATGCATGACATCTATGCCTATTGCATATATGGTCTTTGACACACTGCAATTGTGACAATCTTCAGTGCCATTTGTTCATGGCTTCTCCCTTCTTGGTTACTCACAGTCGGTTATTGACATATTGCTGCAATTTATTATAGCAACTTGCCATTTTAGTTTTATGCATTCTATTTGAGGACAGACACCTGGACTTGATAATCTTTTGTTTACAGGTTGTGGGTAGCTCATTACTTTGGCAGTATCTTCTCTCTCTTGCTTGATTTAGCAATGGTTTTAGGGCTAATTGGCAAGGTATTACAACAGCTTGTCTTGACCTTCTATGTACTTACTTGGTCTCATTATGGCTAGTGGTTCTTGCAATAGTGCTATCTTCAATATTGAGAAACTAGATGGGACCACTTACAACTATTGGAAGACCCAGATATTGCAAGTTTTAGTGCAAAAATTACAAGTTATACCACTAAAAAATGAAGGTGCCAAACCCAGAAACATTAGAGTCGAGGATTGGGATGAATTGGATGAGCTATGCAAGTCCACGATCATTTTATCACTCTCTAAGAAGGTTCACTACAACATTGTAATTGAAAATCAGATTGCATATGAGCTTTGGATACAAATTAAGCATCTTTATGACAAACAAAGTTATGCATCTCAAATGTATTGGTTGAAATAGTTGATGGACCTTTGCATGAAGAAAGGAATTCTATGTCTGCACACTTGAATGAGTTTCACTCCATTATTAACCATTTTGCTTCATAGAAGATTGAGGTCAAGGAACTTTGCATCCTTTGTTTCTACTTGGTAGTCTACCTAAGTCATGAGACACTCTTTGTATGTCTCTCTATGCTAAGGATAGGTTGAAAGTGTAGGATGTTGAGAGTGCTCTCTTGACAAAAGAGGTGAACTGAAAGAATGTGGATACTTCCCATATGTCACATGCATTGACTATGAGAGACCGACAAGACGGAAATGGTTGTGGTAGAGACAGGACAGTCTCGTAGTAAGTCCCATGGCCGTAAGTCCGGTCTAGGACACGTGGATAGTCTTGCAGTAAGTCCCATGGTCATAAGTCCGGTCTTACTTGTCATTATTATGGAAAAGAATGTCATATTTGACCATAGTGCCATAAAATACGCAAAGACAAGTGCAAGAAAAAGGAAAAGGCTAAAGTATATGAAAAGAATGATGATCGCAATGTTCTGCCTGGCAAGTCTAGTATCAAGATTGAGGAGATTAATGTAGTACAACCTGATATATCTTATGCTCTTATCTTGGCAACTTCTTCTTTGGATGCTTCATAGCTGACAGATGCTTTGTCATCAGGATATACTCAGTGTTGGTTGATAGATTTAGAGACTTACTTTCAAGTGACCCCTCATAGAGAGTGGTTTCACTCCTATCACAGTATGACTGGATCTATCCATTTGGGTAATGAGTTGGCATTAGAGATAGCTGGTATTGATGATGTCTTACTGCATTTTGGAGGCAACATGTTTACCCTTCATGATGTACAGTCATGTACCAGCTCTCATGAAGAGCCTTATCTCTACTAGTACCTTGGATGCTATAGGTTATGTTGTTTCTTTTAGTGATTCCTTATGGAAGATTACCTATGGAAATCTTGTTATTACACAGGGTGCTAAGTCTAGTACCCTCTATCCTTTGCTTATATTTGGGTCAGTTGACATAGAATGCATGTTATAATCACAAAGAAGATTGTAATTGTGGTCAAAAAGGTCATATTCCATATTACTGTCCATAAATAATGCATCTATCAATAATCATCTTGATAATGAGAAGTTATTTGTTATGCAATACATGATTAAAGCAGTGAATGAAGATAATCACCTATAATAAAACTGATGATTCATGGGAAATGAAAAATATCAAAATGCTCAATTTTGTGAAAACATGATAATATAGCATATTATATTGCTCATATTAGGAGTGTCTCATTGTCTATGCAAGATGGAAGAGTTAAAGTGCTTGGTTGGTGTGCTACATGTACCTAGCATCATAAAGAACTTGGTTTCTATTGGCCAAATGGTTGAGTGGGGATTACAAGTAAAGTTCGATAAAAATGAATACATTGTAGAATATTTTAAAAATGGATATACATTGGTTGCAAAAAGTGTAGAAAGAATGTTTATTTTGGATATAAATGTCCCCGAGCTAAACCTTGTTATTTTTGCACAAGGTGCAAGAGTTGTGGTTGACATTGACATTTAGCATAAATGTATTGGACATGTAAAAGTGTTGAGATATCGAGCTCCACTCGTGATATGCCAGGGTGACCGTTGTGCATTTATGTCACCGACGTGTTAGTTGCAGATGCGGTTGGTACACCGCCCATGAATAATAGTTAGATGACAGCTATCCTTATCTACTCTAGTTCGTGGCTCAGTTGGTATGCCACCTTAGTTAGTTGAGTTTGGTTTGAGACCCATATATAGGGTTCTTCTATTTCTATGTACTAGAGTTCTTTTGGCTTACACAACTAAGAAGAGGAAAACTATTTTCAGCCTCCACCCTTGTGTGTATTCCCTCATTGTGCAAGCAAGAAAGCTACAAGTGAGACTCCTTCCTTCTCTCCCACAATCTTGACATGGTATCAGAGCCTTGTTCGTGGTAAGGAGCTCAAGAAAGCAAGCCAAGCTCGCGGTGTTCTGGTAAGAGGAGCAGTGTTGCTTTCATTTTCTGTTTTGGGAGCAGATCTCTGCAGGTAGCACAGCCGGAAATTGCAAGAGTGCATTGTCTCAGGTTGAGACGCCCATCATGGTGAAGCAATAGGGCAGTATATGCTGCGGGAGAAGGCTTTAGCCCTCGGCGACCCTGTTTTTTTTATTTGAGGCCATTTCGGGGCCTGTTTTGGAGGCGGAAGTTTTCTGCACGCACTCAGGAAAATGTCCAATTTTATACTGTGCGACCACTGTTCTACAGGTCGGTAAAAAGTTACTGTAGAAATTGCATCATATGCTTGTGTGCAGAGACATTGGGAGTTACAGAATCATCCTTGTTGCCTGTTGATGCAAAATCGTCACTAGGAAGTGATTGTGTGGTCAAATACCACTTTCGTCAGTATTGCAGATTAGCCCTTGTGAGGCTGAAGCTGTGTTCTTTGCAGAGACAGAACTTTTTGCAGTATTCTGTAATGGCGTCTGATTCTCTTTCACAGATTGTAACTGAAAAGCTTGACAAGAACAACTTCCAAGCATGGAAGTTTAGAATGACGAATTTCCTTATGGGAAAAGGATATTGGAAATTTGTTGCAGGAAATGAAGAAGAACCAGTTCTTCTTGATGTTCCCAATCAACAGCAAATGCAGGCATTTAAAGCATGGCATGAGAGAGCCAGGAAAGTTATGTACTTGGCTGTCTATCAGCATTTCAGACTCTATGATTGTGCATATTCAATATGCAAGTACGCCAAAGGAGGCATGGGATACTTTGTCAAAAATGTATAGCACAAATACGCAAGCCAGGAAAATGCAGCTCAAGCAAGAGTTGCACAATGTGCAAAGAGAAAGTATGAGCATCAATGACTACCACATGAAGGTGAAGAAGATTGCAGATGCACTTGCTTCCATTGGGTCGCCAGTGGAAGATGATGATTTAGTTTCTGTGACCTTGAATGGTCTAGAAAAGGATTATGCACAGTTTCCGACATCCGTTTCAGTTCGTGAAAGATTTTCTGATTTTGAGGAGTTGATTGCTCTTCTAATTTCTGAGGAGCAGAGAAATGGTGGTGCATCTTCTTCAGAAGGAACTTCAAAAGAAACTGTCTTCTACTCAAATGTTGGAAGAGGCAGAGGCAGAGGTAGAGGAGGCCGATTTGGAGGTCGTGGTAGAAATCAGAATATGCAATAAACTCAAGAAAACCAGTCCTATGGAGAAGGACGTGGTAACTCTAGAGGCAAGGGGAGCCAAAGAGGTCGTGGTGGATGGCAAAGAGGCCAAAATGCAAACAGTAATGTTGAATGCTACTACTGTGGTAAAATGGGTCATATGGCTAAAGACTGCTATAAAAAGCAGAATGACATCATGAATGGAAAACTGCAACAAGGAAATTATGCATCTTCTAGTAGACAGGGTGATGACAAAAATGAACATTTGTTTATGGTGCAGCACATGAACAATTCTGTGACAAGTGCAGAAGAAAGAAACGATGTATGGTATGTTGACTCAGGTGTATCAAACCACATGACAGGTCATGCAAAATGGATGGAGGATGCAAGGAAAATGGAAAAACCAGGATTTGTGGAGACTGGTGATGATACTGCACATCCTATTGTGCAGATTGGAAAAATTCCCTTGTTTATGTAGGATGGGAAAAAGAAATACATGTCCAATGTATTTCATGTCCCGAATATCACCAAGAATCTAGTTTCTGTTAGTCAAATGGTTGAGCAGGGCTTGCAGGTCAGATTTAATCCTCATGGATGCTTTGTTGAGGATATGAAAAATAAAGGTCGCTTGATAGCAAAAGGAAAGAAGAAGGGCAGAATGTTTACGTTGGATGCAGACATGTCTAAATTGAGTGCAGCAATGTTTGCACATGGGACCGGCATAGTTGCAAATATTGATATCTGGCATAAACGCATTGGTCGTGTTAATGTACAGCGACTTAAATCAATGCAGGCCCAAAATATTGTTACAGGATTGCCTAGATTCAAGGTTGCAGAAACGCATAAGGTATGTGAAGCCTGTCAGTTTGGAAAACAGGCAAGGAAACCATTTCCTAGACATGTTCAAGAGAGTAAGAAGCCATCGGAATTAATCCACTCTGATGTGTGGACTACTAAAGCTGCATCTCTTGGAGGCTGTCATTATTTTGTCAGTTTTATTGATGACTATAGCAGAAAAGTTTGGGTGTATTTTATGAAAAAGAAAAGTGAAGTTTTTGGACATTTCAAAACTCTTAAAGCTATGGTTGAAAAAGAAACAGGCTTGCAAATAAAATGCCTAAGGTCAGATGGAGGGGGAGAGTACCTCTCAAATGAGTTTGCAAGGTTCTTGCAGGAGCATGGCATAAAGCAGCAATATTCATGCAGTCATACCCCACAACAAAATGGAATTGCAAAAAGGAAAAACAGACATATTGAAGAGGTATCTCGTGCCATGCTCAATGAAAAAGACCTGCAAGATTTTTATTGGGCTGAGACAGTTGCTACAATAGTCTACATAATGAACAGGACTCCCACTGCAACAATACATGGGATGACTCCAGAGGAGAGGTATACTGGTAGGAAACCAGATATTTCTCATTTAAAAAAATTTTGTTGCATTGCCTATGTACATGTGCCAGATGAGTTGAGATCCAAGTTGGATCCAAAAGCTAAGAAGTGCATCTTTATTGGTTACTCTCTGCAGCAAAAAGGGTATAGATGCTATAACCCTTCTACTCGTAAGTTTACAGTGAGTAGAGATGTTTTTTATGAGATGAGTAGCTGGTGTAAACCAGTACATGTGATTGATGATGTATATGCACAAAACGGTAATGCTGCACAGAATTCATAGCAGCTGTCACAAAATATTAGTGGACCTGGAGCGTCCTCTAGCAGTGGTTCACATTCTTCGCCATGGACAGGCAGATTGAGATCAGGAGAATCTTCTTAAAGCAATGCAAATAGTGGTATTCAGGTATCAGGAAAAGGAAAAGAGAAGGTAGATCATCCCATGTTTGATGTGAATGCAGGTCACTCTTATGTGGATGGTGAATCCAGTGGCTCAAAACAGAGCATTAAAGATGAGTTGGGTATTCCTTCTATTGTTACACCTGGAGTAAGGAAGACCAAGGATGTTTTGAAAGCACCTGGGAGTGAACCTACTTTGCGTAGGTCTACCAGAGCTAGATATCCTGTGAATAGGTTGAAATATGATGGATTTACAGCCATTCACTATGCATATATGGTCAAAGTGATACAGAAACCAGAGCCCACTTCTTTTGAGCAGGCCATGGGAAAAGAAAAATGGGAGAAAGCTATGGATGAAGAAATGGATGCCTTGGAAGCAAATGCTACATGGAAATTGGTACCTTTGCCTAAAGGCAAGAATGTAATTGGCTGTAAGTGGGTTTATAAGGTGAAGCACAATGCAGATGGATCTGTGAACAGATACAAGGCAAGATTAGTAGTCAAGGGGTATGCACAAACATATGGCATTGATTATGAAGAAACATTCAGTCCGGTTGCAAGGATAGCAACCGTAAGAGCAGTCATTGCTATGGCTGCATCAAAGGGATGGTCTTTACATCAGATGGATGTAAAGAATGCCTTCTTGCATGGTGATTTGCAAGAAGAGGTCTATATGGAGCAGCCACTAGGTTATGTGCATGATGTTTATCCTGAGTTTGTTTACAGGTTGAAGAAAGCCTTGTATGGCTTGAAGCAAGCACCTAGAGCATGGTCTGACAAGATAGGGCAGTATCTTGTCACTATTGGCTTTCAGATTTCCAAGGCAGATTTCTCACTTTATGTGAGAAAAACAGAGAAAGGTATTATGCTGCTTGTCATTTATGTTGATGATTTGATTATGACAGGTGACAGTGATGAAGATATCCTTCATGTGAAAATGCTATTGAAGCAAAAGTTTAAGATGAAGGATTTAGGAGAGCTGCGTTATTTCTTGGGCATTGAGGTGATTAGATCACAAAGTGGGATACAGCTCTTGCAGAGACAGTATGGATTGGACATGCTGTCCAAATATGGGATGATAGGCTGTAAGCCTATTTCAGTTCTTTTGGAGCAGAATGTGAAGCTGAGCGCAGATGCAGGTGAGCTTCTGGAAGACCCTACTATGTACAGACGCATAGTAGGAAGTTTGATTTATATGACTATTACCAGACCAGATTTGAGCTATGCTGTTGGATTGGTAAGTCAGTTTATGCAGGCTCCAAGGAAATCGCATTTGGATGCGGCTAGACACATACTCAGGTATGTAAAGTCCACATTGCTGTATGGACTATTTTATGAGACTGGGGTTCAAATACAGTTGCATGGATACACTGATGCTGATTGGGCTGGTAGCATTTCTGATAGGCGATCTACCAGTGGATATGTGTTCTCTTTTGGGATGGCTGCAGTCACTTGGAGCAGCAAGAAACAGCCTACAGTTGCCTTATTCAGCACAGAGGCTGAGTACAGGGGTGCAGCAATGGCGGCATGTGAGGTAGCTTGGTTGCATGAGCTACTTTATGATATGCATCAGTCTACAGATGGGCCAGTTGTCATTTATTGTGACAACATGAGCAGTATACACTTGGCAAATAACCCAGTCTATCATGCTAGAACAAAGCACATGGAGGTGCATTATCACTATGTGCGGAAGAGGGTTTTACTAGGTCTTATTGATCTAGTTTATGTCAGGACAGAGGATTAGGTAGCTGACATATTTACGAAGGCATTGGGCGCAAAGAAGCTACACAAGTTCAGAGACCTGCTTGGTGTGCAGGAATTGGGATTGAGCTTGAGGGGGAGTGTTGAGATATCGAGCTCCACTCGTGATATGCCAAGGTGACCGTTGTGCATTTATGTCACCGACGTGTTAGTTGCAGATGCGGTTGGTACACCGCCCATGAATAATAGCTAGATGACAGCTATCCTTATCTACTCTAGTTCGTGGCTCAGTTGGTATGCCACCTTAGTTAGTTGAGTTTGGTTTGAGACCCATATATAGGGTTCTTCTATTTCTATGTACTAGAGTCCTTTTGGCTTACACAACTAAGAAGAGGAAAACTGTTTTCAGCCTCCACCCTTGTGTGTATTCCCCCATTGTGCAAGCAAGAAAACTACAAGTGAGACTCATTTCTTCTCTCCCACAATCTTGACACAGTGGTTGAACTTGCCTAAGTTCAAAGCGATTGATGTGCAAAAGATGTGTGAAGCATACCAAAAATAAATAAGACATCCATTTTCTCATAATAAACATATAAAAAAACATTTACTTGATGTTTTATATTTAGATGTGTGGGATCCTATGAATATTGTAACAATGGTTAGATATAAGTACTATGTAACCGTTATTCATGATCATACAAGGAAGGTATCGAGTATTTCATGAAGGAGAAAGGAGAGGTGTTCTCTTACTTTTGGGATTTTAAAAATCTAGTTGAGAAACAAACATATGTGCAAATTAAGTGCCTAAGGTTTGGTGGAGGGAAAGAGTACCTCTCCAATGTTATCATAAAGTCAATCAACGATGAAAAAACTATTTGCTCTTGGTAAAATATACCTAAGGTAATATACTTTATGCTTCTTTAGGTAAGGAATCCTTTGAGATCATATTTGGTGAATCACTTTTGCTACCTATTCTCGAAACAAAGAAGGAGATATTTCATACCAACAAATTCATGCATGATAATGATACAACTTTAATCCAAGTTAGATAAGTCATTCAAACATCTCAAGAAAAACAAAAAAAAAACAGAAAATAAACATACAATGTATTTTGTTTTTCAAGAAGGAGATTTAGTGTGGTTGAAATTTGACAAAGCTCGTTTAAGAAACTCTAGCAAGGCAACAAGACATTATGAGCAAGTTCAAGTTTAATGCTTGTTACAACTTCTAAAGTATTGGAGAATTTACAATGTCTTTCATATTTATCTTTAAAGCATTATAAAGGACCCCCACTATGGAACATATAAAAGAGAATCCACCTAAAGTAGTTGAACATGAAGAGATAACTAGAACAAATAGTTTTTCACATAGTCAAAAATCAAGAAAATAAGACTTGCAAAAAGCTTGTTTTAAAATCTAAAATTCATACTCATTTTGGTTCTAAATGGATGCTAAAAGAGTAATTCAAAGACTCAAAATATTAAGATATATAAAGAAGCTGCAATACTAAAAATACTTCTAAGTAACATCTTGAGAGTAAGATAATATATAGAGGGAGGAAAAATAACCAATCTTTTACATATCAAGTATTATATAGATGTATTGGCTTAATGATTCACGTTAATTTGATGTTCATAGAGCTTGAAATCTGATTTGTATATTCTGCACATTTAAAAATATATTTAAATGCCAATCTTTTCATTCAGGGACGGCCATTGGCCAAAATGCCCTATGCGATCGAGTCATCATTGACAAAATGCTCAAGGAGACAAAATATTTGGAAATCAAATTGACCAAAATGCCCAGATGACTAACACACTTCATTCGGGTAGTCATACAAACTAGAGGGCCAAAGAATGAGTAGATTCAAAGCAAAACCTGATGCTCATAAAGAAACAAACCATGGACCAATAAGTCTTCACAATGAAGCTTTTTGGAATCCAAATTTAGCAACCTTTACACATTAGAAAATAATGATTTTTAGAACTTAAAATTTTGTTTAAATCAAGAGATCTAGAAATCTGGAAGAAATAATTTTATCTTCAATAGTTATATCCAATTCTCATGCATTGATATACTTGCAAACGAAAAGGTTTTGAAATTTCTCTCATTAGAAATTAACAAGTGACATCTAGGATAAGGTATGCATTAGTTATCTCTACATTTGTCATTTTCATCAAAGACTTATCTTTTGTAACTTTCTCTTTCCACCTTTGAGTACCCAAGCCTCACATCCATACTTTGGAGATCTCTCTCTTCACTTTTGTAAGCAAGCTGAAAGGTCAACCGTAAGATATACATAAACCTATCAACTTGTTAGTAGATACTCATCTAAGAAGCAGACTCTTCTCATCTTAATCAAATTCTAATTTAGGTTTGAAGAAAACCTACACTATTATATTTGATTCTAACACTTTGTCTTGGTGGTTCGTTTTTATAAAATCTTGGAAAGGGAGAGAGATCGATTCTTGTGTGTGTATGTGTGTGTGTGTTACACGCACCCACACACACACAACTCAAAGTAGTGTCATTCTCACATTCTTTCAAGCATTTGTATCTTTGTTGTGCATCTATCACCATTGATCCTCCACCCCTCTCCTACCTTTTTTAATACAAATACTTTCGTGCATCAAGGCTTCCTTCTCACATTTTCAAAATACTTTCGCACATCAAGGCTTCCTTCTCACATTTTCAAAAATGCCTCAACATCTAAGAGACAATCTTTGTGTGTGTGTGTGTGTGTGTGTGTGCATACGAGTGAAGCATTATCAATCCCATGTTCCTTCAAGCATTTATACCTTTGACGCACATGTGTCCTCATTGTTCCTCCATCCCTCTTTTATATATTCAAATACAAGTATTTTTCTACATTGAGACTTTTTTCTCAAATATTCAAAAATTCCTCTATCTAAGAGACAATTGCACACTCTCTCTCTCTCTCTCTCTCTCTCTCTCTCTCTCTCTCTCTCTCTCTCTCATGATTATATGACTAACTTGGTATTGTGGTAGTGAACATCTTTGTGAAAAAAAAAATTAGTAAATTTGGATAACATGCAAATCTTGTAAAAGCAAGGCCCCCATTGTGTTCTCAACCATTCCAATACTTCGATCCCTTCATCTTTTTCTCCTAGACGTTTGCAAGTCTACTTTTTACTTTGGCTAGAAAGTCTCATACCCCCATTTCGATTGATTGATTTCTTTATTCCCAATCCATGAATCCATCCTCCATGCTTAAAGTTTATATTTCGCATTGGGTGGTTTTGAAGAGCCCTTGTAGATCCATTGAGTATTCAAGGGCAATCAATAGCCATATCAAGATTTAGTCTTCAGCCCTAATACTATCACTTATTTTTAATGGATTCCATTTATCACCTCTAATTAGATATGGACGACTTCTCTACTCACAAAATTAGTTGCTCAATATTAAAGTTACGTGAGTCAATATATAGCGTGAAGTGCTCTTTTCCATTTCCTATGTTGTTGAGGGAATATATAAACCACCAAAAAGTTTCTATGCTCTTCTCTTTCTCAACCCCTTCTAGAAGCTAATCAACTCCAAATTGAATTTAAGCTACAAAAGCAACCCTACTATCCTAATTCCTAGCGGAAAGTTCAAAGCAAATGTATAGCTTCAAAGAGTTGACCAAGAAATTCAACCAAGAGAAAGACTTTTGAATCGTTTTCTTCTACTTGTAAAGTAGGTCAAAATAATGTTCGTCAATGTATGTTACAATGTTCATTGCTACCTAAATCTATCTGTAAGGTTGCGATCTTAAATGAAAATAAGCGTAATATGTATACATGTGTATAAGATTATGGTCGTAAAAAAGACCAATATGTATAAAGATTGCAAACAAGAGAAAGAAAGGATGTCTTCGGGAGCGTAAGTTGCAAATGAAAAATAGCTTGCTTAAGGACATGGGTACTCATATCTCTCTCTGTCTTTTCTCCTCACATGTATGTATGAGAGTATGTGAGCTTTGGTTTTGTGCCATTTACTAGTAGGGCATATACTGTGACAGAGGTGCGACTAGAAGGTGATACTTCTTTGAAAAGGTCCCCCTAGTTAACCTGAGTTTAAGTGGCCCACTTTTGTACTTGTTCAATGAAAAGCTGATCTAGTTCAGCTCAAGTTCACTTTTGGCCTACACTCTCTCTTTCTTTCTAGGGCCTAATCAGACAAGAGCCCTTGCTATTTGAAATTGAAGCAATGCTATGTACTCTTCTTGGAAAGAAAGGAGGGCAATACTCCAATGAATGCTGATATTTCTGTACCTTATGTGTTCTCCAAACATGTCAAAATCGTTTTTGGGGAGCTCGCTTTCCGGTAGTATCACCCAAGCTTATCCACAGCACCTGATCTTGTCTGCGTGCGTCTACAGCCTAATGGTCTTATCTATGTATGTCTACAACCTAAATTTAAACAGATTCATAAAACAGCAGTATCCACAGCACCTGATCTTGTCTGCGTGCGTCTACAGCCTAATGGTCTTATCTATGTATGTCTACAACCTAAATTTAAACAGATTCATAAACAACAGTATACATTTGATGCAATATAAATCTAAGAGTTCTATCACAAGGGTTGTTGCATGACTCAGCCTGATATTTCAGGATTTTGTGATTTTGACCTTCCTAGTAGTATCACCCAAGACTATGCAGGGCACTTGATCTTATCTATGAATATCTACAGACTAATGGTCTTGTCTACGTATGTGTATGACCAAATTTTAAACAGATTTACATATAGCAGTAGAAGCTTGATCCGCACATCCAAGAGTTCTATAACTTCTCGAGGATTGGACAAGCTTGTGGCAGGACTCTTGGATTATACATAAGGTCTTTCTTGCTGTCACTCCAGTCCATGTTAGCTCTTGATGCAGTACAGTTACGTTTTGCTTCTGGATTTCCATATATGGCTTATCAAAATGGCATAGCAATCAAAGAGGGACAGACATAACTCGTTGATCGATTAATTATAGTGCTACAAAGACAAGGTATCATAATGCTACACACTGAACCATCACTCTAGCTCAGTAACAACTATTGAACCAAAGCCCACATCGAATGCAATGAATTTGAGCATGATCCGTCGAGTTATATCTACAGAATTGATTACCTTGTGGCATTGGTTTTATTTCTGTATATGCATAAAGTACCAATGATTACCATACATCTATGTATTAATGGAGCAACAGTACTCAGCTGTGCTCTCAATAAAGCAATGAGCCCCAGCTTATGAACTTGATACGCATACATCATAACTATAAAAACCTGATTCTGCATACAAGCATGGCAGTATACGTTCTAACAGGGTTCCATGACTGTGTACACATCCATGGCGACACTAACATAGGATTGATACATACATACGAGACAGCATTGACAGCATCACGACTGCACTGACAAAGGGCACGGGGCCTCACCGAATACTGACAGACAGTGTGATCAGAGCATGGATTTGATGATGAGGCCTGTCCTCTGCGAGAAGCGGGCAAGGATCCGGGAGACCTCGTCGAGCTCTTGGTCCTGCGCCTGTTGCTCCGACATTTGCAGAGCGCGCCAGTCCTTCCATTCAGGGAGTACGGACGAGAGGAGGTCCACAAAACGCCGCTTGGCCTCGAGGATTGGCATCCCGCGGAGGCTCTTCCAGGCCTCCTGCTTCTTTCGGAGGGAGGGGTCCATGGCAGCCATGGCCGCGTCTAGGTCTGCAGGGCAGGAGCCGTCCAGGGCCTGTGCGTCCAGGGCGTACAGAAGGGCCTTGGGCTCCTCCTTGAGATACTGCAGGGTCGCCGACGGTCCTTTCGCCATGAACAGCTTTGCTGCCTTCCAATCCTCTTCCAGCTTCCTCTGCATCTCCTTCTCTTCATCGTCGTCCCTGGCGCCATAACCCCCCTCCACTCTCACAACTTGGAGCCTACCCATCGCTCGTGCCTCGGCTGCTGATGACCCGCTCCCTCCCACGCACACAAACACCACGTATGGCTTCATTCTGCAAAATATCTCGGTTCACAGCCACATATTGGCTCAAACTTCAAACTTCAAAGTATGTTTATGGAAGGACACACATTATAATTTACATATATCCTGCTAAATATTATCTAAAATAATATGTATTTATCTATAGTATTTTGATACTATATATTTCATTTTGTTATCATATCTATTACAAAGCCATAATTGAAGTTGGGCTTGGAAGCTAGAGGAAACCACCCAGACCTACATAGAACCTTCTCAATTTATTTCTAAGCTTTTTTCCTAGTAGACATGGTTGCAAACTAGTGGAGCTATTCCTACATCTGTTCCCTTGTGGAAACCATTTTTCGACCTAGAAACAATTCCAAACCCATGTCAAAACCCCCCACTTGGGGCACCAGAGTAGGCCTCAAAATTAGCACTCAACCTAGGAACATTCAATTGTGCAAAGTCCTTACACTCAGCTCGGCTAACAACATGCTCAAGCCTCCAACTAGGGAGCTCAATTGACTCGGTGACACTTGAGCCAACTACACTGCATAGGGCCATTCACACCAACTTGAGCACTCAACTAAATGACTTCAGTCATAACAACTTACAAAGGCACTTGAGCACTTGAGTAAGTTGTAAGACCCCTCAACTGTAGGATTGCCTAGCACTCAACTCAACAAACCATTAGTTGAGGTCTTCAAGGGATGCTCAACTGAAAAAGCCATACTAAACCATTCACACAAAGGCACTTGAGTGTGCGACACTAGAGTCTACATTAAACCTTAAATTCACATTAGACACAACCGCTCGAGCACAAAGCTCTTGAGGGTCTCCCTTGATCAATCGATGGCCCAAAATCGCTCAACTTGGCTGGCCACACTCAAGATGTAGGGCTAACTCTTGACCCTAGAGACCACACCAACAACCATTCACACCAAAACACTCTAGTGTTCTTCAATAGAGTTCTTCCCTCGAACTCGACCTTATTCAACTTGAGGCCACTACCACAATATTAGACTCAATTGCAAGCTTAGACTCGAATATTGAAACCCCACTTGAGTAATCTCAAAGCTTCAGATTCTAGTTCCTCAATTCCACAAATCCTCCCGAGGTCTACTCAATCACTCTAGCGTATGTGCTCGAAACCTCACCAACAAGACTAAATTGACTATTCATCCTTGAGTTAACCACTCAAGCTTGTGTCGTAGTAATTAAAAGTTCAAGTGCCTCTCAACCTCATTCACACATTGAATGACCAACCACCCAACCTTTGAATTAAGCATTAGAGCCTAACCTTGGGCTCAATACTTGTTGAGCTCAAAGAGCTCTTGAGCTCTTAGAGAGAAACACTCATGAGAGAGTTACCCTCAACTTGAGTAATTAAAAGTTCAAGCGCCTCTCAACCTCATTCACATTGAATGACCAACCAGCCAACCTTTGAATTAAGCATTAGAGCCTAACCTTAAGTCCAATACTTGTTGAGCTCAAAGAGCTCTTGAGCTCTTGGAGAGAGACACTCATGCGAGTGTCGTAGTAATTAAAAGTTCAAGCACCTCTCAACCTCATTCACACATTGAATGACCAAGCACCCAACCTTTGAATTAAGCATTAGAGCCTAACCTTAGGCCCAATACTTGTTGAGCTCAAAGAGCTCTTGAGCTCTTGGAGAGAGACACTCATGAGAGTGTTATCCTCAACTCGAGTGGAGAACTAGAAAATTGACTCAAGTGGAGAACTAGGAAACTAAGGAGACCAGAATTACTGCTAATCAGGTTGTGTGCACCCTTGCACTTGATTTTCCCAAAGAAAATCCTATTTAAGCATTAGATCATGGATAGGACTTTAAAAGGGAAGACCCCTAAAACCGAGAAAGACACATGTAAAAGGAACAACCTAGCCATTAAATAGAAATAGATTAATCAAACCTTGTAATAGGAACCAATCCCACAAATCTAAAAGGAACCTCACATATAACTTGTTAACAATGTAAACGACAAAGAATCAAGCCACTTCATGCCAAGTCATGCAAGTGCTTGCACATCTAGACATAGAAGGCACTATCCCAAATTAAGGCACATACCTACACCAACTCATTTCCCATCAATCCACTACATTAAGGAATACAACCCCAAAGATGGAGAAGAAACCACAACTAAAGGGCGTGCTTGGAGACTTGAGTAATCCATTAGGTAGTCTCTGAGCTATGGCCATAAGGGACAAAGCAAAACATGGACTTTTAGTGAGCCTCACCAGCCAATAGCTCAAGAAATGGAGATAAGAAGTTTTACTATTATTTACTAGCCACCCACTTCACCTTCTTCATATACCATCAAACTTTGTTATATTTAGTGAACAACATATGCATTATAAGCCGCATTGTAAGATGGCTACTACTGCTCTCAGAATTTGAGTTCAATGTAGTTGTAAGAAAAGGGAAGTAGTACTATATGATTAACCACATGTTGAGAGTGACAAGTGGAGAAAAGGAAATTAGGATCAATGATAACCTTCAAATTCCCAATTTTCATGATGCAATAAGAGGCTAAGCTCTTCAATGCTGATTTGATTCCCTATTCGGACAATGGCATCGTAGATATCCTAGAGCATGTACTGCCTAAACAAAAGAGAAGGGTGGTCACCTTACACATACACTTATTAAAGTGAGATCCTACTAGTTGTACTCACATAATAGTTATACAAGATAGGACATGATAGTCTATTGAGGAGATGCATATGCAAGCATGATTTTGAAGAAGTATTGCAAGACACACATGGAGGAATAACTAGAGGCCACTTTAGTGTGACTACCATGGCTCAAAGGGTGCTGCAATTACAACTTTGGTGGCCAATCCTATTCAAGGATGTAGCATAATTTGTTAAGTACTATGATGATTGCCAATGCATAAAGATACTCATTGAGAAGGGGAAAAATGAAGCTAGTGCTCATCCTAGCTTGTTAACCCTTTGAACAATAGGGAATTGACTTCATGGGACTAATTAGCCTTGGTACGCAATATTCTTAGGCATGATACATGTCATAGTCACACAACATACTATATGATGAAGTGGCCTAAGGCTAGAGAAACACAAAAGAACAATTTTAGAATGATGGTCAAGTTCCTATGGGAACGGGTGTCATGTCCCAATTTGGATGCTTAACAGGAATAGTAAGCAATGGACAATACAATGACCCACTTTATTATAGAATACCTACTGTCCACATTCCTAATTATCCACTGAGAATCAACCCCATATTACCCTTCAGCAAATGACAAAGTAGAGTCAATCAATAAGACTCTAATCAATGTATAAATCAAAACAATTTTTGGCTCATGAACCATCTCGAACAACAAATTCATGGCAACTCTATGGGCATACCAAATTGCTTGCAAGATAGCTACAAGTCAACCCTTATTTAGTTTAACCTATGGCACTAACACCTATATGCCTATGGAATTCTTAAATTCCAATCTATGCATTGTAGTATATGAATGCAAAGAAGGGAGCAAAGCATGGGCTAAATGTCTCACTGAGTTATAATGGCTAATAGAAACTAGGATCCTAACCATTTATGCACTCATTGTAGAGAAAGCCTGCAGGAAGCCTTGGTTCAACAAATGCATCCAACAATGAACATTTGATCAAGGGGACTTCGTTCTCCTTTACTCATTTATGGGACTAAAGAGAAATAAAAGTTCAAATGGCTGAGGCCATATTGAGTTTGTGCTATTAGTCAAAACAAACATGTAGAGGTAGATGACAAAAAAATGTAGAGGTAGTTACCCTTGAGAGGCAAGCGATTAGCCACTTCAATGGGAGCCACATTAAGAAGTATTATCCCCCAAGGCGCTCAAAACATGAACACCCCCTAGGACGACCCACTAAAACTTTAGCTAACTATAATACCCAATAGGCTCCTACAGGTACTCAAAACATAAACAACCTCTAGGACCCAATGAAACTCTACTTGACTGCAACATGCAATAGGTTCCTACAACACCTTGCCGTATCACTTCTAGAATGAAGTAGCCTAATAAATACTTGTACTAGTTGAGATCCCAAACTTCATCCATAGAGAGGCCAAGCCTACTCATTATTGAGAAAATGTAGACTTATATTAAAAACAAAAATCAAAAGTGTCCCAATGTTCTTCTAAACAAGGGAGTCAAACCCATGATCCCTCACAATGCATGCTCTTAGATTTTAAATGAGATTGTCCCCTTTGAATGCCAACCCACTCCTAACTAGCATAACCAAGGCATGATTGCCTAGCTAGACTAAGCTTGTCTCCTTTTGGAAGATCGTGTAGGACATTAGGGGAGTTTTGAGGTCTCAAAAATGCCTTTTAGGATGTAGGGAGAGAGAGAGAGAGAGAGAGAGAGAGAGCACTCTAGACCAATGAGAGCAAAGCCTCCGTAACGGAAGTTTTATTTTTGAAAATACAAAAAACGATTTTATATATAGACATGGCTATAATATACTACGAATTTTTATTATGAATATCTATCTTTATCATCTAGTAATTGTGATTATGATATCCTTTTATATTAACGACATAGGATCTCTGTCACTTTGTATTAATGACATATCTAAGATTGTATGATAATGATAATTGAAATTGAATTCAAATTACCAAAAAACTTAGTGCATCTTTTTTTCCTCCCTTGTTTTGTTGTTCTTGTTCCTTTCCTTCCTTGGTGGTTGCTTATTTCTCTCTCTTCCCTCTCTTTGCCATGGATATAGAAATTCAACCTTCAACAAAGCTTTGAAATCACATCCATATTTGCATTTAATTTATTCCAAAAAGATGGAAGATGGATTCCTACCATTATTAGCAAAGGTAGTTGGATTATCATGCAACACACAAGACAAAGGGAAACACAGAGATGTGAGAGCTCTTTCATCTCTACTTGGAAGGGTAGGATCAAAGATTTCAAACTTGGAGCAAACAAGAAAAGCGTAAAAGAGATTTTGGAAAAAATGTATTTATGCAAAAAGAGTTGCATTTGGAACCTGCAGCTTCAAGTCTTCCATTGCATAGACCAAACTATAAGTATTTGATTCTCAATGCTCCTCTTTGATTAAACTTGGTATTAGGTTTTATTATGACAAGTTTTGTTTTTATTTATAGATGTCTATCCTTCTAATCTTGAAGAATGGTAGTCCCGTCAAGTCTATTATTGATATTTTTTATGTTATGCATGTTTTGATTGGAGAAAAAATGTACAAAGGCAGGAGAAAAAGTAAAGAATGGAATATTTTTTAATGACCATTCCTATATTATCCCTATGCATAATAGCCAACGGGGAGCAATATCCCCACTTCCTTTGCTTGATTTTACAAGCCCCTTGAGTGGTCTTTACCAAGTCTAGTCACTAGTGAGAGCTATAGTTGTAGAATCTTTTCTAGGATATAGAAAACATTGAAACCTATTGCTTTTTCAATGTTGAGATACAAAGATCAAAGGCCATGTTGTTAGCCAAGAGTCTTGCATATGATCATCTCCTACAATTTGTTGATGAGGGGTGGAATACAAGGATAGAAGGCAAGATAACTTGTAAGGTAGATCAAGACTTTGTTGCTTGCAAATACATGCTTGCTACTCAAAATTCCATCCTTAGCTTTTATTATAGTAGATGGCATTATTTCAACAATAGTCTAGTTGCTTTGGATAAAAAACTTGATGATTATAACAAAGATCTTATAGTGAACATTGATCTTTGGCTCAATGATGATATTATTACAATACTAAAGATTAGATCATCATGTACATTATAGCAAGTGAGGTTGGATTTAAAGAATGAAGATATTGAATTGCCATATTCATTTGCATTCCAACTTAACAACAAACATGTAATTTGTACATCAAGTCATATATAGTATATATATATTTGATTCCACTTCTGGAATGATAAACATCTATGCTAATTTTTTTGCAGATATCAAAGAGAAGAGTGAGAACGATACAGTGCAAGGACGTTGGGAAAAAAAATCTCTTTACTTTCAATATAAATACAAGCTCAAATATTGTAGCAAATTTGTATTTTTTTCTTCATGATTTATATACATGAGGTTGTACAAGACAATACACAAAGGCTATTTCTTTTTGTGAGGAATACACTTTTTAGGAGTTCTTTTTCCCTTCTTTGATGCTTTGGTTACCTTAGGTGTTGATGGCCCCTCCTTCTCTACTTCCACACTCTCTAACTTCTCCTCTATTCCCCCTTGATTTGTGGTCTCCTTGTTCTCCTTATATACAATCCAAACATGCTCAATGTTATAACAATCATTGGAAAATTGTCACACATTTGAAAGAAATGAATGTTAGTTCAATGTTATTTTGCAATGCACTCTCTTTTGAGTGAACCAATATCTTAAAATTAAATATATTCTACATTACCTCGATAAATTTGATATCATTAAGATAAATAAACTTGACCAATCTTCTAGCATTTACAATTACCCTCCAACCACAAGAATGACTATCATCTTGATGAGGGTTCTAAAAATAATAACACAAAGCAAAATTAAACAACTTATTTATGGTAGTTTATAGAATCAAGTATCTTGATGTATTTGATAAAATTTTTACCACAACTTGTCTATACTCCATTTGTGTAAGTAGATCATAAGGCATATGAGACTTTTTTGTAGAACTTCAATTAATATTTTTGCAACTCTATATCACAAATAAATAAAATTTAGAGTTTCTTACAACAAATAAATGTTCAAATGATTAAGGAGCCTTGGAAAAATTCAACTTATATCTTAATATTTTTACATGATCTAAAAATAATCCTAGGCAAATAATTATTTAAAATAAACTCTTTTGAAAGTAGAAGAAATACCAAACAACTTACTTTTTATGGTATGGAATCATAACAAACTCCAAGGTATCAAAATCAATTCTACTAATCCAATGGTTAAATGCATTTTCTTCAAGCCCACTTAGTTTCATGTAGTGGAAGATTGAAGGATTAAGAATCTTAACCTTTTGCTATGTATCAAAAGGGAGTTCATGCATCATATACCTAGTAAAAGTAGTAAAATAGTGACTATATGGAAAAAAATTATTGATTAAAGAATATCATTCATATAGATATGTTATGCCTCAATCCAGCAAAGGATGGTGTCACTTACTTCTCTCCTCTTATCCTTAGGGATCTGCACACATTCTAAGTCCAAAAAAATAATATCATTTCTATTGTCTCTGTCAAAGCAAGAAGCAATATATACTAAAACCTATTAGGTTGACCCTCTCAAGCATGTCAAAAAGCTCATCCTATAGAAATCCTAGTGTCTCTACTTCTTCTTCTTTTTAACTTTCTTCCTCTTATGCTCCCTCCATTCCTCTGCTTGTTCCTCTATAGCCTTTTCCTCCTTCTCATGCTATCTTGTATGTCTCTCATGTGTGACATCCTCCAATTTAGGACATGTGTCCTCCTTTTTCTTCCTATATGGTGGCACGTTAAGAATATTATATGTATTCTCATTTGTAAGGGGAACTGGCTCCAATATCTTGAAGAATCTATATCTCAATCTTCGAAGGATAATCATATCCTTATCCATAAGTGTAACTTTATGTGCATGGGCAGCACAAATATATACATCTTGGAAAATTCCACTCTTTAGAATGGCAACTTAGGAACTGCATTGTCAAAAGCTTGCACTGCCTTTCTAATTTTCCTAAGACATCTTACACATTGTGAAAACTCCTTTTATGCTTCTTTGGTGGCTTAGATGGCTTGATCTTCTTAGTAATGTTCCTAGGATCAACCTTATGCTTCCTTGTAGTAGGCTTAGTTCTAGTCATACATCAACAAAACAAATTGCAACAACATGAAAAGAAAACCACTTATCAACCAATAGCTGAACACAAAATGCATGACATGCGAAAACTGCCAAGTTAAACAATGAACCCTATCACTAAATTCGTGTTTCACATGACAGAGCCCAAACTAACCACCAATGTGATTTTTTTTTTCCATAAAAGACAATGACCTAGAAGAAAACGTATGATACACAAAAAAAGACACGTGCAACAACTAACCCCACTACTTGATTCGTGTTTCCACATGACAGGAGTTGAAAGAAAACGTGCGAAATGCGAGTCTGTTACAATGGAATTGAAAAGCAAGCAACAAATGTTGGGGTGTCATAAGACATTGGAATGGAATACATATGAATTATATTGCCATGAAGAAAATGGATGAAATGTGATTCTAGGTTAATGAATGAGAAGTAGGCAACTTGTTTCGTGTTTTATACAACATTTAATTCGAGAATGTAGATTCATGTAAACAAGTCTACCTGATTATTGAAGACTTTTTCTTTGGAGTATGAATTTCTTCCAAATGAGGTTGTTAATCTTACCAGATTACTCATGTTGTATTTCAATAGCCTCTCGTATTCCAAATGAGATTGTTCTACAATGGAAAGATAAAAATGATTCTTTTTCTGGGGGGCCTGGTTTAAACCTTGAGATAGCATTGTAATTATGGCACTTGATAGAACGTGGACTCATTAATCACTTTTTCTAGGCCTAAGAAGAGTTCTCACAATGCTAAAAGTAGCTTCAAAAATAGCAAAAAAGTTAGCATCTTGTTTTGGGGTGAGAGACATCCTTTTCAACACAAATTTTGAGAGAAATAGCTCTATTATTAAATGTTTTTTTTGGGATTATTTTAAAAGCAACATCTTGCAACCATCAACCATTTTCACTCATAATCTCTTGTGCTCTATCCAAGGAAAAAACAAAAATATACAACCAAATCAAACACTATAAGTAGATCAAATAACTTGTTTTCACTTTCATAACAAATAGGATACAATTTTATTTATATTTGCATGCCATTTTGTCGATGCTTTTTGTATTTTATCCCATCAGTAGGAGTATCAAAGTGCTTGTGAATATGTTACATGAAATGCAAACTTAGTAACATTGTTGATCCTTGGAGCTTATAAAATCTTCTTTCTTATATCCAAAATCTAGATGCTGGCAAAAAGATTGATTTTGATTACTGTGATTGTGTAACATCGAAGATTTTTGTTTGCTAAACTATTGTCGTGTGAAACACAAATTTGGTTGTGTTGCTATCTTGTGCTTGCTACTGAACTCGCATTTCATACGTTAAGGTTTTTGTTTCTAGCATACAATTGAGTTATTTAATTTTGTTTGCTACTTAGGGGTATGGTTTCATAATTTTTGTTTTTGTAGTGTTTAGGGATGTCAAAGAGAACTTTCCCTTAATGGAACGGAAGAAGATGAGCTTAAGGATAATTGTGATGATAGGCTTTTTGATTTTCTGCAGAAGACATGAAACTCATCCAAATTTATGTCCATTAGGGAGATGCTCAATATTCCTTCTAATTTTCAAGGATTATTGAGAGATCTTGATGAGAAGCTTAAGGAGTACAGAGAATTCTATTACAAACATGCAGTTTCTCTAAATTGAAAATGTTGTCCATTTTAATAATGTGATCCAAGCAACCAATGCTCCCAAGTCAACTTTGATCATCGCGTACTATCTTATTGATGAAGAGTATAGAAGGCATGAAACAAATTGTTTTTTCCATAGGGAACATCACACATTGCCTTTTGATGCACAAAGACATATGTTTCTCCAATATACATAGGATTTCCCTTTAGAGAAAGGGTAAGAGAGCAAGGGTGAAGATGCTACATATATGGATAATGAGGTTGAAGAGTAAGTATTAAAGGTAAATGACTTTAATATTTTTCATCATTTGACAATGAAAACTTTTTATTTCTTATGCAGATTGAAATTGAAGATATTGATAACTTTCTTGGAAGAGCCAAGGGCTCTAGGCCACTGAATCTTGGAAAATTTCAAGGACTTGGACACTATATTGAAAGTTTAAATAATCAAATTGTTGCAATTTATCACAACACATTCTCAAACTCTCTAAGTCTGCCAATGATGGCTTTAAAATCTATTTGCAAAGTCATTGTATTTGAAGTTTTCAATAGAGAAGTTGAGAAGATAATTTTGGTAGAGAAGGAAGAAGCTAGAAGGGTTTTTGATTGCATGCCCGATTACAGTGGATCTAGAGCTGGATACTTTGGAATCCTTAGCTACTATTTACTCTCCCATGTGGGAGATGTAAAATATTTGAAGCTTCTCCTAGGCTATAAAGAAAGCAACATTTTTTGAAATGTAGAGGTCTTATTGAGCGGGATGAATTCCTCTACAATGTAGAGGTCCTATGAGTAGGATGAATCCAAACATTCCTCTACAATAGAGACAAACTACAAGATCCTAAAGAATCAAGGGTTTCTTGAAACCCATCTTTTTCCTTCTCTTTGTTTAGTTTGTATCCATTCTGAAACCTCTACTTTGCACAAGAGTTTTAATATCCCTCTTTCATTTTCTGTGTAACTATTTGTATGGTTTTTGCCAAAGATGATGTATTGCATGATGTGGTTATATCTTTAAGCTTGAATTAATGCCAATTTTTTTTGTAAAACCATTGAAAGACCCCTAGTAAATTGTTTCCTTTGAATCTTTCTTCTTCATGTCTTGCATGCCTCAAGTATTTTGTTCATGCTTGATAATGTGATTTTTCCATGCCTTGGATTGACCAGATAAATAGAATTCCATACTATTTGATAAAATATGGAGCATGGTTGTATAAAATATGCTACATAATTAAAAACCAAAGAGATTTAGTTAAAAATATTATATGAGTTAGACAATGAAGAAACATATCAACTTCTTGACATCAAAACTTCCATCACATTGCCATTGACTCTTTGTCTAATAGTCTTCACCACATATCGCCTTGGAAGTAAACAAATTCATATCTGACCATGTTTCATATTTGATTGTATTAGCTAGAAAATATGTGTGTATGCATCCCGACTAAGACCAATACTATCCAAAGTCTTCTACACCAGCTCAGAATCCAAAGAATGATGCCTAATAAAAGAATCTAAGCATTGTCTCTTTACTCTCAAGAATATCCTTTGGCATTGTTGAGAGCAAGAGGTGATAATAAAATTGAAGAAGAGACCTAAAAAAGATCAACATCATAACTCAGATACTATTAAAAGCAAAGTTATATTTAACATTTCTTAAGTAAAAAGATATATCTTACCACTTGGATTCTTTTACTGCAACCACCTCCTCCTCATTTGCGATACTCAATATTCTTGAGAGATCTTTGTCAACTTCAAATGCCTTAACTAGTTTGTTTTCTTTGATATGCTTTGATGCATTTCTCCAATGAATAATTCTTCTATTGATAATCTTGTAATTTTTGCAATAACTTATCTCTATGTATTGTTAATAAGTGATTCTCCAAGTTTAAGAACATCCTTCTATGCAATAAGATTAAATGTATAGCCCAAAAATCCATTATAACCATCACCAATAAACTGCATTAGTGAAGAGCTACTATAAAAAGGAGGAGTACTATTTTTATAGAATCTTTGGGGTATAACCTTCCATCCAAACCAAAAATCAAGATTTTTTTCCCTTCAAATCGAAACACATGTTTCATAGACTCTGAAACAATGTTTTGTTTTGTTATTTTTCTGATTAGTTCATACTCACATTCTAGCTCAACATGAAGGTGATAGAGAGCTCTTTTATTAATGCTACAAGGATCATTGGATGATTGATCCATAACTAAATATGTGATTTGCAACTCTAAATAAGAATATTGTGTAAATTCAAAAAATTCAAAGAATGAGTAACCAACAAGGAGAAGAATAAGGAAAAAAGAGAATGAGGATGGAGAGAGATAATGAGACATCAACAAAATTCAAATTGAATATTAGATTTCACTTTTATCAAGACAAGGTAGGATCCTTATTAAATTAGTCATCATCATCTTTATATTGACCTACATTTTTAGGTTTGATGCAAGCCACAAGAATATTATGATAATGAATTTTTAACAATATTAGATATGTTTATTTATCAAAATATAATTTTTGAAAAACCCCAAAATATTTTTTTCTTAAAATATTTTCTCTCTCTAGGATCTCTTATAGGGCATTTTCAAGACCTCAAATCTTTACAAGCTACCTTTTTGGCCCTTCAATTTGGATTTCCTTACTAGGCTCTAGCACAACCTCAACTTCTATATGTATTTGCTTCCCAAATATGCCATGACACTAACCTAACCATAAATAGATACACTTGCCCTTTGTACATACACAATAAAACCTCATCATGTCACGATTAGTGATTACTACAATAGAACGTAAGTTCCTTGTTATATTTAATACATACAATATATCTGATACAATTGTTTAGTGACTCCATCACATGATAGAAAGAAAATAGTACATAAGCCTTTTGCTCAACATTTTGCACCATTTCCCACACCAACCATAATCTCATCTCTTACTAGTCGTAGTGAGGAATACCGATCTTTATGACTAGTCATGTGCCAAGTGGCACCACTCTCAATTATCCAATGATCATCTGCTTTTGAAGAGTGAACTATTTTCACACAAATCTCTTTAAGAGCAATCCAAAATTCAAGCTCTACTACTTGAACATTGTTAGTAATGGATGCTTTCTTGATTGGTCTAATGGATCTGACCATGTTGTTCTTCCATTTGTGAATTTCTATCTACATTCACTATCAATCCATCTTTTTCTTCTTCTTATCTTTTGAAGTAGATGAAGATGGATAAAAAAGTCCTTTCCTTTGTCTTTCTTTGTACTTGCAGAGAAGGCTGCATTCTCACTCTACAACTATTGCCTCACCTTTTATAGTAGTCCTTTCTCTTGCAAGATTGAACAAAAGTCTTCAAGTTTGAGTAGAGAAACTCTAACCTAGATATTCAAAGAAACAACTAGACTATCAAATTAAGGAGGTGGCATGCAAAGGTATCTTCATGCAAGATCTTTAGTTGGAATAGGGATTCCAATAGCTACCATCTCATCTCTCAAGTCGACTTGAGTGATGAACTTTTCAGCAGACTTAGTCTCAAACATATTCTCAAGAGCTAGCTGATTTTCGAGAGCCAAATGATTTTGAACATTTTTCTTCCTTGTCTCATTTCTTGTTTCATACTAGGCTTTGAGAATTGCCCATATTTTTGCTACAATATGCACATGTTGTATCAATGTCATTACACTAAGCACAATTTGACACAAGGTGTCTACATCACTTTTACTCTACATCATCACTTCATTTGGGTTGGCTAAATTTTCATCTATGGCTTGTCCTTCTATAGTATCCCATAGGCTCTAAGTGCTTAAGCTAGCCTTCATATTAAGCTTCCACAATGTGTAGTTTGTGCCATCAAGCTTTCCTTCACTCCCTCATGCAAGAAGTCGAGAACATGAGAAGGTAGGTTTATAGTAGGTTTTTCCATCTCTCCATATCTTGGAAATATCTCACAAGTTTGCTTTCCTGAGCCTGTGCTATGATACCATGTAAGAAAACATCACAATAGAATACATGAAATTTATAGGCAAGTGATGGATTGAGAATATGGAGAATAAAAAACTTTGATTATTTGAAGATGATTACAATAGATAGATAATGCTTCCATGTTTTGTGCTTTCGTTAGGAAGCTTTGATAACACATGGGAAATAGATAAGAGTCAGGACTGTATATATAGAAAAGCATGGTTATAGCAACTAAAACAAGCCACAAACTAATACACTAAATAGAGCGCATTGCATGCATGCTTTTCGAGCATACAACCAAAATTGACCCACCAAACGTATATTTGATAGGTCCATAAATTGACACAATATTTATCATAACATCCATTTAGTTCAAGGGGGATGAGTCCCCCTAAACACATCCATGAAGAGAGGCTCTCCTTGCCTTTGTACATCTCCCCAACAAGGCTAGTGAAAAAAGCCGGCTCATGATAGGGCCTCCAAATAAGGACCTAATGTAGTGATGGCTCTACACATGTATGTAGTTCAAAATATGCCAACCTTTGCAATGGTTTTTCTCTAGCTATGTAGCTAATCTCGACCACCATTTGGTCTTGAAACTAGGACTTACTAGGTGATTATGTTGCTCATAAATTGCTTATCCTTACTTAAAAATCAATGTTTCTTTACTCATTTATAATTCCAAGGTCAAATGGGATTTAAGACTAGTTTGATGAAACTTTGCAAGAAAAAGGCTAGGAAAAACAATAAGGATCGAATTGATCAATCCAGTCGAAGAAAGTATTTCATGTTGACTCATGAATTTGTTGTACCCAATATTAATATTAGTTCATATGATTATATGAGGGGCTCACAAAGATAGAGTTAGCAATTGCCTACAATGTTACATAAGGGGTGGAGCACTAATCTCCAATGGTATCACAAACAAAGGAAAATCAAGACTCATGGAGGTTAATCTCACCCCCAAACTAGTGGAGCATGCCTTGGGTGTAAAGGGGAAAAATGACAAGTACAATAGATCCAAGAAGACAACAACCGTGATGACCACCTAGGAGGACAATAAGGCTTAAATAATGATGGGTTGCTCTTCATTACCATTGTAGATGAACAAATGAGGTCACATCTTAGATCTTTCACACCATCTTCACATATATCTAGCCCAACACCTCAGCCATCAAAATCCCTAAAAGCCTAATGGAAGACTTGATGACAAGGGCCATCACTAAGCAAAATTTGAATGACCTCTAGCTTGAGTCTATAATTGAATTAATCACTAAGGCCCAACACATCTTAAAGAAACCATCAACCATCAAGAAAACAATCTAGCACCAATAATAAAGTAGGAACTATAGTGTATGCTTCCACCCTAACCAAACTCATAATCACCACTATAGATCCCTAGTAGGTGTAAACATTGGCCTTATTGCCTTAGCCATGGTTGAGCCATGACAAGCCAATGAAGAAAACACAATTAGAGTGATGGTATGATTTTGGATGGTTTGAATATCTTTTGTAACATCATTGTGGTTTTTGATTGGTTTACAATGATATGATATACTCCTTGACAACTATTTGGTTCTGTTTGCCTCTATAGACATGGTTTTCCTTTTGTTTGAGGTTATGAAATTATGGATGAATGAGATTTGGTAGGATTTGAGATTATGGATGAATGAGATTTGGTAGGATTTGAGATTCATTTGGATTGTTTTTGGTTGATTGATGTAGAAATTTGTTGACTTTGTGGGAGTTATTTCCTTTGGTTTACTAGGTGGTGTTTACTGTATTTTGTTTACTTATTTACTATCTATTAGCTTTATATGCATTTGTAGCCTTTTATATGTGTCTAAGTAAATTTTGTTGGATGGGGTACTAGCTTGGGGGTGTTTTGAATCCTTGAAAATAAGGAAATAGAAGCTCTTTTTAGCTAGTTCAAGCAAAGAAAGTAGCAATTAAGGACTTATGTATGCATTTGTAGCCTTTCATGTGTCTCTATCTAAATTTTGTTGAATGGGGTAGTAGCTTGGAGATGTTTTGAATCCTCGAAAACAAGGAAATAGAAGCTGTTTTTAGCTAGTTCAAGCAAATAAAGTAGCAACTAAAGACTTAAGTTGAAGACTTGAAGTGATAATGATAGTAGTGCATTGTGAAAACACATTGCAAGACTTTGGTTACTCTTCATGTCAAACATATCTTTGGGAGGTGGCTCCATGACCAAGAGAAGATTATTGGCCATTATTTTGTGGTATCATTGTAAGAGAGCATGTGAAAGAGTGATTGCAAGAGAGAGAGAGAGAGAGAGAGAGAGAGAGAGAGAGAGAGAGAGAGAGAGAGAGAGAGAGCCATATTTGATATCGATACATTGTATGTTTGAGAGATTGCGAAACTGTGAGAGAAGAAGACTCAAGACTGTATTGAAGAAAATCATTATAATTCTATGAGAACATTCACATTCAATCTTAGCATGTGGATGTATTATTTTTCCTTGTTTTTTACGATAATGAAGAATATCATGTGCTTTACTAAAGATAGATCTATAAGAGAACTATTTGATGATGTTGTGTGAAGTTTTTTTTTTTGTTCAATTTCTCTTATGTGGTGAGATAAAAGGATAAGAATATACTTACTGGTGTGACAAGATAGATTTGCTCGTAGTGTTTTCCCTATTTCCTTGGTGAGCTCTATGTTTTTGGTGCATATCCAAGAAAAATTGCCATCAACAAGCACTCAACATGCTAAAAATGAAGGAAATTACATTCTTTAAAAGAAAAAAAGCAATGAAAAATAGTAAGAGCCCTATAACCAAGGAAGAATTGATGAGATTTATATCAAAATGAATATTTTATAAAAGATTCACTTTTCAATGGAGAAAACAAAATGACATCTTTATACTTTGTATGAGGAACAATTTTCCGTGTTGCTATGCTAAAGCTATAGAAGCTTGCACCATTATAGTAAACTGTTTGGAATGAAAATAAAAAATACAATGAAGAAGAATATATAGTAATGGTGGATGAGGCCTTCATTGAAGATTTACCAATCAATGTTAAGTGGGAGATTGTGAAGAAGCTTTGAAGCTTTAGAAGTCATGGTTAGTAGAGGTTCACAAAAACAAGGAAGAGAAGAGTTGGGATCTCCTTGTGGATGCTCAACATCAAGATGCTTGGGACATTCCATGAATTGACAACCTTCTATTCATTCAATTAAAAACCCATTCGAATTTATTGGATTACATTTTCATCACAACCTACACTATTGATATCCTAAGAAGTTGGTATTATCATAATTATGACACAAATAGCTATCCTGAGACAGATGAGATTTGGAAACTTCAGAATCAATTTCCTTCCCCTTTGCAGTGGTATGAAAGCTGAATTTAGAGAGTGTGAGAAAGTAGTTGAAGAAATATTGGCAAGAGAGTCTTCCAAAGATTAAGGAAAGAAAGAAGTTCTTTGTTCCCTTCTGTGATGTGCATTGACAAACTAAGTGGTACTAACTCTCTAATGAATGAGTCAATAAAGAGAAACATTAGAACATCTCTAGAGATACATGAGAAGACAAAAAGCTAAGGCTAGAACCAAAAATGAATTAGGCACAAAAGAATCCTTTGACACCCTTGTGGCACTCTTTGTATAGAAGTCCCAATTATTCAAACATACCAAGATCCCCTTCATTGCCAAGTACATCCTACAAATGTTGATTATCATCTTGCCAATGTAGTCCCATTGTCAAATTTTAAGGAAGAGTACAATGACATAAATAGTGCCTCCAATGATGAGTTGACCACAATAACAATGGCTTGTCCTAGTGGTAATCCTTCTATAACACCTCCTAAGCCTTTTGATCTTATTCTAGTGGATGTTGAGATTGATTATCCACCACCTTAGGTGATTTAATGCACCAAACACTCAAAACACACCTTTGATTCAACTCACCTACAATAGTCCCTCCTATATCTTTACTTGCCACATTAAGAAGTTCTCTTTCTACCTTTCTTAACTGTCCAAAATTGTTTTTAGCACAGCATGAGGGTATAGTGGAGGTGGCATCTCCCTCCCTTTGTCACCTTGTGGGGCAAGAGATTCTATTTCATTTTTTTGTAGGGATATCCAAACCTCTGTTGACTTGACAGTGACAACTTGTTTCTAGCAACTATATTCCTTCTTTCATAATGAAATGCAGGTTGTTTTGAATCATGCTTTGGCTTAATTGAGTCCCATTCAGGAGAATTGGATTGATGTTACTTGCCAAATGCAAGAGTCAATAAATTGTTGGATACTCATAAAGTTGAGATAGATTCTCTACAAGCACAAACTATTGCAGGATATAATCATAGCACCAAACACTATTTGACTACCATAACATCCTACTGGTGTCGGTAATGGACCTAAAAGATTCCAAATATGAATAATAAAGAAATCATGGAGATAATTTTTTAAAATATAAAAGCGAGGAAGAAGATGATGACAAATCTCGCAAGTACAAATCTGATGTAGGATGATAGAAATTTTTTTGGGAAATCACATGCCCCAAAAGATTGAACTATGGGTAGACATTAGAGTGGTGCAAGTGAAATTGAAGCTGGAATGGCTAGAGCACTTGGAGGGCCTAGACCATGAGCAATCAAGCTATAAGCCCACAAATCTCATCCATGTTCTTGAAGTCCTTATGAAGAGGGAGCCAAGGGTATTGATGATGACCCTGTACAAGAATCCAACAAGTTTAAAGTCATACACAATAGCACTGATACCAAACTTGAGATCCCATAGCCAACCAAAGAAATGGCCTAAGAGAAATCTACCCATACACTTGAGAAGACAAAATCTAAAGGATGCTCAAAGAGATTGAGACTCTAACAATGACAACCAAAAGGAACGGCAAGATCTCCTGGGTGATTCACTTAGTTCAAGAATGTAGATCACATTGTTGTGATGCTAGTGCCAAGAGGGAGGAGAATCCAATGAGCCCATTAAGGGACTTGCAAATGTTAAGGAGGTAAACCTTACCAAGCAAGGGGAGCCTCCTAGCCTATATACATTACTGATGACCTTTCAAAAGAGGATGAGAATAAGCTCGTTGAGCTACTCACAAGTGTCAAGATGTGTTCTCTTGGGATTACTCAATGAGGAACAAAAATTTGAGTATGCATCAAATATAAAAAGGTAAATGCAACTACCTAGAGGAACCATTGTCCATTCCCATACAGGAATTACATGATCAAAGCAAGGATTGACATAAAATAGCCTTTGCTACAAAATGGGGAGTGTTCATGTATGTACTTATGCCCTTCAAGTTAACAAATGTACCATCCATTTTTCAATGCTTAATGTATAGTATATTCAAATATATGTTACGCAAATACCTCGAGGTTTTTGTGGATGATCTTTGTGTTAAATCTAGCCAGAGTAATGAATAATTGGATAAGCTTGGAGCAATACATGCAATATCAGTTCTCTCTAAATCCCCTAAAATGTCAATTCTAGTTAAAGCATGAGATCATCCTAGGCCATGTCATACCCAAGAATGGAATTGCCATGGATACAACACTAAGATTTGAGTCAACTTGGAGCTACTACCACCAAAAATCCTAAGGCATCTAGTGCTTTCCCTACTACACCGATTGCTACAAACACTTCATGGTGAACTATGTAGCCATTCCTAGACTCTTTTCCAATCTAGCAGTGCAAGAGTACCAACAAGCATATAAATCCTTTAAAAAGACTCTCATTAGTATACCTATCTTATAAGTCCCAAATTGGAGAATTACATTCCATGTATATATTGACACATCCATTGCAATTGAAATGATGGTATGCTAGCCTTGTAAGCATGATATGAACTTTTCTATGAGTTTTGCTAGTAGGCAACTTATGAAAATAGAGATGAACTAGTCCATGAAAGAATACATGGCTTGGCATAATATATGCTATGAAGAAGTTTCATCATTATTTATTAGACACCACCCCTTTCACCTTCTTTGTAGACCATCAAGCTTTATTATGCTTAGTAGACAAGCATTTGCCACCATATTTCCAAATGGTTATTATCATTATTGGAATTTGATTTCAATGTGGTCGTGTGTGTAAAGGGAAGCAACATTATATGGCTAATCACATGTCTAGGTTAATGAGTAGAGTGATGAAAATCTTCCAAATTTCCACTTGTTTATGATGCAATAATAGGCTTAGCTCTTCAAGGATGACATGACACCCTATTGGGCTAATGTCATTATAAACATACCAAATCATGGATTCTTGAATGCCCTATAAAGAAAGCTTACCTTATACATCTCATCAAAACTAGGCCCTATTAGTTGGTGGTGGGACATTATATAGTTTGGGACAAGATAGCCTATTGAGGAGATGTGTTCATGAGCACACGTTTGAAGAAGTGCTGCAAGAAGCACATGGGGAAATAGCATGAGGTCATTTTGACGCTACCACCATGGCTCAAAAGGTGACATCCAACTTCTTGTGGGAACAAGTCATCTTAAGATTCAAATGCCCCATCAAAATTGTCAATGCAACCAAGGGACCCACTTCATTAATGAAGTGGTGCAACACCTTTTGTCCACATCTCTAATCATCCATCAAAAGTCATCTTCCTATTACATAGAAGCCCATTAATGGTCAAGGAGAGTGGATGAATAAATGCATTTTCTAAGTCATGAACCTATTGGGATGATAAGAATATGGCAACACTATTGGCCTACTAAGCTGGCTTTACTTACTGCTTCTCACATCTTAATGAACAAGCTGATTTGTTATATTTTCCTTATCCTTGAAAGCACAACTATAATGAAAGAGAGCATGGAAGATATAATTTCTCAAAGATTCTAGAATCTTAAGCCCTTGAAGCTCATGAGATATATCGATTCTTATCCAAGGAAAGAGAGCATTGAAGATATAATTTCTCAAAGATTCTAGAAGCTCAAGCTCTTGAAGCTCATGAAATATATCTATTCTTATCCAAGAACATTGTCCCCCCATTCAAAAATTTTGCATGAAGATTTAGCAAACTAGCACAAACCCTTGTTAATTACCACTTGTAATGATCTAGGTCTACTAATGAAGCTCCTCATAGTGCCAATCACACCCTATGAGGATGGGCTATGGCCCCTATTTTTAATGTGAACGTAGGGATTGATTGAGTGGTGATTTACATTTACATCTATGGTCCCTATTTTTTAATGTGATTGCAGAAATTGATTGAGTGGTAATGGTACATTTGCATCTCTAGGCACCATTGCTACCTTCATACTACATTGTCGTAATTAAAGACATTGTAGATAGCAAGTTTGCCATGTGCACCCATCACTTTTTTTGCAAAATCCTCCTTTAGCTTGCTTGAAGTTTCCAAGGAGTATTTGCTAAGTAGAGGATATCTCCAAAGCATGTTACACCCTCTCCCCAAGTAGCCCAAGTAGCAACTCAAAATAAAGGAGAGAGAGAGAGAGAGAGAGAGAGAGAGAGAGAGAGAGAGAGAGAGAGAGAGAGAGAGAGAGAGAGAGAGAGAGAGAGAGAGAGAGAGAGAGAGAGAGAGAGAGAGAGAGAGAGAGAGTATAGCAACCACATCTCAACCAGATACACTATACCTAGGGGGAGTTTTGGAAAGCTACATTTAGGGGCAAGACCCTTTGGCCATGCCAAACAACTTGTCACCCTAGACACTATATTGCACACTCAATAATGCACCAATTGAGTCCTCAACTTTAGCCTAGATTTTGATCCAATTCTCAATTACACTATCATGAGCATTGCTTGAAAAGGTAGCCACACCCCTAAGAAGTGCACTAAAAGTTGTAGGTACCCTAAGCTCCATCCTTTGACATTGGTGGTCACGCTCTTTCCCTCTACCAAAGTCAACACAAATTCAACACTCAAGCTCATAAGGAAGCCCTCCACTCCCAATTGAATTGCAACAACTATCACCCCTCTTGCCAGTATCAAGACATGTGGCCATTTGCTTGCCACCAAAATAATCTTTAAAGTGAGTGCCAAGGAGATTAGCACCTGTTTGGAGGGGGCTCATGTTAGCCCTTGGCAACAAGCCCTTGAACACCCCAAAATTCAAATATTTTTCGAGATACCACTTTGTTCCAACATTATTGACTATTTAGGCCATAGTATAATTAACACCTCAATATAAGTTACTTGGTGAGATCCTAACTCACTCTTATGTGAATTTAAAAAAATCGTAGTGGAACACTTGAAAAATTTAATCGATGATCCATTAAGACAAATGTTGATCACCAAGTGCTTAAAGAAAAAGTACCATTTCAAAGGCTTAAGTAGAGAGTGGACGAACACCTAAAAGGGGCAACTCTAGAAAAGATGACATGTATAAAGCTACAAAATTTGAATAGAAGCTCATTCTTGTGTGTCAAATGGATAGCCAAAAAAAAGAGAAAACCCTAAAAAGAATGCTATGTACAAAAGCTACAAAGTTTGAATACACACTCATTCTAATGTGTGCCAAATTGCTTCAAGTATTCTCTTGCTCATACTTCTTGCATAATTGCTTGCTTTGTTGTTGAAAGAGGAACATGAGAGAGAGAGAGAGAGAGAGAGAGAGAGAGAGAGAGAGAGAGAGAGAGAGAGAGAGAGAGAGAGAGAGAGAGAGAGAGAGAGAGAGAGAGAGAGAGGAAAGAAAGGTATATTAACATCTACAAAAGGCCAAGGTGGCCTATGAGACTTGATATATAGTAAATGTATAGTGATGTCTCATCCAAGAGTATAATCACAATATATCAAAGCACGTGAATCAAATCATATGGTAGATAATGAGGATGGCTAGATCATTGCCATTGAGAGATCAAGGACATCCTACTCGACATAAGGATACAACATGCTCCAAGGTGACTCCACATGAGGATGAACTCCTTATGACTGAGACAATGGATGCTAGTGAAGAAGAAGCCTTGGTGGTCTACTGATGTGAAACTTTTTGAGCACTTTCTATCTAGGTGGACTTAGGTGTACTAACCTCGTATTCCTCAAAAGGGTCTCTCTATGGCATCACACCTTTGGTCTTCCTACTCCATAATTTTATGTAATGGCCTAAAACCCTCTAAAAACATGCAATGGTATTTGCCTTTGGTCTCATTGTAATTTGAGCAACAACATCTGCTATGCCATTTTGACTCTACTCAATCCCATATAATTAGTAGATCCAATCAACTAGCATGACATCCTCATATCTCCTAACTAATGTGATGAAATTAGATCTAATTGATCATGCATCGAAGGTTATGTGAGAGGTGTGTCCATGTATGATGAATGTGTAATGAATCCATATTGGGAGAGGTGTAAGAAATATAGCTTGTAGAGTCCTTTCATCATCTAATATTACAATCCATGTTCACCCAAGTCCTCTCATTATCTAATATTATAATGCCCATCCTAATCACTTGGTTTACTTCTAGGTGATTGAGTCCAAGTGTAGGATAGTCAATGATGTATAGTCAAAAGGTGGGAGCACATCTATCCTTGTCCCAAGTAGGCTTAGCCAAGTGCACATGAGCATATCATCATGTATCTCCCTCTACTATTATGACTTGGAGGACGAGTTCTAGATGAGGGTGTCTTATTTGTGGGACATTCAATAGCCTTTGAAGGAGCATCATTGTCAAAAAAGCCTCTATAATTATAGGTGCAATATCTAACTCTAATCTAATGATCTCATGGGATACTAACATCTTACTCCTAATCATACATGCTATCATAATCAAAATTGGTATCTCCATGGATTGCCATCCATCGTAGAAGTCTTTCTCTAGCCCTTCCCATCCATGGATTGCCATTTATGGTAGAAGGCTTTCTTTGGTCCTTATCCTACAAGTGGGCCTCCCCTCATGTGGTGGAGGCTAGGCCCCTAGATCTCTACTCCATAGATAAGAGTTGTCATGATCAATGTATCAAAAAGCCATTGTTTGATGCGTGGTTCTTGGAATTGTACATGTGCACATTGTCTCTTTAAAAACCTTAGACGAAACTATGTAGAGAAAACTAAAATGGTATTCTTACATTGCAGGTGTCAAGGGATTGCTCCAATTGCTATCCCTGTTGCTACTAACATGCAATTACTTGCTCGATTCCATTTGTAGGTGTTAGACTTGAAAAGTTGAAATGTAAAACCACAATACTTAGCTTGCTTAGGTGAAGATTCCTTATGTGTAGAAATGTAAAGAGGAATTTCTATATTGGTATATCCAAAGTAGATTACCCATGTAGGGTGTGAGCAAACCCTCCGTAGGATAGAGGCACTTTTAGAGGTTAGAACCTTGGAAAAGATTAGAGAAAGGAGCTATTGAGTTTGAGGAGTGATGTAAGAAAGAGGTACATAGCTAGAGGATAGGAATGATATGGTATCACTTTTCAAAGCTAAAATCATTTTCTAGTAACTATTTTATTTTTTAAATTGAAAAAAAGGGAATACTATTATTATTCTTTCTCTATGTGTGTGTGTGTGTGTGTGTGTGTGTGTGTGTGTGTGTGTGTGTGTGTGTGTGAAAGCAAAGCTTATAAGGATATGATTTGCCAAAGAATAAAAAGAAAATTTACAAGTACCAAGTGAAAACAATGTACCATAGTCTTCCCGTCATGCCATATATGCATTGATTCAATGCGAATAATAAGATAGACAGATTACCAAAAAAAATGAGAAACCAAAGTTGAGAGGGAGGGATGCAACTTGTTACTTGCAAGTTGAGTAAGCAAATCATCAATAAGCACTGGATGAACGTGTTGATGTTGCAAGCATCAATGGCAACATCTTGATGCTATTCTTATCGCCCACAATCATTTAGCTAACCTTAGATGTAGACATGAATCTATCTCAAGGAAGAAGTCCCTTTGAGAAAGGTAGAAGTAGTCAAAGCAATTTGTAGGTTGAGGATAATAAGCTACTTTGGTGATACACATACGTAGTGTGCTAGTATGTTATGTTATCAAGGATTGGGGTATAGGCATGGGCATGGTGCTCTTATGCCTAGCATGGGAAGAGAAAAAGCTCATAGATTTTCAATTGAAACTTAGTATGGGAAGTATCCCATCTTAGAGTAATGCAATTTGACCCGAGTAAGTGGATAATATGATCAACATTAGATTAAAAAGAAAGTTCAAATGCCCATAGGGGATGGAGCAAAGGCATGATGCAAATAAGGCGAATCCTAAGATAGATGCATATTTAAAAGGATAGAGTGGGTTTTGACTATCAAAGATTTAACCTAGTTAACATCTAACCTTAGTACATTATGAATCAACATAGACTTTTCAAAAAACAATTAAGTGGAGTATAGCAAGATGGTGTGGATAAACCCAATTTGGTAGTACCATTAAGGCAACATATAGATATAGATACCACAATGAGGATTAGAAATACTTAACTATAATAGCAAAAATAATTATATGCATAAATTTTACATTTACTTAGTCTCAAAATAGAGTGGGATAAGAGTACATGGAGATCTTGCCAAAGGCAAATTTCAGCAAATGATTCCCCACTTCCCAGTCAACCCATGTTGCTGAATAACTAATTAATTAACCAGAATGGAAAGCATATTAATTTAAAAAACTTGCGCATTTACTAAATAGCAGTATTACAGATACTATATTTCCACAGTTTAAATTCATGCATCCCAAATTATCAAACTGTTAAACACGAATTAGACTAATGTTCAACAAAGTTAGCAATTAAAAAAGCATATAATATAGATTACTGTGCTACATGAATCATAAACTGATGTATGGCCACATCCATATGGGGGGAAAATATTTTTTATTCACTAATATGTGCCTTTGTAAATACTCGTTGAACAACAGCTAGAAAAAGGCATTTACTGCCATGGCAAGTGTTTAAAGGGCTCATCCCTGAAATCTAGATGTAATTGTAATGTTTAGGGAGGCCATAATGCAACGATAAGCATCAAGAAATGATTTTTCACGATGCCAAAGATATGCCAGGTGATGATAGCAAGCATCAGATGAAATATATCCAAATATTTCGCATACGAAGGAAAAACACAAAGAAGTAATAAATACCAAAATGATGTGGAAGATCACCAAATCAGCGATTAATGGATTGGGTGGATTGCAAATATGTAACGTCGATCGCGAAACGGGGAAAAAGCCCATCAGATTTCTACAACGGAAGGTTTAATAGGAATAAGTTAGGGTTAGGTCAAATATTGCTTGACAAAGGTTAGTATTTGGCTGAAAACATTGTTCATCAATTAATTTTCAATGCTATGTTCGGCTAATTATAAGTAGTGAGTTTATAACTAAAGAGAAGTTGCTAATTACCATGACAATATAATAATTCTTATACTAAGGTAAGTCTTTAGGCAAGTTTAGGCCACTAGGTAGACTATTTAAGCATGTGGGCATTATTATGTAACATAAGCATATACGCCTAGTGTTGTAAACCATACTTAACATTGAGTAAGGGGCAAGGAGATTATGTTCGAAAATGGAGCTAAATGCTAATGCCATATAATTTAGATATACATCAAAAAGTGTAGTACATCATCTAATGTTGATAATAACAACTTACTTGCTAGTCTCACTAAGGTTATGGGTCACTAAGCAGGGGGTGGTACACCAAGGGACCACCCTCTACTTCTAGGGAGGTCCCAAGGGGCCCACAAACCCAAGTATTATAGCAACACCTTCAGTTGGATAATATCTATCTTAAGTAATGGCATGGATGTATTCATATACATGGAAATCAAGTGCCACAGTCGAGCTTTTTCAAAACCGTTTCGGGTGAATCTTTGCACAAGGACCCATCGTGGTAGAGTGCCCATGTAGCTAAGTTTTTTGAATATAATATGGGACCAATTTATGATATAATAAGCTTGTGTGTGTGTGTGTGTGTGTGCGCGCGCGCGCGTGCGTGCGTGCGTGTGCGCGCGCGCATGCGTGCACGTGCGTGAGCGCGTGTGTGTGCACATGCGCATGTGCGTGTGTGTGCATGCACGCACGTACTACCCATGCATGCATGTGCATATGGGTGCACATCTATGTGTCGGTGTGGTTATGGGTGTAGGCGTGTGTGCATCTGTGTACGTGTGTGTGTTTAGGGGATGTGCATGTACATGTGTTTTATGCACACGTGCATGTGTGCACGTGCATATGTGTGTATGTGTGTGTTGTTATCAAACATCAAAAAATAAATTATAATCCCTATTTCAACTTTCACACATCATAATAATGGACATAACTGTGATTCCACAAATATTGAAAAAGCATATCATAGTGCTGACATAATAGGCACTCAAAAATTGATAAATGCTAGATAAAGTAATTATTTCACATCACCAACAATACACACATGTGGTAAGTTACAATAATTGTTCAATGGAAAGGGTTGGTTTTTACACAACATCGAAGCCTTCTTACAAATTCTACACAAGACAAGAGAACCATTTTTATGAAGGGTTGAACCTAGTACCTATGATCCAATCATAACAATAGGTTAGTAACCACAAACACATCATTATAAGTCAGAGGTGTCTATGTGTAACGTGTCCACCTGTTCACTTGTAGGACACATCTTAGCAGCCCTTCGGGAAGAGAGTCTAGAAAGCACTGCCCGGCACTCCTGTGGAATGTCACGGGGTTTGCGATCTAGGTCCTCTTGAGTCTGCCACGAAGCGGAAGCATTCCGGCCGTTCCCACTTAGGACCGACTTGAATCAGGGTTTCCGTAGTGGTCAAAATCCTAGAATGGTAGCTAGCGTCCAACCCCAGGCGAACTACTTTACGCAGAAACGTCAGGGTCGAAGCGGATTCATGCTGCACTTGGTTCAAGGAGAATGGGAAATGAGAGGGATGCAAGGCTCGACCTCTCTGCCCGTAAGGCATAGTCCCATTCTGTTCCCCTAAAACAGCATAAATCGGGACTCTAGTACTCTAGATTCTAGGTCATCATTCCTTGCTGTCAATTTCCTTCGAGCAAAGTTCCCGGCCAACCGAGACCACCCATTCGTAGGATGGACCCATGGCCACATCCACCGCACTTTCGTCGGGGTTGCTTTAGTTGTCTAATTACCTACCACATTTAGTTTGACATGCAAAAAATAGCTTCCTTAATTAGCCAATTATTCACTTGTTCCTTCACGTAATTTAGCACTGACATAGAAAAACAATGTCAAACAAGTTCCTTTTCAACAATTGATCTTATTTATCAGTCTTTGGAATATATCATATAATCCAGCCCGTAGGCTAATCCATAATCCGTCGAAGGCAATCCATAATCCGCCCGAAGGCTAATCCATAATCCACCCGAAGGCTAATCCAACAATCCTTAGGGATTACTAATCTGAGTTTTCGCCTGTAGACTAGTATGCGGGCCTCGAGATCCAATCTCGAGTCACGGGCCTCTTGTGCAGAACCCGGAGGCAAGGGATTTACGGCCAAAGTCCCCCCCTGGCACCCAAGCGTCCTCCTGCTCCAAGTAGCACCCATGGAGAGACCTCTCGTGGCAGGTTCAGTCCACGTACCCGGTGCGACTAACAACCCCCTTGGTTAGGGTCAGGTAGATAGTCGGGGGTAACTGATGCTGCCTCTCCCTCCAGGCCTTCAACCTGAAGCATTAACTATTTTTCCATCTTTAGTTCTTTGAGCAAAGCAATACAAACAGTGCTCCTAACTATACAAACACAATCAATCCAGTGGTCGTTTGTTAGGCCAACTGCTAAGGTATGAATCCTCTTCTCTGAATGCATTCAGCATTCGATCCGGGATCAATTTGCGACTTGGCAAGATCCCCAAGGGTTTCGTTGCTTGTTTACCCTTTTATCCTTGGGTTAGGGTTTATACCCTATTAACCCAAATTAACCAACACCTTAGGTTCCTTAAACTAAGATAGTAAATCCCAGGCAACCTTGTCGCCCTAACTTGATTTGTCAATTGCTTGCTAGGCAATTCATAGTTACCCTATCTTGGCAACTCAGGCTCACAAAAGGGTGATGTAGTAGGATGACTACTCATCCTCAAGATAGTTTGACTTGAACTTAGGACTTGCCAACCTCGTTCTAAGGAGTGGCAACTCTATTTTGTGATTGAACACAAAACCATGTGATGTTGCAACTTGTTGCATAGGGGCCGCATTTGACTTACGGGATTAGTTCTCCCATCAAACGGTACTCGTTAGCTGAGAATTCCTTTGGTCAATGTGTAGGGCTTGGGAGTCCTCTTGACCCAACCCAACTCTAACCTTACTAGGCCGACAACGTTTGGCCCTAGGGTTTCTAAACTCAATCGGAAGTCTAGTATTAGACCAATTTTCCCTAGGGTAAAAACCCTAGATCGTTATTGTATGGGCGTCTAACTAACCCTAACTTTCCGTGAATGTGGGTAGGACCTTTGGGTTCGAAAGTCTTGACTTGGCGTCCCAAGTGCGATACTAGGCAGAATTTTTAGCATACTAATCTCTACCTAGCGCGTTGAGGTAACCATCGTTTGAGTTACACCACTGCAAGCGAATTACCTAATCGATCTAATGGTCTTGCGGCTAGAGGTGATCTTTCCTTAGAAGATATGTAAATACTTTTCCTAAGAGATGTACATAAATAAATTCAAGATATAACATTCCATGCAAGCATGCCATTCATAAACTTTTACTTCTATGCAACTATAAGGTTTGCAATGACCATTTCCTTTATGTGCTTTTCTTTTTCACAGCCAATCAAGGATGCATTTAAACAATTCCATCTTTTTTTAACCTACGCAATATGCGCTTAGGATTTGCAACTTGGAAATGCAAGCAAACCCAAATGCACGACATGCATTAACTCTTGTAAATCGTCCAAGGAGATAAATTCCCCAAATGTATTTTAACTTGACTACGTGAATTAGAGACATGCGTAAATGCATTCTTCCCATGAAAATTAAACGTGCCTAATGTATTCTTTTTATGTGGAATTAATCTTTTAAGAACCTGGGCATGAGGACTCGCAGCGATGTCCACGTGTAAACTTGGGTTGGAGGCTCCCGCGTGAGCACCTTGCGTCTTTTGTTTGGGGGCCATCGATGACGTACACTCTTGACTCCGCAACTCATCCTTGCCTTTATCCAATCTATGAACTTCCTCCAGCCTTTGGCAAATCAGTCTCAAAACCCACCTACTTCCTCCCTTACGCAAAAATTATCCTTACAAGGCGTGGTTATGAAAATCTGGGGAAGGCCGTGTGCACAAGGCTTATGAAAGCCTAACTTTAGAAGCTTCTAAAGAAGCTTCTATACTTCTATCTCAAAAACGTGACGTGGAATGGGGTGGAAATGATTGGGGAGGAGGGATGAAGGCGACGATTGCACTGAGGATGACGATAATGATGATGGCGATGGGGGTGGGGTAGGCGGCAATAGGCGGACTTCACGGTGGCGATGGCGGATGGCGGGCAGCACGACTACCTCCTCTTCTCTCCTATGTCAGCACGGCGCTCCCTCCCTTCTCCCCAATCCAAGGGGGAGTTTATATAGGGTAAGGGGGGGGGGGGGGGGGAGAGATAGCCACCACGTGGATGGCTTGCATGCCTCCTCCCTTCCCCCATGCACTCCACCACTACGCCATTCCTCTCACACTCCCTCTCCCCTTGCCATGCATCGGCTAAGGGGAGGGGGTAATTAATAAAAAAAATTGCCAAAATTCTAACCATTATCCCTTTTTCCATCTAGAAGAGGTGTTTTCATGCGGGCTTGTGGTTTTCAAGCTGCGGCCTCTTATGCACCATGCGAGTGGAGTTTATTAATGCGTGAGGATGGAGCATTTAGTCCAGGGTTCTTCTAGTCACGGGGAGATTATTTTAAGCTGCTCTTGTGCGGGGCATGTAGTGGTCAAAATTCATTAATATTTCATGTAGAAATATTGCATTCTCTCCCCCTTAGAGGAAGCGAGATGTCCTCATCTCGAGAAGAACTGGGGGTATTGTTGGTTGAGAGTACTTTCATCCATCCAAGTGGTATCCTCTTCAGGATAATCTTTCCACTGGACGAGGTATTCTCTCAAGGTTCTGGATCTCAATTGTCTCTCCCTAACATCTAAGATCTTGTCAGGCCGTAGCTCAAGGACTCCTTGGCTAGGCATTACAACTTGTTAATCATCGAGCACATGATTAGGGCTAGGTACATACTTCTTCAGTAGACTGATATGGAATACATTATGAACTTTTAGGTTCTCAAGGAGTTGAAGTCTGTAAGAATTTGGTCCTAGGCACTTGAGGATCTTGTAGGGTCCACAATACCTTGGACTTAGCTTTTTGCATTCACCCAAGGATAGGGAACTCTTCTTTGGACGTACACGAATGAAGACTATGTCACCTTCAATGAAGGATCTGTCTTGACACTTCAAGTCCGTGTAAGCCTTTTGTCTATCCTTGGTGGCTTGGATGTCCTGTCTTATTGACTTGATTTGGTCATCCATATCTTCTAGCATTTGTTTTGAAGCTTCACCCTTAGGGTTGGATCTGAAAAGTTTAAAGGACTACGACAATCGTGCCCATACAATGCTTGAAAATGGGTCATCTAAATGCTTTGTTGGTAAGAAGCATTGTAGGCAAACTCAACCATTGGCAAATATTGAATCCACTTTTTGGGTTCACGGCAGTAGTGTGCCCTTAGCATATCTTCAATGACCTGGTTGACTCGCTCTGTGACCATCGGTTTGGGGATGGTAAGCTGTACTGAAACAGAGTTGAGTCCCAATGGCTTCGAAGATAGCCCTCCAGAAACGTGATGTGAAGAGAGAGTCACGATCACTAATGATTCTTCTGGGAAACCCATGCAGTTTGAATATCTCCTTGATAAATATCCTTGCAATGTCTGAGGCTTTATAGTTTGTCTTGACAGGAATAAGATGTGCAACCTTGGTGAGCATATCCAACACAGCCATAATGGAGTTGTATCCTCCCTGAACTTGGGGTAGGCCAACAACAAAATCCATACTGATGAATTCCCATTTCATTTGGGGAATGTCAAGTGGTTGCAACTTCCCTGACATTTTGACATGTTCGGCCTTAATACGTTGACAAGACAAACATTCCGTGATATATTTGAGAACGTCACCTTTAAGCCTCTCCCAATAATAGCTCTTTTTGATGCATTGAGGGTCTTGGCATAGCCAGGATGTCCTGAAAAAGGGGAGTCATGAGCTTCCCAAAGTATTTTTTGCTTGAGTGACTGGCTTGCCGGTATACATAATCTTGTTCTATAGTAGACAAGTCCATTATTGATAGAGAATTCTAGATACTTTTCCTGTAGCTTCGGGTCTTGATCCTTGATAGGGATCTCCCTTAGCAATTTCTGATAGGTTGGATCATGGCATGCCTCTTCTTTAGCTAACTCAAGTATTGGGTTGTTTGGTATGGATACCTTTGTGGCTAGGGATGATGGATCTTGTAAAATCAGAGAATTCAAAAATGCCTTGCGACTGAGTGCATCGGCAACTACATTCTCCTTTCTAGGCCGATATTTGATTTTGAAATCATATTCCTCCAACACTTCAATCCATCAACGTTGCCTCATATTAAGCTCATTTTGGGTAAAGATCCATTTGAGACTCTTATGGTCCGTCACTAAGGTGAACTTGTTACCCAGCAAGTAGTGTCTCCAAAGCTTGAGAGAATGGATGACAGCTAACAGCTTCAGATCGTGGGTAGCATAATTCCTCTCATGGCTCTTCAGTTTCCTTGAAAAGTATGCTACAGGATGACCTTCTTGCATAAGCACACATCCTAAGGCAAGTGTGCTAGCATCAGTTATATCACTTCAAACTCCTTACCAAGGTCTAGAAGTTTCAGGATAGGGGGTGATACCAAGCTTTGCTTTAGTTTATCAAAGCTAGATTGTTCAGCAGTTGACCATACAATTGATGTTTGCTTCTTCAGTAGATCGGTCAGCGGCGCTGCAATCAAAGCATAGTTTTTGATAAAGATCATGTACCATCCTGTCAATCCAAGAAAACTACATATTTCTTTTATAGTTGTTGGTGTTGGCCACTCCAAAACGTCTCTGACCTTGGCCGGATCCATTGAAATTCCTTTCGCTAATACAATGAATCTCAGATATTCTATCTGTCGCTTGAAAAATGCACACTTCTTTTTGGCATAAAGCTTGTGTGCCCTCACTGTTTCAAGAACAATGCGAAGTTGGGGTTCATGATCTTCTTCCTACTTGGAGTAGACTAAGGTATCATCAAAGAAGATGAGTATGAAGTCATCAAGATATGGCCTAAAGATATTCTGCATTAGCCTATTGAAGGTAGTAGGTGCATTTGTTAGCACGAATGACATGACTAGGAACTCAAAGTGTCCATATCTCGTGCTGAATGCCATCTTTGGGATATCCTCTTCCTTGATCCTTATCTGATAATATCCAAACCTGAGATCAATCTTGGAGAAGATCCTCGCACCTTGAAGACGGTCAAGAAGTTCATCTATTCTTGGAATGGGATATTTGTTCTTAATGGTTGATTGATTCAACGCTTTGTAGTCAATACATAACCGAAGCGTTCCATCCTTCTTCTTCTGGAACATCACTGGAGCTCCCCATGATGAACTGCTAGGACGAATGTAACCTTGTTCTAACAGTTGCTTGAGTTGCTCCTTCAGCTCAATCGCTTCTGGGATGGACATTCTATATGGTCTCTTTGCAATTGACGCAGCTCCTGGCGCTAGCTTGATTTCATGATCAACTTCCCTTTGAGGTGGAAGTTCTGTTAGCTCTTCAGGAAATACGTCTACGTACTCCTTTAGCCATGAAGGTTCTTCACTAGACTCCTGATTTTGATCTAGCTTATTAAGCTTAATCAAATAGACAGGTAGCCCCTTTCTAACTCCTTTTATTATCTAAGATGCTTTGGCTAGTTGGATTTTTGGTTTCCCAGCCTCTCCTTGAGTTGTGACCAGTTCCCTTTCAGAGTTTCAAAAGGAAACGTGGCCCTTTCCACAGTGAATGCGGGCATCATTAGGTTTAAGCCAATCCATTCCGAGCAAACACTCATGGATATCTAGGTTCATAACCTTGAATTTGACCGAAGTCGACTTTCCTCCCAGAAGGAATTCCACCTTAGCAGTTTGCATGGCACAAGTGACCTCACGACCATTTGCTAATTCCACAAGCAAGGTAGATGCATCTTTTGTGGCTATTCCTAATCTTCTTGCACAGAATGGTGAGATAAAGGAATGTGTGCTGCCACAATCAATCAAGGTTTTAAAGCTTTTACCTTGGTAATCCGATGGGGTCTGAATCACCGAGAATTGGCGATTCGGGCCTTTCTTGTGAAGGGTGGCATGAACCGTTGCCCTCTCAAAGTCAGCTTCCATGGTCGGGTCTTCTTCATCGCACATTTCCTCGTTGGCAACATTGGCAGTTCTTCCTCTGGTCCTGACGGTGGCTCCTTGGCCACGGACGGTTTCTTGGGATGGACCTTGACGTTGTCCTCTGTTAAGCTTAGGACACTGCCTTTTGAAATGACCAGGCTCGTTGCAATGGAAGCAACGAAGATTGCGGCCATTACCTTGGGTAGGGATGAAATTATTGACATTGTTGGTCCTAGCTTTCTTCCTTTGTCCCGGACTTTGTCCCTGCGTTCTCTTGGCCTTGGACCTATACACTCAGTTGTTCTGATTCTTGTAAGACCAAGTCTTATTATTTTGTGGCTTGGTCTGCACCTCCTGTATTATGGGTGCATCTCGAATGAGTGCATCCTGAAGGTCTGTTGGGTGTATTGATTTGAGGTGAGTGTTTACGGGTGGGTTTAATCCAGCACAAAACTTTGACACCTGTTGTGTCATATCCATTTGTGGTGCATACTTCAAAAGAGAGACGAACTTTGAATAGTATGCATCAAGAGAAAGACCAAGTTGTTTCAACTTATAGAACTTGTTCATCTTTTGCGCACGGTAGGTAGTGGTAGATATCTTCCTCGCATTGCCCTTTTTAGCTTCTCCCAAGTAATTGACCCTTTCGAGATCCCTTAGTCTCTGCACCATTGCTTCCACCAAAGCCTTGCTTCGCTAGTAAGCTTCAGCTTGGCGAGCATTGCTTGGTTAGCGAGTGCAGTACCGGTTGCTTCAAAATAATCCTCCATGGATTCGATCCAGATTTCGGCATTAGTTTGGACGGTCCTTCCCTTGCCATCAAATTCTGGTGGCTTGATTTGCTTGAGAAGAAACTTCTTCTCCTAAATCACGGCCGTACTTGGTGTAGGATTCGGACTAGGAATCTGCACTTGAGGTTGTGCCTGGGCATTAAAATTCTTTACGTCAAAAATTTGCTAACATTACTCTCATTACATTACATGCCCAATTCAGCTTTTAGCCAAGTGACTTAATCACTTAACTTCTTTATCAATACTCGCAATCAAGATAATTATTGATAAAAAGTCTATTTCATTCATATGGCATAGCCCTTCCAAGTACAATTATTTTTGGGAAGATGGAACAAGCTGATACATCAATTCGGGGAGAATAAGATTGTGTTACATCGAGCTACATGAACTGAGTAATAATATGGATTCGGGTCATGGATTTTCAGGAATCGATAGGTCATTGGAAGATTAGGGTATCCTTTCCTTTGATACCCGTTCTTCTCATAACGTCCCAACACCTTGATTCTGTTGGCAGAGATTACTCGAGTCACTTCCTCGTACACATACTTGTTCTGCTTAACCTTTCAACCCCAACATGTAGGGTTGCATTTGCGTCAAAGATGAACAGCTTCACGATCTTTAAGTCCTCCAACCACTTGATTCTCTTTAAGTTGGTTCGAAGGTACGCAAATCGGTGGGTAGCTATGTAATAGATTCCTGAATCACCCGTCGATCTCCGTTCCACGTACAGGGGTGAAGGATTGTAGATGCGGTCTAGGATATTCATCATATCAATCCTTCATCGATAATCTGAAGCATGCATCGCCATCATAAACATAACCTGGAACACCAAGAATTTGTTCCATGCTTCACGACTTTGCAAGTCAGCATCCATAAGTAAGTAAGGAAATGTTCTTAACAGCAACATTTGCTTTACTTCTCCTCATTAAGTTTCCTTGTAAATATTAGTTCCTCATTGGTCGGCTCTGATACCAACTATAACGTGTCCACCTATTCACTTGCAAGACACGTCTTAGTAGCCCATCGGGAGGAGAGTCTAGAAAGCGCCACCCAACACTCCCACGAAATGTCACGAGGTTTGCAATCTAGGTCCTCCCGAGTCTGCCACGAAGCGGAAGCATTCCGGCCGTTCCCACTTAGGACCAACCTGAATCAGGGTTTCTAGGAAAAGTACTTTACGTAGAAACGTCAGGGTCGAAGCGAATTCATACTGCACTTGGTTCAAGGAGAATGGGAAACGAGAGGGATGCAAGGCTCAACCTCTTTGCCCATAAGGCATTGTCCCATTCCGTTCCCCTAAAATAACATAAATCGGGACTCTAGTACTCTAGATTCTAGGTCATTGTTCCTTGCTGTCAATTTCCTTCGAGAAAAGTTCTCAGCCAACCGGGATCACCCATCCGTAGGACGGACCCATGGCCATGTCCACCGCACTTTCCTCGGGGTTGCTTTAGTTGTCTAATTACCAACCACATTTAGTTTGACAAGCAAAAAATAGCTTCCTTAATTAGCCAATTATTCACCGGTTCCTTCACCTAATTTAGCACTGACATAGAAAAACAATGTCAAACAAGTTCCTTTTCAACAATTGATCTTATTTATCAGTCTTTGGAATACATCATATAATCCAGCCCGTACACTAATCCATAATCCGCCGAAGGCAATCCATAATCCGCCCGAAGGCTAATCCGTAATCTGCCCCCAGCAATCCTTAGAGATTACTAATCCAAGTTTTCGCCCGTAGACTAGTATGCGGGCCGCGAGATCCAATCTCGAGTCATGTCAGCCTCTTGTGTAGGACCCACTAGGCCGACAACATTTGCCCCTAGGGTTTCTAAACTCAATCGAAAGTCCTAGTATTAGGGCAATTTGCCCTAGGGTTTCTAAACTCAATCGAAAGTCCTAGTATTAGGGCAATTTGCCCTAGGGTAAAAACCCTAGATCGTTATTGTATGGGCGTCTAACTAACCCTAACATTCCGTGAATGTGGGTAGGACCTTTGGGTTCGAAAGTCTTGACTTGGCGTCCCAAGTGCGATACTAGGCAAAAATTTTAGCGTACTAATCTCTACCTAGTGCGTTGAGGTAACCATCATTTGAGTTACACCACTGCAAGCAAATTACCTAATCGATCTAATGGTCTTGCGGCTAGAGGTGATCTTTCCTTAGAAGAGATGTAAATACTTTTCCTAAGAGATGCACATAAATAAATTCAAGATATAACATTCCATGCAAGCATGCCATTCATAAACTTTTACTTCTATGCAATTATAAGGTTTGCAATGACCATTTCTTTTCCTTGCCTAAATCATAATGATTGACAAATTTAGGACTTAACTCATATAGAAACCTACGATGAGTTTCAACAAGAACTATACCTATAAACCTTTTGTCGAATGAATTGAATTCATGATTTAATATGAAATGCATCTTTTCCTAAAGCAACTTCGATAAAGAAGTTCATGCATGATGAATGTCATAAGACTATTGTTGACTTAATCCATTCAGTGGCACTTAACCCGACTTAAAAATGCAAGCATCTTCGCATGCAACAGGCAAGTTCATGGTTTCATTTCCATGCAATGCAACTACTTGGCCAACATCCAATGGACGACAACGATTATCTCATATGAATCCACAAGTAGAAAATTATTACCTAAATGCCTTATGCACTTTTCTTTTTCGTAGCCAATCAAGGATGCATTTAAACAATTCCATCTTTTTTTAACCAACGTAATATGCGCTTAGGATTTGCAACTTGGAAATGCAAGCAAACCCAAATGCACGACATGCGCTAACTCTTGTAAATCGTCCAAGGAGATAAATTCCCCAAATATATTTTAACTTGGCTATGTGAATTAGAGACATGAGTAAATGCATTCTTCCCATGAAAATTAAACCTGCCTAATGCATTCCTTTTATGCGGAATTAATCTTTTAAGAACCTGGGCATGAGGACTTGCAGTGATGTCCACGTGTAAACTTGGGTTGGAGGCTCCCGCGTGAGCACCTTGCGTCTTTTGTTTGGGGGCCATCGATGACGTACTCTTGACTCCGCAACTCATCCTTGCCTTTATCCGATCTATGAACTTCCTCCAGCCTTTGGCAAATCAGTCTCAAAACCCACCTACTTCCTCCCTTGCATAGAAATTATCCTTACAAGGCGTGGTTATGAAAATCTGGGGAAGGCCGTGTGCATAAGGCTTATGGAAGCCTAACTTTAGAAGCTTCTATACTTCTATCTCAGAAACGTGACATGGAGTGGGGTGGAAATGATTGGGGAGGAGGGATGAAGGCGACGATTGAGGTGAGGATGACGATAGTGATGATGGCGATGGGGGTGGGGTAGGCGGCAGCAGTGCTACGCAGGCAGCAACAGGCGGACTTCACGGTGGCGATGGCGGATGGCGGGCAGCACGACTGCCTCCTCTTCTCTCCTATGTCATCACGGTGCTCCCTCCCTTCTCCCCAAGCTCTCAGGGGGAGTTTATATAGGGGAAGGGGGGGGGGGGGGGGGAGAGATAGCCACCACGTGGATGGCTTGCATGTCTCCTCCCTTCCCCCATGCACTCCACCACTACGCCATTCCTCTCACACTCCCTCTCCCCCTGCCATGCATCGGCTGAGGGGAGAGGGTAATTAATAAATTTTTTTGCCAAAATTCTAACCATTATCCCTTTTTCCCTCTAGAAGAGGTGTTCTCATGCGGGCTTGCGGTTTTCAAGCCATGGCCTCTTATGCACCATGCGAGTGGAGTTTATTAACGGTGAGGATGGAGCATTTAGCCCAGGGTTCTTCTAGTCATGGGGAGATTATTTTAAGCTACTCTTGCGCAGGGCGTGTAGTGGTCAAAATTCATTAATATTTCATGTGAAAATATTACACTATGATTCAACACTCGTCACACCAAACATAGTTCACAAACGTGAGTAGAAGATGAAGAAGACATGTTTGCTATGTTGAAAAAGTTGAAAGCTATGATAGTATATGGAGGAGGGCAAGTATAGGATAGGAGATAAAGAGGAGTAAGAGGAATGTTATGTAGTAACCAGTATGCACAAAAATTATTATTCCAAGGGCAGTAGTCAAAGTTAAAGTCCATTTATACATATAAGTATGAAAAATCCCTTGGAAGGGATGTGCCATGTCCAACATAATAGAAGAAGCCTTGGCTTATGATAGCTTCAACCTTAAAGTGTGGTTTATACATTAGAAGATCAACATTATTTCCTATATGACAAAATTTTGTGTTTTGTTAGGACACATATCTTTGCCATAATGTTGAGACAAGAAGGGCAAGTATAGTTAGAAATTGGGTGGGGACCCTTGTACCTCCCCTTCCCCCAGGAGATCACACATCCTAGTATTGTTCATGCCATTACATGCTTAATCAAAAATTTCCCATAATTGGGCTAGCCATCTAGCCCCCAAAGCTTTAAGGTGATGGATGATGTCCGGTCTATCCAATTATGGAAATCTTCCTCCATTTGCCCTAGGATTCAAACCTAGTCTCAACTTGTCGCCAGTACACTGATAGTGAGCTAGTTTTATCTAGCAAGTGTGGATTGCATTGCCAACACCCCCCTCAAGACACATCGTGGTTGAGTTCCTAGTGCCACCCAAGCTTTGATACCAAGTAGAAATTACATGGCACAACGAATAGAATCAGAGCAAGGAGTAGAGAACACATAGCAAATACGAGAAGAATTGAGACTGCTTTAATTTCAAGCGAACTGATACAAAGATGGCTCTGTCCACTCATGCGCTTCCACTCTGAAGCTTAGATGGCGATCCACATAGATGATAGGCGCGAAGAGCTTACCGGTAGTTGGAAGAACTCTAACTGGGTGAAGGATAGATTAACAATGGCTTTAGAGGGGTCTTCCTTTTATAGCCTGAGAAGGTAGTTATGGCTTCTCCTCATAATAGGGGCCTTACAACTTAGAGCACCATGGATCATTGGTGACATCTTATGAGGGTGGGGCATTGAGCATATCTAACAAGTATGGATATCATGTTGGAAATTAATCAAATAGTTTTACCCATGATTGTTAGGTTAGGTTAGCCTTCTATTCATATTTGTGAGAGGTATGTGTGTGTGTCTATATGTGTGTATTGATATTCTTTTTATTGATGGATGTGTGTGTGTGTGTGTGTGTGTGTGCACGCGCGCATGCACACATATGAATGCACATGAGAATGCTTTAATGGAGATGGAGCATTAACCCTATATCACTTGCCTTCTTCTTTTTGCTTTTGTTGGTAGACTCCTTGGTATCTCATGATGGTTCTCCAAAGAAATTCCACATGTTTTTATTTAAGGTGAATTGTCAACATCTTTGGGCTTGGGATAAAGAAGGGCCAGCACATTGAGAATAAATATGTTCATTACAATCTGGTTGAGGTCCATGTGGTTTAATGTAATAGCATATTTGCTTTTATATGTGATAAGTCATGGGGTTTTGAGTCTCAAAAGCAAATCTAAACTATGGATGTGCATAACTATTTACATCAAATGGTAGTGATACATCAAACTTGTGAATAAAATTTCTAACTTCAACTGCATGTTATCAAAGCCACCTACTAGCATGGAGTTTGCAAAAGGTGTTTAGTGCTCAAAAGGCCATATGATATATACACATGCATCACACACACCCATGTACATGTGTGTGCGTGCGTGTGCGTGTGCGTGTGCGTGCGCGTGTGCATGTGCGTGTGCATGCATGCATGCGTGCGTGCGTGCGTGCGTGTGTGTGTGTGTGTGTGTGTGTGTGTGTGTGTGAACTACCCATTCCTTAAATCACTATTTTCAAGTACATGAAGATAGAGAGTCAATGACTTCCTCCTCACACTTTCTTGGGATGAGCTCAACAACAATTTAATTTGGTTACACTGGGCATCCAATTTGGTTATAGTGGACATTAGGCAAAAGGGCAAACTTTGTCAACAATCAAGTAGATGACTAGGCTTTGGGAGTCAGTCATCACGCCTCCCTTGTAGCCCACATGTATAAAAAGCTATTGGAATTTTGTTACAAAATATTTTGTCATCCAGATTTACCTTTGTTGTCATTGGGTTCTTTATTGTTTGGATCTCTTTACTCTTTTTCCAAAATATCGTGGTTCCTTTTCGCTTGAGGCTTAGCATCCATCATGTGTCATGATATCAGCATTCAAATCATTTTCAATAAAACTTTTATTCTAGTTGCATGTGTTGATGTTGTGTTTTCCTATTCATTTTGTTGCATAAGCATTCATCCTTTTTCCTTGTAATAGTGTAAGGACCAATCCATTTATGTTGAACTACTTCATTAAATTGTGTGTTTATTAGAATAATAAGTTAGTATTTTGTCTCCAATATTTTTTTTTACAATGTTCTCATCATAAATTATTTTTCTTCTTGCTTGTATTATTGATACATTATTCTGAATTGTTGTTCTCATTAATGGTTGATTTAATTCGAATTTCAAGTACTGCATCAACACTATCCTTGTATTTAGTTGGTATTTTTAATAGTGACATGTTGAGTTGAAAATTTGGGTCTTGTCCATAAAGATACCTAAATGGATTAACTTGGTCGATGCTTGAACTGATCATCTATATGTATTAACCTCATAAGGTAGGATTGCATCCCTTTATTGTAGAGGACCTCTATACATTGAATTCATTTGTGTGTGTTAGGCATAGGGCAACGCAGATTAGTGGCGGGTAATTGTCAATTAAAGATGACAACATTGGTTCAATAATGAAGACAACAATGTATCCAAGGATAGCAATGGAATGACTTTAAGGCACCGTGGGCAAAAGGCTATATATGGAGCAGAGAGGAAAAGATGAGGGCTACCAAGTTACATACCTACACAGACTCAGATAGTTACATTATTGTCCTATTGTTGCAGCCATGGTTATCTAGCTTAAGCCTTGTTTTTTTGAGTAGTAGCCTATAAGGTCCTTACAGGTCAATCCTTGTATGCATTCACTAGTATGAGTCCCAACCATTTCTCTTATTTTCTCCTAGAGAGACTATGGCGCATTGTATGAAACTTGTAAACTAAACTTACCAAATATATAGGCATTCTACTTACTATTCATTCTATCTATGTTGCTTGCTTAGATATTTTCTATTTGACATGCTGTGAGTGACATGTTTGCAATGGTAGCATTTCTCTATGTCAAGGATGAGTACATTACTCTATACTCTTGGAGAGAGGGTGTAGCCTGATTGCACTTAGTGACCACAACTCGGACTTGGACTCAATTGCACATGGCGACCACACTGATATTTCTCATGTCCATAGGTTTGCATGTGTATGCACTCTTAGGGTCTGCCAAAGGACATCCAACGTGTGCTTAAATGGTGGTCTTGTTGGGGGTAAAGGCGCTTTTGCCTAGCCGTTCATGTATTACTACACTGACAGTACCCGCCACTGCACGCTGCACGTGGCGGGCGCCTGTCACAATCACTTATTTTTTATTCTTTTAGTGACAAATTGAATAAAGGAAGGCCCGGCCACACATTGTGGTTGTTGGAGTTCCCACTTTGAGTTTCACTCTCTCTCTTGCTCTTGCTCTCCATTCGCCATAGCTCTCACCGCCAAGCATCTTCCTCCTGGGTTCCACTTCCCTTTCAATTGGTATCAGAGCAAAGGCATTGGAGCCTGCCCAGCATTCTCTTCAGCCTAGATTTGAAGAGCTTCAACCTGAGCTTAAATGGTAGCCATGGCACCTTCATTTGCAGGTATGTTTTGATCTCTCGCCTCCTCCCTGAGCTTCCGGACCTTCATTGGCATCTTCCAGGACTGCATCGGAGCCCCCTTGACATTGTCAAGTGCTCCTCGAGCACTATTGAAGACCCCCCAAGCCCAAGGAACAGCTAGTGCAAAATGTGGCGCATTTCTCGTCTCTTCCCAGGCTTCCTGGCACTCTTGGCAACTTGCCTGATCATTGTTGGACTCCTCGGCATTAGTGCTTGGCTCCCGGTGATCGATTCAAGTGCTTCCCCCTTTAGCCCTTGCTGTATACATAGTCCCAGGACTATCAAAACATGGCAGCACTTGACATTTATTGTTTGATGCTTCATGGCATTGCTCGTTTGATGCCTATTGATGCTCGGTGATGCCCGGATATTATGGGATACTATGTCTATGCTTTGGGACTGATTTGGAGTAGATTTGGGCACCGTTTGAGCTTCATTTAATAGTAAATGCACTCTGTAATACAGTGGGTTAAAGCTCATTTACTTGGTGTATGCATTGGTTCTTGGATATGGGGTGCTTACTGGAGGTTTGAATGATCATACCGATGTATTTGGAGATTGTCAAATGCTTCCTTTTGATTCTGAAATGCTTTTGAGCTTGGATTAGGCTTCGACTTGGTTGTCCTTCAGTGGCATTTGGCTTCAATTGGCATGCTTTGGACTGGTTTATGCCCAATGTCACTGCTTGACATTTAGGCTTCTTGCATGTATGCTTTGGTCAGATATGGATGCCACTTGGTTTGCCCATGCTTGACAATTACTTGTAGCTTTGTCTTCAGATGTATTTGAGCATTTTGAACCTATTGTGCATTACATTTGGTTGTCAGTCACATGCTCTTTGAATGCTTTCAGGCTTATGCTTTACGGGTCTAAGATAGCTTGGGATTTATGCTCCGGATGTACCCTATTGGGATTTGGCATGTCTGACGCTATGTATTCAATGTATTAGAGCGTTGCTTGCTCTCTTTGCATCAGACTTTACTTCCAATGGGAGCCTCTTGGTATATTCGGATGTACATAGAGTCTTATTTACACTTGAGCTTGAGCTTGTGGGACAGTTACATACATTTGCTCTCTTGAGAGCTTTATGTCTGAAGTTAGTCTGTAGTGGCCTAATTTGATACGCCTATTGGGGTAGGCACCTATCTCTGTCACAGTTTGTTAGTTTTGGATGCATCTTGGATGGTTATGCATTGAGCTTCTTGCTCTATCAGTTGTGCTTGTGCTTGGTCTCTTCTCTTATCCCGAGACCCATTACATGCATGACTTCTAGGCCTATGAGACGTCTCTTGCTTGATAGCTTATTAGTTTGACAGTTCTTGGTACCTCCTTGCCCCTTGACACTCACTGTTGGATGTATCTTGCTACCTGGCAGTTGCAGTGACATATGTATCAGTGATTGCTTCATTTTGGGACAATTTTAAATACTGCTATCATTTATTACAACAAGCTGAAATCTGCAGATTTCGAGCACTTCTATGAGGGTAATGCTATTGTTTGATGTTATCTTGGTCATATTCGGTAGACAGATGGTTCTCTCGGTAATATCCACTCTTTCAGCCAGTTTTTGCAGTGGTTTTAGTGCATTTTGTGCTAATTACAGCAACATGCAATTTTGTTTTTTTGCTTTGATTTGGGACAGTATGGCTGGTCATCTGAAAGACAGAGCTCTCTTTAACATTGCCAAGTTGGAGGGTGCCAACTATAGGTATTGGAAGTCCCAGATATGGCAAGTTTTGGTGTAGAAGTTGCAGATTAAACCCTTGTGTTTCAAGGGTGATGCGAGGATATGGATGGAATTTGATGAGCTATGCAAGTCTACCATTATCTTGTCACTCTTAGAAGAGGTCCATCATAATGTTGTTGAAGATGAGAATCAGAGTGCATGGGATTTATGGGAGAAGATTCAGGAGCCTTATGCGCAGCAGAGTCCTATGTCACAGATGTATTGGCTGAAGCAGTTAATGGACCTTCGCATGAAGGAGAGGACATCCCTATCATCTCATTTCAGTCAGTTTCATGCTATCATGAAGAGTCTGTTGTCACACGGTATTGAGTTCAAAGACAACTTGCACCCATTGTTTTTGCTTGGCACCTTGCCTAAATCATGGGATGTCTTTTGTATTGCCATATGCACGAACAAGCTTGATGGGCTAAAAATCAAAGATGTTGAGAGTGCTTTATTGACTGAGGAAATCAACAGGAGAAACAATGATGCTTCCCGCTCTTCACATCCATTGACCGTTAGAGGTGGTAGACATGGAAGGCATGATAATGATCATAAGGGCAAGGACTCTCAGAAGTCCAGGTCCAAGTCACGTGGTCGCAGTAAGTCCCGTGGATGGAAGTCTGGTCTTATCTATCATTATTGTGGGAAAGCTGGACATATTAGGCTGCAATGCCATAAGATATGTGATGATAAGCACAAAGAAAAGGGAAACGAAAAAGTGCAAGAAAAGTCTTCTGAGTGCAGTATTGTACCTGCAATTGTACCTGCAAAGTCTAGTGTGAAGATAGAAGAGGTTAATGTCATGCAGGCCACTGATTCAGATGAGGATTACATACTTGTAGCTTCTTCATGCAATGCCTTATAGGCTTTTGAGATACATTCTATGTATGCGCAGTGCTGGATTTTGGATTCGGGTGCATCATTTCATGTGACACTTTGTAGAGATTGGTTTCATACCTGTCGTACAATCTCTGGTTCTGTGCATCTTGGTGATGGCATGTCTCTTGACATTGTGGGCATTGGAGATGTTAGGTTGCAATTTCCTTCTGACATTTCTTTTGTTTTGCATGATGTACACCATGTACCTGCGTTGACTCACAATCTTATGTCAGCTGGACAGCTTGATGATGCAGGGTATTTTGTGTCTTTTGGAGACTCTGTATGGAAGATTACTCGTGGTAAGCTTGTGCTTGCAAGAGGTACCAAATCTAGCAGCCTCTATCCCTTACTTGTATCTGGAGCTACATTGGATCATGTTTTGTCTGTGGGTTCTATCCCCCATATATCCCTCTAGCGTGCCCATTTGGGGCATATGTCCCTTAAAGGAATGAAAATGCTACGTGCTTTGCAGTATCTTTCGTCTTTTGACTCTTCGCATTTTGATTCTTGTGATCATTGTTTGTATGGCAGGCAGACTAGAAATACACATAAAAAGTACGGTAAGAAACGCATAGGTGAGCCCTTGGCTCTTGTGCACTCAGATGTATGTGGGCCCATGCCCTGTCAGTCACTCGGTGGGGCAAAGTATTTTGTTACTTTCATAGATGATTACTCATGTAAGGTTTGGGCTTATCCCATAAAGAGAAAATCCGATGTCTTAGACACATTTCAACATTGGCTTGCATTGGTGGGGCAGAGAACCAGTCTAGGAAAAGGCTCAAATGCCTAAGGTCAGATAATGGGGGTGAGTATGTGTCACGTGCTTTTGAGTAGTTTTGTGATGAGCGGGGTATTAAGCGTCAGTTGACCGCCCCTTACACCTCTCCCCATAATGGTATGGCTGAACGCATGAATAGGACCATTCAGGAAAGGGTCCGTAGTATACTTAGCCAGGCTAGCTTACCACAGCACTTTTGGGCTGAGGCAGTTACTACTACAGTGCATCTCATTAACAGGTCACCTAGTAGTGGCATTGACTTTTAGGTTGCAAAGGAGGTATGGGCAGGCAAGCCCCCCTCTTATGATCATTTGCGTGTCTTTGGATGTGAAGCATTTTGCCATGTGCCCAAGGACAAACGTGATAAGCGGGATCCTAAAAGTGTCAAACGCATTTTCATTGGCTATGGAGATGCATGAGAGATGGATTACTGTCTATGGGATCCGCAGGCGTGAAAAGTAATGTGCAGCCAATGATGTCATCTTTCATGAGAAAAAAATGCATATGTAGCTTGAGAAAATGGTTGAGGTACACAGAGTTATCTTTCAGGAGGAGCCACCTGCTCTCATTTAGCCCGCTCCACGGCTAGCTAGACAGTGTGCAGCATCACCTAATGCTCATAGCCTAGATGTTAGACATGTTGATGTTAGACAGGATGTCGGTCAGGCAGCAGAGCCTGGGTTGAGGCATTCTACTAGAGACAGATGACCTCCTGACCGTTTTGCACCCTCTATAGATTATGTACTAGTTACAGATGCAGGAGAGACTCTCACTTATGATGAGGCTATGCACAAGGGTGATTGTCACTCTTGGGAGAGGGCTATGCAGTTTGAGCTTGACTCATTGCATAAGAATAAAACTTGGGATTTGGTTTCCTTGCCTTAGGGTAAGAAGGCTTTGCCATGCAAGTGGGTGTACAAGATGAAAAGTATCCCTGGACACCCCAAGCCGGCATACAAGGCTCAATTGGTTGCTAAGGGTTTTAAACAAGAGCATGGTGTTGACTTGATGAATTATTTTCTCCTGTGGTCAAGATGACCACCCTATGCTTAGTCTTGGCCTTGGTTGCACAGCTTGACCTGGACTTATACCAGATGGATGTCAAGATGACCTTTTTACATGGAGACTTGCATGATGAGATTTACATGGAGCAGCCTAAGGGCTTTGCAGACCCTGGCAAGGAACACCTATTGTGCAAGCTAAAGAAGAGTCTATATGGCTTGAAGTAGATACCTAGGGAATGGTACCATAAGTTTGGTGCATTCATGCAGTCACAGGGCTACAGCCGCAGTGCTATGGATCCGTGCTTGTACACGAAGAAAGCCCATGATGGTTCGTTACTGATTTTGGTACTCTATGTGGATGACATGCTTTTATTAGGGACAACTCATGAGGAGCTAGATGCTCTTAAGGCTCAACTTAAGAAAAGCTTTGAGATGAAAGATCTAGGACATGCCTCTCATATACTTGATATGCGCATTACGCATGATAAATCTTAGGGACTACTCTATCTGTCACAGAGTGAGTACACTCATAAAGTCCTTGAGCGCTTCCGCATGCAGGATGTTAAGCCTATTGGATGTCCATTACCTTCTCATGTGAAGGTTTCACAGGCCGATTGTCTATAGACAGATGAGCAGAGGGCTGAGATGGCCAAGATTCTCTATGCATCAGTCGTGGGCAATCTTATGTATGCCATGATAGCCACCCATCCAGATATAGCTTTTGCAGTTGGGGTTGTGGCACGTTATATGGCTACACCTGGCAAGAAACATTAGGATGTCGTGAAGGGTATCATGAGGTACCTAAAGGGCAAAGCAGATATGTGCCTTTGCTATGGCAGCCAAGATACAAGAGTCGTGGGGTACACTGACTCTGATTATGCAGGACATGATGAGGGATCCACAATTGATTCATGTCCTGGATTCAATACCCGTGAGAGTGGAAGGAATAGCAAGAGTATCGATGGTGATGCAAAATCCACATCTAACTCTTTGTTTGAAGTCAATACTCATGAGAGCGAAAGGGACAACATGAGCATCGATGTTGATTTAAAATCAGCTATAGCTCTTGGTTGAGAGGAGTCAATACCCATGAGGGCAGAAGGGAACCTACTAGTACCAAAAGCTGAGGCCTAGACTTCTTCACAAGTTGTTCCAACTAATTTTGAAACACAAACCACATGGAGACTAGTCTCTATCACTATTCCTTCTTTGGGGGATTTGTTAAATTCGATCCCAACATTCAAGGACTTTGCAAAAAATGGCTCAACCGGATTGGCATGTACTATTGGAAATAGAAGTGGCAGCCCCCTCACTACAATTACATTGGAGAAGGAAGTCTAAAAGGTGTAGTAGGAGCTTGTTCCATGAGGACCATCATCAGCCCCACTATTTTGGCGATTTCTCTTTGGTTTAAAGGTCAAGTAATTAACAATGTTTTGCTCGATAGTGACTCATGAGTCAACATTATCACAGTGGGAACTTGTCAGGATTTTAGGCTAATGAATTGGGAACCAACCCTCTTTTTTATCAGCATGGCAAATCAACAAAGAGTGTGGCTTGGGAATTATCCATTTAGTCTTGATGGAAGTAGCAAGTGTCCCATTTTTTATTTCTTTGGTGGTGCTAAACATGGAGCATATAGGTGAGGATTACTAGGTCTTGCTCGGATGCCTTGTGTCGAGGCAAGGCTAAATCAATCATAACTGAAATTGTGATTGGCCAATAATTTGTCGAGGTCACTATAAAATCTGGATCTTTTTGAAGAGAATGCCACCTCCATCAATAGCTTGTAGAGTGGTGGTAGCTAAGATAGTCAACATGTGTCGTTTTTGCTTCGAAGTCTAGAATCAAGATTCTCATACCCTTGGATATCTAATTCTATGTTGGTACTGGCTCTTGTCAAGTGGGGATTGCGGATCCAAGTACATGTGGCCATTAGTTGACCCACATTTCTAAATCCATCTTCACATGGAATGAGGTGGCGAATCTAGCATTTTGATGATGTCTCTAGCTATTACTTTCAAAGGCCCCAATTCAAGTCCCCACAGATTGGACCAAACCATTCCATGTATTTGTGGGTGTGTCAAATATATTACAATTGGTAGTGTGATCATGTAGTAGGATTAAAATGGATTGTTCCAACCCATCTTTTACGCTAGTAGATGACTGTCCTTTGCTAAGAAAAATTGAACGAGAATGCCTTCGAATGATATATTCAGTTAATAATTTTTGACATTATTTGCTTGGTCATTCATTTGTTTTTCATGTGGATCATCCTATCCTAGTTTACTTGGTCAAGCAGCAAAATGTCATAGGATGCTTGGCTAGATGGATATTATTGCTCCAAGAGTTTGACTTTAAAGTCATGCATAGACCGGGACCTCAACATGCCATTGCAAATTTCCTCTCCTGACTAGATTATAGAGAAGCTCTTCAGGAGTCGATGACGATTTTTTAGACGCTCAACTCTTTTCTGCAGCAATCGATCCATCTAACCCTCCCTAGACTTGGTACATGGAAATGCTAGTCTTCCTAGACTTAGAACAAGTCACGAACCATGTTTCGATGGACTAGCACAAAAAATGATTGCTCTTTGAGCTGGCCTTTTGCATCTGTCCTCCTGGGCCAACTTTACCATTGGGCCCTATCCAAAGTACTATAGGATGTGGTTCTCCCCATGGAGAAAGATGTTGCATTGTAAGAAGCTTATCAAGGAATTGCAGGAGGTCACTTTACAATTGATGTCACTATCATGAAAACCCAATAAGCAAGATTATGGTGGCCTACCATGCATGGTAATGTTGCAAGTTTTTCCAACAGTGACTCTTACCAGTGGCTCAATCAACCCCTTCCTTGGGATCGGTTGTCACCACTCCATCTAATCTTGATGTTGGAACTTTTTTTAAAATGGGGATTGGATTTTTTAGGTCCCATCCAACTAACAACATCTTACACTAGGAATAGATATATCATCATCACTAGAATGGATTACTACACTAAGTGGGTAGAAGCTTGGGCACTCCCTAATAATTCAGCCTAGACAATGGCTAAGTGTTTATTTAAGGATATTTTCACCTACTATGGTTGCTCAATGGAATTGGTAAGTGATCATAGTAGTCACCTTATCAATAAAGTCATCAAGCATATGACTATCTTTTTCATGGTCATTCATAAGAAATCCTCTCCATACTACCCACAAGCCAATGGCTTAGCCGAATTGACCAACAACACCCTATGCAAAATCCTTACGAAGGTGGTGGAGCGATAGAGAAAAGATTGTTGGGATATAAAGCTCCCAACATCATTATGAGCTTATCGCACATCCTTCAAGGTGGTAACATGCCTTACCCCTTACAAGCTTGCTTTTGCCATCGAGGCAATTAAGCCTCTAGAGTTTATTGTTCCTAGTCTCGGAATTGCTATGAAAGATCATCTTCTTCCATAGGAGTCCCTCTCACTCCAAATCGAGAGACTAGCAAAACTAATGAAGAAAAGATTCATACTTTCTACCTATTGTTAGAAGTCTAGTTTTGGTAGAAACACCAAAACTAATGAAGAAAAGATTCATACTTTCTACTTATTGTTAGAAGTACAGTTTTGGTAGAAACACCAAGTGCATCGCCTCTCCAAGAAGTGGCTCTTTGAGTGAGGACAAGCAGTACTAGTCTTTAGAACTTGGATGGGCAAGCTTCCTTGCAAACTAATGATGTGATGGAGAGACCCTTTTTGGATTCTTCACGTGACTTTATTGAATTCTTTTTAACTTACTAATTTTTAGGAAAATCTTCTTCCACATTTTGGTCAATGGATTCCTATTGCAGCACTACTCTGTGGATGAATTGGTGCGCCTTTTGTCAACGATCACTCTGGAGTGCCGTCAAGACCTAGAAGTTGCCCCTTTCACATTCAATTCCCAAGCCCTCATTACCATATTTTAACTCTATTTTTACACATTACCTTTAATCCCTCCTTAATCTTCTTAATTATCCTTAATTATAGCAAACATTTACCATTTTAGACACTAAAATAATCATATCTTTCAATATATGCATCATTTAAGTGTAAGTTTTCATTCCTAGATTTTTAAAATGTATTTCAACTCCGTTTTTAGCTTACATTTTATTAATGATACTCAAATTTCTTAATATTCGTTAATTATAAAAAATACAAATTTTAATCTATTTTACTCAAATTTATTAATATTCATTAACTACAGGAAAAAAAACAAATTTTAGTCTATTTTTCAATCAATTTGATTCATACCAAGCTACAATTTGTTGGGACAAAAAATGGGCCCGACAATGGCTCCAGGGCTCTAGCTGGGGGCTCCCACACACATCAAACAACCCACATGGCCTCATTGCCAAGAGCATCTAGATAATATCAACTGCTCTATCTAAATATTTTGTTTGTAGACATGAGTGTCAAGGCCAATGGTTTGCCCATCTCGACTCTAAGCATGGGGAGCTTCCCATACATAATATTCTCCTAACTCTTTTTTAACTTGATAGCCCATGATCCTATAGGAAATTGTAGTACCCTTTGTTGAGAATAACTTAAATTCCTTGTTTTATTATTTCATTTTCTTTTGGGGAACATCTTTGTTGTGGCATCTTACTTTATGCATGTTTTAATGTATATTTGTGATCTTTAAGTGGGATAAATTCCTTGATCTATTATTTCATTTTCTTTTGGAGAACATCTTTGTTGTTCCATCTTAATTTATGCATGTTTTCATGTATATTTGTGATCTTTAAGTGGGATAAAGGTTTTGGAAGGAGAGGCAGAGAGAGTTACTTTATTGTGTTTCTTAATTAAAGTAATGATATCTTTTACTTAGTTTAGCAAGGAGGGCTTGTATGAGTTAAGAGCAATTAAGATTTTGTGGATTTCTAATAGGTTCCCTCCTAGAAGTGGAAAGTTTTTGTCTTTGAAATCAATCCTTCTTTTGACTTTATCTAACAAATCATAACCCAAAGTCAAGAGAGAGATTTGGCAAGGCAAAATCTATATGCTTCCCTCCTAGAAGTGGAAGGTTTTTGCCTTTGAAATCAATCCTTCTTTTGACTTTATCTAGCAAATCACAACCCAAAGTCAAGAGAGAGATTTGGTAAGGAAACATGCAACATTCATGAAATTAATGCTTGTACACCTTTTTTCCCTCCCAGTTAGACTCACACATAAAAAAATTCACAAGGGGAGTTGCCTCCCCTCCAAATATTTGTCATGAGACAACAATCCTTCTCCTCTAGCCACCTACCAAGGAGGGTTCACCCAAGTGTTTTAAGGGACAAGGGTCCCAACCACATGAATACACCTTGTAAACATAGGTATCTCTACCCATGATGCACCTTGTGGGGCTTGAACACACAACCTATAGGTTGTGAAGCACAAGCTTTACCACTAGGCCATCACTTTGGGGACAAGCTCTACTATATAAATGGATAATATCTCCAAATAGTGCTAAAATTTGTGGTGTTCTTTAACTTCTAAGTTTAATTTTTGAGTCGTTCCTTTGTTGATAAAAGAGAAAATGCTCCTTGTATTGATGAACATGGTTAATGTATGTCCTCTAACCTCAAGGCTTATGGACATATGAGCTAGTTTTTTGTGATGGAGGAGGTTTGAATATGTAGGTAATTTACCTCTTCTAGCCACTCACTCATTCATTTCTTGACATCACTCCTAGAATTGCATATATTTTGTCCAAGTTATGTACTTTCAAAACCCACTGTTCTTATTCTCTTTGTTTATTTTGCAATATTTTGCTATAGGTCCTACATATTGCAATCAAAGCATAGTGGACATACTTGACTTTCTCTTTAATATTGAGCATTGTCAATGTCTATGTCCATAGGTGCTGACATTTCTTGTTGTTTTTATATGGAGGATTGAAGTCTACATATTCAATTAAGATATTACTATGCAATATGCAGTTTGAATTGTTTCTTGCAATATTTTAGGACCTTGGTCTTGTAAATAACATGGAATATCATGTCATAAGCATGACCAAAGAAAATGTAACTTCATAGCTTCAAACATTGTGTGGTTAATTCTAAGCAATGATTGAGTATATGTAATTGTTCCAAATTATATTAGGGTCCATCTTCTAGTTTCTATAATTATTTAATTATCATAATTCTATTTTAGTTAGAATTTTTGCATAATTTTAAAAAGATTAGTTTTTAATGTTTAACCAAATTTAATTGAATCATTTCGTATTGTTGCATGAACCATGTGTCTTCTAAAACACATATCATGAGACTTTTGATTATCTGTAGCCATGGTAGGCATCTATATTTTTATGAAATGATTTATTCAAGTGAGCATTTCCTCTATTGGTATACCTACAAAAGCTCTTGAGCATATGTGGTGGTCCAAGGATGGATTTGCTTTTATTGAAGCTTGACTTTGTTGATTTTATAGCAGAGACGATAGAGAATGAAAGGGAAGTAGAACCCAGGAGGAAGAAGCTTGGTGGTGAGAGTTATGGCAGATGGAGAGCAAGAGCCAAGAGAGAGAGAGACTCAAAAGTCGGAACTCCAACAACCACAATGTGTGGCCAGGCCTTCCTTTATTCAAACTGTCACTAAAAGAATAAAGAATAAGTGATTGTGGGACGGGCGCTCGCCACTTGCAGTGTGCAGTGGCGGGTACTGTCACTGTAGTAATACACAGGTGGCTAGGCAGAGGCGCCTTTACCCCCACAACCTCCCACTTAAAGGCGAATTGAGCCTTTAGAGCATCTAGCTCCTCATGAGCTGTCCCTGCTAAAAGCATGTCATCCACATAGAGTACCAAAATCAGTAAAAAACCATCATGGGCTTTCTTGTGTACAAGCACGAATCCATAGCACTGTGGCTGTAGCCCTGTGATTGCATGAATGTATCAAACTTATAGTACCATTCCCTAGGTGGCTGCTTCAAGCCATATAGGCTCTTCTTTAGCTTGCACACTAGGTGTTCCCTGGCTGGGTCTACAAAGCCCTTAAGCTACTCCATGTAAATCTCATAATGCAAGTCCCCATGTAAAAAAGTCGTCTTGACATCCATCTAGTACAAGTCCAGATCAAGCTGTGCAACCAAGGCCAAGACTAAGCGTAGGGTGGTCATCTTAACCACAGGGGAAAAGACTTCATCAAAGTCAACACCATATTCCTGCTTAAAACCCTTAGCAACCAATCGAGCCTTGTATGCCGGCTTGGGATGTCCAGGGATACTTTTCAGCTTGTACACCCACTTGCATGGCAAAGCCTTCTTATCCTAAGGCAAGGAAACCAGGTCCCAAGTCGGATTCTTATGCAGTGAGTCAAGCTGAGACTGCATAGCCCTCTCCCAAGAGTTACAATCACCCCTGTGCATAGCCTCATCATAAGTGAGAGGCTCTCCTGCATCTATAACCAATACATAATCCATAGAGGGCACAAAACGGTCAATAGGTCGTCTATCTCTAGTAGAACGCCTCAATCTAGGCTCTGCTGCCTGACCAATATCATCTCTAACATTAGCATATCTAGCATTTGGGCCATGAGCATCATGTGATGTTGCACGCTATCTAGCTGGCTGTGGAGTGGGCTGAACGGGAGCAGGTGGACCCTTCTGAAAGATAACTCTGTATACCTCAAACACTTTCTTAGGCTGCATATCATTTTTTCCTCATGAAAGATGACATCATTGGCTGCATATTACTTTCCACACCTGCGGATCCCATAGACAATAATCCATCTCTCATGCATCTCCATAGCCAATGAAAATGCATTTGACACTTTTAGGATCTAGCTTATCGCATTTGTCCTTGGGCGCATGGCAAAATGCTTCACATCCAAAGACACGCAAATGATCATAAGAGGGGGGACTTGCCTGCCCATACCTCCTTTGCAACTTGAAAGTCAATGCCACTGCTAGGCGACCTGTTAATGAGATGCACTGTAATAGTAACTGCCTCAGCCCAAAAGTGTTGTGGTAAGCTAGCCTGGCTAAGCATACTACGGACCCTTTCCTGAATGGTCCTATTCATGTGTTCAGCCATACCATTATGGGGAGAGGTGTAAGGGGCGGTCAACTGATGCTTAATACCCCGCTCATCACAAAACTACTCAAAAGCACGTGATATATACTCACCCCCATTATCTGACCTTAGGCATTTGAGCCTTTTCCTAGACTGGTTCTCTGCCAATGCAAGCCAATGCTGAAATGTGTCTAAGACATCGTATTTTCTCTTTATGGGATAAGCCCAAACCTTACGTGAGTAATCATCTATGAAAGTAACAAAATACTTTGCCCCACCAACAAGTGATTGACAGGGCATGGGCCCACATACATCTGAGTGCACAAGAGCCAAGGGCTCACCCATGCATTTCCTATCAGACTTTTCATGCATATTTCTAGTCTGCATGCCATACAAATGTTGAGAAGACAAGCTCAACACACGCGGATATTGATGATGGACCGCCTGGTTAGATGGGTCCACAAGTCTACACTTAGCATGTCGTTGGTCATTATGACTCTCACATGGCCACTGACTCATTACTTATTATATTCAGATTGTTACACCTATTTACAACTGGCATAGTTATAGCGCCAGTCGACTAGTGTAGTCGGTTATGCATTGTTTGACTTAGTAGGCCACTTTTCTTTATGTTGTATCTTATCTATACTTTGTGTACATTGTAAAAGAGTGTGGAAGAAGAAGAAGAAACCAGTAAGAAAACGTTTTGGCATCTATCTCTCTCCTTGTCTCTTGAGTGAGCTTCTCCTTGTGCATTTTGTGTGTGTTCGATGCAGCATCTTGAGCAAGTCCCCCCACCACGTGATTCTTGACATGGTATCAGAGCCGTGCCACTGAGAGAGGCACATTTTGAAGGCTGAAGTGAAGGAGAAGAAGTAAGGTTCGAGTAAGCAAGCCATGGGTAAGAAGCTCTCCCATCCTTCCACTCTTTCTCTTGGATAGTGCATGTGGAGGCATTGGAAGCAGGGCAGAGCAAAAATCTTAGACTACAGTGAGATTTGGTGTGCGCAAAGAGCACTACGTATTCTACAAAGGGCTTACCCATAGTTATTTTGGGCATTTGAGGCCGTTTTAGGCCCCGTTTTAGAGCCACAAGGTTGCAGATAGCAGTTTCAGGGTACACTGTGATTTCGGCTGTTTTGATCGAAAGTGGATGCGCAGGTTACAGATTGTGAATATGTAATTCTTGAGGTGTTTGCAGGAAGCAAACATAAGGATAATTTGCAAACAGGTTGCAGATTGCATGTATTGTTGAGCAGTGTGTGAAAAAGGCTGTCTGGTGTATTGCTGTGCACTACAGGTCGAGGGTTGCAGAAGATTTGCTTTCTGTTTGGTATTAGTTTTGTGATAATGGCAGAGAACAGTGGAAGCCCCATCATTGAGAAGCTAGACAAGAACAACTACCCTTCATGGAAGTTTCGTGTTATGAACTTCCTTATTGGAAAAGGCCTCTACGAGTTTGTTTCAGGTGAAGAAAAGGAGCCGGAGGTGAGCGATCTTCCAACTGCAGAAGAGACAAAGGCACGGAATGAATGGAATGAAAAAGACAAGAAGGTCATGTATTGGCTGTCTACAGTAATTGACAATAATATGCTAGGTCATATTAGAAATGCAGAGAATTCATATGCAGCTTGGACCATACTTGAAAGTATGTTTTCCGTAAATACAAAAGCACGAAAGATTCAACTCAAGCAAGAGTTGAATACATTGAAGAAAGGGAAGATGTCTATCAATGAGTATGCACTGAAGGTAAGGAGCATTGTAGATGCATTGGCAACGATTGATGCAATGCCCGATGATGATGATTTGGTGTCGTCTACCTTGGGTGGACTTAACAATGAAAAGGCTTGGAAGTCTTTTGTAACTTCCGTATATGTCAGAAAGCCATTTTCAGATTTCGATGAGTTGGTCTCTCTTATGATCACTAAAGAGATCAACATGCAGAGTGAGACATCTGAAAGAAGTGGTGAACAGGTCCAAGCTTTCTACTCCAGTTCAGGAAGGGGACGTGGTAGGTTCTCTTCAAGAGGCCGTGGTACAGGACGTGGTAGTGACAACCAGCAAAACAGATTGAATCAGCAATTTGGCAATATGCAGGTTTCAGGAGGTCGTGGTAACTTTAGAGGCAGGGGGGCTTTAGAGAAAGAGGTGGATGGCAGAATAGAGGTTCTAAAAACTCTGGTATTGTGTGTCACTACTGTGGCAAAACAGGTCATATTGCAGCCCAGTGTTATTCTAAGAAAGATGATATTCGCAATGGTAAGTTGCAACAAGGAAACTATGTATCGTCTTCATGACAGAATGAAGACAAAAATGAACGCCTGTTTGTTATACAACATATACTGAATGTTGTTACAAAAAAGGGAACACATGATAATGTTTGGTATGTTGATTCAGGTACATCCAATCATATGACCAGCCATGCAGAATGGTTTGGAGAGATGCAGGATTTGCAAAATGCAGGTTATGTGCAGACGGGTGATGATTCATGCCACCTAATTTCACACATTGGAAAAGTTTCCTTGTCCTTGCATGATGGTATGATGGGATCTAAAATGGGCCGGTACTGGCTCATGTACTAGTCGGACCTCTATCATGCGCTCAACAACCCCACAGCCTCGCGGCCAGGAGCGTGGATGACACATACATCATCTTCCTAAACATCTTGCATTTGTATCACGTCTTGTAGTCTAACTCTAACCCAATTAGCACTCCTCAAAGGGAGTCCCTAGCACATTGCCAAATAGCACAAAGTACAAACATAGGAGGTCCTTCCACGGCTGACTGCCGCTACCTCACTGCGACTCTCCTACACCTTGGGGATTGGCCCCTCGATGCGTCGCTAAACAAAGATAACACTTCGCACATAGTTCTCTCAAGGTACCAATTAATCGTATCTAGGAATGTACCATACCTCACTTTCTTTCCCCTTGGACCCATCGCCTAGCCTACAACTTGGGCAACCTTACTCACTCAACGTTGGTCATGTTCCTCTAGAAAGCAATTGCCATGCATCCAGGATGTATTGTCTGATACCTTTTATCATTTTATACTTCATGCAAATTGTGAATGCCCACGTGCTCAAACAAAGAAAAATCAGCATTGTGCACATGTGGAAAACATTTCTTTCAATGATTTTGACTATCGCTCGTATGCGGCTTTGCATGAACCTAGCACCGAGAAACCCTCGTGCTACTAGGTCCTTATTTCAAATTAACGATCGATCTATATGATATACATAGAAACCAGCAAGCTTTTTATCATTTCATTCAGCATTTAAACACCTTTTATACACTCTACCCCCTCACCCGTTTAGGTTGTGCATTATTGATCGGTTTAGGGTAATATTTTCCACGTTATTAATGTATAAAAAGCAATAAAAACTCACTAAAACATAAAGGTAGGGCTGAACTGAGGCTAAACCTCATAGTTCAGACCCCCCATACATACACAAACATGAATCTTATTTTTCCTTAATTTTCGGCACTCAAAATTCATTTTTCCCTTATTTTTTCCCATTTTTCCTATTTTTATTTGTATTTTTCTTCAATATTAAATGACTGAAAATACAAAATGAGTTGTGGGCTATGGCCCTTAGGTTCATTTGCAGCAAAAACACAAATTTAGTCGGTGTGTCTTATTATATTTTCCATTTATATATAAAAAACACCCAATTTTTCCATATTTCGCGTGTTTTACGGGTTTTATACTATTAATTTCAGTCACAACACTTATGATTTTCTGATTTTTTGAGCATAAACTGATCGAAATCATAGCAAGCGACATCATAATGCATAGTCATCCCATGGGAACAAATATTCATGAAGAAAATTGCATAAAACATCAATTTCCTTTGTAAAAATGAAATTACCGTTCTTTGCGGGTTGCGGATTTTTATTTGCCATGTCTTGGGACTGATTTCTAGCAGCCATTAATGCTCATGACAGTCCACAATCAGCAATCTTCATTCCTCTTGAACCACGAAGCAATCCGGTCTTCATTGGACAAGCATCCGTCATCCATTCTTCTTCTTCTTCTTCACCACATGAATCTGCCCTTAGAAGAGAGAGAGGGAGGAGAGAGAAAGACTGAAATTAGAGATCTTCATAGAGACCACCATTTGACGGGCGAGAGGCGGCGATAAGACCAGCATCCAGAGGGGATTGAAGCCCCAATGTCGATTGGGCAGGGTGTTCACAGCCAACATGTTGCCTCCATCCATGCCATGGCGCATTTTTCGGCGCTAGATAGGCGTCGTTTTCTTCCTCTCTCTCTCACCACAATTTGTTGCCCAAAGTTCCATTCTACATAAAATTTTTGGGCTCCCAAAGGTCATGCCCACTTTGGCCAAAAATAAGTCCACCTCTACAAATCTTGCCCGGTTTCTTGGCTCCTTCCCCGTCCGGACTCAGAATTGAGCTCTGAAAAATCTTGGGCGTCCGGCTCGGCATCCCGTATTGGCTGGTAACTCTTGTCAACCCGCACGGCAATCTGAAAAATTATGAAAAATCAACAAGTGTTGCTCGAGCGCCTTTAAAGCACTTTGACGCTTAAAATCGTCCTAGATCGAGCTGCCGCCTTCGACGTTGAATATTTTTTCCTTGATATTCGTAATTTTTAGCTATTTTTAAGCACTTCTCGGCATCAAAATTCCACTCTCATTGGCGACCATGGAATAGGGCGACTCAGCCCGTCGAATCCCACAATAGATATGCACAAATCAACCAAAGGAAGCATCAAGCTGATACAAAATAGATACGTATTAAACACAGCACATTGCTCACCCTACCCCCTAACAGAACCAATGCATGACATCCGCAAGGAGTAGGCCTAGCATAATCTGATAAAAGGTCTGAAGCTAGTCACTAACCAACTGCTCCAACACGGCCAAACTAAAAAAACTATCGAAGAGGTTGCCCTAAGTGGTGGTCTGAACTACCTACCTAACTAAGGACAACACGACTAGGAGTTCCTATTAGGCAAGGACTCCTATAGCCTGATTCAAAAAGTATTGTTGTGTAGCACATGTCTTCTTTTAGGGTTTTCATTTTCTATATTCGGGCATGTAAAAAGGAGGGAGCTGAGCGTAGTGACCTAAGGAGAACAGGGCATCGGCCTCAGGACCTGTCTCGGTACCCAAGAACCTACCAAGCCCTCGCAAGGCGACACTTAATCCTTTTCTAACGCTCACTTTTATTTTCGCTCCAACCTTCCTTAGTTTCTTCTTTTCTAGCAAGATGCCACCCCTAGGAAGACAAGGCATCGGGCCTGGGTCTGACTCGTCCCCAGGAACCTACCAGGCCTTCGTAAGGCAATGATCATATGCTCATAGATTTTCCTTTCTTTTCTTCTCTAGTTTTATAGGGGTTAGAACCCCTTTTTACACACCTTTGTATATATTTATTATCTTTAAGATATTCAAGGTTTTTTTCCCTTTATCATCTTTATTTTCCTTCTACATGCTTCTCTAACTGCCTCACAACTAACAAGAACTCCTAGAACGGCTGCCTAGCAGGCTAGCAGAACAGGGTCACTAGGACTCCCTTCTAAAACATGTCTTTTGATGCTCGACAATGTCTTTACAGAAGGCAACGACTACTCAGACCTCCCTCAAACATACTTAACCTAAACCTCGGACTTCATGCCTTGGATGCTGGTCCCCAATAAGAAAAGAAAATCCCCTTAACAAGTACACGAACACATGTAGCATAAAAACCACAGTACTCATAAAGGAGAGATATCACCTGGATAGGGCCACAAGAAGCTTCCACGCAACAAAAAGGCTCCTTCCAAGCTCTTCTTCGAACCTGTCTAGCACAGGACTAAAACAAGAAACCATTAACCGTACCTGCACTAAATAGACAACTATCCCTCTTGGCCTAACGAGATCAAACAAAAGAGCACCTACACATCCTTCCCTGGAAGAACCCAAATGGACAATAATATGCTCCCTTCCAAGGAGGAAAAACAGGCTCGTAGCCTAAACTAAATGCATAAGGTTATGACCCATCCCTCCTGCATATATGGCAAGAGGCGTACGCATAACATGTTGTCTAATCAACCTATGGGTCCAGGATAATAACGGTAGATTGGTCTCGGCAACTCTTTGCATCACCCATACCAACCAGCGTCTGCCATATATTGCATGTTCTGATAACATACCCCACAAGCGACTGGGTCCTGTTTCATCATTGATCACAATATCCATACTAGGACCACAATTAAAGAAGAGGTCTTCCTCATAAGCAAGATTTGCCAATGAATCCGCAAACTGATTCCAATAACGTGGAATCAGCTGAAAAGACACTCTCTCAAACTCTTCAAGTCGGGTCATCGCAGTTCGATGATACATACAGAGAATGGGATTCCGCACTGTGTATGTCCCATCTAGCTGATTCAGGATCAACTGGGAATCCCCTTTTACTAACAACTGATGAATACCACCTTGTTTGGCAATACGCAGTCCCATAATCAAGGCTCTATACTCCGCCATATTGTTAGTGAATCCTACCCCGAGATAAGCAGCTAACTTCATCGTAACTCTTCGTCGGGGATCTCGGATTACTACTCCAACACTTCCTTTTTTATTAGGGCCCCTGGACGCTCCATCAAAATATAATATATACGTCCACAACGGGTTTACACAGCCTGCCATCACGAACTCCTCTATTCGTAATTATGGTAATCAAAGTTTAGCATGTTGAGAGGATGAACTGACAGCTCCATCCCACCTTCTTCATTGAACTCAACAGGGATACTCGTCAACAGTCGTAAGCAGTGATGGCAGAAGACTTTGATCTCCCACACAAAGATTCTGTCTTCTTGCTCAATCACTTTGTATCCTTTGCTCCACCAGATGAGTTTCCCCTGATGGTATCTTTGCTCTAGATATGGGTGCTCCAAATATGGGATTAACCGACCCACATCAATCGACTTTTAAGCTCTTCCACAGGTCTCAAATCATTCCTAGCATGGACATGTAATGCATTTTCTTTGTATTAGCAGACTTAGAAATAATAAGGTTTAATCTTATTAAGATTAACCTTATTTTTAAACTCTACTCCATGTAAATCAGCTAATAGGGCCATAGACCTATTCTTCCCTAACCTGACAATCTTGTAGGGCCCGTCCCATTTAGGTTCCAGCTTCCCTGGAAATAGCTCCCTACGGGCATCGTAATAGAGGACTAACTGCCCTTTTTTAAAGGTATACTTCTTCGCTCTAAGGTCATGCAACTGCTTCATTCGACGCTTAGCTACCTCCTGGTGTAATAAGCTCTACAATTTCAGCTCATCCAGGTGGGCTATAGTTGTGAAACGTTCAAAAAGGGAATCCTCATCTCCCAAGGAATGGTTAATTGCAAACCGTATGGTCGGCAATTCGATTTCAAGGGGTAACACACACTCTTCCCCATAAACCAATTTGAATGGAGTATGGCCGGTAGCTCTCTTGAACGTGGTATTATACGCCCATACTACCACATACAGCTTCTTGTCCCAGTCTCGTTTCTTCTCAGAGACTATCTTAGACAAGATACCCACAAGCTGTTTATTAGTACTTTCAACTTGTCCGTTCACTTGCGGATTATATGGAGTCATTTTATTGTGCTTGATTTGCCAAGCCTCAGTCAAGCTTTTAATCACTTTGTTCAAAAAATGGGTTCCACGGTCCAACACTAATTCCCTCGGTGGACCAAAGCAGCAGATAATCTACTCTAACAGGAAACTTGCGGTCTCTTTTGCATTGTCATGTCTCGTCGCCCGCGCTTCTGACCATTTTGTGAAATAATTGGTGGCTACTATAATATACCTCTTTTGGGTAGTAGATAGTCATGATAGGCGTAAGTAGGCATTTCCTATTTTCTCTACTGTCATGCCTTTGACAGGTATCACATCGCTTCACATACTCAAAAGAATATTGGAAGATAGACAGCCACCAATATCCGGCTCTTAAAGCTTTCTGCACCGTCAACCATCCTGCAAAGTGCCCTCCACATGCAAAGTCATGGCACTCTTCCAGGATAAAATGAACCTCGTCAGGCATCACACATCGGCGGTAGATATCATCAACACCCTGCCGATATAGTGTCCCTGCGATCAAGGAAAACTTCAAAGCTTGTTGTTTAATTTTCCTCTTTTCAGACTTGGACAAACCAGCTCCCGTCTCTCCTGTTGATAGATAGTGTGTAATAGCAGCATACTAAGATGGGATAGAAGCTGTATCAATTTTAAAAATTTCCTCAATATCGCTTCCTTCAGCCAAAGTCTCTTTCGGCTCCTCGAAATCCACAAGGCATTCCACAATACCCTGCAACATCGGTGGCTTACTCTTAATCTCATAATCAAACTCCTGCAAAGTGATTAACCACTTTGCCAAACGCTCAGACGGCTGTAGCTTGTTCATAAGCAATCTAAGTCCTTCCGCCTTCGTATAGATCACTACCTTTTCATAGAGGATGTAGTGCCTGAATTTCTTAGTCCCAAAGACCATCGCAAGACACAACTTCTCCATGTAGGTATAATTGATCTCCGAAATGCCCAATTTTCGACTAGCGAAAGCTATTGGATGATACCACTTTTCCTCCCAAATTTGGGCTAAACAGCAGCTGATACTATGCATAGTGGCTGGGATGAAAATATATAGAACACCTCTGCTCTTTTAGGTGCTTTTAAAACAGGTGCTTTAGTGAGATCCTGCTTCACATCCTCAAATGATATTTTGCAAGCATCACTCCATGCAAATAGACAGTTATAGGATAATAAATTCATTAATGGCAACGTTCTTTTTGCCAGGGCATTGATAAACCTTTGATAATACCCTACAGATGACAGAAAGCTATGTACCTCTTTTGGAGTGTGTGGTGGACTCATAGCAACTATGACCTTGATCTTTTCAGGGTCAGTTGCTATCCCTACTGAACTGACCACATGGCCTAGCAATAGCCCATAAGGTACTCCAAAGACACACTTCCGTGGGTTAAGAGCGATACAAAATTGTTTGCAACACTCAAAGCATTTTCTCAAAATAACCAACATTCTTTCCCTCACAGTGGCTGCCCCCAGGTCATCAATAAATACTTTCAACTCATCTGGGGAGATGTCACCAAAGGTCTTGTCTGCTGTTCGTTGCCACAATCCAGGTGCATTGCATAAATCAAAGGCCATCACATGGTATGCAAAAGTACCGAAGACAGTAATAAAAGTTGTTTTCAACTTGTCCTCTTCTACAATTGCCATCTGGTTATATCCTGCAAAGCAATCCATAAAAGAATATATCTCCCTACCCGCTAATTGATCCAAAATCTGGTCAATAAACGGCAACGGGTAGTAATCTTTAACTATCTGCTTATTCAGCTCTCTAAAATCTACACATAATCGGATCTGGTTGTTTTTATTCTTCCTGATAACAACTGGTGAACACCATTCTGTGTGTTGTACAGGGAAGATTAAACCAGCTTTTCTTAACTTCTGTAACTCCTCAAACAGCCCGTCCCTCAATTCAAAAGGCATACGCCTTACCTTCTGACGCATAGGACAACTGCCTTCTTTTATAGGAATAGTATGAACAACCAGGCTGGGAGGAACGCCTCTCAACTCATCATAACTCCAAACAAAGATATCGCGGAATTCTTGAATCAGGGACACATAATCCTCCCTTTCTGCTGAACTGAGCATGGAACCTAATTTAATTGGCCGCGAATCATTCGGCGTGCCAAGGTCTAACTCAATCACATCCGCATCTCTTATCCTATCTTGCGGCTCTATCGGCTCATTTAGAGTTATCTGATAGATATCCTCTGTAGTGGACCCCTCTTTAGATTCATCACTGGATGATGTCTCACTACGAGATGGATCGTCTGCTGTTTCTAATTCAGTAGAAGATAAAGGTGCTCTCTCACTTTGAGGAGACTCAGGATAAGCATCGACTATTACTCGATTAGCACCTCTACCTAGAACCACTCGACCATCGGGTATATCGACTTGACAGTCTGTTCGTAAGATCCAAGGTCTACCTAGCAAAACTCGATAGCTAGGGCATCCTGCAAACCTTATCATCCTAAAGTCCAAGAAACATTCTACATTCGCAACCGTAACATGGACCTTAGTAACGCAACCTTTTGGTTGTCTTAAACTATCATCAACCATTCTCAGAAGGGTGGAGCTGTCTTTCTGGATGCTTAGACCCAACCTCTCCATCAACTCTGAACTCATGATGTTGACGGAGGATCCAGTGTCTACAATGGCATGTTCCACTAATATTCCATCTACATAAGCTGGAACCCTGGGGCAGTTCTTTTCAGCATGGTCGAACCAATCTTCCCCTACTCGTGCTATGCCCAGAGGTTCCACAATATACCCGATACGTAGGAACTTCTTAAATTCCTTGCGTACCCCTGGAGATAATTTGATCAATTGCAAGAGGTTCACATCTGGTTTAACTTCGCAAAGAGAACTTGCTAAATCGAAGTCATGATAAGTAGCCAAAGCTCGCTTTTCTCGCCAAACCATCCTCTCTTTTGGTCTTTGGACCAGTTTTGGTGCTTCTTTCTTGGCTCTTGCCTTCTTTTTGGGCATCTCCTCATCCTTCTTAGGATCGCCTTTTCTGTCAAACCGGCTTTAGCGGTCCCCCTTCTATGCTAGGACTCTGGACTTGCGTCCCCTTATCCCCTTGTTTAGGGTTTGCCTCAACCGTTTTTGTATTATCTTTGTTAACCTCTTTAGCCTTTTGGCCTCTTGTCACGGCTCTTAAGTTAGAGGTTTCAGCATCATTGACTCGTACAGCCTCAATAAGGCTGACTCCGTTGCCTTGTGGCAACTCTTCTATAGTTGTTTTTCCCCTCTGCAATATTTGCCTAGGTGCATCATTCTGCTGCAAGTTATTTCCTTGCGCTCTATGATTTACTGGGTCCGGCTGTTTACTCCCTTGTTGGAGAGAGCTAATCTTACTCCAACAGGTAGCAGCTAGATGACCCGACTTCCCACAAATGTCACATTTCACATTTGGACAGTTTCTGGGAAAGTGCTGTCTGCCACACCATTTACAACTGAATCTAGAGGGTCCGCCCTCCTCAGGGCATCGACTCCCTATCAAATTTTGTTGCTTCTTCAAGAAATTAATGTCGACGGCTATTTGTCGATATTTCTCAAAAATCATATCGGTATAATGCTTCATCATATCCTTGACTTCACCAAGGACATTAGATGCACTCGACTTGTAGCCTCGATCGTCAACTCGTCGTTCCATTGGCCTAACAATTTGATTTGGCACTGGCTGTTGACCACCAGGAACAACATTCGAATTTGAAACTTGGCCTCCAACATTTGATGGAGCCAACTGACTTGCCATGGGCATTGTCACACTGGGAGGAGTGGTAATAAAGGTACATTCGAAACCATACTCCCTCTCCCAATAGGGTTAGTCATAGGCATCCCTTGACTTCCATTCGTCAATGCTGGATTGCCACTAGGTACTAAACCCCCATTAACATTCATTCGAGATGAGTAGGCCGTTTGTAATCGTGCTTCTACTCCCTCTGCCCGTGTAATAGCGGTGTCTATATATGCCAAGGCCACACTGCTTAATTGTACTTGGATATTAAAGTCCAACCCATGCAAAAAGTATTGCAATTGGGCAGCTGGTGGAATGGGAATGTAAGTTTGCAACTTGCGAAATATTTCCTTCAACTTCTTAGAATATGCTTTTACATTCTCATGAGGATCTTGACGCGTTATATTCAAGACCCGCAACCAATATTGGCCACCTCTGTCAGGGGCATATTCCGCTCAGAAAGCTGCATAGAATCGATCAATGGTGGTTATGGTTCCAGACTCAATGTTGTGATACCAAACCGCAGCCCTTCCTTTTAACGTCATATTGAAGAACATCATGAGATGTCCCTCGTCTTGGATGCGATAATTGAACATCAATATCTGAAATTCACAAATGTGAAATTCTGCATGATTTTCCGCTAACCCATTAAAAATGGGCAAGGAAACTCCTAAGGCTGGTAAATCCGGCGTCCCTACAGGAATCGCAGTAGGCTGTGCCATGGTGACAATCGGATTAGCAATAGGAGCTTGAAGTGACAAATTCACACCCCCGCTTGAAGTGGGTAAACTTGGTGGAGAAGAGGAAGAACTTATGCTTCCTCCTGCCCCTAATGGAATAGGTGGAGAAGTTAGGTGACTAAGACCACTGCTTCGTATACGTACTGGACTACTCCTTTGAGGAGAATAACGGCTTACGATCTCTAACCGCCGTCTAGCCCTCTTAGCACGTTCTGCTTTCTGGATTTCGGCTTGACGGTCCTTGTCAGAGGACATAAACCAACTTCCTTTTGGTCCCTAGAAACCCTAGATCCGAAAGCCACCACTTATAAGTGGCTCTCGGCAGATGCACCACTGCTGGGACCTAAAACGGGCCGGCACTGGCTCATGCACTAGCCAGACCTCTATCATGCACTCAAAAACCCCACGGCCTCGCGGCCAAGAGCGTGGATGACACATACACCATCTTCCTAAACATCTTGCGTTTGTATCACGTCTTGTAGTCTAACTCTAACCCAATTAACACTCCTCAGAGGGAGTCCCCAGCACATTGCCAAATAGCATGAAGTACAAACATAGGAGGTCCTCCCACGGCTGACTGCCGCTACCTCACTGCGACTCTCCTACACCTTGGGGATTGGCCCCTCGATGCGTCGCTAAACAAAGATAACACTTCGCACATAGTTCTCTCAAGGTACCAATTAATCGTATCCAGGAATGTACCATACCTCACTTTCTTTCCCCTTGGACCCACCGCCTAGCCTACAGCTTGGGCAACCTTACTCACGCAACGTTGGTCATGTTCCTCTAGAAAGCAATTGCCATGCATCCAGGAGGTATTGTCTGATACCTTTTATCATTTTATGCTTCATGCAAATTGTGAATGCCCACGTGCTCAAACAAAGAAAAATCAGCATTGTGCACATGTGGAAAACATTTCTTTCAATGATTTTGACTATCGCTCGTATGCATCGATGCATGAACCTAGCACCGAGAAACCCTCGTGCTACTAGGTCCTTATTTCAAATTAACGATCGATCTATATGATATACATAGAAGCCAGCAAGATTTTCATCATTTCATTCAGCATTTAAACACCTTTTATACACTCTACCCCCTCACCCGTTTAGGTTGTGCATTATTGATCGGTTTAGGATAATATTTTCCACGTTTTTAATGTATAAAAAGCAATAAAAACTCACTAAAACATAAATGTAGGGCTGAACTGAGGCTAAACCTCATACTTCAGACCCCCCATACATACACGAACATGAATCTTATTTTTCCTTAATTTTCGGCACTCAAAATCTATTTTTTCTTATTTTTTTCCATTTTTCCTATTTTTATTTGTATTTTTCTTCAATATTAAATGACTAAAAATAAAAAATGAGTTGTGGGTTGTGGCCCTTAGGTTCATTTGCAGCAAAAACACAAATTTAGTCAGTGTGTCTTATTATATTTTTCATTTATATATCAAAAACACCCAATTTTTCCATATTTCGCGTGTTTTACGAGTTTTATACTATTAATTTCAGTCACAACACTTATGATTTTCTATTTTTCTGAGCACAAACTGATCAAGCTCATAGCAAGCAACATCATAATGCATAATCATCCCATGGGAACAAATATTCATAAATAAAATTGCATAAAACATCAATTTCCTTTGTAAAAATGAAATTACCGTTCTTTGCGGGTTGCGGGTTTTTATTTACCATGTCTTGGGACTGATTTCCAGCAGCCATTAATGCTCATGACAGTCCACAATCAACAATCTTCATTCCTCTTGAACCACGAAGCAATCCGGTCTTCATTGGTGAGAGCGAAATTTTGATGCCGAGAAGTGTTTAAAAATAACTAAAAATTAAGAATATCAAGGGAAGAATATTCAATGTCAAAGGCGGCGGCTTGATCTAGGACGATTTTAAGCGTCAAAGTGCTTTAAAGGTGCTCGAGTGACACTTGTTGATTTTTCATAATTTTTCAGACTGTCGTGCGGGTTGACAAGAGTTACCGGCCAATACGAGATGCCGAGCCGGACGCCGAGGATTTTTCAGAGCTCAATTCAGAGTCTGGACGGGGATATGACCAAGAAACCGGTCAAGATGCGAAGGGGTGGACAAAATTTGGCCAAAATGGGCAAGTGACCCTTGGGAGCCTAACTTTTAATGTGGCATGAAACTTTCATGCAAATGGGATGAGCAAGAATCGTGGAGAGAAGGCAACAGGAGGCGTTCGAAAATTGCGCTTCATGGGATGATCATCAATCTCCAGCATCAATGCAACCCATGCAAATGATCATTGCCCTTGTCTACCTTCTCCTTGTTGCTAACTCTATTGCCGCCTCTCGCCCGTCAAATGGTGGTCTCTATGAAGAATTCTGATTTCAGTCTTTCTCTCTCCTCCCTCTCTCTCCCCTAAAGGCAGATTCATGTGGTGAAGAAGAAGAAGAAGAATGGATGACGGATGCTTGTCCAATGAAGACCGGATTGCTTCGTGGTTCAAGAGGAAGGAAGACTGTTGATTGTGCACTGTCATGAGCATTAATGGCTGCTGGAAATCAGTCCCGAGATATGACAAATAAAAACCCGCAACCCGCAAAGAACGATAATTTCATTTTTACAAAGGAAATTGATGTTTTATGCAATTTGCTTCATGAATATTTATTCCCATAGGATGATATGCCCACGGAGCAATCCGGTCTTCATTGGATAAGCATCCGTCATCCATTCTTCTTCTTCTTCTTCTTCACCACATGAATATGCCTTTAGGGGAGAGAGAGGGAGGAGAGAGAAAGACTAAAATCATAATTCTTCATAGAGACCAGGGCGACAGGCGGCGATAGAGTCAGCAACAAGGAGAAGGTAGACAAGGGCAATGATCATTTGCATGGGTTGCATTGATGCTGGAGATTGATGATCATCCCATGAAGCGCAATTTTCGGACGCCTCCTGTCGCCTTCTCTCCACGATTCTTGCTCATCCCATTTGCATGAAATTTTCATGCCACATTAAAAGTTGGGCTCCCAAGGGTCACTTGCCCATTTTGGCCAAATTTTGTCCACCCCTTCGCATCTTGACCGGTTTCTTGGCCATTTCCCTGTTCGGACTCCGAATTGAGATCTGAAAAATCCTGGGGGTCCAGTTCGGCATCCCATATTGGCCGGTAACTCTTGTCAATCTGCACGATAGTCTGAAAAATTATGAAAAATCAATAAGTGTCGCTCGGGCGCCTTTAAAGCACTTTGACGCTTAAAATCGTCCTAGATCGAGCCGTTGCCTTTGACGTTGAATATTTTTCCCTTGATATTCATAATTTTTAGCTATTTTTAAACACTTCTCAGCATCAAAATTCTGCTCTCATTGGCAACCACGGGATAGGGCGACTCAGCCCGTCGAATCCCATAATAGATCTGCACAAAACAACCAAAGGAAGCATCAAGCTAATACAAACCAAATATACAATAAAACTCAGCACAATGCTCACCCTACCCCCTGAGAGAACCAAGGCATGACATCCACAAGGAGTAGGCCTAGCATAATCTGATAAAAGTCCGAAGCTAGTCACTAACCAATCGCTCCAACACGGCCAAACTAAAAAGAACTATCAAAGAGGTTGCCCTAAGTGGTCGTCTGAACTACCTACCTAACTAAGGACAACACAACTAGGAACTCCTACTATGTGAGGACTCCTATAGCCTGATCAAGAAGTATTTTCCTTTAACACATTTCTTCTTTTAAGGTTTTATGTTTCCATACTCGGGCATGTAAAAAGGAGGGAGCTGAGCGTAGTGGCCCAAGGAGAATAGGGCATCAGCCTCAGGACCTGTCTCGGTACCCAAGAACCTACCAAGCCCTCGCAAGGTGACACTTAATCCTTTTTTTTACGCTCACTTTTATTTTCGCTCCAACCTTCCTTGTTTCCTTTTTCAGCAAGATGCCATCCCTAGGAAGACAAGGCATTGACTGACTCGTCCCTAGGAACCTACTAGGCCTTCGCAAGGCAATGATCAACTGCTTATACATTTTCATTTCTTTTCTTTTCTATTTTTATAGGGGTTAGAATCCCTTTTTACACACCTTTGTATTTTTTTTTTGTCTTTTGGGATATTCAGGGTTTTTTTTCATTTATCACCTTTATTTCCCTTCTACAGGCTTCGCTAACTGCCTCACAACTAACAAGAACTCCTAGAACGGCTGCCTAGCAGGCTAGAACAACAAGGTCACTAGGACTCCAGTCTAAAACAGGTCTTTCAATGCTTGACAATGTCGTTACAGGAGGCAACAATTTTATGCAATTTGCTTCATGAATATTTGTTCCCATGGGATGATTATGCATTATAATGTTATTTGCAATGTCTTCCAACTGTTTATGCTCAGAAAATCAGGAAATCATAAGTGTTGTGGATGAAATTAATAGTGTAAAACTCGTAAAACACGCGAAATATGGGAAAATTGGGTGTTTTTGATACATAAATGGAAAATATAGTAAGACACACCAACTAAATTTGTGTTTTTGCTGCAAATGAATCTAAGGGCCATAGCCCACAACTCATTTTGAATTTTCAATCATTTAATATTGCAAAAAATACAAGAAAAATAAGGAAAATGGAGAAAAAATAGGGAAAAAATGGATTTTGAGTGCCGAAAATTAAGAAAAAATAAGATTCACGTTTGTGGATGTATGGGGGGTTTAAAGTATAAGGTTTAGCCTCAGTTCAGCCCTACCTTTATGTTCTAGTGAGTTTTTATGGCTTTTTATACAATAAAAATGTGCAAAATGAACCCTAAACCTATGCACCATGCACAACCTAAACGGGTGAGGGGGTAGAGTGTATAAAAGGTGTTTAAATGTTGAATGAAATGATGAAAAGCTTGCTGGTTTTTATGCATACCATTTAGGTTAGTTGTTAATTTAAAATAAGAACCTAGTAGCACGAGGGTTTCTCGGTGCTAGGTTCATGCAACGCCGCATACGAGCAATAGTCAAATTCATTGAAAGAATGCTTTTGCACTAGATACAAATGTTGATTTTCTTAATTGTTTGAGCACGTGGACATTCACAATTTGCATGAACCATGAAATGATAAAAGATATCAGACAATACCTCCTGGATGCATGTCAATTGCTTTCTAGAAGATCGTGACCAACGTTGAGTGAGTAAGGTTGTCCAAGCTGCAAGCTAGGCCTTGGGTCCTAGGGGAAAGAAAGTGAGGTAAGGTACATTCCTGGACACGAATAATTGGTATCTTGAGTGGAAATATGTGCGATATTGTGTTATATATGTTTAGCGACGCATCGAGGGGCCAATCCCCAAGGTGTAGGAGAGTCGCAGTGAGGTAGCGGCAGTCAGCCGTGGGAGGACCTCCTATGTTTGTACTTCGTGCTACTTGGCAATGTGCTGGGACTCCCTCTGAGGAGTGTTAATTGGGTTAGAGTTGGACTACGATACGTGATACAAACGCAAGATTTTTAGGAAGATGATGTATGTGTCATCCACGCTCCTGGCCGCGAGGCCGTGGGGTTGTTGAGCGCATGATAGAGGTCCGGCTAGTGCATGAGCCAGTGCCGGCCCGTTTTAGGTCCCGTCAATTGGATAAGCATCCGTCATCCATTCTTCTTCTTCTTCACCACATGAATCTGCCCTTAGAAGAGAGAGAGGGAGGAGAGAGAAAGACTGAAATCAGAGATCTTCATAGAGACCACCATTTGACGGGGGCGAGAGGCAGTGATAAGACCAGCATCCAGAGGGGATTGAAGCCCCAATGTCGATTGGGCAGGGTGTTCACAGCCAGCATGTTGCCTCCATCCATGCCATGGCATATTTTTCAGCGCCAGACAGGCGTGGTTTTCTTCTTGTCTCTCTCACCAGGATTTGTTGTCCAAAGTTCCATGCTACATAAAATTTTTGGGCTCCCAAAGGTCATGCCCACTTTGGCAAAAAATAAGTCCACCTCTTCAAATCTTGCCCGGTTTCTTGGCTCCTTCCCCGTCCGAAATCCGAATTGAGCTCTGAAAAATCCTAGGCATCCGGCTCAGCATCCCGCATTGGCCCGTAACTCTTGTCAACTTGCAGGGTAGTCTGAAAAATTATGAAAAATCAACAAGTGTCGCTCGGGTGCCTTTAAAGCACTTTGACGCTTAAAATCATCCTAGATGGAGCCGTCGCCTTCGACGTTGAATATTTTTTCCTTGATATTCATAATTTTTAGCTATTTTTAAGCACTTCTCGACATCAAAATTCCGCTCTCATGGTAAGACAAAGAGTCTTTCAGATGTATTATATGTGCCATCTATTACAAAGAACTTGGTGTTAGTCGGTCAAATGGTAGAGCAAGGGCCGCAAGTCAGATTTAATGCAAAGGGCTGCTTTGTGGAAGACTTCAATGACAAGTGCAAGTTGGTAGCAAAGGGAAGTAGAGGCGGACATATGTTTACTCTGGACGCTGGAATTCCTACTATGAATGTTGCTATGTATGCTAAAGGAAAAGGTGTTGTTGCAGATATTGAAATTTGGCACAAACGCATTGGACATGCAAATGTACAAAGGCTGAAATTAATGCAGTCCAAAGGGTTGGTTACAGGTTTGCCTACATTTAGAGTTGCGAAATTTCATAAGGTATGTGAAGCATGTCAGTTTGGTAAGCAGGCAAGACAACCCTTTTCACATGACAGAGATGTAAGAAGAAATATCCTTGATGTTGTGCATACAGACATTTGGGGGCCTACACAAAATGTATCTCTTGGAGGCAGTTCATACTTTGTCACATTCATTGATGATTGTTCTAGAAAGCTGTGGGTATATTTTATGAAGGAAAAGAGTGAAGCGTTTGAGCACTTTAGAACTTTCAAGGCTGCAGTTGAAAGAGAAACAAGCTTGAAAGTAAAGTGCTTAAGGTCAGATGGAGGGGGAGAGTACCTCTCGAATGAGAGTTTAGTGATTTTCTGAGGTCTCATGGGATAAAGAGACAGTTCACATGCAGATATACCCCATAGCAAAATGGGGTTGCAGAAAGAAAAAACATGCATATTGCAGAAGTTGCATGTGCCTTGATGGCTGAAAAGAATATGCCTAAGCATTTTTGGTCTGAGGCTGTTCATACTGCTGTTTATATTATGAATAGAACTCCCACAGTTGCAGTTCATGGGATGACTCTTGAAGAATGCTTTACTGTGGCAAGAAGCATGATGTATCGCACTTGAAGGTATTTGGCTGTGTTGCATATGTTCATGTGCCAGATGAGCTACGGAAAAAGCTTGATCCAAAGGTAGAAAAATGTGTTTTTATTGGATACTCTTTAGAGCAGAAAGGGTATCGCTGTTATAACCCTGTCACACGTAAGTTCAGAGTGAGCAAGGATGTCATCTTTGATGAAATGAGCAGTTGGTATGCATCTAGTGGTGATGCATTGGATGATGATGATGATCATGACACTCATGTGCAGGCTGAAAAGCAAGAATCACAGACTCTTAGTGGACCAGAGACATCATCTGGTAGTCCTTGGTTTGGGAGACTAAGGAGTACTTCTACATCTTCAGGTGCATCTAGTAGCACTACAGGTAAAGACAAAGGAAAGAATAAAGTGTCAGAATGCATTGATGCAGTTCTTGATGGAGACTCCAGTGGCTCAGAGAGCTTGGATGATGAGCTTGGCATTCCTTCTGTCAGGACACCAGGTGTACAGAGAGCTCATAGTAATGTAAAGGCTCCATTGAGTGATCCGATGGTACGCAGATCTAGCAGGGTTAGATACCCTGTTAAAAGATTTGGTTTTGAAGGTTATGCAGCTCACCATTATGGTTATATGGTGAAACTAGTTGAGGATGTTGAGACCACTTGTTTTGAGAATGTTGTTGGTCATACTCATTGGGATGCAGCAATGGATGAGGAGATGGCTGCATTAAAGGCCAATAAGACTTGGGATCTAGTATCATTGCCGAAGGGCAAGACAGCTATTGGATGTAAGTGGGTTTATAAGATTAAGCACAATGCAGATGGTTCTATTAGCAGGTACAAAGCTAGGCTGATTGCAAAAGGCTATGCCAAGACATATGGCATAGATTATGAAGAAACCTTCAGTCCAGTTGCTAGGATGGCAACTATCAGATGTGTGATTTCTTTGGCAGTAGCCAAAGGTTGGAGGTTGCAGCAAATGGATGTGAAGAATGCCTTCTTGCATGGTGATTTGCAGGAAGAAGTGTATATGGATCAATAGCAGGTTATGAAAATTTAGAGCATCCCACGTATGTGTGCATGTTGAAGAAGGCGCTCTATGGGCTCAAGCAAGCACCTAGAGCATGGTCTGACAAGATCAGAGAGTATCTTGTCAATATTGGCTTTTATGTTTCTGATGCTGATCACTCACTTTATGTGAGAAAGGGAGATGCAGGTTTGGTCATCATAGTCATCTATGTGGATGACTTGATTATTACAGGTGATAGTGATAGTGGGATTGCTGAAGTCAATGACTTTTTGAAGAAGAAGTTTGAGATGAAGTATTTAGGTGAGCTAAGGTACTTCCTTGGCATTGAGGTGATCAGATGTGATGATGGTATATGGCTGTCCCAAAGACAGTATGGCTTGGATATGTTGTCCAAGTATGGTATGACAGCATGCAAACCACTTTCAGCCCCATTGGAGTAGAACGTAAAGTTGAGTGCTGATGTTGGGGATGAGATAGAAGACCCTACTATGTTCAGGAGGATAGTGGGGAGTTTGATCTACATGACCATTACAAGAAGGCCAGACTTGAGCTACGATGTTGGTCTTGTGAGTTAGTTTATGCAAGTACCTAGAAAGCCACATTTGGATGCAGTCAGACGCATATTGAGATATGTGAAGTCCACATTACATTATGGACTTTTCTATGAGGCAAGTACAGATGTACAGGTGTTTGGATACACAGATGCAGTTTGGGCTGATAGTATGTCTGATAGAAGATCTACTAGCGGATACATGTTCTCTTTTGGTAGTGCAGCAGTTGCTTGGAGCAGCAAAAAGCAATCTACAGTTGCTTTGTCGAGTATAGAGGCTGAGTATAGAGGTGCTGCTGTTGCAACATGTGAGGTAATATGGCTACAAAAGTTAATGGCTGATTTGGATGTGCAGGTGGAAGGTCTAGTTGTCATTTATTGTGATAACATGAGCAGTATACAGTTGGCTAGGAACCCTGTGTTCCATGCCAGGACAAAACATATTGAGGTACACTACCATTTTGTGAGAGAGAAGGTACTAGCAGGTGAGATTGACTTGGTGTATGTCAGCACACAGGATCAGATAGCTGACATCTTCACAAAGGCATTGGGTATAGAAAAGCTTCAAAAGTTTCGAAGCTTACTTGGAGTTGCAGAGATGCAGTTGAGCTTGAGGGGGAGTGTTGAGATGATAAGCTCAACACACGCGGACATTGATGATGGACCGCCTGGTTAGATGGGTCTACACTTAGATGTCGGTGGTCATTATGACTCTCACATGGCCACTGACTCATTATTTATTATATTCAGGTTGTTACACCTATTTACAGCTAGCATAGTTATAGCGCCAGTCGACTAGTGTAGTCGGTTATGCATTGTTTGACTTAGTAGGCCACTTTTCTTTATGTTGTATCTCATCTATACTTTGTGTACATTGTAAAAGAGTGTGGAAGAAGAAGAAGAAACTAGTAAGAAAACATTTTGGCCTCCATCTCTCTCCTTGTCTCTTGAGTGAGCTTCTCCTTGTGCATTCTGTGTGTGTTCGGTGCAGTATCTTGAGCAAGTCCCCCCCACCACGCGATTCTTGACAACAAACAATGATCACAAGAATCAAAATGCGAAGAGTCAAAAGGTGGAAGATACTGCAAAGCACGAAGTTTTCATTCCTTTAATAGACATATGCCCCAAATGAGCATGCCAAAGGGATACATGGGGAATAGAACCCACAGATAAAACATGATCCAATGTAGCTCCAGATACAAGTAAGGGATAGAGGCTGCTAGACTTGGCACCTCTTGCAAGTACAAGCCTGCCATGAGTAATCTTCCATGAAAAGTCTCCAAAGGACACAAAATACCCTGCATCATCAAGCTGTCTAGCTGACATAAGGCTGCAAGTTAACGCAAGTACATGCTGTACATCAAGTGAAACAAAAGAACTACCATAAGAAAACTACAACCTAACATCTCCAATGCCCACAATGTCAAGAGACATATCATCATGAAGTCGCATAGAACCAGACATGGTACGATAGGTATGAAACCAATCTCTACATGGTGTCACATGAAAGGACGCACTCGAATCCAAGAGCCAGCACTGCGCATGCATAGAATGTATCTCAGAATTCTGTAAGGCATCGCATATAGAAGCTGCAAGTATGTAATCATCATTTGAATCAGTGGTCTGCATAACATTAACCTCTTCTATCTTCACACTGGACTTTGCAGGTACAATACTACACTCAGAAGACTTTTCCTGCACTTTTTCTTTTCCCTTTTCCTTGTTCTTATCATCTCACATTTTATGGCACTGCGGCCTAATATGTCCTACTTTTCCACAATAATGACAGGTAAGATTAGACTTCCATCCACGGGACTTACTGCGACCATGTAACTTGAACATGGACTTCTGAGAGTCCCTGCCCTTATGATCATTATCATGCCTACCATTTCTACCACCTCTAACGGTCAATGCATGTGAAGAGCGGGAAGCATCATTGTTTCTCCTGTTGATTTTCTCAGTCAATAAAGCACTCTCAACATATTTGATTTTTAGCCCATCAAGCTTGTTCGTGCATATGGCAGTACAGAAGACATCCCATGATTCAAGCAAGGTGCCAAGTAGAAACAACGGGTGCAAGTTGTCTTTGAAATTAATACCTTGTGACAACAGACTCTTGATGATAGCATGAAACTAACTCAAATGAGATGAAAGGGAGGTCCCCTCCATGCGAAGGTCCATTAACTGCTTCAGCCAATACATCTGTGACGCAGGACTGTGTTGCGCATAGAGCTCTTGAATCTTCTCCCATAAATCCTATGCACTTTGATTTTCATCTTCAACAACATTCTGATGGATCTCTTCTGAGAGTGACAAAATAATGGTAGACTTGCATAGCTCATCAACTTCCATCCAAACATCATCATCAATATCCTCAAGTTTGACACCCTTGAAAAGCAAGGGTTTAATCTGCAACTTTTGCACCAAAACCTGCCATATTTGGGACTTTCAATACCCATACTTGGTGCCATCCAACTTGGCAATGTTAAAGAGAGATGTATCTTTTAGATGACCAGCCATACTGTCCCAAATCAAAGCAAAAGAAGCAAAATTGCATGTTGCCGTAATTAGCAGAAAAAGCACTAAAATCACTACTAAAACTGGCTGAAAGGGTGGATTTTTCCTCAAGAGAAGCACATGTCCACCAAATATGACCAAGATAACATCAAATAGTAAGCATTACCCTCATAGAAGTGCTTAAAATCTGCAGATTTCAGCTTGCTATAATAAAGGACATCAATATGTAAAACTGTCCCAAAATGAAGCAATCACTGATGCATATGTCACTGCAACTACCAGGTAGTAAGATACATCCAACAGTGAGTTTCCAGGGGCAAGAAGGTACCAAGAATTGTTAAACCAATAACTTGACAGGCAAGAGACATCTCATAGGTCCAGAAGTCATGCATGTAATGGGTCTCGGGGTAAGAGAAGAGACCAAGCACAAGCATAACTAATAGAGCAAGAAGCTCAATACATAACCATCCAGGATGCATACAAAACTGATAAACATGTGACAAAGATAGGTGCCTGCCCCAATAGGCGTATCAAATCATTCCATTACAAATAAACTGTATACATAAAGCTCTCAAGAGAGCAAATGCATGTAATTGTCCCACAAGCTCAAGCTCATCTGTAAATAAGATTTCGTGTACATCTGAATATACCAAGAGGCTCCCACTGGAAGTGAAGTCAGATGCAAAGAGAGCAAGCAACACTCTAATACATCAAATACATAGCATCAAACATGCCAAATCCCAGTAGGGTACATACGGAGCTTAAATCCCAAGCTATCTCAAACCCTTAAAGCATAAGCCTGAAAGCATTCAAAGAGCATGTAACTGACAACCGAATGTAATGCCCACCAGTAGATTGAAAATGCTCAAATACATTTGAAGATAAAGCTCCAAGTAATTGTCAAGCATGGGCAAACCAAGTGGCATCCATATCTGACCAAGGCATAAATGCAAGAAGCCTAAATGTCAAGCAGTGACGATAGGCATAGACCGATCCAAAGCATGCCAACTGAAGCCAAATGCCAGTGAAGAACAACCAAGTTGAAGCTCAATATAAGCTCAAAAGTATTCCAGAACTGAGAAGAAGCATTTGACAACCTCCAGATACATCAGTATGATCATTCAAATTTCCAGGAAGCACCCCACATCCATGAACCAATGTATACACCAAGTAAATGAGCTTCACCCAACTGTATTACAACAAGTAATTTACTATTATATGAAGCTCAAATGGTGCTCAAATCTTCTCCAAATCAGTCTCAAACCATAGACATAGCATCCCATAACATCCGGGCATCACCGAGCATCAATAGGCATCAAACGGGCAATGCCAAGAAGCATGAAATAGTAAATGTCAAGTGCTGCCCTATTTTGACAGTCCTGGGACTGTGTATACAGCAAAGGGCTGAAGGGGGAAGCACTAGAATCGATCATCGGGAGTGAAGCACCAATGCCGAGGAGTCAAGCAATACTTGGGAAGGTTGCTGAGAGTGCCGAGAAGTCGAGGAGGAGCAAGGAAATGCCGGGGAGCAGATCAGCCCAGCCCCTTAAAAATGCGTCGATAATTGTGATGGCTGTTCGTGGGGACTGGGGGATCTACAATAGCCCTTGGGGGAACTTGGCAAGGTCAATGGGGCTCCAATGCAGCCCGAGAAAAAGCCGATGAAGGTCCGAAAGGTTGGGGAGAAGACAAGAGATCAAAGCGTATCTACAAATGAAGGTGCCATGGCTGCCATTGAAGCTCGGGTTGAAGCTCTTCAAATCCGGGCTGAAGAGAATGCCAGGCAAGTTTTAATGCCTTTGCTTTGATATCAGTTGAAAGGGAAGTAGAACCCAGGAGGAAGAAGCTTGGTGGTGAGAGCTATGGTGGATGGAGAGCAAGAGCCAAGAGAGAGAGAGACTCAAAAGTGGGAACTCCAACAACCACAATGTGTGGCCGGGCCTTTCTTTATTCAAACTGTCATTAAAAGAATAAAGAATAAGTAACTATTGATGGGCGCCCGCCACCTGCAGTGTGCAGTGGCGGATACTATCAGTGTAGTAATACACGGGTGGCTAGGCGGAGGTGCCTTTACCCCCAATAGAGCATAATTGATATTGTTTACTTGATTCATTAAGGTATTTTGTAATTGTATTGTTTATTCAATGAGTGATATTTTGCATATTCTCATCCATTTTCTAAAAGAATTTGGAAAATTTCCTCCATGTAATGATTAAGATTTTTTAAGTTTTTAATAATGCATATGTGTAGTAAACAACGGAATATTCATATGTAAGAGAAATTGACTTGAAAAAGGCAAAACTACTTTGCCAAGAAAAGGACTCAAGAGACTTGGGAAGTCTTAATTGCAACTACCTTAAACATAAATATATGACTTCTTTTTGCAAGCTAGCAAAATCATCAGCACGAGGTTTTAGAACATGATTATGAGTTATGTAATTCCTAATGATCAGCCCATGAGCCAAGATTTGGAGCTTGGTGGGCTCTTCATTATGCAACCAGAAGTCGCCTTTAGGTTGATGCTACCATTAAGGCCTACATTTTCCAGCCACTTGCCAAGTTTTTGCCAAATGTTCTTGATCTCTATGCACTCTTAAAAGAGGTGGGGGATCGATTCCTCAACCCTCTTTCAAAAGGTGCAATATAGGGACACATCCATAACCTTAGAGTGTTTGTCTTGAGTGGGAAGTCACTTAGTAATGACCCTTCAATAAATGGATGTTGAATATATGAAATTGTGTAGAGGACTAAACTCTCTTAAGTATCTACCTTAGTGTGTATACAGATCTTGCTCCATCCGTTCAACATTTTAATGAAGATGTTGCTTCTTATCACTTCTAGATCTTTTATGGCCTTACAGCTACTTGAGGTTTTCTTGGTGGGGCTTACCCAAAATTCCATGCATTTAGAGTCAACTATTGCATAGGTAGCAATCCACTAGCTCTTGCTAAGTGTCAACTATTGCATATAACCCTTGCTAAGAGTGGGGTAATGAGGGGACCTACCATACCTTTTAGATGTCAAATAAGTCAAGCTTGTGTGGTGCAACATGCCTTTTTCCTTCTTACGTATTAAATTTATAGTCACCTTTACTTTAAAATGTGAGTAGAGGCTATACATGTGGCAACATTCTAAGCTTGTTATAGGTTGCTTCTTTCCTATTGAGGATAAATCTAGTTTGCAACCTCCTTTGGGCGAAGGAATGTAAGTTGCTCTAGATCCTAGCAATCAAGCCACCTCTCTACCCCCTTATTATGGATCTTCTTAGAGAGGTTGAGGTCGTCCATGATAGGCACTCGACAATCAATAAAGGCTACTAAGCTTGGCCATGTTGTTTGGCTCAGAAAAGAATCTCCTTTACCATCAATAGATCGTTTCCATCTCTCTCAGATGACCTATCTCCAAGATTTTAAGTAGCCAACAACCACTTTTGAGATGCCAACCTTGATGGATGTTGTGTGAAAATACCACATCTAGCCATATTAGATTAGTCTAGGTCTCTCCTAGAATACGCAGTGGCAATTAGGAATCTTATCACAACCCATGAGTGTTCCCCTTCAACCCTCTTGAGCCAAGAGAGGGAAAATTCAAAAAGATTTTTGCTATAGTTCTTCTAGTTCTGGCCTCCCTTACAACTCAAAGAAGGTGATAGTGGTCCAAAAGATGCTACTCTAGCTTCTCTTTCCATTAAATGTCCACTTTAATGCTTGAAGAGTTTATTGATATCTTCCCATGATATCTTTGGGCAATACTCTTGCCCCCACAAAGACTATTGATAGGGCATGAATTACTTTAGCTACAACCATATTCATAGCTAAATACAAGGGTAGGGTATTGAATTTTTCTCATTTGTGCCTAATCTTATCTCACATACATTCAAAACTATGATTAGAGTTCAATCCTAAGCCAAGAGGGAATGGAATACCTCATCTTAATATGGGAAATGTTCCATGTAGTAGTAATTCATCAAAAAGTAATATCTTAGTCTTGTTCATGTTGATGTGAGACCCTGAAAGGGAGGCAAAGTTATTGTACACCTACATCAAAACTTCAAGGATTGTTGATTGGATTTGATTAAGTTGGAATTACTATTGGTGGAACAACACTGGACTAAGCTAGAATTATTGTCTAGGCTATGAAGTTTTGTCCACATGGGAGTAGGAGACTTCTTGTGCATCTTTCTGCCACTTTTTAGTTGATTGCTCTAGGAAGGGGTTTAGTGGTAATGGAGAATAAAAGCAAGATGAGAGGACAACCCTACTATATTGACCTATTGAGCTAAAAGCTTGAAGTGAGGATACCATTTATATAGAGATGAGATGTCACATTTTTTAAAAGGGTGGGGACCATAGAGCATAAGTTTTCACCAAATCCAAGCCATTTGATGACACTATTAATGGAATTCTAGCTTCGTCAATCATAAGCTTTGTCAAATTCTATGCTAATGGAAAATTCACCACTCAAGACCGTAGCAAGATCAAGAACTTATATTGAGATTGAGAATGGCATTGTGGATTTTTAGCAATTTAGAAAGCCATATTGTCTTAGCATGTAAGCACTGGGGTATGTTGAGAGTGGAAAAAGACTGAATTTTTAACTGATTTTTGTTGTTTTTGAGGTCTAAATGGTTGATTTTTTATGGATTTAAAGTGATGTATGGTTGTTAATGGAAGTGTTTGAGAGTGTTTTGGATGATATTGATTATTTTTTGGAAGCTCATGATGATTTTTAGTGGAGATATGAAGCTCTGTGATGTTCTGATAGGTTCTGTTGAGATTCTGATTGGTTTTGTATACCTTTTGTATAGCTTCTATTTTGTTCTGATTTTCTTCTGTATGAAGCATGGATTGATGATTGATGAAGATTGAAATATTTTGGAATAGTTTTTGATAGTTTGGAATGGTTTTAGTATGATTTATGAGGATATGATGTTCTCTGATGACCTTCTGTAACCCTCTGTAAGCCTTCTGTAGAGCCTCTGTATTTGTTCTGTATCTGCTCTGATCCTATTCTGTACTGTTCTGTAGATCTTCTCTAAGTGTTCTATAGAATGTATGTGTGAATTTGGGAAAGTTTTCTAACTTTTGGAAAGGATGAATCTAAGTTCAAAAGAGCTAAAACAAATGGAAGAAGCAGCTGCTGAAGACTGAGTGACAGTGACAGTAGTGAGCTATGAAGAGACACTGTAGTGGCTCTGGTTCACATCAGACATACCTCTTGGGAGGTGTATCCATGACCTAAGAAGGATTATAGAGAGTCATTATTTAGAGTATTCTAGTGAGGAGATGATGTACTATTGAGAGAGAAAGAGAGAGAGAGCCAGAGATAGCTAATTTCTATCAAAATAGTATAACTGTATATGAGAGATTGAGAGAGAAAACTATGAAGATGTTAAAGATGAATACTATGTGATTGATTTCTATTAAAAATGGTGTATTCTTTTGTGTTCCTTGTTCAATTGATGGATTTTATGAAGAAGTTGAAGATTATGGTTGATTTTATCAAATTCATGGGAGATATCTACTATGATGCTGCATGAAGATTTGTTGTTTTCTTTGTTATTGGTCATCAAAAGAATGAAATAAAGGTTTTTTGATGTTACAAGATAGATTTTCTTGCAATACAATCCCATTTCCTTGGTGTTCCTATTGGGGCTCCATGTTTTTGGTGCGCAGCCGGGGAAACTTGCCATCAACAAGCATCAGAAGAGACTGAAAATGAAGGAAATGGCATTGCCAAGAAGAGGAGAATTCAATGGATGTTTGTAAAGTTCCTTCTTCCACTGAAGAGTTGGAGATTTTCATTATCAAAGCCACTTTCCACAAGAAGTTCATCCCACAATGGCAGAAACATATCACCATCATGATGCATGCTCTATGCAACGGACTGTTTCCTCTTCCTGTTGAAGCAGCATAAACTTGCATCTTGGTGGAAAATTGTTTGGAAACAAACTCAAGAGGAGAAGCAGAGAGAATGACGATCCATGGAAGATTTGGCATTCATTGAGAAGTTTCCAGAAATCATCAAGTGGGAGATCGTGAAGAAGCTTCAGGAGTCGTGGTCAGTGGAGGTTCATGAAAACAAGAAGAAAAAGAGTTGGAATTTGTTTGTGGATGCTCAACAGCAAGATACGTGGGATGCTTGGTATACTAACAATCTCCTATTTGTCCAATTAGCAACCCACTGGAAATTGGTAGACAGAGTGTTTTTCACAACATACACTGTTGAAACCCTTAGAAGCTGGCATTATTACAATGACACAACAACGATCCTATGAAGAATAAGTTTTGATACTTTCAGATTCACGGAATATCTCCCCCTCTGTAGTGGTTTGAAAGCCGAATTCAGAGACGTTGAAAAGAAGGAAGTAGAAGAGATGTTTGTTGAGATATCGAGCTCCACTCATGATATGCCAGGGTGACCGTTGTGCATTTATGTCACCAACGTGTTAGTTGCAGATGCGGTTGGTACACCGCCCATGAATAATAGCTACATGATAGATATCCTTATCTACTCTAGTTCATGGCTCAGTTAGTATGCCACCTTAGTTAGTTGAGTTTGGTTTGAGACCCATATATAGGGTTCTTCTATTTCTTTGTATGAGAGTTCTTTTTGACTTACACAACTAAGAAGAGGAAAACTGTTTTCGGCCTCCACCTTTGTGTGTATTCCCCCATTGTGCAAGCAAGAAAGCTACAAGTGAGACTCCTTCCTTCTCTCCCACAATCTTGACATGGTATCAGAGCCTTGTTCGTGGTAAGGAGCTCAAGAAAGCAAGCCAAGCTCGCGGTGTTCTGGTAAGAGGAGCAGTGTTGCTTTCATTTTCTATTTTGGGAGCAGATCTCTGCAGGTAGCACAGCTGGAAAGTGCAGGAGTGCATTGTCTCAGGTTGAGACGCCCTTCGCGGTGAAGCAAGAGGGCAGTATATGCTGTTTCGGGGCGTCCTTGTTTTTTTGATTTGAGGCCATTTCGGGGCCTATTTTGGAGGCGAAAGTTTTCTACACGCACTTAGGAAAAGGCCCAGTTTTATGCTGTGCAGCCACTATTCTACAGGTCGGTGAAAAGCTACTGTAGAAATTACATCGTATGTGGTGCGCAGATCGGATGCAGAATGCTTACGTAGTGAATCCCAAAAGGTCCCCAAGAACAATGAACTCTACCTTTTTGCACAAAAAACCATGTAAAAGCATGCACGACAAGAGGCAAGAGACAAATTGGGTTCAATCTCCCCCATGCCTTGTGTGAGCGCTTCACAAAGCATGTATTTTATGTATATTTCAATCTTCATACTCAATAATAGCCCAATTTACAAAAATATGACAAGCTTTTAGCTTTTGAGTTTGCTTTCTACAAAATAGGAAAATAAAGCTAATGGACGGTGCCCATAGAGTCTGGCACGCCCAATCTCAATGTCCAAATAGAAATAACATATCCGTGCGAATAGGCGCATACAAAATAATAATCAATAGTCAATGTCTCAATAGACATAACAAAATATAGGCGTGGCGCCTATCAAAATATAGTCCAAAGGTCGAATACTCGCTAGACTCCAATGCTTTCCTCTGCCACTGCTGCTATCTCTACACATCAATTGAAGCATTCACAATCGTTAGTAAGATAATACAATTAAACCGACAAAAGTGAATACCTAGCAGTCTTCAGCTACATAAATAAATCAATTGGTTAGAAATAAATCCTAACCTTAATTTATTACGAGTGCGCACTCTAAACTCATAAACGTTTATTAATTTAATATGCATTTTGTGGAATCACCCGCTATGGAATCACCCATGTACACACTAAATTAATGAAACGCCCGAAAAGGACAGGCGTCCCCATCAACTTCTCGCACAAAGAATCCTCTTTGTGTATGAGCCCCGGTCATCTAAGTTTACGGAATCCACCGTAAAACCTCACGGAATCCACCGTGGCACGGAATCCACCGTGGAATATGCCTCGTGGCATCATACCCCCGGGGTGGGATAGCAATTGACCTCAATTGCTATTAGCTCAATGTGGAGCTAACAGAGTGGGGAAAGCATTTAAGTCTCTAGCATGCATCCATTGTGCTTCCTCTACAGGATGGTTCTTGAATTTTACTAGATATCTAGAATACCTTCGGCCAGTTCTAGTGGTCATGTAGTCAGTGTCTATGATGGCTTCTGGTTCAAGTATTTTAGTCTCTTCTTCTAATAAAGGTGGGTTTTCATAAACAGGGTGGATAGGTAATTGGCCTCTAAATGGTCTCAATAAACTAATGTGAAATGTATTGTGAATTTTCCAATGAGATGGTAATTCTAACTTGAATGCATTATCATTAATCTTATGAATGATTCTAAATGGTCCATAGAATCTAGGAGCTAATTTGACAACTGGATGTCTATCTACACTTTGCAGTCTACACTTTTCTATTCTAAGCCAAACATAATCATCAACTTTGAAATTCATAGCTTGTCTTTTCTTGTTAGCTTGTTTGGTATATGATTGTTGGGCTTTAGCAATCATATCCTTAACCTCATCAAAAATACTGTTATGCATAGTAGCAATATCATCAGCACTCTGAATTCTATTAGACAAAGATGCAACAGGTGTAGATAATCTATATCCATAAATGACTTCAAAAGGTGCTTTCTTTGTAGATGTGTGCGGTGTATTGTTATATGCAAACTGTAATAAATGCAAATGAATATCCCATGTCTGAGGTTTAGAGATAGTATATGCACGTAAAAGATCTAGAATGGTACTATTGGTGGCTTCTGTTTGTCCATTTGTTTCTGGATGAAATGCAGATGAGAAATCAATCTTTGTGCCTAGATTTGCAAACAGTGTGATCCAAAAATTGTTACAAAATCTAGAATCACGATCTGAAATAATCACTTTTGGCAATCCATGGTTAGTAAAAACAGTTTTCAAAAATAACTGTGCTGCTTGTGATGCTGTTAAAGTTTTCTTACATGCAATGAAATATGCTTGCTTACTAAATCTATCTACAATTGTCCAAATCATGTCATGGTTAGATTTAGTATTTGGTAAACCAGTAATGAAATCCATAGAAATATGTTCCCAAGGTTTAGATGGAATAGACAAAGGCATTAGTAATCCATACTGTTTACCATGATGTCTTTTTATTCTTTGACAAATCAAACATTCAGAAACGAAATTAGATACATCTGCATCCATATGCGGCCAATAAAAATCTTCAGTTAACATGCGTAATGTAGATATGATACCTCTATGACCTTGATATGGGGGACAATGAATTTCATTCAAAACAAAAGATCGGAATGGAATAGTAACACACAGTCTCTTTTCAAAAAACATAAATCCATCATTATATGGCAATGAATCAACAGGAATGAAATTATTTTGAACTAATTTTTGCCAATCAGAATGAAAAGTAATATCCTGGTGATATATATCTTTCATAGCAATCAAAGAATCAAAAGATATGATAGAAATATTATGAATTGCAGGTCTTCTACTCAATGCATCAGCAATTACATTTTCTTTTCCAGGTTGGTATTGAATGATAGGATGAAAACTTTGAATGAAGGAAGCCCATTTAATATGACGGTCAGAAATTTGGGGTTGGCTAAGTAGATGTCTAATGCTTTGCTGGTCGGTCTTTATCATGAATTCTAAACCCATTAAATAGTGCTTCCACTGTTTTAATGCTTGTACAACTGCTAATAGTTCTTTGTCATAAGTGGAATATTTCAGCTTAGAGGGTTTTAGCTTAGAACTAGAATATGCTATTGGATGGTTGTCTTGCATTAGTACGGCTCCTATTCCTGATCCGCTAGCATCGGTCACAACTAGAAAGAATGGTCTGTTAAAGTCAAGCAATTGTAAAACAGGGGCATTAGTTAATGCACGTTTCAGTAAATCAAAGGATTTCTGCTGAGTTTCAGTCCATTGATAAACAATTCCTTTCTTAAGAAGTTTGGTTAATGGTAAAGCAAGTAATGAAAAATTACGTACAAACTTCCTATAGAAACTAGCAAGACCAAGGAATGAGCGTAATTCATGTACATTTTTAGGAATAGGCCAATGCAATATTGCATCAATTTTCTTAGGATCAACTTTAATTCCTTCTTTTGATACAATATGACCTAAATATTCTATTTCTGTCTTAAAGAATTCACTCTTGTCAGGATTTGCAAACAATTGATTTTCTTTCAGTAATTGAAAAACTAATGATAAATGCTCATAATGCTCTTTTTCACTTTGACTAAACACCAAAATATCATCAAAGAAAACAATCACACAATACTGATATTTCAGAAAAATATGGTTCATCATTCTACTGAAAGTAGCAGGTGCATTGGTCAATCCGAATGGCATGACTAAGAATTCGTAATGGCCAAACTGTGTTTTGAATGCGGTCTTAAATATGTCAGTTCTATCTAGCCTCACCTGATGATATCCAGACTTAAGGTCAATTTTACTAAATATAGAAGATCCTTGCAATTTGTCCATAAGGTCATCAACTCTAGGTATAGGATACCTATTCTTTACAGTGATCTTATTTAATGCTCGGTAGTCAATACACATACGATAGGTATTATTCTTTTTCTTGACTAAGAGTACAGGTGCACTGAATGGGGAACTGCTAGGTCGAATTAAGCCTTTATTTAGTAATTCTTCAACTTGACTCTGGATTTCTTTTTGCTCTATTTGATTGTGCCTATATGGTGCTTTGCAAGGTGGTTGTGTGCCAGGTATTAAATCAATCTTATGGTCTTCTTGACGTGAAGGTGGTAAACCTGGTGGTAGGTCTTCTGCAAAACAGTCCTTAAAATATGCAAGAAATTCCTTATGCCTAGGGTGCATATGATTTTCCTTTGCGTGCAATTCATTCACCCAAATGAGATATAATTTAGTATTCTTGCGTAGTGCACGTTTTGCTTGAGTATGCGAAAGCAGTGGAAAAATATGAGATGCATGCATACCATATAATGTAATAGATTTTCCTTGAAAATTAATATTCATTGTGTGCATGGAATAATCTATTTTTGGATTATGCTGGTGTCTCCAAGGCATTCCTAAAATAATGTCGCTTGACTGTAATGGGACAACTAAGAAATTTCTTCTTTCAATGTATGCACCAATTTGAATTTCTAAATCTTGTACTTCTTGTGTGCCATTGTACCTAGTGCCTAAAAATGCAGCTTTTATGCGATAATGCGTAGGTACTGTATGTAATTTTAATTCCTTTACCAATTTTGCTGAAATAAAGTCATGGGTACTACCGTCATCATGCAAAATAGTTCTTTCCTTTCCATGCACCATACATTTCATAGTCAACAATGAGTGTGGAGTAGGTATACCTGGTAAAGTGTCAGAAGTAGTAGTAGGATCATCCTCATCTTCAGTGAAATCCGGCATATCCTCATGCTCGTCTTCATCCATGGCTCTAAGATAGTTGATATGTGCTGGTGGCTTCTTTGAATGACAATTTGCTACGAGATGCCCCGGCTGGTGACACTTATAGCATACTATTGGCTTGGCTTTGGTTACATTATTTGCAATGGCTGGAAGTCTGGGTACATTTGGATTTGGTTGTGGAATAGGCTTAGGATTTGGATTGACAGTGGATGGTAATGCAGGTGGTTTAGCCCAATTCTTGCGAAAAGATGGTGATGAGAAACGACCTGGATTAAACCTTCTAAAATTGGAATTGAATTGTTTAGATCCATAATTACCGTTGGCTTGGAATTGCTGTGGTCGTCTGTCTCTTCCGCGTAACTTATCTTCAGTGTCATGAGCTAAGGAGATGGCGTCTTCAAGGGTAGTAGGCTTGAACATGTTCACTTCAGCGTAGTAATGTCCAAGAAGTCCAGATATATACTTTCGCTTATGTGTCATCTCTGGTACGTCTTCAAGCATGCGTAGCTGTAGGAGTGCATTCCAAAAACGCTCCGTATACTGTGGAATAGGCTCACGATCCCGTTGTTGAAGTAAATCCCATTGCTTGATAGCCTTCTCATGAAATTGCGGTGGAAGGAAATTCTGCATGAACTTCTTCTTGAAATCTTCCCAAGTAGCAGGACATTCTATGCTCTTGCGGACTACAGTCCACCAAAGTGATGCTCTGTCTATCAGATGATTAGTAACACACTTGATTTTATCTTTTTCTGGATAAGTTTCCTCATGGAAATAGTCATCAAACTGGCTAATGAATGATAAAACAGTCTTTCCTTCTGGTATGCCATTGAAAGTGCGAAATTTGAAACTTCGTTTACTTATCTTGGATTCCTTGCGAATGGTTTGTGCTTCAAGAGTGGCGTCGATGGTACGTCGAATCAAATCTTCAGCTTGAGGTTCTTCTTTGTCGGTGGACGCTCTTTGTAATTTTGTCAATTGCGCTTGCAGTGCTTGCCTAACCCTTCGCTCTTCTTCCAATTGCAGCATGATTAGATCCAGCTTTTGTTCCATGGTAGGCTCAGGTAAGTCGTCTTCAGCCATAGGATCATCCATATGTGGGGTAGTCATCCTGTAAAACTCAATAAACCTTTCTCACTCAAAATCAGGTTAGCGGGATGAGCGTAGCTCAAATTCGGGGTTACAAGGCTATGTATTTTTGGGTATTTCTTTCTCAATTTTCAGAAAATCTGCAATATTTCTGTATCCGTTTGCTGAAAGTACTTCAACGAACTTGTAGATAGGTAGAACACCTTGCCACGAACAACTTTCCAGTTCAGAGTTTTTGCATACGAAAAAGTCTTCTAGGAGTTTTGAGCACTAGTCAGTTCTGATTCCAATTGACTAGTCTGACTTGCAGAGTTGCAGACTTAGCAGACTTGCAGAGTTGTTGACTTGCTGAACTTAGACCGACTTGCAGAACTTACAGGACTTGATTCCACTTGACTTATAGAACTTGACTTTTGCAGCGCAGGACCTAGAGTTTGTCGACTTGTGTGTCTTGTCAGACTTGATGAAAGCTTAAGGATTTAAGCTTAATAACTTAAGCTTATTATGGAGGAAGATCCGTCAGAAAACGACGCAATTCGTGGAGGACATGAGTATGGATTTGATGCCGTCGCGGAATTTTCGGACCCACTCATACAGCTCGTGATGAAATTTGTGAAGTATTAAGCTTTCCTCTAAAGCTTAACTCAAGCTTAAACTTGAGATAGAAAAGAAATATGAAATTTTCCTCACTGTTTGTTGACGACTTGATAAAGGAGATGGATGCGTGGTCCTCCGCCTACAGAGCCTGGTCCTTCGCGATCTGACAGTAGAAACAGGGGTTCTTGATCGCCAGAAGTCTGCCTGTATCGACGGTTCGCGACGAGATTGACTGTAGAGCCCGTTCGTTCCTGGAGCTCATTCGCCCGAGATTGGTAGCGATTGGAAGCTCTTGATCTCTGCTCCGCTCTGATACCACTGGTGCGCAGATCGGACGCAGAATGCTTACGTAGTGAATCCCAGAAGGTCCCCAAGAACAATGAACTCTACCTTTTTGCACAAAAAACCATGTAAAAGCATGCACGACAAGAGGCAAGAGACAAATTGGGTTCAATCTCCCCCATGCCTTGTGTGAGCGCTTCACAAAGCATGTATTTTATGTATATTTCAATCTTCATGCTCAATAATAGCCCAATTTACAAAAATATGACAAGCTTTTAGCTTTTGAGTTTGCTTTCTACAAAAATAGGAAAATAAAGCTAATGGACGGTGCCCATAGAGTCTGGCACGCCCAATCTCAATGTCCAAATAGAAATAACATATCCGTGCGCATAGGCGCATACAAAATAATAATCAATAGTCAATGTCTCAATAGACATAACAAAATATAGGCGTGGCGCCTATCAAAATATAGTCCAAAGGTCGAATACTCGCTAGACTCCAATGCTTTCCTCCGCCACTGCTGCTATCTCTACACATCAACTGAAGCATTCACAATCGTTAGTAAGATAATACAATTAAACCGACAAAAGTGAATACCTAGCAGTCTTCAGCTACATAAATAAATCAACTGGTTAGAAATAAATCCTAACCTTAATTTATTACGAGTGCGCACTCTAAACTCATAAACGTTTATTAATTTAATATGCATTTTGCGGAATCACCCGCTATGGAATCACCCATGTACACACTAAATTAATGAAACGCCCGAAAAGGACAGGCGTCCCCATCAACTTCTCGCACAAAGAATCCTCTTTGTGTATGAGCCCCGGTCATCTAAGTTTACGGAATCCACCGTAAAACCTCACGGAATCCACCGTGGCACGGAATCCACCGTGGAATATGCCTCCTGGCATCAGTATGCCTGTGCGCAGAGACATTGGGAGTTACAGAATCATTCTTGTTGCCTGTTGATGCAAAATCGTCACTAGGAAGTGACTGTGTGGTTAAATACCACTTTCGTCAGTTTTGTAGATTTGCCCTTGTGGGGCTGAAGCTGTGTTCTGTGCAGTGACAGAATTTTTTGCAGTGTTCTGTAATGGCGTCTGATTCTCTCTCACAGATTGTCACTGAAAAGCTTGACAAGAACAACTTCCAAGCATGGAAGTTTAGAATGACGAATTTCCTTATGGGAAAAGGGTATTGGGAATTTGTTGCAGGAAATGAAGAAGAACCAGTTCTTCCTGATGTTCCCAATCAACAGCAAATGCAGGCATGCATTCAAAGCATGGCATGAGAGAGCCAGGAAAGTTATGTACTGGCTGTCTATCAGTATTTCAGACTCTATAATTGTGCATATTCAGGATGCAAGTACGCCAAAGGAGGCATGGGATACTTTGTCAAAAATGTATAGCACAAATATGCAAGCCAGGAAAATGCAGCTCAAGCAAGAGTTGCATAATGTGCAAAGAGAAAGTATAAGCATCAATGACTACCACATGAAGGTGAAGAAGATTGCAGATGCACTTGCTTCCATTGGGTCGCCAGTGGAAGATGATGATTTAGTTTCTGTGACCTTGAATGGTCTAGGAAAGGATTACGCGCAGTTTCGGACATCCATTTCAGTTCGTGAAAGATTTCCTGATTTTGAGGAGTTGATTGCTCTTCTAATTTCTGAGGAGCAGAGAAATGGTGGTGCACCTTCTTCAGGAGGAACTTCAAAAGAAGCTGTCTTCTACTCAAATGCTGGAAGAGGTAGAGGCAGAGGTAGAGGAGGCCGGTTTGGAGGCCGTGGTAGAAATCAGAATATGCAGCAAACTCAAGAAAACCAGTCCTATGGAGGAGGACGTGGTAACTCTAGAGGCAGGGGGAGCCAAAGAGGTCCTCGTGGATGGCAAAGAGGCCAAAATGCAAACAGCAATGTTGAATGCTACTACTGTGGTAAAATGGGTCATATGGCTAAAGACTGCTATAAAAAGCAAAATGACATCATGAATGGGAAATTGCAACAAGGGAATTATGCATTTTCTAGTAGACAGGGTGATGACAGAAATGAGCATTTGTTTATGGTGCAGCACATGAACAATTTTGTGACAAGTGCAGAAGAAAGCAACGATGTATGGTATGTTGACTCAGGTGCATCAAACCACATGACAGGTCAGGCAGAATGGATGGAGGATGCAAGGAAAATGGGAAAACCAGGATTTGTGGAGACTGGTGATGATACTGCACATCCTATTGTGCAGATTGGAAAAATTCCTTTGTCTATGCAGGATGGGAAAAAGAAATACCTGTCCGATGTATTTCATGTCCCGAATATCACCAAGAATCTGGTTTCTGTTGGTCAAATGGTTGAGCAGGGCTTGCAGGTCAGATTTAATCCTCATGGATGCTTTGTTGAGGATATGAAAAATAAAGGTCGCTTGATAGCAAAAGGAAAGAAGAAGGGCAGAATGTTTACATTGGATGCAGACATGTCTGAATTGAGTGCAGCAATGTTTGCACATGGGACCGGTGTAGTTGCAGATATTGATATCTGGCATAAACGCATTGGTCATGTTAATGTACAGCGACTTAAATCAATGCAGGCCCAAAATATTGTTGCAGTATTGCCTAAATTCAAGGTTGCAGAAATGCATAAGGTATGTGAAGCCTGCCACTTTGGAAAACAGGCAAGGAAACCATTTCCTAGACATGTTCAAGAGAGTAAGAAGCCATTGGAATTAATCCACTCTGATGTGTGGACCACTAAAGCTGCATCTCTTGAAGGCTGTCATTATTTTGTTACTTTTATTGATGACTATAGCAGAAAAGTTTGGGTGTATTTTATGAAAAAGAAAAGTGAAGTTTTTGGGCATTTCAAAACTCTTAAAGCTATGGTTGAAAAAGAAACAGGCCTGCAAATAAAATGCCTAAGGTCAGATGGAGGGGGAGAGTACCTCTCGAATGAGTTTGCAAGGTTCTTGCAGGAGCATGGCATAAAGCAGCAATATTCATGCAGTCATACCCCACAGCAAAATGGAATTGCAGAAAGAAAAAACAGGCATATTGGAGAGGTATCTCGTGCCATACTCAATGAAAAAGACCTGCCAGATTTTTATTGGGCTGAAGCAGTTGTTACAGCAGTCTATATAATGAACAGGACTCCCACTGCAGCAATACATGGGATGACTCCAGAGGAGAGGTATACTGGTAGGAAACCAGATATTTCTCATTTGAAAATTTTTGGTTGCATTGCCTATGTACATGTGCCAGATGAGTTGAGATCCAAGTTGGATCCAAAAGCTGAGAAGTGCATCTTTATTGGTTACTCTCTGCAGCAAAAAGGGTATAGATGCTATAACCCTTCTACTCGTAAGTTTACAGTGAGCAGAGATGTTGTTTTTTATGAGATGAGTAGCTGGTATAAACCAGTAAATGTGATTGATGATGTAGATGCACAAAACGGTAATGCTGCACAGAATTCACAGCAGCAGTCACAAAATATTAGTGGACCTGGAGCGTCCTCTAGCAGTGGTTCACATTCTTCGCCATGGACAGGCAGATTGAGATCAGGAGAATCTTCTTAAAGCAATGCAAATAGTGGTATTCAGGTATCAGGAAAAGGAAAAGAGAAGGTAGATCAGCCCATGTTTGACGTGAATGCAGGTCACTCTTATGTGGATGGTGAATCCAGTGGCTTAGAAGAGAGCATTGATGATGAGTAGGGTATTCCTTCTATTGTTACACCTAGAGTAAGGAAGACCAGGGATGTTTTGAGAGCACCTGGGAGTGAACCTATTTTGCGCAGGTCTACCAGAGCTAGGTATCCTGTGGATAGGCTGAAATATGATGGATTTACAGCCATTCACTATGCATATATGGTCAAAGTGATACAGGAACCAGAACCCACTTCTTTTGAGCAAGCCATGGGAAAAGAAAAATGGGAGAAAGCCATGGATGAAGAAATGGATGCCTTGGAAGCAAATGCTACATGGGAGTTAGTACCTTTGCCTAAAGGTAAAAATGCAATTGGCTGTAAGTGGGTTTATAAGGCGAAGCACAATGCAGATGGTTCTGTGAATAGATACAAGGCAAGATTAGTAGTTAAGGGGTATGCACAAACATATGGCATTGATTATGAAGAAACATTCAGTCCGGTTGCAAGGATGGCAACCGTAAGAGCAGTCATTGCTATGGCTGCATCAAAGGAATGGTCTTTATATCAGATCGATGTAAAGAATGCCTTCTTGCATGGTGATTTGCAAGAAGAGGTATATATGGAGCAGCCACCAGGTTATGTGCATGCTGTTCATCCTGAGTTTGTTTGCATGTTGAAGAAAGCATTGTATGGCTTGAAGCAAGCACCTAGAGCATGGTCTGACAAGATAGGACAGTATCTTGTCACTATTGGCTTTCAGATTTCCAAGGCAGATTTCTCACTTTATGTGAGAAAAACAGAGAAAGGTATTATGCTACTTGTCATTTATGTTGATGATTTGATTATGGCAGGTGGCAGTGATGAAGATATCCTTCATGTGAAAATGCTATTGAAGCAGAAGTTTGAGATGAAGGATTTGGGAGAGCTGCATTATTTCTTGGGCATTGAGGTGATTAGATCACCAAGTGGGATACAGCTCTTGCAGAGGCAGTATGGATTGGACATGATGTCCAAATATGGGATGACAGGCTGTAAGCCTATTTCAGTTCCTTTGGAGCAGAATGTAAAGCTGAGCGCAGATGCAGGTGAGCTTCTAGAAGACCCTACTATGTACAGACGCATAGTAGGAAGTTTGATTTATATGACTATTACCAGGCCAGATTTGAGCTATGATGTTGGATTGGTAAGTCAGTTTATGCAGGCTCCAAGGAAACCGCATTTGGATGCAGCTAGACGCATACTCAGGTATGTGAAGTCCACATTGTAGTATGGACTATTTTATGAGACTGGGGTTCAGATACAGCTGCATGGATACACTGATGCTGATTGGGCTGGTAGTATTTCTGATAGACGATCTACTAGTGGATATGTGTTCTCTTTTGGGAGTGATGCAGTCACTTGGAGCAACAAGAAACAGCCTACAGTTGCCTTGTCGAGCACAGAGGCCGAGTACAGGGGTGCAGCAATGGCTGCATGTGAGGTAGCTTGGTTGCATAAGCTACTTTATGATATGCATCAGCCTACAGATGGGCCAGTTGTCATTTATTGTGACAACATGAGCAGTATACACTTAGCAAATAACCCAGTCTATCATGCTAGAACAAAGCACATTGAGGTGCATTATCACTATGTGCGAGAGAGAGTTTTACTAGGTCTTATTCATCTAGTTTATGTCAGCACAGAGGATCAGGTAGCTGACATATTCACGAAGGCATTGGGCGCAGAGAAGCTGCGCAAGTTCAGAGACCTGCTTGGTGTGCAGGAATTGGGATTGAGCTCGAGGGAGAGTGTTGAGATATCGAGCTCCACTCGTGATATGCCAAGGTGACCGTTGTGCATTTATATCACCGACGTGTTAGTTGCAGATGTTGTTGGTACACCGCCCATGAATAATAGCTACATGATAGCTATCTTTATCTACTCTAGTTCGTGGCTCAGTTAGTATGCCACCTTAGTTAGTTGAGTTTGGTTTGAGACCCATATATAGGGTTCTTCTATTTCTTTGTATGAGAGTTCTTTTGGCTTACACAACTAAGAAGAGGAAAACTGTTTTCAACCTCCACCTTTGTATGTATTCCCCCATTGTGCAAGCAAGAAAGCTACAAGTGAGATTCCTTCCTTCTCTTCCACAATCTTGACAATGTTGGCCAGAGAATCCCCCAAAGACTGAAGCCCCGTTCTGATTCTATTCTGTTGAGTACTGAACAACTGGTTGGAGCCAAGCCCCTGATGAATGACGCACTTAAGAGGCAAGCGTTAGAACGAGTCTAGAGGTACGTGAGAAGAGAGAATGCAAAAATCAAAGCTCAGAACGAGCTCATAGCAGAAGCTTCCTTTGACGCCCTAAAAGCACTCTTTACAGAAGTCCCCGTGGCAACTCAAGGTCCCCTTCCTAGTTAGATTCGTCCTGAAAATATTGATGACATGCCAACAAATATAGTCCCATTGCCAGTTTTTAAGGGAGAGTACAATGAAGACCCTGATCTTCATGTAGCAGAATTTATGGTAGCATGTGTGGCAAAGAATTCCCGAACCCCTGAGCATTGGTTAGCAATATTCCTCGCCACTTTCAAAGGTACGGCGTTTCAGTGGTATGAGAGACAAGTATCAAGAAATTTTGGCACATGGGACAACCTGAAGTTGGCCTTCCTAACTAAATTCAGGCATGAAGGTTTTGAAGAGTAGATGCGAGAGGAGTTCATGAACCTAAGTCAGTCCTCTAGAGAAAGAGTAGAAGCTTATGTCTTGCGAATGGGATCCATACTAAAGAGATAGACTAACCATCATTTGGATGAAGGTATCCAGAAAAGAGTGTTCCTTAGAGGCATACAACCAGAAGTTCGCAAGTTCGTGGAATTGAGAAGACTAGTCAATCTGCAAGCTGCAGTGGAAGGTGCAAGATTGTATGACAAAGTTGAAGCAAGGTTGTCAATGACTCCAGGAAGAGGAGTCTTACTTGCTCCTATGCCAATAATGGTATACCCACCAAATGCAGTCCCAGCGACAATTCCCTACCCCTATCCCTAGATGCAAACACTGCCGCAGTATAATGCACCTAATCCACTATGGTCACCACAGACGACAGTGCCTCAAATAATGGTTCAACCACAACAACAGTGGCCTCAAACAATTCCTCCAATGGCGACTCAACAACAATGGAACCCTACCAAATGGAATCAACAACCCCAAGTCTCAGCAGGAGCTCTGAATCAGAACCAGAACAAAGGACCTTCTGGATCAACCCAACCAGTGTATGCAGTAATTACAGAAGCTTCCCAAAACTCTACTACAAGTACTTTAAGAGGTGAAAATCTGAAGGACTACTTATCCAACTCAGTTGCAAGTATCAAGAAAGAGCTTATGGATGTGATTATAGAGCAGCTACAGACGCTGAAAGTGAATACCGCCAATATATCCACCCTTATGGGAGCTGGAAGAGATGTGATGCGCTCTAATACATGGTGTGGAAAGTGTCATCAAGTGGGACATTTAGCCACTGAATGTACCCAAAAACCAACCATTCCTGGAGCCTTTTGTTCCTATTGTTTGCAGAAGAACCATACAGAGGATATTTACTCTCTGAAAGAGATGCATGAATGAAGATAGAAGGATAAAAATGTACGATTCAACTTGCTAGAGTCCAAAATGACAACACAAGATATTTGACCAAAGCCTAGGGAGTTTGGTCTTAATTTTGGTCAAAGGAGATTTTCCTCTCAAAGTTACAGAGGACGATAGTCTGGCGGTGGTCAGAGATCAGAGGTGGAATGTTATAGGTGTGGAGAAAAGGGCCATATCTCCCTGAATTGTCGAAACCCTAGATGATCTGTGGATTACAAGACCTTATGCAGCCGATGCAAAGGTGAAGGCCACAGTGCAAAGGACTATCCAAGTCCAGCCCCTGTAAAGGCCAATGGCACTAATAGCCAATAGAAGGTGCAAGAGCCTACCTCTAATTTGGTAGAGTTGAAAGTTACCGCTGTCATGCACACCAAGAAGTGTCAAGATTGTGGGAGAGAAGGAAGGAGTCTCACTTGTAGCTTTCTTGCTTGCACAATGGGGGAATACACACAAGGGTGGAGGCTGAAAATAGTTTTCCTCTTCTTAGTTGTGTAAGCCAAAAAGAACTCTCATACAAAGAAATAGAAGAACCCTATATATGGGTCTCAAACCAAACTCAACTAACTAAGGTGGCATACTAACTGAGCCACGAACTAGAGTAGATAAGGATAGCTATCATGTAGCTATTATTCATGGGTGGTGTACCAACCGCATCTGCAACTAACACGTCGGTGACATAAATGCACAATGGTCACCCTGGCATATCACGAGTGGAGCTCGATATCTCAACACTCCCCCTCGAGCTCAATCCCAATTCCTGCACACCAAGCAGGTCTCTGAACTTGCGTAGCTTCTCTGCGCCCAATGTCTTCGTGAATATGTCAGCTACCTGATCCTCTGTGCTGACATAAACTAGATCAATAAGACCTAGTAAAACCCTCTCTCGCACATAGTGATAATGCACCTCAATGTGCTTTGTTCTAGCATGATAGACTGGGTTATTTGCCAAGTGTATACTGCTCATGTTGTCACAATAAATGACAACTGGCCCATCTGTAGACTGATGCATATCATAAAGTAGCTTATGCAACCAAGCTACCTCACATGCAGCCATTTCTGCACCCCTGTACTCGGCCTCTGTGCTCGACAAGGCAACTGTAGGCTATTTCTTGCTGCTCCAAGTGACTGCATCACTCCCAAAAGAGAACACATATCCATTGGTAGATCGTCTATCAGAAATGCTACCAGCCCAATCAGCATCAGTGTATCCATGCAACTGTATCTGAACCCCAGTCTCATAAAATAGTCCATACTGCAATGTGGACTTCACATACCTGAGTATGCGTCTAGCCGCATCCAAATGCGATTTCCTTGGAGCCTGCATAAACTGACTTACCAATCCAATAGCATAGCTCAAATCTGGCCTGGTAATAGTCATATAAATCAAGCTTCCTACTATGCGTCTGTACATAGTAGGGTCTTCCAGAAGCTCACCTGCATTTGCGCTCAGCTTCACATTCTGCTCCAAAGGAACTGAAATAGGCTTACAGCCTGTCATCCCATATTTGGACAGCATGTCCAATCCATACTGCCTCTGCAAGAGCTGTATCCCACTTGGTGATCTAATCACCTCAATGCCCAAGAAATAACGCAGCTCTCCCAAATCCTTCATCTCAAACTTCTGCTTCAATAGCATTTTCACATGAAGGATATCTTCATCACTGTCACCTGTCATAATCAGATCATCAACATAAATGACAAGTAGCATAATACCTTTCTCTGTTTTTCTCACATAAAGTGAGAAATCTGCCTTGGAAATCTAAAAGCCAATAGTGACAAGATACTGTCCTATCTTGTCAGACCATGCTCTAGGTGCTTGTTTCAAGCCATACAAGGCTTTCTTCAACCTGTAAACAAACTCAGGATGAACAGCATGCACATAACCTGGTGGCTGCTCCATATAGACCTCTTCTTGCAAATCACCATGCAAGAAGGCATTCTTTACATCCATTTGATGTAAAGACCATCCCTTTGATGCAGCCATAGCAATGACTGCTCTTACAGTTGCCATCCTTGCAACCGGACTAAATGTTTCTTCATAGTCAATGTCATATGTTTGTGCATACCCCTTGACTACTAATCTTGCCTTGTATCTGTTCACAGAACCATCTGCATTGTGCTTCACCTTATAAACCCACTTACAGCCAATTGCATTCTTACCTTTAGGCAAAGGTACTAACTCCCATGTAGCATTTGCTTCCAAGGCATCCATTTCTTCATCCATGGCTTTCTCCCGTTTTTCTTTTCCCATGGCTTGCTCAAAAGAAGTGGGTTCTGGTTCCTGTATCACTTTGACCATATATGCATAGTGAATGGCTGTAAATCCATCATATTTCAGCCTATCCACAGGATACCTAGCTCTGGTAGACCTGCGCAAAGTAGGTTCACTCCCAGGTGCTCTCAAAACATCCCTGGTCTTCCTTACTCCAGGTGTAACAATAGAAGGAATACCCAACTCATCATCAATGCTCTGTTCTGAGCCATTGGATTCACCATCCACATAAGAGTGACCTGCATTCACATCAAACATGGGATGATCAACCTTCTCTTTTCCTTTTCGTGATACCTGCATACCACTATCTGCATTGCTTTGAGAAGATTCTCCTGATCTCAATCTGCCTGTCCATGGCGAAGAATGTGAACCACTGCTAGAGGACGCTCCAGGTCCACTAATATTTTGTGACTGCTGCTGTGAATTCTGTTTAGCATTACCATTTTGTGCATCTACATCATCAATCACATTTACTGGTTTATACCAGCTACTCATCTCATCAAAAACAACATCTCTGCTCACTGTAAACTTACGAGTAGAAGGGTTATAGCATCTATACCCTTTTTGCTGCAGAGAGTAACCAATAAAGATGCACTTCTCAGCTTTTGGATCCAACTTGGATCTCAACTCATCTGGCACATGTACATAGGCAATGCAACCAAAAATTTTCAAATGAGAAATATCTGGTTTCCTACCAGTATACCTCTCCTCTGGAGTCATCCCATGTATTGCTGCAGTGGGAGTCCTGTTCATTATGTAGACTGTTGTAGCAACTGCTTCAGCCCAATAAAAATCTGGCAGGTCTTTTTCATTGAGCATGGCACGAGATACCTCTCCAATATGCCTGTTTTTTCTTTCTGCAATTCCATTTTGTTGTGGGGTATGACTATATGAATATTGCTGCTTTATGCCATGCTCCTGCAAGAACCTTGCAAACTCATTTGGGAGGTACTCTCCCCCTCCATCTGACCTTAGGCATTTTATCTGCAGGCCTGTTTCTTTTTCAACCATAGCTTTAAGAGTTTTGAAATGCTCAAAAACTTCACTTTTCTTTTTCATAAAATACACCCAAACTTTTCTGCTATATTCATCAATAAAAGTGACAAAATAATGACAGCCTCCAAGAGATGCAGCTTTAGTAGTCCACACATCAGAGTGGATTAATTCCAATGGCTTCTCACTCTCTTAAACATGTCTAGGAAATGGTTTCCTTGCTTGTTTTCCAAACTGACAGGCTTCACATACCTTATGCATTTCTGCAACCTTGAATTTGGGCAATCCTGCAACAATATTTTGGGCCTGCATTGATTTAAGTCGCTGTACATTAACATGACCAATGCGTTTATGCCAGATATCAATATCTGCAACTACACCAGTCCCATGTGCAAACATTGCTGCACTCAATTCAGACATGTCTGCATCCAATGTAAACATTCTGCCCTTCTTCTTTCCTTTTGCTATCAAGCGACCTTTATTTTTCATATCCTCAACAAAGCATCCATGAGGATTAAATCTGACCTGCAAGCCCTGCTCAACCATTTGACCAACAGAAACCAGATTCTTGGTGATATTCGGAACATGAAATACATCGGACAGGTATTTCTTTTTCCCATCCTGCATAGACAAATGAATTTTTCCAATCTGCACAATAGGATGTGTAGTATCATCACCAGTTTCCACAAATCCTGGTTTTTCCATTTTCCTTGCATCCTCCATCCATTCTGCCTGACCTGTCATGTGGTTTGATGCACCTGAGTCAACATACCATACATCGTTGCTTTCTTCTGCACTTGTCACAAAATTGTTCATGTGCTGCACCATAAAAAAATGCTCATTTCTGTCATCACCCTGTCTACTAGAAAATGCATAATTCCCTTGTTGCAATTTCCCATTCATGATGTCATTTTGCTTTTTATAGCAGTCTTTAGCCATATGACCCATTTTACCACAGTAGTAGCATTCAACATTGCTGTTTGCATTTTGGCCTCTTTGCCATCCACGAGGACCTCTTTGGCTCCCCCTGCCTCTAGAGTTACCACGTCCTCCTCCATAGGACTGGTTTTCTTGAGTTTGCTGCATATTCTGATTTCTACCACGGCCTCCAAATCGGCCTCCTCTACCTCTGCCTCTACCTCTTCCAGCATTTGAGTAGAAGACAGCTTCTTTTGAAGTTCCTCCTGAAGAAGATGCACCATCATTTCTCTGCTCCTCAGAAATTAGAAGAGCAATCAACTCCTCAAAATCAGGGAATCTTTCATGGACGGAAATGGATGTTCGGAACTGGGCATAATCCTTTCCTAGACCATTCAAGGTTACAGAAACTAAATCATCATCTTCCACTGGCGACCCAATGGAAGCAAGTGCATCTGCAATCTTCTTCACCTTCATGTGGTAGTCATTGATGCTCATATTTTCTCTTTGCACATTATGCAACTCTTGCTTGAGCTGCATTTTCCTGGCTTGTGTATTTGTGCTATACATCTTTGACAGAGTATCCCATACCTCCTTTGGCGTACTTGCATCCTGAATATGCACAATCATAGAGTCTGAAATGCTGATAGACAGCCAGTACATAACTTTCCTGGCTCTCTCATGCCATGCTTTAAATGCCTGCATTTGCTGTTGATTGGGAACATCAGGAAGAACTGGTTCTTCTTCATTTCCTGCAACAAATTCCCAATACCCTTTTCCCATAAGGAAATTCGTCATTCTAAACTTCCATGCTTGGAAGTTGTTCTTGTCAAGCTTTTCAGTGACAATCTGTGAGAGAGAATCAGACGCCATCACAGAACACTGCAAAAAATTCTGTCACTGCACAGAACACAGCTTCAGCCCCACAAGGGCAAATCTACAAAACTGACGAAAGTGGTATTTAACCACACAGTCACTTCCTAGTGACGATTTTGCATCAACAGGCAACAAGAATGATTCTGTAACTCCCAATGTCTCTGCGCATAGGCATACTGATGCCAGGAGGCATATTCCACGGTGGATTCCATGCCACGGTGGATTCCGTGAGGTTTTACGGTGGATTCCGTAAACTTAGATGACCGGGGCTCATACACAAAGAGGATTCTTTGTGCGAGAAGTTGATGGGGACGCCTGTCCTTTTCGGGCGTTTCATTAATTTAGTGTGTACATGGGTGATTCCATAGCAGGTGATTTCGCAAAATGCATATTAAATTAATAAACGTTTATGAGTTTAGAGTGCGCACTCGTAATAAATTAAGGTTAGGATTTATTTCTAACCAGTTGATTTATTTATGTAGCTGAAGACTGCTAGGTATTCACTTTTGTCGGTTTAATTGTATTTTCCCGTAGCATATATTGCCCTCTTGCTTCACCGCGAAGGGCGTCCCAACCTGAGACAATGCACTCCTGCACTTTCCGGCTGTGCTACCTGCAGAGATCTGCTCCCAAAACAGAAAATGAAAGCAACACTGCTCCTCTTACCAGAACACCGCGAGCTTGGCTTGCTTTCTTGAGCTCCTTACCACGAACAAGGCTCTGATACCATGTCAAGATTGTGGGAGAGAAGGAAGGAGTCTCACTTGTAGCTTTCTTGCTTGCACAATGGGGGAATACACACAAGGGTGGAGGCTGAAAACAGTTTTCCTCTTCTTAGTTATGTAAGCCAAAAAGAACTCTTATACAAAGAAATAGAAGAACCCTATATATGGGTCTCAAACCAAACTCAACTAACTAAGGTGGCATACTAACTGAGCCACGAACTAGAGTAGATAAGGATAGCTATCATGTAGCTATTATTTATGGGCGGTGTACCAACCACATCTGCAACTAACACGTCGGTGACATAAATGCACAACGGTCACCCTGGCATATCACGAGTGGAGCTCGATATCTCAACAAGAAGAAGGGACCAGTTGTGCAAAAGAAAATAATTCTCCTGCCAAGACTGTGAAGTTCAACCTGCCAATAGATGGACAGAGCAGTATAGGACAGAACAATGCAGTACAGAGCATTGTAGTGCTACAGAGAGTCACATAGACAGTCCCAGAAACAGGACCAAAGGTCCAGGAGATAGACAATACAGAATCACCTCCAGAAACAGAGGAAGTACCGATGCTGCCATTGCTAGAAGAAAAAGGAAAGATGAAAATGGGTGTAGCCCCATTCCCTAGCAGGCTGGAGAAGCCTATGGATCCTATCAAAGATTATGACTTGGTAAAAGACCTAGACACTTTTAAACCAAACTTAACATTCTGTGGTGTTGTCTCCCAGCTGCCGAAAGAAATTCAAAAGCATCTTGACAAGAAGACGGGGATTAAGGATTGTTCCTTCAACAGTGAGCAAGACCAATAAGGCCCCAGAGCATGTAAAGGAAATAGATGTGGCTAACGCCTTCTTAGATCCTAGAACCCCAGAGATTAGTGTACGGATTGAAGGGTGCTTTATTTCAGATGCATTGATTGATGGAGGTTCATTAGTAAACATAATGACGGATGTGACAATGAAGGACTTAGGGTTGCAAGGAATTCAACCTACACAATGGCTTATCAGATTGACAGACCAAAGTAGTATTAAACGGTTGGGTATCCTCCCATACGTAAAAACAACCCTTGTAGAAAAATATTATTGGCTGATATATTTGGTGGTTAAACCAAATTCTTATGGGACTTCATACCCTCTGCTGTTGGGAAGACCTTGGCTTTTTGAAGCAAGAGCTAGGATGGATTGGTTCAAAGGAACCCTAACCCTAAGCAGAGGATCCAACCAAGTGGTGTTGAAATTGTATGGATCGCAAAAGGCAATGGATCCACATCCATTGAAGTCATAACTGACTCCTCCAACGAGGTAATAGATGGTACATCAGGAGATGAAGAGGCTGTTAAATAGATCTTTCCCAAGAAAACAGAGGTACAGTTCCTAACAGTGGGCACCGTAAGCCAACTACCAAGGGAAGCAAAGTCCTTGTCCATGGGAGAATACCTCCTGCCTCAATTTGAATTGACTTCTGAAATAACCTCTGACAGTAAAATAGAAGCATGGATGTACTGTTCTCCCTATTACATGACAGTCACAGAAACAGAACAAAGACAGAACAAATACAAAGCAGAGATAGAGCCAGAGACAGTCACAGAAGTAGTAACAGAGACAGTCACAGAACCAGAGGCAGAGACAGTAACAGAGACAGAGGCAGAAGCAGTAATAGAGACAGAGCCAAAGACAGAGGTAGAAGTAGAGTCTACAGCAGTCGCAGAGATAGAACAGAGACAAAACATATATAGAGCAGTTACAGAGCCAAAGACTGAGGCAATAACAGAGACAGAAGCAGATGCAGAGGCAAAATATATGTTTTTCTCCTACAAAGGCTCTACAGAAGCAGAGATAGAGCCTCCAGAGGAAGAGGATGAAAATGATGAAAAAGAAAATGAAGCAGGTTATGAAAGTGCAGATGAAGAATTTCCTTTGATAGCGGATGGTCTTGTTGATGTCCCTATAGAGACCTCGGAGGCGGAAGATCTCAGGGTGTTGGATGGAATGACCATGGTTCCATTTGGGTTACCACAAAGTATGCAGAATTTGCATAAGCAATGGATCAAAGGCATAAAAATTAAGTTCACTAGTGGCTCCTGTCGCCTTGACCGTTCAGCCTAGAGAAAAGATGATGATGATGCTCCCTGCCAACAAAAACCAGAGCTATCAAAGCCTCAGCTTCTAAAAGGTCCGTGCTATGTGACATTCCTGGACGCATCCTCTGAAGATGAATCCCTAAGTCCATAATAAATCACTACTCACATAGAAGCAAACAAAGCTCTGATACCCTTCCAGTAACCTCAACAGATAAATGAGTCATCTGTTCAGAAGGAGGATACTGGTTTTAGAGGAACATCAGATGATGACACTACTCTTGAAAGAGTAAGACCTCTATCCAAGAAGCAATCCATGGGACATTCATCCGCGAAGTGGAAGGTGAAAGGCATGTAACATTCCTGGATACTCACAGTACTGAATGCCACCTGAAAGTGGGTCTCAATCTTCTGGAACAAGAACTAGTGGTCCTGCGAGACCTACTCAAAGAGAACTTAGATGTGTTTTCTTGGTCGTATAAAGACCTAAAGGGGATTGATCCCACAGTATGCCAACATCACATTGACCTAGAGCCCGATGCCAAACCTGTAAGGCAAAGACAAAGGTGTATGAATCCTAATTATTCTACTCTGGTGAAGGCTGAATTATTGAAACTTCTTGAAGCCGAGTTCATTTACCCCCGTGGCTAACAGTGATGAATGGGTTTCGCCCATTGTGGTTGTACCCAAAAAGAACGGGAAACTTCGAATATGTGTGGACTTTTGAAAGCTCAATTCAAGGATGAAGAATGATCATTTCTCTATCCCTTTAACATACCAACTGTTGGACACAGTGGCAGGTCATGAGCTGTATTCCCTCTTGGATGGATTCAGTGGATATAACCAAGTCCAAATTGCAGAAGAGAACCAATCCAAAACAACCTTCACTACAGAATGGGGGACCTATGTCTATAGAGTGATGCCATTTGGGCTCTGTAATGCTCCTGCCACCTTCCAACGAGTAATGATGGTTGCCTTCCAGAAACATTTGCATGATTTTATTGAGGTGTATCTTGATGACTTTTGTGTCTATAGTTTGATCCGAGAGCATTGGGGACACCTAGAGAAATGTTTTGATAGATGCTGAGAGTATGGGATTTCTCTCAACCCCAATAAATGTGTCTTTGGCTTCTCATCAGGAGTTCTTCTGGGCCATATTGTCTCTGTACAAGGGATGCAACAGACTCAGTGAAGATTGAGAAGATTGCTACCTTGGCAGCACCAACAAACCTTGAGAGGATTTCTTGGCCATGTGGGCTACTATAGAAGATTTATTGCACATTTTGCAACCAAGGCAGCCCCTCTACACAAGCTCCTAAGAAAAGATGCAGATTTTCTTTGGATTGATGACTGTGAAGAAGTCTTTAATACCCTAAAACAATGCCTTATCTAAGCACCTATCTTACAACCTCCTGACTGGAAAAAGGAGTTTCATGTGCACATAGATGCATCAATTGAAGGGCTAGGTGCTGTCCTATGTCAAAAGGGCCCCTCTAAATTAGATCAACCAACTTATTATGGAAGCCGAAAGGTCAGTGATAGGGAACAGAACTATACAGTGACAGAGCTTGAGTGCTTAGAAATGGTGTTTGCACTAGAGAAGTTTCGACACTATCTACTGTCAACACATTTCAAGTTCTACGTGGATCATGAAGCATTGTCCTTCATGATGAACAAAGTAGATGTTAAAGAACAACTGATGAGATGGTTACTCCTATTCCAGGAGTTTGATTTTGAAGTGGTCACTAAGTCTGGCCGTTCCCATGTCCTAGCTGATCATCTATCACGGATCCCTCAAACTACAGAAGAGGAACAGGATGATCCTGACCTTCCTGATACTTCATTGTTTCTAGTTGAAACAGTTACTCCTTGGTATGCAGACATAGCCAACCTCTTGGAAACTCAACAATATCCTCCTGGCATCTCAAGCTGTGAAAAGAAGAAGCTTCTGTTAGAATCAGCCCCCTACACTTTGCTAGGCGATGCACTGTATAAGAGAGGCAAAGATGAAATATTGCAAAGATGTGTTGCAGGGGATGAAATCAGTATTGAAAGCATGCCATGACAAACCATGTGGTGGACACTTCGCAGGAGAAGCGACAGCCAAGAAGACTCTGTTAGCAGGATACTGGTGGCCGACCCTCCACAAGGATGCACATGACTACTGTAAAAGATGTGATGCTTGTTAGCGAATGGAAAAACCCACCAAAATAAGTGCCATGCCACTGCAACCTATTCTTCCCCTAAAGCCGTTCGAGAAGTGGGGGATTGATTTTGTGGGTCCCATTGATCCACCTACCAGAAGGAAGTAGAACAGATACATCTTAGTATGTACGGATTATGTCACAAAGTGGTGTGAAGCTAAAGCCCTGAAGTGGGACGATGGTAACTGCGTAGTCCTATTCATGTACGAGAATATTATTACCTGTTTTGGTAGTCCCCTCGAATTGGTAAGTGACAGAGGTACTCATTTCCTTAACAAAATCATGGAGGAGCTAACAGAACTATATAAGATCTGCCATCGCATGTCCACTCCCTACTACCCCAGAGCCAATGGCCAAGTTGAGAACGCATTCTCTGCTTGATTCTAACAAGAATGATAGCCGCACATCGTCGCGACTGGGACGATCGATTTACAGAGGCCCTCTAGGCATACAAAACCTCCCATAAGGCAGCTACAGGACAGACCCCTTTCCAGCTAGTGTATGGTATAGAAGCCGTCTTCCCTGTTGAACTGAAATTGCCCTCTTTGCGAGTGGCAGTTAAAGAACGCTTGGGAGATGATGAGTCATTGCAATGCCGCCTCCTTCACTTGGAATGTTTGGATGAGATACGACGGATGGCCCTTTAGTGCATGGAAACCACTCAAGCGCGATGCAAAGCCTATCATGACAGTTTCATCAAGCACAAGGAGTTCAAAGAAAGTGATCTTGTTTTAGCCTATGACTTGAGATTTGGCAAGTTTCCTGGCAAGCTTCAATAATGGTGGATGGGTCCGTACAAGGTACTTGCTATCAATCTTAATGGCTTTGTTCATGTGCAGACCGTTGATGCCTCTGATGATCCTTCCTGATCAATGGCTATCGTTTGAAGAAGTACTTCTCTCCCTGGGGATCTTAACAATCACAGTCAACCTACCCTCTCCCTTTTGGGCGTCGCACTGTCCTTCTCGTCGTGCTTCTGATATCCCTTATGATTCTCCTCATGAGGTGGTCTCGTTCTACTAACCCCTCGCAGATACATCTCAACCCGACCTTTGTTCTCTTCTCGTCTGATCCAACAGCGGTGGCAAGGTTGGTCCCGACACATGGTATTGTTACCATTCTCTTTCTTAACGAAAAAAAGAAAATAATAATAAGGAAGAGAAAAAAAAAAACTGTTATGGGAGAAAAGGAAGAAATTCCATGTCATAACAGGCCTCGTTCCAAGAAAAGGTGGAAACACCCTTGGGCGAGAAGCTGACTGTGGAAAAGGTGGTAACACCCCGCAATTCAGGATAGCTGACTCACCAGCAAAACCTTTTCAGCAAGTAATTCGAATCCATCTCCCTTGGTGCGCCGTCTCTACAATATCAGTTCGTCTATCCTTCTTAACAGACGATCTTTATTACAAATCATTGAAGTATGATATTTGTAGGCTGCCTCTATCGGTACGCCTCATCTTCAAGATCCTGATGACAACAAGAACCGACACGATTTTCATCACCAACCCCTTGAGTGATGTGAGCTTTCATCCTAACAGGATGGGGACGTGAGTATGGGCTGCCCTCTATATCTATCAGTAAGTGTGTGACAAAGGGTGGGTTGAGTGACCAGTCTTTCCCTTCAAATCAAATGAGAGGTGAGATGTGTGAACAGAGTGTTGCACACACGGGATGGGCCTTTCAATGCACAATGCACGATTTGTTCCTATGCATTGCACCATAAGGCTCCCTGGCCTTCCTTCTTACACTGTATGCCGGCACAGGGCAGGATGCACCATGTTGCATGTACGGGATGGGCCTTTCAATGCACAATGCATGTTCCTGTGCATTGCACCATAAAACTCCCTGGCCTTCCTTCTTCTTGCACTGTATGCTGGCACAAGGCGGGATGCACAATTGCACCATCAAAGGCACACAAGGCATACAACATCTGCACCAGTGACAGCGAGGATTACATCAATGGGTTTCAGGAATGGGCTGCCCTCTGTATCTTTCAATAGAGAGTGAGACAGAGGGTGGACTGAGTGTGATTGAATCAATTATCGAGAGGTGAGGATTGAGGGACGTTACGACCATTGGAGTCCGGTACGTCTCCGTTTTCCTCTACACCCACGGGATGGGTCTCTACCATCAGCACAGGACACGTCACTCTATTCTATACACTGCACTACAAGGCTCCCTTGCCTTTTTCCTTGCACCTATGCCAGATGGGTTGGACGCACTAGTGCACCATTAATTGTGCACCCTGGCATACTCTCTTTGCACCATTCCTTTGTCGATTCCTAAACCGAGTGTGAGCTCTGGGTTTCCATCATTATTTTCTTGAGTGATGTTAGTAATGGGGCAAGTGACTGCTCTTTCATTCCATTTGAGAGATCGTGAGTTGAGTGCAATATCCCTCGTCATCGATAAACTTCCTACAATTCCTTCAACTAGATACCTCCCTGGGTGCTGCCGCATGGTCCCTGCCATGAAGGACGTTGGACATGTGCTATGAAGACACCTTGGTACCTCCTGCAGGCCGACAATGATACAAGACGCAACCTTGATAGTTGACATTCCTCCTCCACAATATGGGCCAAGTTTTTCTAACCCTACAGCTTCTGTTCCTCAGTGATGGTTATGTCTTAAGTGTGGGGATGTTCGTGGTTGGTCTGATGTGTGGTACTAGGTCGTTGATGTTCAGTTTACCCTTCCTGTTAAGGTTTTAAGTGTGGGGACGCGTATCTGCGCGTCTATGTTGCATACCCCCATGCATATACCCTGCTATGATCATGCATCTACGCCATGACTTCATTTTACCCTGATGGGGTCCCTTCCCCACTCTTCCATTCTATTTCACCCTATCCTTGGAGCTGTTACTTGATCGTTTTCCTTTATCCTTTGTTTTGTGATTTTTTTCATGTGAACACACCCTACGTTCACTGAGACCTACATCCAACCTTATATCTATGTTTTTCCCTTCAAACTGCCTATTTTTCCTTTTTACCAACCCCTGTTCCGACAGACAGTTCTTGAGTTATTAATTTTTGAAGCAATTTCCGTAAATTGGACGGTTTCCATGTGAATGCGTCTTTATGCTTGGGAACCCTGATTTGAAGTGCCAGCCCTACCCTACCCATTCCTCCTGACATTTTTCATTTTTACTCCATGTCATTCCGATGCACGGTTCATCCGCTATTATATTTTGCGGGTTTTTGGGCCCTTTTCATGCTTATTTTTTACATTTTTCCATATGAACATGCCCTCTTTTCACCGAAATTCCCATTTAATTTGACAGCGGTGTCCGACCAACCTTTCCCCCACTTTTTCCTTTTCCCTCTGCCTTCTTTCGACTGCTGGATTTTTAGTTATTAATTTTTTCGAGTATTTTCAGGTGTCTTTTTTTGTGGTTTTCCCATGTGAACCCCTCCTAATCCCCCAAACTGAGTTTTGATGTGCCAGCCCTATGAATCCCCTTCCCCAAGACATTTTTCCTATTTATTGAATGTCATTCCGGCAATTGGTTCTTCTCATATTAATTTTTGAGTCCATTTTTTGGTCCATTTTTTGGGTTTTTCCCATGTGAACGCATCCTATCTTGATCGACACTGTGTTTTTCCATCATAGAGTTGTTGGACACATTATTTTGCACATTTTCCCTTCTTTTTGCACTTCATTCTGATCAGCGGATTTTCCACTATTAATACACGTATGTGTTTTCGGGTCTTTTTTTGCGTTTTTCACATGTGAACATCTTGATTTTGCCCGGAAACCAGTGTCGCATTTTTCAATCATCTTCCCCTCGTCTCTCAGCACATTTGTTCTTTTTACGATTTTTCGATCCGATGTGCGGTTTGAGTTTTATTAAATTTTCTTCATTTTTACCGTGTGGTCGTGTTTCTCGTGTCGCACGTGAACGCGCTTGTTTTTGGTTTTACGCGCCTCAGGATGCCCCCGTGGCCTCTGTGACTCGTGTGTCGCCGTCTCCGCCCCGTCTGATCCCGTCGATGCAAATTTTTTTACCCCCGGCCCATGCATGTGCACTGGACAGGGTTACGCTCATTTTTCCTAACCATAATAACCATAAAAACAAAAAAAAAAAACAAAAAAAAACACACACATACACACACACACAAAATAAAAAATAATAATTTTAAAAAATAAACAAAAATAAAAATAAACATTCTCTTGATTTTATTTTATTTTTTTAAACAAAAACAAAAACAACAACAAACACACTCTTGATTTTTTTTTTTAAAACACAAGAAATTTAAAAACAAAAAAGTAAAAAGGAAAAAAAATGAAAAAAAACTTGAATTTCTTTAATTACTAAAAACAAAACAATAAAAATAATTATTTAAAAAACCGTCTTACCTGCTTCTCGCACACCCGCGGTTCCTTTGTCTCGCCCTCCCTCCGTTTGATTCCCTCTCCCTCCTCCTGCGACCTCTTGCCTTCCCTCTCCTTGGGGCCGCCTCCCTCCGCCACCGCGGCTCCCCCTTTTGCCTCCACACGTCACCCTCCTTCCCCCTTCCGCCTCCACACGTCGCCCTCCTTCCCCCTTCTTCCACACGTCGCCCTCCTTTCCCCTTCTTCCACACGTCGCCCTCCTCCGCCATACCCATGCCTTGGCGCGCCGCGTCGCTAGCCCCGCTTCGCCCCGCTGTTCCCATCTCGACAACAACCCCCATGTACTCCTCGACCCCTATGACGTGTCCTCGTCCTCCTCCTCCGATGGCTCCTCCTCCGACGGCTCCTCCGCCTCTGCCTCCCTCTCCTGCGGCCCTCCCTCTGCCTCCACCTCTCTCTCCTTCGCCCTCCTCCTCGCCCCTCCTGCCCCCCCATCTCGGGCGCCCCACCCTCCTGCCCGTCCACCCCTTTTTCTTTGGGCCCCCCCGACTATTTTACCCCCCCATCTAGATTTGCCCCCCCCCCAGATTTGGGCCCTCCCGCCCCCACTATTTTACCCCCCCTCCAGATTTGGCCTGCCCTCCAAATTTGGCCCTCCAACCCCCACTTACCCTAACCAACCCCCAGTTACCCTAACTATCCCCCAGTTCTCCACCCCCATAAACCCAATTACCCCTACCCAAGCCCCCTTTCCCACCCCTTCCCCCTTCTCCCCCTCATAGCCCCTCTTTCCACCCACCACCCTCTCCACCCGCTGCAGCCACACTCCCTTCTCCCTCCCTTATTCCCACGCCGTGCGGACCTCTCGGTGTGTGCGTGTGTACAGATGTGGCTAACAGGCGTTTACGCGAGAGGATGCACCTCCGATTTGTCCGTGCGCTGGTGTGTTGCAGTCAATCGTTCACCCGCAATTATTTTTAGATGTTCACACAAAGCTCGGGTACAGCCTTTTAATTTCAAAACCCGAAAGACATATAAAAACACATAAAAATAAACATAAAACACAAAAAAATTCAAAAATATCATTTAAAATTCAAATAAATTGCAAAAAATTTCCTTTAAAAATTCCAACATTTTTGAAATCATTTGCACTATTTTTCAAAGTGGGAGTTCAAGAAAATAAATTGCAAAAAATTTAAAACTTCAAAATTCTTTCAAAAATACATGTAAAATGAGCAAAATTCATTAAAAATTAGTAAAAATTAAAAAATATTTCCAAATTTTTTTAAGAAAACTTCACAAACCCCCTTATCCCCTTTTGCCAATAATTTTTCAATTGAAAATGCTTCCATAAATAGCTAAAGTATTATTTGAAGCCAAAATCCTAAATTTAATACCTCACCTCATGAAAATTCATTTCAAATTCCAAAAATCGGCTGAAAAATCATGAAAAAATTCAACCACATTGTTGACACTTGTTGGATTGCTGAAATTCCACCATTACACTTCACAATATATTCATGTATCCTATATTCCGTTTTAATCATTTTTAAAAAAAGACAAGAAAAAAAATCCATAACGTACAAAATACAAACACACCTAAAATATAATTAAAAAAAAAACAACAACAACAACAAAAATTAAAAAAATAAAAACAATAAAACAAAAACAAAAACAGTAAGGTGTTTTATTTTTTTCGGTCAGTGATTTTTGCTTTTTTGACTGGATTCCTTGCATTTGGGACTACTTAGTGTGTCTCACTCTCTTGCATACACACCTCTACCAAGTATTTATTTTTTGTGCTTGATTTATTTTGATCGTTTCCTAACCACATTTAATTGTTAAAATAAACTTTATTCACTCACTTTTTCACGTGCGCTCATGCTAAATACACATTTTTCTAATAATTTAAAATCAACCCACCGTTCACTTTGCACGCGCTATATGCGCTTCAGAGGTACCTAAATTTTCAATAAAAATGAACCAGTGATCACAAAAAAGCACGCGTTGGCAAAAAAACACTCCACATCACCATTAATTTCTAATTAATGAATTTGCATTTAGAGATCCCAGTTTGGGTATCGCAATCTGGGTTTCATTTAAGCACCGCTTCACCCTAATAAATTGTAATTAAAATTTTAAGAAGGAACCGTTGTTTTCTTATTAAGTTTTATAACCGAATAAAATTTCACCCATTGTTAATAATTTCTTAAAATGAACCCTTCATCAAAATCATTCTCCTCACTGCACATTTTTTTCCTTTTAATAAACACGCTTCGTGGGATGGACATATAAAGTCCTTTAAGTTGAAATTATTGGTCAAAGTTATGGTTAGGTCCTAATTAGGTTTTTAAGTTATAATGGTTTGCTTGTGTGATACGATTACGAGTGCGGTTTATAATTTTTTTTCCTTTTTGCCTGATATGGAGTCTTGGGTGCCTGTTTGTTGCATCACATGAAGTTTTTGATCGCATATGTGTAGAGGTCATGCGCCGAATTTTTTCTAGGATATAGATTGCTTGGGGTGGTCAATTGGTTAGTTACGCCTGTGTGTGTGCTTCTTTTGATTGATTTCTTTTTTATAGCTATTTGGTTGTTTTGCAGGCATTCTTTGTGATTGTCTGTGTTTATGGTGTGTGTGTTTTTCATCTAAATGGCGTCTCACGCTCCTCCTCCTATCTAGTATATCACGTTGATCAGTAGGGATTATTATTCCCTACTAGCTTTTGAGCCTATAGTGAAAGCAGAACTTGCAACTTTCGTAGCTGCTTCACTCACACTGATTCCAGATAATCCAGCTCTATGTGATGAGTTTCTTGCATCATACAGTAAGAAATCGGGCCTGGTTCGTGGTGCTTCCATGGTATTGACACCTCGAGGGTTAGGGAAGGCTTTGTCTCTTCCCTACAAAGGAGAACCCTTTGTTGCAGCCAAACAATTATTCTCCAATGATGAGATTCTCAAGCTATTACAAAACCAAACCAAAGAGGTTCTGGATGTTAAGAAGTGATTAACACTTCAGGAGTGTCTTTTTCCATGATCATTAATCCTCTTTGAAAGTTAGTCTCTTAATTCCTCCAAGACAGGTTTATGCCTGCCAAAACACCATCTCATTATTTGTCTAAAGAACTCTTCACAACTTCTAGGATGGTGTTAAAAGGGGTTGCCATTGATTGGAGTACTTACTTCCTTACGAAGATGGACCAACATTTTGTCAAAGTGACCAGAGAGAATGTCACAAATGTCATCTATGGTTCCTATTTATATGCTTTCTTGACATATTCAAGCCTTAAGAAGGGTGCGCTACCACCTCCTCCATCTGATCCAGTTCCTCCCTCTCCACATTCAGAGGATTCAAAACCTATTGACATAGAGGATCTTGATTCCCCTCCTCCATTGGTCATTCAGTGAAAGCGCTTGAAGCGTGTGGCAGATAAAACTCCACCAGTCATTCCTTCTATCACAGTTCGTGCTACTTCTGGCAATGACCTCCCTGCCTACCTCACATGCAACAATTTATTCAGGGCACATTGAGAGGGTTCTTTGGAAATATCAGTCCCTTCACTGAACAATTTAGTGTCAGGAGATGTCATTCCATTCCTTTGTAATGATATCCAGAGTTCCATTGAACTCTCAATGGACAGCTTGTGTTCAATAGTTATATACTTCTTTCTATGAAGAATTGATGCAATCCAAAGACTAGTTGCATAAGGCAACCACAGAGTTAGCCTCTACTAAAGACCCTCTTGCTGATCTGTTTAAGCAGATGGAGCAGCAGACCCAAATGATTGAGACCTATAGAGAAGAAATATCTTCTTTGAAGATTCAGTTAGCAGAAGCTCAGTCAGAGATTACTAGAGTTTCGGAAGAGAAAGAGAAAATATCCAAAGAAGCTCAAGAGTTTCAGACTCAGATGCGAAACTGTCAGCTTTGCAGACTGCTCACCATACATTGGAATCACAAGCTTCCCAAATTAAGCAGTTGCAGGACCAACTAACGCAGTCACGGTCCATTCCTCCAAGTCCCAACGTTCCTATGATTCCTTCTATCTCTCAGCAGGACTTGGCAGTTCTCCAGAGACAGGCCACATTGTGTTTGTTGTTTCAAGATAAAGTGGAAAGATTGCAGTCCAAGATGGATTTGTTATGGTCTACATTTGAGCACTTTCAGGAGTATGTTCCTCCGGACCATTCTTCTTTTGTCCACTAATAGTTGCACAAATTGGCCTTTCTATATGAAGCTTTTAACGATAGATCTTACTATTCCAGAGGATGGTTGAAGTGGGGCTTGGTCTCTTGATTTGTTGATAAAAGTTGTCCGTATGGTTTTGGAAGATTCTGTGACGACGGATACCATGTTGCTATCTTACATGTATCTACGAGGAGATCTGTTGATTTCAAATGATGTAGATTTGGCTTGGTATGTGGGGGATGTGGTTTTGCAAGCTGTCTTATATGTCAACTATTTGGAGTTGAGGATAGATGACATGTTCCAGTGTTATTTTTCTAAAGTGGCTACTTGCCCTGATACTTCATGGCATTCAATGATTGATTCTGTGGTCCTGAATCAACGTCAGAATACAGCTTATACTTATGTGCAGAGCACTAACCAACTGAGGATGGATCTCCTAGCTTATCTTTTCAAAAACCATCCATTTGATTCATACTTCTTTGATTCCTACCATAGACGATATGTTTTAGGTCTCTCTGTTCCTAGCCTATTGTACTATCAACAAATGGCCCATCGCTATGATACTTATCTTTCCCTTTATCAATCCAACTCAGCAGCTATCTTACCTCTCCTTTTCCAGCCTCAGGGTTTTCCTCAAATTCCCATCTTTACGTATTGTTCTTTCATTGAAGATCGAGTCTTTTCCCCTTCTCCGCCATACCCTTCTCCATCTATTCATATACCTTCTACTTTTCCTACTTATCAATTGACACCTTTCCTAATTGATTCACTTAAATTTTCAGCCACTCCTTCTTTAGCTTATTCCTCATTTTATAATTTTTCCTACCCATCTTTTCATCCTCCTTTACTTGTTCCACTTCCATCTCATGCCACTTCTATTTCTCAACCCCCTCAGTTGATTAGTGGGTACAAAGGATTTTATCAGCAGATTCCAAGAAGAAGAGGATGGAGCTCAACTGATTTTCTCACAGGACCACAGATTAACTGGCCATTAATTCCAAGGGACTGGACCACTGCTAGTCAAGCATACCAGAATTACCTCCACTTTGCTCACCAATATCACAACCTCTAGATCCTTCAGTGAGATTGACAGCTCATTTTGCTTGGTATCTAGCATATATGCATAGGCATTCCCATAACGATCAAAATGCCATTCCAAAGCTTTGTATGAATGTCAATGTGAACCTTGATTCCCAACAGTTGGATATCCTATATTTTCATGCTCTATGTCTCCCTAGCAGATACCTTGTTTTGCTAGAAAGGATGTACTGTCTTTAGTTCTTTCAAAATCCTCCAAAGACATTTGTGGATGAGTCCTTCTCCATGGATCATTTTCATAATCATCAAGCCTTGAAAAGGGATCACCTTCATTGATGCCTTTGCAATGTATTTTGGATGATTCTTAATGATATATATCTCTTTTTGGAGGTGTCATTCATATGGTTGTGTTTGTGTGTGTGTTATAATAATTTGTATGTGATGAGTTTGTGCTGGTTGAATAATTTGTTCGAGAGCTCTTTTCAACTATTGATGGTGGATGGCAAGCTATGATGGAAATATGAAAAACCTCTTATATCCTTTACAAATTTGTTATGACTTTTAATTGTTTATCAGATGTGTTAATCAATAACGAAGTTTTTCTTTAGAAGTATTTTTTCTTGAAATACACGTGATAAGTTGGGGTCGTGGTGGAGTGATTATTGAAGATACTACAGAATATAAAATTGAGCTCTTTAGTGAACTTATATTCTTCTTTTCCTTAGGTCGCGAGGACACTTCCTTCTGAAAATTTAAGTGAATCAGTTAGGAAAGGTGTCAATTGATAAGCAAGAAAAGTAGAAGGTATATGAATAGATGGAGAAGGGCATAGCGGAGAAGGGGAAAAGACTCGATCTTCAATGAAAGAACAATAGGTAAAGATGAGTATTTAAGGAAAACCCAGAGGTTGAAAAAGGAGAGGTACGATAGCTACTGAGTTGGATTGATAAAGGGAAAGATAAGTATCATAGCGATGGGCCATTTATTGATAGTACAATAGACTAGGAACAGAGGGACCTAAAACAGATCGTCTATGGTAGCATCAAAGAAGGATGAATCAAATGGATGGTTTTTGGAAAGATAAGCTAGGAGATCCATCTTTAGCTGGTTAGTGCTCTACACATAAGTATTTGTATTCTGACATTGATTCAAGACCACATAATCAATCATTGAATGTCATGAAGTGTCAAGGCAAGTAGCCACTTTAGAAGAATATCACTAGAACATGTCATCTATCCTCAACTCCAAATAGTTGACATATAAGACAGCTTGCAAAAACACATTCCCCTCATACCAAGCCAAATCTACATCATCTAAAATCAACAGATCTCCTCGTAGATACATGTAAGACAGCAACATGGTATCTGTCGTCATAGAATCTTTAAAAACCATACGAACAGCTTCTATCAGCAAATCAGGAGACCAAGCCCCACTCTAACCATCCTCTGAAAGAGGTAGATCCATCCTGGAGTGTAATCTTTCCACTTTATCTTGAAACAACAAACACAATGTGGCCTGTCTCTGGAGAACTACCAAGTCCTGCTGCTGAGAGATAGAAGGAATCATAGGAACATTAGGACTTGGAGGAATTGACCGTGACTGTGTCAGTTGGTCCTTCAACTGCTTGTTGAGATATCGAGCTCCACTCGTGATATGCCAGGGTGACCTTTGTGCATTTATGTCACCGACTTGTTAGTTGCAGATGCGATTGGTACACCACCCATGAATAATAGCTAGATGACAGCTATCCTTATCTACTCTAGTTCGTGGTTCAATTAGTATGCCACCTTAGTTTGTTGAGTTTGGTTTGAGACCCATATATAGGGTTCTTCTATTTCTTTGTATGAGAGTTCTTTTGGCTTACACAATTAAGAAGAGGAAAACTATTTTCAGCCTCCACCCTTGTGTGTATTCCCCCATTGTGCAAGCAAGAAAGCTACAAGTGAGACTCCTTCCTTCTCTCCCACAATCTTGACATAGTATCAGAGCCTTGTTCGTGGTAAGGAGCTCAAGAAAGCAAACCAAGTTCGCGGTGTTCTGGTAAGAGGACCAGTGTTGCTTTCATTTTTCTGTTTTGGGAGCAAGTCTCTGCAGGTAGCACAGCCGGAAAGTGCAAGAGTGCATTGTCTCAGATTGAGACGCCCTTCGCGGTGTAGCAAGAGGGCAGTATATGCTGTGGGATGAGGCTTCAGCCCTCGGTTGCTCTGTTTTTTTGATTTGAGGCCATTTCGGGGCCTGTTTTGAAGGCAGAAGTTTTCTGCACACACTCAGGAAAAGGCCCTGTTTTATGCTGTGCGACCATTGTTCTACAGGTTGGTGAAAAGTTACTGTAGAAATTACATCGTATGCCTGTGCGCAAAGACATTGGGAGTTACAGAATCATCCTTGTTGCCTGTTGATGCAAAATCGTCACTAGGAAGTGACTGTGTGGTCAAATACCACTTTATTCAGTTTTGCAGATTTGCCCTTGTGAGGCTGAAGCTGTGTTTTTTGCAGTGACAGAATTCTTTACAATGTTCTGTAATGGCGTCCGATTCTCTTTCAACACAATATTAGTGAGTTTGGGAATCTCCCAATTCCCATTTTTTGAATACTAAAAAGGTGGCACATGGATAAGATGCCCATAAGTTTTCTCCAAACCATATGATGTGACCTATCATTGGAAAGTGCTTGAAAAATGGAATCTATTGAGCTATAGAGCGCTTGATTTGGAGTTATAGTGTTCAAGTTATGACAAATCCAAATATTTGACCATGTGTCCCAAACTTATGGGAAATTCCCATATTTCCCAATATGGTGTTTTTCATAGATTGTCACTGAAAAGCTTTACAAGAACAACTTTCAAGCATGGAAGTTTAGAATGACGAATTTTCTTATGGAAAAAGGATATTGGGAATTCATTGCAGGAAATGAAAAAGAACTAGTTCTTCCTGATGTTCCCAATCAACAGCAAATGCAGGCATTTAAAGGATGGCATGAGAGAGCCAGAAAAGTTATGTACTGGCTGTCTATTAGTATTTCAGACTCTATGATTGTGCACATTCAGGATGCAAGTACGCCAAAGGAGGCATGGGATACTTTGTCAATATGCAAGCCAGGAAAATGCAGCTCAAGAAAGAGTTGCACAATGTCCAAAGAGAAAGTATGAGCATGACTATCACATGAAGGTGAAGAAGATTGCAGATGCACTTGCTTCCATTGGGTCGCCAGTGGAAGATGATGATTTAGTTTCTGTGACCTTGAATGGTCTACGAAAGGATTATGCACAGTTCCGAACATCCATTTCCGTCCGTGAAAAATTTTCTGATTTTGAGGAGTTGATTGCTCTTCTAATTTCTGAGGAGCAGAGAAATGGTGGTGCATCTTCTTCAGGAGGAACTTCAAAAGAAACTGTCTTCTACTCAAATGCTGGAAGAGGCAGAGGCAGAGGTAGAGGAGGCCGATCTGGAGGCCGTGGTAGAAATCAGAATATGCAGCAAACTCAAGAAAACCAGTCCTATGGAGGAGGACGTGGTAACTCTAGAGGCAGAGGGAGCTAAAGAGGTCGTGGTAGATGGCAAAGAGGGCAAAACGCAAACAACAATGTTGAATGCTACTACTGTGGTAAAATGGGTCATATGGCTAAAGACTGCTATAAAAAGCAAAATGACATCATGAATGGAAAATTGCAACAAGGGAATTATGCATCTTCTAGTAGACAGGGTGATGGTGACAGAAATGAGCATTTGTTTATGGTGCAGCACATGAACAATTTTGTGACAAGTGCGGAAGAAAGCAACGAAGTATGGTATGTTGACTCAGGTGCGTCAAACCACATGACAGGTCATGCAGAATGGATGCAGGATGCAAGAAAAATGGAAAAACTAGGATTTGTGGAGACTGGTGATGATACTGCACATCCTATTGTGCAGATTGGAAAAATTCCTTTGTCTATGCAGGATGGGAAAAAGAAATACCTGTCAGATATATTTCATGTCCCGAATATCACCAAGAATCTGGTTTCTCTTGGTCAAATGGTTGAGCAGGGCTTGCAGGTCAGATTTAATCCTCATGGATGCTCCGAGTTATGAAAGATTGGAGTTTGTGCAAATGTTATATGTGTTAGCGATGCATCTTGGGGCCAATCCTCGAGGTGTAGGAGAGTCGCAGTGGAGCCGCGGCAATCAACTGAGAGGTGCTTCCCTATGTGTGTATTACGAGGCATTATGCCTATATGTTATGGGATCTCCCTCTCAGGAGAAGGAAAAGTGAACATTGGACTACATATTGGATATAAACGCAAAATTGTCATAAGCATTTAGTGCAAAGTGAGTTTTAGATCCTCCTGGCCCACGAGGCCGTGTGGTGGGGTTGTTAGTTGTATGCATGAGGTCCGACTAGTGCCATAGCCAGTGCCGGCCCATTTTAGATCCCATCAGTGGTGTGTCTGTCGGGAGCCGCTAACAAGTGGTGTCTTAGTAATTCAATCGAGAGGTTGAATGCTTTTGGAGACTCCATTCCATGCTATTGGTAAGGCAGATGCAAGGTACATGTGCATGCAAAAATACAAACCTCTCTAGTAAAATGAGAGAGGCCAAATCTCTTATGAGAAGATTTAGGGAGGCACAAGTACATCATGTGCCAAGAGACCAAAACAAGGATGCCGACCATCTAGAGACAAAGAGAGATAAAGTACTAGCTAAGAGCAGAGCGAAGGCTGTCCAAGTGGCCTTTAAAACCTAGCAACACGCCTTCCTCAACTCCTTGTTAGATGTCACTCAGACAGAGGAAGGAGAGGCTATGGATGCCATTAAAAAGAAGCTAGGGGATTGCCCATAGAGTCCTATGAGCAGGCCTATAGATACCATCACAACCCGTGGGAGTCAGCTGATGCCTGGTTGGTCCCGGTTGATGCCTATTGATTCAGGGATGCATGCCTATTGATTTGCCACCATTTTGAAGCTGATTTTGATGCTGAAATATTCAGTTTTGCATAATGAATCTCTGCTGTACATAGTTGGGCTGAAGCTATTCTACTCATGTATGCTTATGCTTATGCTATTCGGGTCATGTCTTGGAGATGTACATTGATGTATTGACCATCGGGGTTTGGAAAAGAGTTTGACATTGCTTCTTAATCATTGATTGAGCTTGAGCTTGTCTTTTGAAAGCATTTGGATGCTCTGTCTTTGATGCAAGATGTCATGCTTTGATCTATGCTTGACCGCCTTGACTGCCATTATTATGGGTTATGTCACCTATGCATGCTAGTTACATTGTGTGTAGCCTTTTGCTATTGGAGCTTTGTCTTGGCTTGACTTTGGATTCTTGGAGCTTACTGGCTATTTATTGGCTTGCCAGAGTTACATTTGGGATGTACATGATATCTATGGATGCTACATATGGATGCTCTACTGCCTACATGTTTGGGATATATCATTGATGTTTGATCTTGGACACTTGTCACTGGTGCTTGGACATGCTTTGTTCAAGCTTTGTTGCTTGATATTTATGGCTTTTGTGCCAGTGGGAGCATCTTTGGATGTTTGACACAGACGGTCTATGCTATTTGAGCTTTTGAGACTATTTGGGATTTCTCACCCTTTGGGATGATGCATGGTTCATATGTCTTGGTTCCTTCCGATGCTTATGAGTTGACTCTTTGACTTGGGTCCCTTTCCTTGCGAGCTGACACCTACTTGTGTCAAGTCTTGGTAGTGGTAGGCACACTTTGCTGCGTTGACTAGTGGGTGTGCCTACTCACTGGCAGTATGAGTAGCTCTTCGAGTGCAAGTGGAAGTCTTGGTACTTCCCTATTTCCAATTAATCAACGTACAACAAGTGGGGGTGTAATGTTACCTATACAAACTCCTGTTGTCAATCCGGTTGTAGCCATGGCACAACCTATTGCAATTCCAGCAGGTACACCAGATTTACCGGCATTAGGAGCAATGTTGCCCATTTTCCATGGGTTAGCAAAAGAAGATGGAGAACTCCACATTAAGGAGTTTCAAATGCTCATGTTCAACTATCGAATCCAAGACAAAGGACACCTAATGATGTTCTTTAACATGGCATTGAAAGGAAGAGCGGTAGTGTGGTATCACGGTCTAGAAGCCAGAACCATAACTAGCAGTACCCAATTCTTTACGGCTTTCCGTAGGGAGTTTTCCCCTGAGAAGGGTGGACAATATTGGTTGCATGTTCTGAATGTAATACACCAAGAGTCAAATGAGAATGTCCAGGCATATGCCAAGAAACTAAAGTAAGTTCTTCGCAAACTTAACGCTTATATTCCTATTCCAGCGGCGGCTGCACAGTTGCAATATTTCCTACATGGATTGGATTTTAATATCCAGGTGCAGCTGAGTAGTGTTGCTTTGGTGGCCGATATTGACACTGCCAATTACCCAAGCAGAAGGAGTATAGTCGCGCTTGCAAGAGGCTTATGAAGTAAGGACAAATTGGAATGGTAATAATTTGGCATTGACCAATGGGAGTCAAGGGGACCCCATGTTAAATACAAGTGGCAGAGGGAGTATTATATCGAGTCTGCCTATGTTACCAGTTTCTCCTAGCATGACTATGCCTATGGCTAGTCAGGTGGCCTCATTAAATAGTGGTGGAAACCAAACAATGAATCCTAATGTTATCCCAATTGGTCAGCGGCTAATTCCTAATCAAGTGGTTAGGCCCATGGGATGATAGACTGATGTGCTTCTAATGTCCTTGGTGAAGTTAAGGATATGATGAAGCACTACACTGATATGATCTCTAAACAATATCAAAAAATAGCTGTGGATGTCAATTTCCTTAAGAAGCAACAGAATTTGATAGGGAGCCGACGCCCTGAAGAGGGTGGGCCCTCAAGATTCAGCTGTAAGTGGCGTGGGGACCAATATTTCTCTAGGAATTGCCTGAATGTCAAATGTGATATTTATTGAAAGTCTGGCCACTTAGCTGCTACCTCTTGGAGTAAGATCAGTTCTCTCCAACAAGGGAGTAAACAACCAGGTCCAGTTAACCATCACACACAAGGAAAGAATCTCCAGCAAGAGGATGGACCAAGGCAAATACTACAAAGAGGAAAGGCTATTGTAGAGGAGTTACCTCATGACAGTGGAGTCAGCCTTATTGAGGCTGTACATGTCAATGATGCTGAAACTTCTAATCTACGAGCCGTAACAAGAGGTCAAAAGATTAAAGAGAGTGACAAAGGAATTGTAAAACTTGTCAAGGGAAGCCCTAAGCAAGAAGCTAGGGAAAAGCGAGTCCTGAATCCTGATATGGAAGGTGGACCGTTAAGACTTGTTGGTAGTAAAGTTGATCCTGAGGAGGATAAAGGATTGCCAAGAAAGAAGGTAAAGGCTAAAAAAGAGGCACCAAAGCCGATTGAAAGACCAAAGGAGAGAATGGTTTGGCCCGAGAAGAGAACTTTGGCTAATTACCATGACTTTGATCTAGCAAGTACCCTTTGCGAAGTCAAACCAGACGTGAATCTCCTGCAATTGATTAAACTTTCTCCAGGAGTACGTAAGGGATTCAAGAAAATCCTGCGTATAGGGTATATAGTAGAACCTTTGGGCATAGCTAGAGTGGGGGAAGATTGGTTTGATCATGCTGAAAAGCATTGCCCTAGGGTTCCAGCATATGTGGATGGAATATTAGTGAAGCATGCTATTGTGGACACTGGATCCTCCGTCAATATCATAAGTTCAGACTTGATGGAGAGGTTAGGTCTAGAGATCCAAAAAGATGGTTCCACACTTCTTAGGATGGTTGATGATAGTCTTAAGTAAATTCTACTCTTTGGTCCTAAGGGGGAGAGGAATATGCAATGGAATTATTGTCGCGACTATTATTGTATTGTTTGGAAAAAATACAATTAGTTTTGTTGGTTGATTGAACAACACCCTAAATGTTTTTCTTTCAATCAAGGGATTATTGCATTGCGATTTGGATAAATATTCCAAGGCTTGTGTTGATGGCAAATTCATTGGAGGGGTCTGTAATTACAAGTTGCCATGGGAATAAAGGAATGTTTTTCTAGAATATGATATTAGGTCTGATTGCTTTGATTGTGCTTAAATTTTAATTGGATTAATTGAGGAAGGATATTTTGCATGCGTGGATCATCTTCAAGATCACATCGTGGATTATCCCAAGAGGGCACTGCTCGTAGTTGGCTTACAGTGCCCACTGTTAGGGACTGTCCCTCTATTTTATTGGGAAAGATTTGTTTAACAGTCTCTTCATCTCCTGATGTACAATTTTTCACCTCGTTGGAGGAGTCAGTTATGACTTCCATGGATGTGGATCCATTGCCTTTTTGCGATCCATACAATTTCAACACCACTTTATGGGGTTCTCTGCTTAGAGTTAGGGTTCCTTTGAACCAGTCCGTCCTGGATCTTGCTTCGAAAAGCCAAGGCCTTCCCAACAACAGAGGGTATGAAGTCCCATAAGAATTTGGTTTGACCATCAAGTATGTCAACCAATAGTCTCTTCCTACAAGGGTTGTTTTTACATAATAAAGGTCGCTTGATAGCAAAAGGAAAGAAGAAGGGCAGAATGTTTACATTGGATGCAGACATGCCTGAATTGAGTGCAGCAATGTTTGCACATGAGACCAGTGTAGTTGCAGATATTGATATTTGGCATAAACGCATTGGTCATGTTAATGTACAACGACTTAAATCAATGCAGGCCCAAAATATTGTTGTAGGATTGCCTAAATTCAAGGTTACAGAAATGCATAAGGTATGTGAAGCCTGTCAATTTGGAAAACAGGCAAGGAAACCATTTCCAAAACATGTTCAAGAGAGTAAGAAGCCATTGGAATTAATCCACTCTGATGTGTGGACTACTAAAGCATCTATTGGAGGCTACCATTATTTTGTCACTTTTATTGATGACTATAGCAGAAAAATGTGGGTGTATTTTATGAAAAAGAAAAGTGAATTGTTTGGGCATTTTAAAACTCTTAAAGCTATGGTTGAAAAAGAAACAAGCCTGCAAATAAAATGCCTGAGGTCAGATGGAGGGGGAGAGTACCTCTCAAATGAGTTTGCAAGGTTCCTGCAGGACCATGGCATAAAGCAGCAATATTCATGCAGTCATATCCCACAACAAAATGGAATTGCAGAAAGAAAAAATAGGCATATTGGAGAGGTATCTCATGCCATGCTCAATGAAAAAGACTTGCCAGATTTTTACTGGGCTGAAGCAGTTGCTACAGCAGTCTACATAATGAATAGGACTCCCACTGCAGCAATACATGGGATTACTCCAGAGGAGAGGTATACTGGTAGGAAACCAGATATTTCTCATTTGAAAATTTTTTGTTGTATTGCCTATGTTCATGTGCCAGATGAGTTGAGATCCAAGTTGGATCCAAAAGCTAAGAAGTACATCTTTATTGGCTACTCTCTGCAGGCAGAAAGGGTATACATGCTATAACCCTTTTACTCGTAAGTTTACAGTGAGCAGAGATATTGTTTTTGATGAGATGAGTAGCTGGTATAAACCAGTAAATGTGATTGATGATGTAGATGCACAAAATGGAAATGTTGCATAGATTTCACAGCAGCAATCACAAAATATTAGTGGACCTGGAGTGTCCTCTAGCAGTGGTTCACATTCTTCGCCATGGACAGGCAGATTGAGATCAAGAGAATCTCCTCAAAAAAATGCAGATAGTGGTATGCAGGTTTCACGAAAAGGAAAAGAGAAGGTAGATCTGCCCATGTTTGATGTGAACGCACGTCACTCTTATGTGGATGGTGAATCCAGTGGCTCAGAACAGAGCATTGATGATGAGTTGGGTATTTCTTCTATTGTTACACATGGAGTAAGGAAGACCAGGGATGTTTTGAGAGCACCTGGAAGTGAGCCTACTTTGCACAGGTCTACTAGAGCTAGGTATCCTGTGGATAGACCGAAATATTATGGATTTACAGCCATTCATTATGCCTATATAGTCAAAGTGATACAGGAACCAGAACCCACTTCTTTTGAGCAAGCCATGGGAAACAAAAAATGGGAGAAAGCCATGGATGAAGAAATGGATGCTTTGGAAGCAAATGCTACATGGGAATTGGTACCTTTGCCTAAAGATAAGAATGCAATTGGTTGTAAGTGGGTTTATAAGGTGAAACACAGTGTAGATGGTTCTATGAATAGATACAAGGCAAGATTAGTAGTCAAGGGGTATGCACAAACATATGGCATTGATTATGAAAAAACATTCAGTCTATTGCAAGGATGGCAACCGTAAGAGCAGTCATTGATATGGCTGCATCAAAGGGATGGTATTTACATCAGATGGATGTAAAGAATGCATTCTTGCATGGTGATTTGCAAGAAGAGGTCTATATGGAGCAGCCACCAGGTTATGTGCATGCTGTTCATCCTGAGTTTGCTTGCAGGTTGAAGAAAGCCTTGTATGGCTTGAAGCAAGCACCCAGAGCATGGTCTGACAAGATAGGACAGTATCTTGTTACTATTGGCTTTCAGATTTTCAAGGCAGATTTCTCACTTTATGTGAGAAAAACACAGAAATGTATTATGCTACTTGTCATTTATGTTGATGATTTGATTATCACAGGTGATAGTGATGAAGATATCCTTCATGTGAAAATGCTATTGAAGCAAATGTTTGAGATGAAGGATTTGGGAGAGCTGCATTATTTCTTGGGCATTGAGGTGATTAAATCACCAAGTGGGATATGGCTCTTGCAAAGGCAGTATGGATTTGACATGATGCCCAAATATGGGATGACAGGCTGTAAGCCTATTTCGGTTCCTTTGGAGCAGAATGTGAAGCTAAGCGCAGATGCAGGTGAGCTTCTGGAAGACCCTACTATGTACAGACGCATAGTAGGAAGTTTGATTTATATGACTATTACCAGGCCAGATTTGAGCTATGCTGTTGGATTGGTAAGTCAGTTTATGCAGGCTCCAAGGAAACCACATTTGGATGCGGCTAGACGCATACTCAGGTATGTGAAGTCCACATTGCTGTATGGACTATTTTATGAGACTGGGGTTCAGATACAGTTGCATGGATACACTGATGCTGGTTGGGCTGGTAGTATTTCTGATAGACGATCTACCAGTGGATATGTGTTCTCTTTTGGGAGTGCTGCAGTCACTTGGAGCAGCAAGAAACAACCTACAATTGCCTTGTCGAGCACAGAGGCTGAGTACAGGGGTGCAGCAATGGCTGCATGTGAGGTAGCTTGGTTGCATAAGCTACTTTATGATATGCATTAGTCTACAGATGGGCCAGTTGTCATTTATTGTGACAACATGAGTAGTATACACTTGGCAAATAACCCAGTATATCATGCTAGAACAAAGCACATTGAGGTGCATTATCACTATGTGCGGGAGAGGGTTTTACTAGGTCTTATTGATCTAGTTTATGTCGGCACAGAGGATCAGGTAGTTGACATATTTACGAAGGCATTGGGCGTAGAGAAGCTGGGCAAGTTCAAAGACCTGCTTGGTGTGTAGGAATTGGGATTGAGCTCAAGGGGGAGTGTTGAGATATCGAGCTCTACTCGTGATATGCCAGGGTGACCGTTGTGCATTTATGTCACCGACTTGTTAGTTGCAGATGCGGTTGGTATACCGCCCATGAATAATAGCTAGATGATAGCTATCCTTATCTATTCTAGTTCGTGGTTCAGTTAGTATGCCACCTTAGTTCGTTGAGTTTGGTTTGAGACCCATATATAGGGTTCTTCTATTTCTTTGTATGAGAGTTCTTTTGGCTTACACAACTAAGAAGAGGAAAACAGTTTTCAGCCTCCACCCTTGTGTGTATTCCCCCATTGTGCAAGCAAGAAAGCTACAAGTGAGACTCCTTCCTTCTCTCCCACAATCTTGACACTGCTTAATCTGGGAAGCTTGTGATTCCAATGTATGGTGAGCAGTCTGCAAAGCTGACAGTTTCGCATCTAAAAGAGTCTGAAACTCTTGAGCTTCTTTGGACATTTTCTCTTTCCCTTTCGAAACTCTAGTGACCTCTGACTGAGCTTCTGCAAACTGAACCTTCAAAGAAGATATTTCTTCTCTTTGGGTCTCAATCATTTGGGTCTGCCACTCCATCTGCTTAAACAGATCAGCAAGAGTGTCTTTAGCAGAGACTAACTCTGTGGTTGCCTTATGCAACTGGTCTTTGGATTGCATCAATTCTTCATAGAAAAAAGCATATAATTATTGAACACAAGTTATCACTGAGAGTTCAATAGAACTTTGGATGTCATTACAAAGGAATAGAATGGCATCTCCTGACACTAAACTGCTTAGTGAAGGGACTGATATTTCCAAAGAACCCTCTCGATGTGCCCTGAATAAATTATTGCATGTGAGGTAGGCAGGGAGGTCACTGCCAGAAGTAGCACGGACTGTGACTGAAGTAATGACTGGTGGAGTTTTATTTGCCACACGCTTTAAGCGCTTCCACTGAATGACCAATGGAGGAGGGGAATCAAGATCCTCTATGTCAATAGGTTCTGAATCCTCTGAAGGTGGAGAGGGAGGAACTGGATTAGATGGAGGAGGTGGTAGCACACCCTTCTTAAGACCTGAATATGTTAAGAAAGCATATAAATAGGAACCATAGGTGACATTTGTGACATTCTCTCTGGTCACTTTGACAAAATATTGGTCCATCTTCGTAAGCAGGTAAGTAGTCCAATCAATGGCATCCCCTTTTAACACCATCCTGGAAGCTGTGAAGAGTTTTTTAGACAAATAATGAGATGGTGTTTTGGCAGGCATAAACTTGTCTTGGAGGAATTGGCAGACTAACGTCCAAAGAGGATCAATGATTATGAAAAAAGACACTCCCGAAGTGTTAATCACCTTCTTAACATCTAGAACTTCTTTGGTTTACTTTTGTAACAGCTTGAGAATCTCATCATTGGAGAATAATTGTCTAGATGTAACAAAGGGTTCTCCTTTGTAGGGAAGAGACAAAGCCTTCCCTAACCCTCGAGGTTGCAAGAAACTCATCACATAGAGCTGGATCATCTGGAATCAGTGGAAGTGAAGCAGCTACGAAGGTTGCAAGTCCTGTTTTCACTATAGGCTCAAAAGCCAGTAGGAAATAATAATCCCTATTGATCAACGGGACATACTGGATAGGAGGAGGAGTGTGAGACGCCATTTAGATGGAAAACACACACACCATAAAAACAGACAATCACAAAGAATGCCTGCAAAACAACCAAATAGCTATAAAAAAGAAATCAATCAAAAGAAGCACACACACAGACATAACTAACCAATTGACCACCCCAAACAACCCACATCCTAGAAAAAGTTCGGCATGACCTCTACACATATGCGACCAAAAACTTCATGCGATACAACAAATAGGCACCCAAGACCCCGTATCAGACAAAAAGAAAAAAAAAACTACAAACCGCACCCGTAATTGTATCACACAAGCAAACCATTATACCTTAAAAACCTAATCAGGGCCTAACCATAACTTTGACCAACAATTTTAGCTTAAAGGACTTTACGTGTCCATCCCACGAAGCGTGTTTATTAAAAGGGAAAAAAAGTGCAGTGATGGGAAATGGTTTTAATGAAGGGTTCATTTTAAGAAATTATTAACAATGGGTGAAATTTTATTAGGTTATAAACCTTAATAAGAAAACAGTGGTTCCTTCTTAAAATTTTAATTACAATTTATTAGGGTGAAGCGGTGCTTAAACGAAACCCGGACTGTGATACCCAGATTGGGATCTCTAAATGCAAATTCATTAATTAGAAAGTAATGGTGATGTGGAGCATTGTTTTGCCAGTGCATACTTTTTGTGATGGCTGGTTCATTTTTATTAAAAATTAAGGTGTCTTTGAAGCGTACGTAGTGTATGCAAAGTGAACGGCGGTAAGTTATTAGAAAAATGTGTGTTTAGCGCGAGCGCGCGTGAAAAAGTGAGTGAATAAAGTTCATTTTAACAATTAACTATGGTTAAGGGATGATCAAAATAAATAAAACATAAAAAATAAATACCTGGTAGGGGTATGTATGCAAGAGATTGAGGCGCACTGAGTAGTCCCAAATGCAAGGAATCCAGTCAAAAAAGCAAAAACCATTGACTAGAAAAAATAAAACACCTTAGTGTTTTTGTTTTTGTTTTATTATTATTATTATTATTATTAGTTATTTTTTTAAATTGTATTTTAGGTGTGTTTGTATTTAATACGTTATATTTTTGTTCTTGTCGTTTTTTATGTTTAATGATTAAAACGGAATATAGGACACATGAATATATTGTGAAGTGTAATGGTGGAATTTCAGCAATCCAACAAGTGTCAACAATATGGTT